>NC_045545.1:69259984-70459984 GCF_009769535.1 Thamnophis elegans
TAGAGGCAGGGGTATCAAACGCATGTCATCACGGCGGTGCCATGAGATGCATTGGAGTTTTTTCCCCTTCATTGAACTGGGCATGGGCATGGCCAGTGTGTGACACATCTGGCCCTCAGGCCAGGAGTTTGACAGCCCTGCTGCTGGGGATGATGGAAGTTGCATTCCAAAATGCATTATAGGATGTTAACAGATGAGCTTTGCTTTATATTGGACTATGGAGACTGAATACAGTTTTTGTCTTCATATTCCAGGTATACAATAAAGGAAGTTGCCATATTACTTTTGCAGCTATTTGCTTTTAACTTGAATGATCCACTGAGAAGGGAATAAAACTAAAATAAAATTATTATTGTGTAGAATCCCTACACATTATTGTTTGGGGAGTTTAAGAACAAATGTTGCCTCAAAAGTCTTAATGTAATATATAAATGAATTGATTTGTTTTAATTACTATTTCTTAAACTCAAATCAAAGTTCAAGTGCTCAAATTCAAATCATTAATATTCATTCAATGATGTGCTTCACTGAGTAGCTGACAATCATGAGTAAACTACTGTTTAAATAAAACTAAGCAAATTGGGTCATCAGATAAGCAAATGTCAAAAGTCAATCTATTAGATTATTCATTCAATATTCATTAATTAAAACAAAACCCTTTGCTAATACCATCTCTCAAGTCTACAAGTGAAATGTAATTCTAAAACTAAATTGACAAATATGAATTAAAATGCAATGATGTTTTGCTTGCTTTGAATATTGATTTTAATATGCATCTAATATTTATGCTAGATATGCAAAATACATTTTAAAAATTTTCTTTTCAACACTGAATATTCTAGTTGTTTCTCCAACCAAACCAAATTGCAGGCTTACAAAATAGATTAATATATCCCAGACAGAAGTTCAGTTTTCATAGTGTCCTTCCTATAATTCTTCTTAAAATGATTAATTGGAAAATGTTTATATATCTACTTCAGCAGCTTGGCTAAGCCACAATTTCTCACCAATCGTAAGTGTACCTGCAAAACTCTGGATGTCCTAGCTCTTGGAAAGACAACCTGTTAGCCACATATATTTTTCTTTGTCAAAGGTTTGGCCAATTGCTATTGTAAAGTGTAGCTTATTCAGTCACAAAGGGTCCTGATTGCTTTTCTACTACTTCTCTGAGTAGCTGGCCTATAAGCATCTTGTGACCTAGGCCAATACATATATTGTCTGGTCCCAGTTGATAAAGCTAAATAAACTAACCTAAAGGAAATTTTTCTATATATATTGTATTGTAAGAAAGACTTTGTGTATATTTGGGAGTATGATGTGTATGAATTGTAACTTCATTGCAGTGGTGGGTTCCAGATCCCGTTCCAACCGGTATGATTGGAACGGGCCTGGCGGCATCCACATGGACATGCACAGTGCACACATGCATCTCGATGAGCCTCTGTGATGCTCCAGCTGCTCAGCGGAGCATCACATAGGCGCTGTATGTGCCATGTGTGTCCGCGGAAGCGCGGAAGCCTTAAAAGACAGGTAAGGAGCTTGGGTGGGTGGGTGGGTGGGCCCTCCGGAGCACCGTACTCGAACAGATCCCATGCTCCGGGCAGGCTCCGGTACGCCCGTACTGGGGCGTACCGCCTGCAACCCACCACTGCTTCACTGTCAGGTTGAAACAATCTGCTTACCTGACCTAAGCAAACAAGAAAGGCCATATCCAAAGTAAAACAGAGTAATTTATCAAAACAATTCTGAAGAACAGCAGTGGAAAACCAAAGGACTATTATATCTATTGTATTATAACATTTTCCACAAAGGACCAAGTTATCAACAATTTTCTTGAAATGCCTAAACGAACATGCATTTGAGAAGCATTTGTCAACAAGGTAAGAGACTGCCAGAATGTTTTAATGGCTAAGAGGGATGGGCAATAACTTTCAGTCAATAGATATTTGACCTCACAGAATCCATTCAACTAGAGCAGACTAAAAATTTTGGACTGGTTTTTGCATCATAGTGGCAGCAGGGAATTGAAGATTTTAAAAAAATGGTTTACAAAGCTTAATGCACCTTAAAAATTACTCTAATCTTTCATTCACATACGCATAAGCCACATTTTCAGTTCTGATCATTCTGATGCTGTCATGACATCCTTCTTCTTAGCTCCTTTTGTCTCAAGGACACAAACAAAGTATTATCCCAGTTCCTAAAATGCTATCCATTCTTCAACTTGGTTGTTGAACTTGAAGGAAGATCTGGAGGAAAATATTTTACGTACAATGCCTTTGTCTTCTTGGAGGACAGGCATTGTGAGATGATAGACTGTACTAACTACTCTGGAAGTATTTACTGTAAGTAAAAGTCTGATGAAATAGGGGTACTGTAGGTGAAATCATTTAGCAGTCAAACCAGTTGGAGGGGGACTATTTGATGAACAATGTGACTGGTCTCAAGTACAGGTAGTTCTTTACTTACAGTTGGTTTAGTGGTTGTTCAAAGTTACAGTGGCATTGAAAAAGTGAGTTATGGCCGTTCTTCACACAACTAGTGCAGCATCCCTATGATTATGTGATCAAAATTCAGGTGCTTGGCAACTGACTCATGTTTATGATGGCTGCATCATAAACATAATATATAATGAGTAAGAAGACAACACTCCTCCGAAATATGCTACAGAGAGGAGAGAAAGTGGAGAGAATGGTAGCTTCTTCTATTCCTTCCCTCCAAGTAAAACATTACCAAGAAATGTAGCAGTTTGTTTGATCCTTTCAATTCAGTGTTGTAGAGTAGAGTATAATAGAATAATAGAATAAAAATAGAATTCTTTATTGGCCAAGGAATTTGTCTTTGGTGCATATGCTCTCAGTATACATAAAAGACAAGATAGATTTGTCAAAAAGCACAAGGTTCAACACTTAATAATTGTCATAGGGTACAAATAAGCAATCGGGAAACAATCAATATCAATATCAATCATAAGGATACAAGCAACAAAGTTACAGTCCTGCAGTCATGTGGGAGGAGATGGGTGATAGGAACAATGAGAAAACTAATAATAATACAGCCTTAGTGAATAATGTTGACAGTCTTGAGGGAATTATTTGTTTAGCAGAGTGATGGCATTCGGGGGGGGAGCAGGTTAGCGGGTTAGGAACTGTTCTTGTGACTAGTTGTCTTGGTGTGCAGTGCTCCATAGCATCGTTATGAGGGTAGAAGTCGAAACAATTTATGTCCAGGATGTGAGGGGTCTGTAAATATTTTCATGGCCCTCTTTTTGACTCGTGCAGTGTACAGTTTGTTTGATCCTTTCAATTCAGTCCTATATGCCTGGTAGTGGCTATCTTGGGTTCTGAAGATCTCATAAGTTGGGACATTTCTGCATTCAAAACATGCATGGAAATAGTGGGATTCAAAATTTTTTGCTACCAGTTCAGTGGGCATGGCTTGGCAGACATAACATGGCTTGGTGAGTGTGACCTGGTGGGCATGGCAGGGGAAGGATACTGTAAAATCTCCATTCCCATCCCACTCCAGGGGAAGATTACTGCAAAATCCCCATTTCCTCCCAATCAACTGGACTCAGGAAGCAGAGAATAGATGGGGGCAGGGCCAGTCAGAGGTGGTACTTACTGGTTCTCTGCACTAATCAAAATTTCTGCTACTCATTCTCCAGAACTGATCAGAACCTGCTGAATACCACCTCTGATGCATAGGTTACATTTCTGTGCCTATGTGAATCCAACTACACTTCTTAAGCATTTATTTAAGTGTGAAAAAGACTTTCCCAAGGTTAGATGTTCTATAAACATTTACAGGGAAGTTGAATTCTTTTTTAACCTCAAGCAGAGCATTAAACAATGATATCACTCAAGCTATCACCGTAATAGTGAGATGACTTCAACCATTCAACTGCCTTCAAGGAAAGACTGAATCATGTCTCTCACTTTCTTTATTTTCCTTCTTTGTCCAACCACTCTCCCCCCCCCCCACTTTACAGGTTTAATTTTGTACTAACATCCCCAGGGGATGTAAAGCTTCACATCCCCATCACTGATGAGCATTTCAGCTTGGATAAAATCAGCCTTTCTTAAATAGGAGATGGATCTAATGAGAGCCCGAGACATTTAAATGAATATTCAGAAGTGGCAAAAACAGATTGCTTTTGGCTAAATATGATTACAGTGGTGGTTAAATTAAGCTGCAGGTTTATGCATTAAAGAACAAAGCAAAAGGAACACACAGTACAGAGACAGAGAGGTTTAGCTAAACCTGATAATGTACACAACTCCTAAAATAAAATTGTTCCCATAGAAGGGATGACGGGAGAGAAGTGGATCTTAGATATTAATAAGGTTTCTATGGAAATGCTCTCTGTTCTAGGTCTCTGTAAAGCAGCTTGGATTTGCCTTGACAAAACACTTGAGCCACAGAGGTGATGTTATTCTCTTTGTCAACGTAAAGACACAAAATCCTTTGCATCATTTGGTTGCCTTAAACAGGCACTTGGAATTACTGAAGGAGATTTTGACTCCTCTTTTGACTACTGCAAATGCCTCAGAAATCAGGCAAAGTAGGTGATGTGGCTCCTTCCTTTCACTCTTAGAAATGAGTTAAATTGCTGCATGTTTTCCCAATGTGCTGTTTTCAAAAAGGCAACTGTATTTTTGCTTGAAGATGTTTCACTTCTCATCCAAGAAGCTTCTTCAGTTTAGTTCAGCAGAACTGAAGAAGTTCTGGGCTGAGAAGTGAAACATCTTCCAGCAAAAACAAAGGAAGTCCAGTTGCCTTTTGAGAGAACACTTTGGGGACAACCATGACCTCGATCACTGAAAATCTCCATAGACATTGCTGCATGTAAAGCAATACAATGCATCCCACCCCATTCACCCCATGCAAAGATCTCCCTTTATTAATAAATGTTTAATAAAATGGTAAAAGCCTCAGAGATGGCAGATATAGGAAAGACTTATAGAATAAACATTCTATAAAAGGTTCTAAGGAAAGAGACACACGATTTATTCTGAAATCAAAGTTATCCAGGTAAAATTTTCCACATAATGTATGGGAACCTAGACTTCTAAATCTATGAACAACCTTTAGCTGAAGTTTCACAGAGAGGACAATATATTTCTTTTGCATAGTTTAAGAAAGACCAACATCATGTAGAGTGGGTTGAGGCCATTAGTTTGTCTCTATTTAAAGTTGGTCAACATTGGTTTTAATAGGCTTTAGTTCTCAATAGAGACTAAGTGCAACTAGCCCAGCTGAAGCAGAAGGCTACTGTTTGCAAGCAATTTCAAACAACTGTCTAGAAATTATGGTGTTAAGTTGATGAATACATGCCTATACAAAAACAATGGACATTTCTGCTAATCATGTTGGTTGTTTACCAGGTGATCGGAGAGGGATGATATGAGGTCTCTAAAATATATTTTGTTTCTTCCAGAATTTAGGATTAGATTAATTTCCCCCATCAATTTTTAGTCATGTCAATCATTTTTTGTTAGTAAAAGCGGAATAGCTTTTTCTTAGTGGGCATGTTGGCACCCTGCACATCTCATGCCCTGAAAATCCAGTGCCACCTATATATCATATGATATGTTCCGAACAGTGACCTGCAGTGAGGTTTATGGCTGGTGAGGCACTGACACAGGGGTTTCAATTTTTTTTTAGACTTGTGGACTTCAACTCCCAGAATTCCACAGCCAGGCATGCTTAGTTCTGATTTAAAGCGACAGCATTTGTTTTTCTCCTTTGCGAAAAAGTTTTCCTTCATTCTTTTTCTTCTCCCTCCCCCTCCTTCCTCCCTCTTTCCCTCCCTCCCCCCACTCTCAAACAGACACACGCACACAGAGAAGTTGGATCTCTCTCTCTCTCACTCAATCTCAAACAAACACAAACACAGAAGTTGGATTGGATATATTTTCCAATGGCTTGAAAGCAGCTCCTCTGCCATACCCCCCCCCCATTCCCTTGCTGCCTTCCGATCCGAGCTTTTGATTGCAGGTGGAGCCATGTTGCCTTTTCAAACTTGTAATCAGTGAAGCTTGGCTTATATACTTTTATCCAGGTGTGTGTGTGTCTCTCTCTCTGTGTGTGTGTGTGTGTGTGTGTGTGTGTGTGTGTGTGTGTGTGTAAAGGCAAAGTAGCTCTGCATGCAATCAAACTACACTTGGGGAAGGATCTACACTTGTGGATGAAGTTTGAATTCCTCCCCCTCCCTCCGACCCACACACGTATCTTTTCTAGCTGTTTCAGAGAGGATTTCAACTCTGCTCTTGCCTGCTATCATGAAAAGAAAAAAATGTAAAAGAAAAAAGGTGAGAGCTGAGATCAGGCTGAGCTAGTTGCTGCCATAGTCACTGTGTGGATGACTCTGCTTAATTGTTTAAAAAAGCCTCTAAAAAAACACCCTCTACAGGAGGTAGGAGAACGACGTGCCTCATCTATGTCAGAAATTTTACGGCTTTTAACCCTTGCTTAGCTCTGCTCAAGTGATCATAAAGTCAGACTAGATGAGGCACGTGGTTCTCCCACCTCCTCCTGTAGAGGACAGTTTTTTAGAGGCTTTTTTAAACAGTTAAGCACTAAGCAGAGTCATCTACAGTGACTCTGGCAGCAACTAGCTCAGCCTTTTTCCTTTTACATTTTTTTTCATGATGACAGTGGTGAGGCTCTGCCTCCCCTGCCTCCCCTGACTGCACGTCCCTGGTTCCTAAAGAGGTATTATAAAAATGTATATGGTCATTTCTTTTGTTATTGCCACCTTTCTCTGGTTTTTTCAATCCCTAAAACAAAGTGAGTAAAACAGAGAAATCTGTTTGGTGAAGAAACTATGAGGATGGTAATTCTACTGTCATCTCACAGTAGAATTCAAATGCAGGCTGAAGTTACCCTAACTATCATTTTAGGTGAAAACAGGAAAGAGAAAGCTTTTATCCTTTGTTCTACTGCCATGGAAGTCTACCAGGCTTCTACACATCTCAGCCACATATTCTTTGCCCTTTCCAGGAACAAAGCTTTGAAATAAAAAATTGGTGCCAACCCCACATGGTATCAATCTAATTATGCCTCTATTCTGCATTTTCTTTACTTTTTAATGATCCCCCAAAGGATTTACTAATATTAAAAAAGGATTGAAAAATCTAATAAGCCTTAAAAACCTGTTTGTAAGTATAAATACTGAAAAGTTTGTAAACTCAAAATATGTAAAGATAAATCATTTAGTAATTCAATTTAAGCAAAGACATGGAGTACAGATAATAAGAGTGTGCAAATCAGGTTCTTCAAATGAATTCAGAAAATTGAAAGGATTTAATGCAGATACCCAAATAATAAAATACCCAAAGCTATTTGGAAAATTTTTTTGAACTGGGACATTGTAATGCATGTAGGCATATGTGAAATCATCCAAATCTATCCAAATCAGACTGAATTTATTTGGATGCATTCAATTCTTTTATTCAGTTTAATTAGACAAATCAGATTGGTTTATCTGAACTGATTTGGAGAATTGAATATTCAGAGAAAGCTAACATGTAGACCTTAAGCTGCCATCAAAAGCTAATGAAACTCAATGCTAATTGAACTGCCAAAAAATTTAATAATCCCAACTTATTTCTCATTCCTTGTTTCCCTTGTCTCAGGTTTGCCCTTTTTACATACCTTTGGCTTCTTACATACTTAATTCTTAACAAGAATGTGGACAGCTGTATTTCTCAATAACTAAAGTTTGGTGAAATTATTTCAGAGTGCACATTTCCCCAGGAGGCTTAATGGCCTTTTCCTGGATAAATTCAAGGTTAAACAGTTCGTACCATGACGGGCATTCAGTCTCTGTGCAAATCTTATGACTGGGGACAACATTTAGTATTTTTAGAACAACAAGGTCTGCAAAGGGCTGGATAAGGATAGAAAATAAGCAGGCTAATATCATGTACTTGCCTCTCCACCACTCCTAGAATTTAATTTATTTCCCTTTTAAAACTGTTTCTTCCCAGTATTGTAAAACAGAGTGTGTGCATTTCTGACTTCAGCATGAAAGCAAATTGTTCTACTGTTTCTTCTTTAACTATTGTGTTTGAAGGAGGTTTGGGAGAGTATCTGAAGTATCCAGCCGCACGGTAACTATGAATGTTGTGTATTTTAAACTGTTGTTTTGTCTATTTATCCCCTTCCCCTGTTTATTGTAAGCCGCCCGGAGTCCTTCGGGAGTGGGCGGCATACAAGACCAATAAACTGAACTGAAACTGAACTGACTGCAAAACTGAGGTTCCAAAGTTAGATGTGGGACAGAGATCTCGGGGTGTCCACCTTTAATTCAACTGCTGAAAATGCAACAAATGTAGAAATGTTTTAACAGAAAAACATCAAGCATATTATTTAACTTCTTTGTATTGCTGATTTGTTCTAGAGCTGTGATGGTGAACCTATGGAACACGTGCCAGAGGTGGCATGCAGAGCCCTCTCTGTGGGCATGCGTGCGGTTGCCAGCTGGTCTTTGCGTGTGCCAGAGCGCCAGAAATCTGAAGACCAGCTGGATGGTGTGCATGCAGAGCGTTTCTGGTACTCTGGCATGTACAAAAACCAGCTGGTCTTCTCTTTTTTGTTGCTGCATGCACACTGGCCAGCTGGTCTTCCGGTTTCTGGTGTGCACATGTGCGCCAGCCAGCTAGTCTTTGTGCAAATTCCAGTTTCAGCACTCAGTGCTGAAAAGGTTCGCCCTCACTGTTCTAGAGAATAGCAATCGCATCACTTTTCCTATTCCCATAAAGCTAGGCCTTGATTTAGGACCACAATTGAGCCTAGACTTTTCATCATAAGTTGGTGTGGTCAGTAAGTGAGTCACCGCTGGACCTGATTTTACAATGGTTTTATTGAGTCACTCTGTTGCCATGTAGCCTTTAAGTGAATCCAGTATATACAATAGGGTTTTTGTATTTTTGCCATTTTATCCCAGAGATCGCAGGTTGGTGCAACCTGTTGTAAATGGAAGTTGGTTGCCAAGCATTCAAAATGTGCCTGTGGGAGCTTTAGTGATGTGATGTTTTATGATGGTCAGAAGTGCTTTACAGATGGTAAAGCACCCTTTCCAAGGCCATCATATCTTCAAATGGTCATTTTTTTAACGTTATTGCTGTTATTGATTCCTGCTCTTCAAGGATGGCTGACAGAGTTTGATATACTCAATCCAACTAACAGCACATCCCTAAAATTCTCCTCTGACAATTTCTCAGCTGTTGAAAAAGTCAGAAAACATGATTTTCAAAGGGACACTATGACTAAGAAGACCAGGCTTCTATTCTTAACCTTCTCACTGCATGCAGAGGGAAATAGATGTGTCATCCTTTTAACCTTGCGCTACATAGCAATAGCACTTAGACTTATATACCACTTCACCGTGCTTTACAGCTGTCTCTAAGCGGTTTTATAGAGCCAGCATATTGCTCTCAACAATTGTTTTTATCCACAATAGTTCAAGGTCAGCTTTTACTGGGCACCATTTACTACTAGACGGCAATGCAGACAATTAATTCAACATATTTTTGTTTAAGTTCCTGGCTTCAAAAGCAAATCTCAGTGATTCTCGAAAGTTACCAAGAAAATCAAAGGCATAGAGTGAAAGTTAAACACCGAGAGCTTTCTAACATCCTTAAGCAGTTCTCAAGATCTATCATTTCCTTACTTCTATCTATTGGCTGTTCGCTGCTGGCTCGAGGGAGGAAGAGCTTTGTAATGTCCGTTCCCCCCTTTCTTCTGTCACTCTCTCTTTAAAAAGCTTTAACCAGAGGTTAAAAAGTTAACTTACAGGAATGTTGCACTTTCAAGCACTCTTATTATCTCACCCAGATGTTCATCACATTGATTTCCGTGCTCTGTCTGGCCTTCCAGCTGTGGTAGCTCATGTTGGCTACCTTTCCTGCTTTGCGTCCGAAGACAAATGCAGGCATTTTAAGGGAGTTGAGTGTTCCTCAACAACACCTACTTGTGCCACCCTCTTCACTGCCCCCCCCCAGGACAGCTATGGTAGGGTTAAAAATAACCCCTCCCCCAATACAGCAGGAATCTATTCTTCAGAGAGCCCTCTGGAGAACACATCCTGTTGCTGGGATTCAGGCCACACCCCTCTCAGTCCTAACACTATTTTGTTCTTCATTTTGGGTAACAAAATGTTTTCTGTCAGCCCTACAGATGTGCTTTATCACTCCTTTTTACCTATAAAATTAGATACTGTGGTGGGAATAGCTCTCTTCTCATCTTGCTTACTTGAACTTACTGCAGCTTGTGTACGTCAACATATGCTTTATACAGTGCCTATGTTAACGTTTTTGAACGTTTAAATTTAAAAGGGGGAAAAATAAAGTCTTAGAATCAAAGCAGTGTGAACTGCACTATGTAATTAGTACTAAACAGGCATTGCAGAAATCAACAGCAGGAGTGGGAGGATTTACATTTTTAGAGCCAAAAGCCTGCATTATGCCAGTATTATAAGCTTGAAGCAATGTCTGGAAACCCAATCACTGACATGCGGATCCAGCACATCTCAAAAGAAGGGGGAGATGTTGAATTTGACAGATCAAAGGCATACACACACACACACACACACATACACAAAATTTGGACATTTGTATGTTCCAGATGTTTTTATGTAATGGAAGGTGTGTTTGACATTTGTAGTTGCTTTATCCATTTTTTAGTTTATCCATTTTTGAATCTGTTTTGAATAACTTATAGGATGTATGTCAAGAGCACAATGTAAGGTAAATTATAAAAATCCGAATGTGTATTATATGCACATAAAAGGAAAATCCCTGATATATGGATTCAAATCCAAATTAGTGGCTCATTTCTCAATGAGTTTAGAGACAGAAATAGTACAAATAGTTGCCAATATTTCTTTTAGATTCTGCTCCTTTGCCTCGAACTTCAGAATGATTGATAGTCCTTAGAATGGAATTTCCATGCATTGAAATTTCCTCCAATCATTTCTGAAAACCACGCTTCCATTAAAATACAATAGGGTAATTTTAAAAAAAAAATAGTAACTACATTTTTTTTCTTTTACCAAACTTCATTTCTGATGACTATTTGGATAAAGCCACATAATCTTTTTAGCAACAGTGCAAAAGTGGTTTTCCAATATCACTACCACCATTACCTCCTCCTTCCATTCAGTTTCCCAATCTAGTCCACAAAACTGAGATTTTCTGGAAATCTCTCATCCAAATATTAATATACTACCTAACTTTTCAAGTTAGACTCACTGGAGAAGAGCCTAATGCTGACAAAGATTGAGGTCAGAAGAAGAAGGGGACAACAGAGAATGAGGTGGCTGAATGGAGTCATTGAAGCAGCAGGCGGGAGCTTTAATGGACTCCAGAGGATGGTAGATGACAAGAAGGCCTGGAGGAACATCGTCCATGGGGTCACAATGGGTCAGACACGACTTCACAACTAACAACAACAGCAAACTTTTCAAAGATCTGCAACATTAGTTGTATGCTAATATAATGTTGCTGAATAATAGTGAGATAGCCAAATTTATTGTTGACTGTGTATTATTAGAAGAAGTACAAATATCTCCACATGTTCTAATGTTAACATTTTCAAGTATTGAGGATCAAAATTGGTAGGTATAGCACAATGCAATGGAGAAAATGTGGAGATAATCTTAGCTGCTGCATAGAACTTGAGGATTAAGGCCCAAATTATGCTACATTTTCAGATTTCAAATAGTAACCCATTGCAGTACTAATGCTTTATTTTTTTTATTTATTTAAAAAATAAATTTGCATTTATATTTAAGACATATATATTTGCATTTATTTATTTAAGACATCCAGCATTGTTCAACATCTGGTTGAACAATAATTGTCTGGTTTGGCCCAGCAACCAAACAGGACAGATACAGACTTCAACTGTAGTTAGTTGGGAGTGCAGAAAAAACAATTGCAATCAGCCTGCTTTCCATTTCTGTATACTGCATGAACCAGAAAGAGGGCTGAGACAGTATCTACACAGCCCCTCATATCCCAGACACACTGTTTCAATTTCTCCCCTCAAGCCACCACTATAGAGCATTGCATGCCAGAACCACTAAACACAAAGATAGTTTCTCCCTCCATGCCATTACTCTGCTCAACACCTAACTCCCACAGCACTGTCTTAAGCCTAAATATATTTACCCATGTAGAAGGCTGTATTGCTATCATCCTTGTCATCTTCTCACCTTGTTATCTTTCTCACCTCTCATCTTTCCTACTACCTTCTCCTATTGGTATATTGTGATTTATCAATTGTTGTTAGTATTTTATGATTTATGGTTGGAGCCTATGATTTATGATCTTTGACTTATCACTTTGCTGTTTGCATGTACACTGAGAGTTTATGCACCGAAGACAAATTCCTTGTGTGTCCAATCATGCTTGGTCAACAAAGAATTCTATTCTATACTATATTCTTTCTAATGTTATATATATTTTTAAATATAAGAGTGGAGGACAGAATATTTAATTTGGCTTTTAAAAAAAGATTTTTACCATCATCAAATAAATTCAAAGGCACTTTAATAGAAAAAGTCATTTCTGGCTCATTTCCATTTATCTCTGCTTAGCAATTACTTGCTCAGTCAACACCTTCATCATAGCCTGGAGGAACACCTTAGAGTAACACCTTTGTTTTTACTGGAGTGCATTTCCTCTGATATCTTGTGGAATGTAAATAACATTCTAACTTCAAAGTTCTTTTCACTCACAGAAAATGTGCGAAAATATTTCCTTAAAATATCATAGCAGACTAGCAGTCATCATTATGAATATTGCTATTGTTCTTTACGCCTAGAGAAATATCTGCAGGGAGTTAGAAAAACTGTTATGAAACACAAACTGAACCAGCTCTTCCTCTGACATTCTTCTACTCAAAAGACTAAGTTATCAAAGCTTTTTTTCTTCATTTAAACCCACATTCACACACCCATACTTAGATGTATGTTAACACATATATTCACTTATTTATAACTAGCACTAGATGAGAGAAATAGACAGTTGATGAAATTTTCAGTCCTCAAGACAGAACAAGAAATCTTTGTGGTTAACAGTAGGGCATTAGCCAAAATGTAGAAACTTTGTATTACCCAATGCAAAACAAAAGTTTGTTTTTGTCTATGATTGTTACATATACGGATCTACAGATTTGATAAAAATGAATTCTCAGTCAGTGAATTCTTATGGTATGAAAAAGTGAAAGTAGATTTTAAAAATCAGTACCTGAGAAGTACTTTATTAACAAAACAGAATAAATATAAACAAAGACTGTGCCCATAGATATCATTACTAAGGTGACCAGACATCCTGATTTCAGTGGGACGGTCACGCTTTATAACAATTTGTCCCGTGTCCCGGGCCATTTTTAAAAAGTCCCAATTTTCTGGCTTCATGTTGAAAGCCCAGTGGATTTATTTAAGAAATCCTAATTGGGGCAAGACAAAAGACACCCTGTCTAACCTCTCTCTCTGTCTCAGTACTTTCATTGAAGATATTAAAAATTTAAAGCCCCTTTTACCTCATTTTATAAGAAAAAAATTTTTTTTTGTATTTGTTTATTTATAGGCCGCCCTTTTCCCTGAGGGGACTCAGGGTGGCTTACAATTTATGGGAGGGGAATACAAGACAAGACATGAGACAGTACATAAGTAAAAATAGAACACAACATTCATTCATCATTCGGGTGGGGACGGATTAGAATCTTTATCCCCAGGCCTGACGGGGTAGCCAGGTCTTAAGGGCTGTGCGGAAGGTCTGGACGGTGGTGAGGGTGCGAATCTCCACAGGGAGATCGTTCCAAAGGGTCGGGGCTACTACTGAAAAGGCTCTCCTCTGCGTAGTTGCCAGTCGACACTGACTGGCAGATGGAACTCGGAGGAGGCCTAATCTGTGTGATCTAATAGGTCGTAGGGAGGTAATTGGCAGGAGGCGGTCTCTCAAGTACTCAGATCCACTACCATGGAGGGCTTTATGGGTGGTAAGTAGCACCTTGAAGCGCACCCGGAGATCAACAGGTAGCCAGCGCAGCTCGCGGAGGATAGGTGTTATGTGGGCGAACCGCGGTGCGCCCACAATCGCTCGCGCGGCCGCATTCTGGACTAGCTGAAGTCGCCGGATGCTCTTCAAGGGCAGCCCCATGTAGAGCACGTTGCAGTATTCCAGCCTAGAGGTCACAAGGGCCCGAGTGACCATTGTGAGAGCCTCCCGGTTCAGGTAGGGTCGCAACTGGCGCACCAGGCGAACCTGGGCAAATGCCCCCCTGGTCACAGCCGACAGGTGGTGGTCAAAGGTCAGCTGTGGGTTCAGGAGGACTCCCAAGTTGCGAACCCTGTCTGAGGGGTGTAAAATTTGGCCCCCCAGCCTGAGTGATGGAACACTAGCCAAATTATTGGGAGGGAAACACAACAGCCACTCGGTCTTGTCCGGGTTGAGTACCAGTTTGTTAGCTCTCATCCAGTCCCTAACGGCTTCGAGACCCCGGCTCATCACGTCCACCGCAAAATGTCCATGTCAAAATGAGCAAGTACCACAGAGCTCCAGGAAATGCTTGGCTAGAGGGGCCGCGAGTGTTACTTCCTGGATTTTCCAGAGGGGAGGGACACGGAGGTTGGAGGTCGGCTCATGTGGAAGAAAAAATGGTGGCAAAAGTTTCTTTGAAAAATATTTCCCTGACTAATTTCACCATTTTAATTTGATCAATTCTTTGTATTAACATCTACATCATTCTGGATTGACTTGTGCCTGCTGGTAAGTGAGCTGGGTTTTTTTCTTTTATTTTTTTAATGTATTTTAAAATAATATTTTATTTATTGTGCATAGGATTTTTTTAAAAATAGCTTTATTCTGTGTGGATTCTTTTTTTAAATTGTCTTAGACTATTTTAAAAAAGATTCTATCCAAAATACAAAATACTAGCTGCAGTTATTCACTTAAGAACTGTGGCAAGAAAGGTGGTATAATGACCAAAGTTACAATGGCATTGAAAAAAAGGGACTGATTACCATTTTTCACACTTAGCGACCATTTTCACACTTAGTGACCGTTGCAGCATCCTCATGATCACACGATCAAAATTTTGATGTTTGGCAACAGATTCGTATTTATGATGGTTTCAGTGTCCTGGGGTCATTTTAATTGCCTTTTGACAAAGGCAATTTGGGAAATCAGATTCACTTATGTTACTAACTTATCAGCTGCAGTTATTCACTTAAGAACTGTGGCAAGAAAGGTGGTATAGTGACCAAAGTTACAATGGCATTGAAAAAAGTGATTGATGACCATTTTTCACACTTAGCGACCATTTTCACACTTAGTGACTGTTGCAGCATCCTCATGGTCATGCGATCAAAATTTTGATGTTTGGCAACAGATTCGTATGTATGATGGTTTCAGTGTCCTGGGGTCATTTTAATTGCCTTTTGACAAAGGCAATTTGGGAAATCAGATTCACTTATGTTACTAACTTATCAGCTGCAGTTATTCACTTAAGAACTGTGGCAAGAAAGGTGGTATAGTGACCAAAGTTACAATGGCATTGAAAAAAGTGATTGATGACCATTTTTCACACTTAGTGACCATTTTCACACTTAGTGACCGTTGCAGCATCCTCATGATCACACGATCAAAATTTTGATGTTTGGCAACAGATTCGTATTTATGATGGTTTCAGTGTCCTGGGGTCATTTTAATTGCCTTTTGACAAAGGCAATTTGGGAAATCAGATTCACTTCTGTTACTAACTTATCAGCTGCAGTTATTCACTTAAGAACTGTGGCAAGAAAGGTGGTATAATGACCAAAGTTACAATGGCATTGAAAAAAGTGACTGATGACCATTTTTCACACTTAGCGACCATTTTCACACTTAGCGACCATTGAGCATCCACATGGTCACGTGATCAAAATGTTGATGTTTGGCAAGAGTTACAATTTATATTTGTAAATTGTAGTTATGTTGAAATAAAAAAAATACAATACTATTTTTGCATTATATGAAAAATTTTGTTGCTCCATATAAATTTTTTTATCAAGCCCCCCCCCCCCCCGCCCCGGTCAAAGGTGTACCTCTTTACCAATCTGAAAATCTGGTCACCTTAATCATTACTGACATATTTTTAATAGAAGAGAAAGAAAAGTAGTCAACATATGAAAATGTATTAATACAAGGTAAAGAAAAAATTAAAATGAAGACAAGAGAACTATTCGCTACATAATTGTAGGACATAATTTTCAATGGTTTTCTGAAAATCAGCAGAAAGAGAGGTTTAATGTGAATAAAAGGAATAATTGGCAGTGAGGGGAAGAGAACTGAATTTGAAATAAAGTTATGTAAAAATGACAATCATATAAATAGCTAAAATGTATAAATTATTATTAAGATTAGAAACAGAAGGAAGAGGTTAAAGACTGCATGGTGAAATGGACTGCAAATAACAGGGTATAATATAAATATAGATACACAGGAGAAAATTTAGGAAACTGATGTTAAATTTACGCTGTCATAATTTAACAGAATTTTTAAGTAAATTGGTTTGATTGATACCTGACACCAGACAAGCTGTCAAAAATGTACAAAGGAATATCAAATCAGTGTTGGAAGTATGAAAAGGAAGAAAGGTTTTTTTTTATTATACATAATGCAAATCCATATAATAATGCCAAAAATATTGTGGATTAATGTTACAATGAAACCAGAATCATTTCTATTATGTATTAGGGACATGAATTAGAAAAGAAATAAGGGAATTAATACATTATAATATATAGTAACTGCTGCAAGATTATTGTGTGCACAAAGATGGAAGCATAACAAAATACTCAGATTGGATTATTTAATTGAGTACTGAAAAAAGGACAAAACTGACCATTTAGTGGGGGAAAATGATAAAAAGTTCTTTTGAAAACAAGAAACCTTCTATTGATTTTTGTGTTGAAAGAGGAAACAATTGCTGGTTGAGTCCTGAACTGATGATGAATGGATTTGGGAATTTAAAAGGCTTATAGGGGAAGGAAAAGAATAAGAAGGTAACTATTTGATTTTAAAAAATAGTGGAAGACAACGTTTTCTTTTCTTTTCTTCCTTTTATTTCTTTTCTTCTAGTGTATATTCTTTTCTTCTTATTTTTCCTTTAATTTTGTGTACTTTTATATTATTCAAAAATTCTAATTATTATTATTATTATTATTTTGCAAAGTGGCCTGCCTTTTCTGGAGAAAAATATAATTGCAAAAGACATATCTGGGGATTGGGGATGCAAAACAATTTAACTCTCACTTGACCAATGACTCAGTTTTGCTTCCTAATACTTGGCAAGGTGTTAAGAGAGACTTTGGAGAAACTATGTGACAGCAGTTACAAAAACATACTCAATTTAAATCGATGACAAAGTAAAAACGTTAGAAAGAAACTTTAACTGATTGTGCATGTACGCACACAGACACAAACACACACACACAACACACACCTTTCTTGGGTTTAAGAGGAAGAAGGGAAAGACATTGTCAGGCTTTTAAAATTCTATATCGATCATAAAATGCTTATATCAATCAAACAGACTTTTAGGCATTCTTGAGAAAATTGTTTCTGACCTGGCATATTTTAAAGAGTAGACATAAATGAAAAAAAATCAAACATTTGAAAAGCACAAAGCATGAGAGAATCGGCTGGAAAATTAATTGGAATATTTGCATTCAGACAGGCCTATCTCTGTGCATCAGATGTTAGGGGACAGACAAAATAACCATGGCAGTATTATATTCAGCATAAGTGAATGCTAAGCAAGAATTCTGAACCAGCAAAGAAAGACTATCTATTAGTAGCAGTCAGAGGAAGTATGACTCATGGGGAAAATGTCCAGCCAAATCCAAGTAGGCAGAACAAGATGGAACACAGCAATGTTTACCAGAATTAAACTGCAAGGATTGGTGGTTTTTATATTCTTGTTTTATTGATTCAGTTTAGACCCTAACTTGATTATGGTGAGATAACTCTGTGATTGCAATGTTTATCAGAGGGCTACTGTATATAGCTGCATTGTTTATCAGAGGGCTACAGTGGGAACAATAATTTCTAGCAAGGAGCTGTCCTTGCTATAAATGAATGAAGGTGGACTGCAATGGACAACTCATATGACTATATAAGGCAAAAGACCATGAGGGAATAGAATAGAATGGCAATGCCATGACAAAGGGCAGAGTTAAGTATTGCTGAGAGGGTCCTGTTTATTCTCCCTTTGCCCATGATTAGTATTTGGGGAGGGGGTGTGACCTATGACTTATTTTTTAAAGATTTTTATATGTTTTATTTGGCTGTTTTATCACTGTTGTGAGCCGCTCAACATTGTCTTTGGGGAGATGGGTAGCTATATAAATGTAATAAACAACTATGTGCTTTACTACAAGTATAATAAATACCAAAAAAGAAAGAAGTTCAAAGTAAAATACCAACTCATAGAAATTCTTATAGAACCGTAAATATTGAATATTACAAACACAATACAAAATATATAAAAAGTAGAAGGTTGGCGTGAAATTCCATTGATGATGAAAGACATTGATGAATTCCATAACAAATTGTAAAGTGAGCTTTATACAGTCTCAAGAAAACACTATTCATGTATAGTTGAACTGCAAAAATTGAAAAAAGTAGGGGGGGGAACCTATCGCTGGAAAATAGGGAGTAGGAAAATGAATTAATCTAGGTGATAGATTAGATTTGTTTTACAATGCAAACTCTTTATTGACAACTTTTGTTTCAACCAACATAACGCAAAGATTCTTCACCTTTGCATTATTTGATACACACAATCACTGAATAAGAGAAACAGTGAAATCCAATCAACCTAGACACATAAGATTGCAGATTGTGGAACATATCATGAATGTGTTGAATTTAAGTGTTAAAACGTAAAAAAATTAATCGCAATAGCTGTGCCTACAAGATTTGATTCGAAAATCACACAATCAAAATATAAAATCTATATAAGGAACAGATTCCATATGCTAAAGTTCTGTGACAGACAAGGTGAGGAGCTGTGGGGAAAAAATAGAAGTCCGTGTGAAAACTGAAGTGGACAAAAATCCCAGCACATTGAAGAGAAGATTGCAGTTATTTTTAGAGCAAACTATTATGATAACTAAAGAAAGGGAAATAATGAAAGTAATGCATGACCAAAAGAACTTGCAATAATTTCAATATTAGGCAAGAAAGGGGAAGGAAAGTTGACTCAGTCAAGACAAATGGACAACAACAAATGGAGGTCACAACACAAAAAGGGAAATATGAGATCTTTTCAAAAGAAGATCAGGAAAATAACAGAAGGAATCTGCTTAAGAACAATCACAGAAAAGTTAAAGCAAATTGGGCAGCTTATGTGAATGTTGTGTGCAGCTAAAAAAAACCTAATCTCTGAATAAGAGAGAAACACTTTGTTTTAGTTGCAAAGTCATGTCCGACCCATCGCAACCCCATGGACAACAATCCTCCAGGCCTTCCTGTCCACTACCATCCTCTGGAGTCCATTAAAGCTCACGCCTACTGCTTCAGTGACTCCAGCCAGCCACCTCATTCTCTGTCCCCTTCTTCTTTTGCCCTCAATCTTTCCCAGCATTAGTATAGTGAGAAACACTACACCTTTGCAAAGTGACTTTTTCTTCCCCCTTCCCAATATAAGCCACAAGCCATTAGAAAAAGCACAAAACATTTATTAGTTCAAGACTGTCAAGCCTTTTTATAGAATTATACACATGGTATATTTGTCTTAGATGTATCATGGAACAATGAGTCAAACAATAGAAGACACTGGTTTCGATAACATTCGGCAGATGGAAAATTTGTACGTTACATTGCTCCCTTTCCCAGTCAGATTCTTTCTCAACACTTGCAAGTGTATTCAAAGACTCCAGAATATATTCCCTATTGTTTCATTTCTGAAAAGACTCTGCAGTTCAAAGGAAATGGCCTTGGCGGAAAAACAGGTTTCCTAATATGAAAAAGAGACCTTGACTGCCATGCTAAAATGCAAATATTGCATTTTTTTAAAAATGGAAATGAAGCCTAAAATTCCAGGTACAGTGGTATCTTGATACTCACCATTAATTTGTTCCGAGAGGCACAATAAATACCAAAAATGATGAGTAGCCAAAAAAAAAAATTCTCATCAGGAATAATTCCATCCGCCAGTCAGTGCCGACTGGTGATTACGCGGAGGAGAGCCTTCTCAGTAGCAGCTCCGACCCTTTGGAACAATCTCCCCATGGAAATTCGCACCCTCGCCACCGTCCAGACCTTCCGCACAGCCCTTAAGATCTGGCTATCCCGTCAGGCCTGGGGATAAAGATTCTAATCCGCCCCACCGAATGTTGAATGAAAGTTGTGTTTTATCGTTTTATTTTTTTTACTCACGTATTGTCTTATGTTTTGTCTTGCACTCCCCCTCCCATGAATTGTAAGCCGCCCTGAGTCCCCTCAGGGAAAAGGGCGGCCTATAAGTAATAAATAAAATCTAAAATCTAAATCTAAAATAATGGAGTGAATCACAAGGCAACCAACACCGACAAGTTTAGGTTGTGTGTTGAGTACCAAACATGATGAGTGCTGGGACAAAGTTTTTGCATCTAGATGCACTGAGTACCAAATTTGAAGAGTTTCAAAGCAGTTGAGTACCAAAGTACCACTATACCACTGAAATCCTTTACAAATGGAATTATGGAATAGCAGAAACTTTTGGAAATACAAAAACTGTTCAATTAAAATGACTCCATTGCAAATTTACAGGTAGGCACTTTGTGACTGGTTTTATCTTTATTGGGAATCATCAGACATAGGCAGCCAGATGTTATTCTGGAGAGTTCAAACCCTCTACTAGGAATTGAATTTATGGAACTTTTGCATTTCAGATGACAATATGCAGTGTGTTAGTTTTAGGAGCTATGTAGGTTCTGGTACTCAGGATTGCAGGAAGGGGTACTGTATACAGAATTTGTCACAATTTGTCCCCCTTCCCTTACCCTCATAATAGAGAGATACAGATGTTATATTATAAATAGCTTTGAAAGCTAATGCAGCCATGCTGGTAGGAAATTCAGGAGTTGAAATACACATATCTTAAAGTTGCCATTTTGGAGAACTCCTGGTATATAGTCATCTAAATTGCAAGGGTCATGTATTAATTTCAATTAGAAGGTTTAAACCCCATAGAACAACATCTGTCTGAAGCCAAACACATAGAGTCTGTTTCCTATTTGTGTTGTGTTGTGGTTGGATGGGTATAAAAACACCACCCAGTATATAAAAATAGAGGACTTTCTCTCCCCTCCATGGTATATAAGTATAAATGTATATGTATGTGAGAGTCATGAAAAACTCTCTACATGGAAGCATGCCATAATATCTATTCCACTCTGATGTTGAAAGCTTAAATGGAAGTGTGATAGATAGATAGATAGATAGATAGATAGATAGATAGATGGATGGATGGATGGATGGATGGATGGATGGATGGATGGATGGATGGATGGATGATGGATGATGGATGGGTAAGTAGGTAGGTAGGTAGGTAGCAGTGGTGGGATTCATCCAGTTCGCACCAGTTCGGGAGAATCGGTTGTTAACTTTCTGAGCAGTTTGGTGAACTGGTTGTCAGAAAAAATCATTAGGGCAGAGAACCAGTTGTTAAATTATTTGAATCCCACCACTGGTAGGTAGGTAGGTAGGTAGGTAGGTAGATAGGTAGGTAGGTAGGTAGGTAGGAAGGAGAGAGAGAGAGAGAGAGATAGATAGATAGATAGATAGATAGATAGATAGATAGATAGATAGATAGATAGATAGATAGATAGATAGATAGATAGATAGATAGACAGACAGACAGACAGACAGACAGACAGACAGACATTACACATACATACACATTATCTTAAGTCTATGTGGTGTAGACTGGAGAAGTTAGCTGAATATGCATATGCCTATAAAGAGGAATGCAAACAAATGTGCAAATTCCTGAACCATTGCACAAATTCCTCAGGCAAGCAAAATTGTGCTTCATATCTTTCAAAAAGAATGAATACAGTCATGCATGAAGTCAGAAATGCAAATGAACCGGAAGAAAAAAAAGAAATCAAATAGATTACATAACGTATGTACTGGAGAGAGTAAGAGATTTTAAGAAATAGGTTTACCTTTGCTAAATTGACAGCTCTTTGACTGTGAAGTTCATGGCAGAATGTGGGATACAGTAAGGCTAAATAGTATGCCAGAATATGAGATTATTCTTCTGTGGGGAACCTTTGCAATGAACAAGAAGCTATCACAATAACTGAATTTAGAAAAACAGAACAATTCAAAACAAGGAAGGGAATGAGATGAAGATGCACATTGGCCCCATGTCTGTTTGACTTACACAATGAATATATTATGAAAATGACAAGATCAGAAAAGATAGCAGTTGGAATCAAAATTAGACGATGAAACACCAGTAATCTGAGATATACAGACAATATTAGTCTGTCAGCCGAAAGTAAACAAGACATTAAAGAGCTTTTTCTGAAAGTGAAATGGAAAGTGGAAAATGAGACTTAATGTTAAGTATGAAGAAGAATAAGAAGCAGAGCCAGAGATTTTAAATTAGCTGGCATAAGGAAGAGTACATGAAGATCAAACAAAAGAAGGGAAAGCAAGGAAGAATGCCATGGTAAGCCACAGCAACCTTTGGAGTCTGAAGGGAAAAGTTTTGGAGTCTGTGGACTGCTTTGAGAATAACAAAGCCCACAGAAACCAAGGTGGGCCTCCTAAGGATTATTAGAGGGTCATCCCAAGATGAGGGCTAAAAATGCTGAAGAAGCCCCTTATATAGGAGAGGAGGGAGGAACTGACTCTGCCAGTGCAGCTGTAGATATAAAAACAGAAAACCCTGGAAAGGTTATGTAAGAGACTGAACGTCTAGCAGGAAGGAAGGGAAGGAAGAGTAGATTAGGCTAGACAGTTGACAGGCATTAAAAGACATAAACTATCGTGAACTGCAGCTCAACTTCATCAAATGCACAGAGTAGCTAAACTGCTATACAGTTTAAACTGGGGTGAGATAGGGAGGGCAAAAAAATGGAGATAGAGGGAAAGAAAGATAAATTAGTTATTCAGATACAGACTACCTGTGTGAGAGATTACAAGTATCCTTCAGTTAACAAGTGTTAAAAATCCATTGTGTTTGCTTGGGCCTTTTCAATTTGCCTGCATTTTTTTGATGCACAATGGTTTCGTTAAAGTCTCATCTTTTTCTAAGTTGGTTATTTTGAGGTCTGCAACAGAATGCTCTGATGTTAGTTTGCTCTTGTTTTGAGTCCAGATGTCAAACTTGTGTCCATTAATTATTTTGTACAAACTTTAATGTTCACGTTTGTCAAGATCCTTCTTTATCTTAAGCCTGTCTTCTGGAGTGTTGGCTATTCCTGCCAGCTTGGTGTCATCTGCAAATTTGATGAGTTCCCCATTTATTCCCTCATCCAAATCATTGATGAAGATGTTGAAGAGTACTGGGCCCAAAACAGAGCCTTGGGGTACTCCACTTACTACTTCTCTCCATGAAGTTGCAGTTCCATTGAGGGCTACACATTGAGTGTGGTTGGTCAGCCAGTTACAAATCCATCTGGTGGTGATGCTGCCTAACCCACATTCTTCTACTTTATCTAGTAGTAGGTTATGGTCTGCCTTATCAAATGCCTTATCAAAGTCCAAGTAAACTATATCGACAGCATTCCTCTGGTCCACTAATATTATCACATTATCAAAGAATGCAATAAGATTAGTCTGGCATGATCTGTTTTTGACAAACCCATGTTGGCTTTTGGCTATTACTTGGTTTGCTTCTAGGTGTTCGCTAATTTGTTGCTTGATTATCTTTTCCAGAATTTTTCCTGGTATTGAGGTCAGGCTGATAGGTCTGTAGTTTCCTGGATCTTTTTTTTTCCCTTTTTTGAAGATAGGAACCACATCAGCTCTTTTCCAGTCCTCTGGTAGTTCCCCGGTGCTCCAGGATGTCTGAAAGATATAGTTCAGTGGTTCTGAGATCTCGTCTGCCAGTTCCTTCATAACCCTGGGATATAATCCATCCAGTCCTGGTGATTTGAACTCATCTAGGGTGGATAAGTGCTCACTTACCATCCCTATTTCAACTTGTGTTCCTAATCTGATTTTTGTGGTGCTGTTTTTGATAGGCTGGACTGTTTTATCCCTTTATGTAAAGGGATAAAAAAATGAGTTAAATAGTTCTGCTTTCTCCCTGTTGCTTGTCACGCATACAAATAAACCAAATACAAATACAAATACACCTTCTTGCCACTTTCTCCCAGCAATGGACCAATTGTTTCTTTAACCTTTTTTTTGTTTTTAACATGTTGGAAGAAGTTTTTTTTGTTATTTTTTACTTTTGTGAAAAGCCTTTCTTCATTGTGAGCCTTAGCTTTCCTTACTTCATCTTTACAGGTTCGGGCTATTTGCTGATATTCTGCAGGTTGCATTCAGATGCAAGTTATACGTTTACTAATTTAGGGAAAGGGAGAAAAGGAGGGAGGAAAGGAGGGAGGGAGGGCCAAAGGAAGAAGGGGCAATGAAAATCTGCATGTTAATGGGAAAAATGAAGATGGGAATTTTGTTTTCTTGAATACAAAAATAGCTAAAAAGGACAGTGTATTGGAAAATCACAAGTTAATCCTAGGAAGGATGACAGCAATAATTTCAAGCAATATAGGAGGAGGATCCAACGTCGTGACGATACGGACATGCAATCTCGATGCTCCGAAACCGCAGCCAATACTTTTGCCTCTGGGTGGTCCAATCAACCTAAACCGTCCCGAAGAGACAGTGAATAGGAAGAATACATCTTGCTGACCTCAGGGACATCGCAAAGTCCCTGATCGATGCAAGAGAAGTTCTTCAAGCCAGCGACAAAAAATCCAGCCAAGGCTGACGAAGTCGGGGCAGCTCCAAAACAGAAGGATATGGAAGAGAAAGTGTTTCCCGCTGTGAGGAACTTTTACTGTTTTAAAAAGAGAGTGCCTATAAAAAACTTAAAATTAATTTAAATTGGAGAACAGAAGAATCAAGCAGTGGAATTAAATTTGGAATGGTTTTGGACAGTGGTTATCTTACTTTTTAAATGCTATCTTCATGGATGGAATTTATGCAAGCCTTTTAAAATAAATGGATTAAGTTTTCTTCTTCTATTTTTTCTTTTATTATTCTCTGTAACCTATGGTCTAAAATTTTCCTCTTTCATTACTGTGGGTGTTCTTCTAACCCATATAAAAATTGGACTCTTTTTTCTAACTTGAAATACAAAAAAGATACAAAAGAAATAAGGAAATTTGCAACAATAACGCTGCTACTCAGAGGCTGGAAGATTTGTGTATTGGAAATGGAACATTTTTTTTCTTTACTGATTGTTTTGGCTTGGCACTACAAGGTCTCACTGCTTGGTTATAGAGAGTGAACCAGAAAGAAGTGAAAACAAAACATTTTTGTGAATCTATGCTTAATTTTATTAACCTTCCAAGCTAGAGCAGCTGTGTTTGTTAGCTGGAGATAATGGCACAATTTCAAAAGCAAACAGAAATTTTAAGCAGAACTTAAAATCTAAAATAAATGAATTAGAAATTTGAGAGGAAATAAAAGCATTTCAGAACTTTAAATAAAAAAGCACTACTATAGCATAATCTCCAAAGCTCTTGTATAATTTTAGATTTTATACAATAAGAGTGAGATATACTTTATGTCTCTAAGGAATAACAATTTGCCTACACTTGAAAGTATTGTTTCTTAGTTTTTATTCTTTTCTCCGAACTAGCAAATACATATATTCTACTTTATAAGCCAGGGAACTCAAGCTTAATGCCAAACAGATATATCTAGTACTGTGATGATATATTTTGCAATATGAGAATTCAAAATACTCACTCAATGTTTTGGTGTCTAAAGGGTACTGATGTTTTAAAGGAAACATAGGAATAGGACAGAACATATTGAAAATTTCAGGTTATTTCAAGACTGCAGAGACCATGTAGCTGAACCCATGGCCAAGATATGCTTTAAGACTTTTATCAACTGAAGTGCCCTATAGTTGGCATAAGCTGTGTCCATATCAATTATGATCTCTGCCATTTTCATTGTCCCTGGAGTGTAATTCCACAGATATTAATATTCTCACTATATGCACACAAACTATCCGTCACCCATTAAATGTTTCAGCCAAGGCCAGTGTCAACAACAACAAAAGGAAAATCCACCAGAATAGATAAGAAATGTTGGTGGTCATGTTCTACATTGCAATGCCAGAATTAAAGAGGACCTTTCCAGGTACCAGAAGCTGCCCTGACAAAAAGAACAGCTGCGTTCTTGCAGATGGAGAGCAGCATAATCCTCAAGGAGCCCATGGCTTTTTAGAAATTTTTATGCCTTAGAAATGGTGGCTTTGTGACACAGCTTGATCCTGCCTCATGCAAGTCAAAAGTAGGTTATAAGCTTTACGGGAATGATGTCGTCAAATAGCCACTAAAATGGGGAAAACATTGAAAATGAATTTGGATAACTCCCCACCGCAATTATCATGGGATTCATGAAACCTTCCAGTCCCCTTCAATACACCCCTGGCTAATATAGATGGATAGGTGCAATAAATTACTGGAAGGTCACTAGTAATCTTTAGTAAAAGTCAGTTAAGATGACAAGCAAAGCACAGCCACCAGAAGTGGAAATATTTGATAACCTGTAACTGATTCTAGTTTTTCTGGTGAGATGAACACTTGGGAATCTGGTGGTTCTACTTGCCCATTGATCTTCTGAATGCTTTGATCAACAGAAGGATCAAACTCTAAAATAAGTTGGGAGAAAAGAGCAGGAACATTCCAGACATGCGTGCTATTTACCAATGATATTTAATATACCATGGCTTTAGCCTAACAAACTAAAGATAGAAGGCCAGAAGAATGAAAAATATTGAAGTAAAAACATTCTTGACCTCAGGTTTACTGTTAAAATGAGCACTGAGATCCCAAATAAAATAAAAGCAGAACTTAAAATATAAAATAAATGAATTAGAAATATGAGAGGGAATAAAAGTATTTCAGAACTATAAATAAAAAAGCTGAATGCATTGATCAACAGAAAACTTGGATCAAACTCTAAAATAAGTTGTGGGGGGAAGGGCAGGAACTTTCTAGACATGCATAGTTCTTTTCTATTTACAATTATATTTAATGTAGATAGTGGTTTTAGCTTAACAAACTACACATATACAGTTCCATAAACTATTTCATCTGGAGCTTTTAATAGTGTCTTATCTGTTTCATTCCCTTTCCAATGTCACCTGAACAGCTTCTTTCTATACTATCATTTCTGGGCTCACTTATAGCATAGGAAGAACTGGCAAAGGGAAAAATAAAGATTTTCTAGATTCTTGGATTCCAGTTGTCTTCACTGACATCTGGTCTAATATCTGAAAATTGCAATCCTTTCCACCAGCCAATTTGATATATAGTTCTGTTGCATTCTGTTTGCTTTTACCTGGGTCTTCTCCTTGATACACACAGCATCACCAGTTCACACATTGCAAAATATATTTAAAAAACCTCCTCTTCCATTACCAAATGTTTGCACGATTTTATATATTTACAACTAAAAGGCAGCTGATTCAGTTAAGAATGAAAACTCTCAGTGTTCGTATGACGCTGAGCTTGATTGTATTCCATAGGGGGGGGTGGTGGATTTTTTAACCATCAAATCAAGGCATCATCTGAAATCCATTAGAACAACTTAAACTGCCAACTTCAAGAGAAGTTCTTGACTCATCAAAACTCATTTTGTCATCACAAGCAAAATCAATGGGGAAGCCAGATTCATTTAACTTAACAACTGCAATGATTCACTTAAGAACTGTAGCTAGAAAGGTTATAAAATGGGGCAAAACTCACATAACAAATGTCTCACTTAACAACATAAGTGAGACATCTCTTAAAAACCTCCTATGTTTGAGCAACACAACTTTTGGAGGCAAATCATTCCACTGATTAATTGTTCTGTCAGAAAATTTCTCCTTAGTTCTAGGTTGGTTTTCTCCTTGATTAATTCCCACCCATTGCTTCTTGTCCTGCCCTCAGGTGCTTTGGAGAATAAGTTAAACCCTTCTCTTCTTTCTGGCAGCACTTTAGATATTGGAACACTGCTATCATGTTATCATATCACTTTGTTCAAGGAGATCAAACCTATAAAGTACTTGAGATAAAAATGTGTATGCAGTGTGCTAGGGAGAAGAAAAGATGCATGTCATAACCCAGAAGGATGTCAATTATTTTTATTTCCTGTTTCACTATTGGTGAAGTCTTCTAAAGAAAGAGATATCTGGCTTGATGTCTCCTAGCATTTCCCAAATTCTTCTAGCCATAGAATGTTCATTCAGTATTCACACAGGTCCTCTTACATTTCATTGTTCATCTTGGGAATAATCTCCTTGCTGGTTCTGGGAGATGATCCAGTTCCAAACATTGGTGTTTAACTAGAAAACCAGTGTAATTGAATAACATTTTATGTATTGCTTCTGCTTTGCAGTTAATTTGGTCCTTAGAGACCAAGTTTGCCTCTGCTCAGGGTCTACCATCCATTTTATCTCACTCAAAATGCATTCATATCTTTTTGCTAGTTTTAGTGAAGTACATAGGTCCAGATCTGACACCTGTTATCTATGCTTATTCGTTTTGAATGATTATAGTCTTAATTGTTGGTCATACCTTTTGTTCTACATGCCTTCACTGTAACCTGCTAATAAAAGAAACTAATTATCCAGTCAGCTAGGGTTTTTACCTTGCAGGTCTGTAATTAGTATGCCTTATTGGCAGGAGCGTATTTCCATTTCTTTTTCTCTTCCTTTTAAAGAATGTATCCTTCTCTTAAGTCAATTATTTACAGGTGGTTTAGATTTTCCATCCAGTAAGTGTGGAGAATCTGTGGGTCAGAATCTTTTGGATCTTGAAACCTTCCCATCACCCACACTGTCTGGCTCCTGTTGTTATATTTACTGTGGGATTTTCAATTGCAAGGATCTAAGGAATGCTTTGCAAGTGGGGAGGCAGGTTGCCTCTCTAAGATCAAGTAGAAATCGTGTGAAACCTCATAGATGCATAGATGCTATCATGTAACATTTGAATTCCTTGAGTCTGAGAAAAGCAAACTGGAGTGTATTTTCCTTTCTAAATATCAGTAGACTCCTTCCTGAAACATTGTTAAGCACTGGGGCCTGGGTCAATGTTCCCTCTAAGCTGCGCAGTGGTGTGGCCACACACGTAACAAGAAAACACCGCACAGAAGTTTCAAATTGTCATGCAGTGTTTTTTAATGTCTTAAAATATGATGAAAATATTGCCCCTCCCTCCCTTCTCTTTCTGCACCGAACTCTCTCCTGCATCTGGTGATTGGTGAAATCAAGGAAGACTCTACCTGGAGATCGATGACACTACAGAAGGGAGAATTCTCATTGGTCCTCTGGAACTTCATCGGTTCCTGGGAAAACGTGATTTGCTGGTTGTAGCCTGTGTTTCTCTGCACATCCAGGGTTTCTCAGGCATTGCGTCATCTGAAGCCCCGTTCTAGGCTCGGCAGTCTTTCTGTGATCCCTTCGCTTTGTGGAAAGAGGGAAGCAGTGTGGAGTTGGACTACCTGAGCCAAAGGGGTCTACGGAATCTTGAGACTTGATTTTTGAGCAGTATCAATCCATTCCACTCTTTCCTTTCCCTTTCTGTCTTCCTTTGATCTTCCTTTTCCTTTCCCTTTTCTTTTTCATTTCCTTTCTCTTTTCCTTTCATTTCTCCTTTCCTTTTTCCTTTCCTTCTTTTCTATTCCCTTTCCTTTTTCCTTTCCTTTCTCCTTTCCTCTCTCTTTTCCTTTTTTTTCTCTTTTCCTTTCCTTTCCTTATTTCCTTTTCCCTTCTTTTTTCTTTTCCTTTCCCTTCCCTTTCCCTCCCTTCTTCATCCTTTCCTTTCTTCTTTCCATTTCCTTTCCTTTTCCCCTTCCTTTTTTTCCTTTTTCCTTTCCTTTTTCCTTTCCTTTTTCCTTTCTTTTTTCCTTTCCTTTTTCCTTTCCTTTCTCTTTTCCTTTCCTTTTTCTTCTTTCCCATTTCCTTTCCCTCCCCCTTCCTTCCTTCCCTTCCTTCCTTCCTTCCTTCCTTTTGGGGGTCTGAGGGAGAGGGAGGGGACCCTTTTCCTCCTTGCCCCCCTCCCCAACATCTGCTCTGATGGCAATTATGGCTTTAAAAAAATTCAGGTGCTCAGGCATGAAAATGTGCCGCTCAAACACTATACTTTTCCGTACACACTAAAAAAAATTAGAGGGAACATTGGCCTGGGTAATTTCATCTGCCCTCTGAATTCGATTCTAGGTAAAGGATTTAAACCCCCATAGAGGGATTATGGTTGAAGACTATCCAATAGGGTGCATAACATCCACTGCATACCATCCAGATGCATACTATCCAGTGGTGGGATTCTATGGGCTTGGTGGGCATGGTTTGGTTCGTGTGGCAGGGGAAGATACTGTAAAATCTCCATTCCCTCCCCACTCCAGGAAAAGGTTACTGCAAAATCCCCATTTCTTCCTGATCAGCTGGGACTTGGAGGTGGAGAATAGATGGGGTCAGGGCTAGTCAGAGGTGGTATTTACTCAAAATTTCCACTTCTGGTTCTCCAGAACTGGTGAGAACCTGCTGAATACCACCCCTGATACCATCTCCTGGTGGTCATTATAAGTAAAAACTAAACGCCACACAGGACATAAGCCATGTGAAAACAAAATCCCCTTCTTAAGTGGTGGAGGAGTGGAAATCATGCAAACCTTCCTAAATGAGAGCATACTATAATGTAGCATCTGTATCCCCCTGGTCTGAAAGCTTAAGAAAGCAAAGGTGCATTGACTACATTACCCTCTCTAAACTCAAAGTTCGTCTGCAATGTTAGGCAACAAAACCAAATCATCCTATTGCCCTGGGATGTTGTCTAAAGGATCAAAGAATTACATTCCAGATGTTCTTAAACTTTTCAAAGAAAAAGTTGTACCAGTCATTTAGTTTAAAAAATGTTGCATTCAGTTACTTTTTTCATTGTGCAAAAAAAGTCCATATTTCATTGACAAAATGGGATATATTTCATCCATTCTTTTTTTTAAAAAAAATACCAACCATCCAACCATTATGTTTGTTTAGAGAATATAAGAAAGTTTACTTGTGCTGCATATCTGGAGGCACCAGACTAGGGAAGGCTGTGCCAAAGTGATTTCTATCAAGATAATCTTGCCAAAGTATAATTTCTTACATTTCAATGCCTTTTACACATTCCAATTCATCCTAAAATAGATACTGGGATATCTGACAACCCTGAAACAATATAGATTCTAAAAGTTGAATAATTATTATTCTCATAGGAATGAAATCTGGCAGCAGATGTCAAAGGTGACACTTCACATGTCCTTAAAATAACTTCATCTAATCAGATTGTTTCCTCCCCCCCCCCCCCAAGAGAAAAAAATGATTTTCATTCTGACATTTCTATGTAACATTCTAATGGGCTGGAAATAGCTGCAGTACTCATGTGCCAAAGTAACTGAAACAATTGAGTGCGGTGGGGTTTTTTTAATCTGATGATTAAATGAAGGATATAATTCATATTAGCAGCAACACAGACAAATGCTCCCAATTCAGCATATAGGAATGAATATCTTTGGCCTATTAATTGATTCAGTAGCAGAGTACAACTGCAGTTGATGTCTTCTTTGGGATCTTATTTTTACATCATTTTGACTCTTACTTTTTGTAATTCAAAAAAAGTATGACTAAGAGCTTTGCATTAATCTAAATCCCCAAACCTGGCATTTTATCATGACATATAAATGCCATGCCAGCCTTGTAGCAGCTATATCATGGAGCATGAATACAGATCTACGATATATTATACATTACACTTGCAAGATGTAACTAAGAGACAAGTAATTAGAAGGAACGGTAAGAATTGTCTTGTTCAACAGCAAATGCACACATTTTAATCGTATGTGATTTGTGGCCCAAACAATGCAGAGTGTTTAGATGGAGTACAAACCATATGACTTCCTTGGTTAGAACAGAACATAGAACATTGTCACAGATGGAAGGGACATTGGAGGTCTTATAGTCCAACCCTCTGCCGGAGCAGGATTCCCTATAACATTTCAGACAAATGGCTGTCCAGTCTCTTCTTAAAAGCTTCCAGTGATGGAGGAGTCACTGCCCAATGACTATAAATGGGGAGGAAATATCAATGATTGGGGAAAAAAGGAGTGCCTAAATAGCATTTCCTAGCTTGACATCTTCAAATAGCTGAGGTGTGTGTGTGTGTGTGTGTGTGTGTGTGTGTGTGTGTGTGTGTGTGGTGGGTTTCAAAAATTGTTTGAACCTACTCTGTGGGTGTGGCCTCCTTTGTGGGAGTGGCTTGACCGATATGAAGATGCTGACGACACTTGTCAGAACCACCTTAAATTACCTCACACATAGCACTGGCATGCATAAGAATATGATGTAAACTTGTTTTTTAAAAGGCATCTTTGGTTTGCCTTAAAACAACTTCAACACACACAATGTTCTGATTGCACCACAAATGCAGTAGTCATCCTTACCTTTCACAGAGGCACTGAGTTTTATAAATATGAGCATGATAGTGTAGAATAATCATATCCAAGGACCAGTGGTGGGTTTCAAAACATTTTGAAACCTCTTCTATAGGTGTGGCCTGCTTTCCGGGTCCACTGGTGGAACCTCTTCTAACCGGTTCAGTAGATTTGATGAACTGGTTCTACCGAATAGGTGTGAACTGGTAGGAACCCACCTCTGGTGTGTGTGTGTGTGTGTCTGTATCTGTCTCTGTGTGTGTGTGTGTGTTGTTAGTTTTCCCATTTCCATTTCTGTCCACAGAAATATCCTCTTAGTTAACAGTTTGAGTAAGTCGCTATTGCACTGGCTTTGGAGTACTGTTGGAGCAGTTCATGTGAGACACTGCCAAGAAAGAAAATGCCTGATTGCCAGTTCTAAATGACCCTGACTAGCCTCTCTTTCCTTGACAGATCTCTGGTTCATTAAATGCCTCACAGGGAAGCCAATTTGAGTTTGCTTTATGAAATAGAAGCAATTTGTTATTCACCACAAGCCGGTACGTGGGGACAAAATTATCTGACTCGGTCTTTTTTACCCTACAGATACAATTGTACAAATGCAATGACTTCCATGAACTTGTCCTGTACCTTCTGAGAGTATCCTAGAAATATGCATAACGTTTTCAGCTAAACGCTTTACACTCTGCTCCTTTGCACATCAGTAAAGTCTCATGTGACTAGGCAAATGAGTCAGGAATGTAACAGCTTGGAAATGATATCCCTTCTCATTGTTCAAATTATATATAAAAAGTACACAAGAGCCGTAAGGCCAAGTCTCCTGACCATTTTATGATATTAAGAGCAAGGCATGAAGGGTTAATTATATATTGGGATGGTAGACATTCTTTTATTCACTACCAATTTTTTATGTAGTCTGAATAATAATACTATGAAATACTAATGCAGGAAATTCTTAAGCTGCATTAGAACTTCTTTAAATTTTGACCTGCATGTTCCTTATCTCCTATCTATTTCTGCATTGATTTATTTGCACGAAATAGATCGGTAATCCTGTCCCATCATTCCCTGCTGTCCACCAGTGAATTACCAACTGTGGATTATAAAATTAGGAGTTATAGAAAGTCTAATTAACATTTGCAAAAGTATCTGAGACCAGAATTCAATCAAGGTGTTTGTTGAAACTTGATTTGCAATTGCAGGAAGCAGCCACACACTTATTTACTGAAAAATCTTAATTGTTTTCTCACATGCATAATTGTCTGTCAACACTATAATCTCTGACATAAATGCATAAGTATCCAAATGGTTTAGATGTCCTGCAATAATTCAAATAGAAGGTTTTCTGTTGTTTTCTACCTGTAACAGAGAATGATGTACAAAGGAATGCAAGAATGTATCTTGCCTAAAGGCCACACAACTGAATGAACATATATTGATTTGCTCCATTCATGAATTCAAGCAAGGAACTGCTATTGCTTAGTGAGCCATTTGTTAAAAAGGCTGGGGGAGCCATTTCATAATCCTGGCAGAAAAATCAAGTGGATGCATTTGTCTGAAATGTATTAGATCTTGCTTTGATATCTTGTTTAGATTTTCACAGCTAAATTAAAGTCTTCGCATTTATCCATCTATGAAGGGGCAAAAATGAGAAAACAAAATTGGCACTTGGAATGCCATCACAAGGGTATGCATGAAGCCATTATATTCACATGGATGAATCCCCATAAAAATTCAAGAAGCTTACAAAATTTGTTGGAAAAACTGGTGCAAGCAACTAATGTTCACAGGATTAGGCCATAAACCATGTTCTTTAATGACCCATTCAAAGTCAATGCTGAAAAGGTTGGACAACAAGCTTCTATGAGCCAAAAAAAAAAAAACCAGCTTGCCAACCTCCCCGAATGAGATGAAGATGTTTGATCCAGGGAACATCATTACTGGGTCTTCACAATCTAGTTAATCCAAACCAGAGGTGGGTTTCAGCCGGTCCCGTCCAGTACACATGTTTGAAAAAATTTTCAGCTGATCCCATCCAGTATGCGCGGTTGAAATAATTTTGTGTCCGTTCCCATATAGGGGCCTCTGGAGGCCCCATACTGGAAGGGTACCTCCCCTGGCCTGCCCCCTCTGCTTGCTGCCACTGCCCACCCAGTCACCGTTTGCCCTCTCGCCCTGCCTGTTCTCACCAGACTTGCCATGGCCACCCACTTCCTTTGCTGCATGGCACTTGCTTCCTTCTCTTTGACAGCTGCCTAGTTTCCAATGGAGGGGAGAGAAATCCATGCATTAGATAGGGAGGAAAGGCAGTCCTAGCGGAAGCTCATCCTTCTCTTCCCTCTAATGCATGGATTTCTCCACACCTCCGCACCATTGGAACCCAGGGGGCTGTCAAAGAGAAGGGAGCGCAGGAGTTTCTTCCAACAGCCAAAGCCTCTGTCTGCTCCTCTTCCTTCCCCTGCTGTTGGAAGAAGCCCCTGTGTTTCCTTGTCTCCCCCTGATTTGTCCCCCCCCCCCACCGCAAGTGAAGCAGTTGTCAGAGAGAAGGGAGCGTGGGAGCTTCTTTCAACAACCAAAGCCTCTGTCTACTCTTCTTCTTTCCTTGGCTGTTGGAAGAAGCCCCACGTTTCCTTCTCTTTGACCGTTGTCAGTGACAGACATGCGGGAAATGGTGTGTGTGTGTCCTTAGCAGTGTTATAATCCTCATAGCTTCTTGCTCAGTTTCAGTGATTAATGCTATGTCATCAGTGAACAATAGCAACAATGAAACCACACCATTACTTTCTTTCTTAAACAAACATGGATCAGCCATGCCAGCTTTAAAACCTATCTTAGTTAACTCCTTCACTATACATTGATTCCATTCATAGCCTGATTGCTTTAAGCCATAAATATTCTTTTTTAACTTCCAGCAATCAGTGTTATTACCAGTGTTTAACCCTAAAGGCTTTTTAAAATATATAGATTGTTGCAACGGTGCATGGAGATATGTCGTCTCAACATCTAAATGATTCACTACATATCCATGCCTAGCTGCCCAAACTAATGATGCACATAATGTTGTAGCCTTTAGACTAGGTACAAATACCTCATCATAGTCATTGGCTAACTGATCAAACCCTTGTGCTACCAATCTGGCTTTATGGGTAACAGTCCCATCTACACTTGTTTTAATCTTGTAGATCCATTTACATTCTATGGCATGTTTACCTGGGGATAACCTTACATTTTCATACACCTCTAACTTTTGTAAGGATTTCAGCTCCTTTTCCATTGCTGTTTTCCAAACTATCTGCTCCTCCTTAGGATACAGGGTTATCATCGATAGGCTTATCAATAGGTTGCTCGCCATCTTCTTCAGGATAGGTAAAGGTCACTACAATAAACAGCTGTCTGTATATGGTATTGCATATCAACGCCAACTCTTCTTTACCTATGTCTGGTATAACCTTGTAAATGACTTTTATTCTCATAACTGCTGTATAGCTGAAAAGAGGAGCCTCTTGATGGATTAAAAATGCCTGCATAACCTTGAATAAGATAAGTGCTGCCTGCCACTTGGCTAGAGGGATTCATCTACTCTACTGGCCCAAACAAGGAGCTGATAATGCTGGATTTCACTCGGGACTGTGCTTTCACAACACATTTTACCCAAGAGTCATATGCAATAGTGTCACATGGGAGCCTTCACCTGTTCCTGGATGCGTGAGGGGTAGGGGTGGAAATCTGAGCCAAGCAGGGACCAGGGTTGGCCTGCAAATGTTCATGAAATAAACTCTGAAAGATGGTTAAAAAAAAGTGTTAGGTAAGCTCCCCGTTGGGAGAGCGAATACGTTCAGAGAAGCGTTGTGAGAGTTGTGTTGGAGAAACACACAAACCAGCATACAGAGACACTGCAGTTTAAATAGGCTTTTACTTTTGTGGAAATAGAGGTATCAGAGTCCATCAAACAGTCCAAGTCATACTCGGATAAGACAGTCAGTCATCAATGTCTTTCAGTTAAGGGTTAATCCAAATAACATAGTCCAGTATCATATAATCAGGTCAGTACTCAAAGTTTGCTAACAGTTGCAAAACTTACAATAGCTCACGGCAGTCAGATCAGATCAGCCTCTAACAAACAGAGAGCTAACAGTCGTTCTGGCTCCCTCTTATGGCCGATTGAGGAAAACAGCAACCAGTCACATTTTACAGTATGATTTAAAGAAACAGGTACAACATTGTTACATGATTTATATATTGCCAACCCAACCGTTAGATTATATTCCTAACAGGGGGGGGGGGTGTAACGACACATCTACTGTACTTGCACAAGGCAATCAAGAACCAGTAATCCCTGCTTGCAAGCAGGGATTACTCATCTCTCCCTTCTGGCAGAGCTGCAGTGTTGGAGCTTGGAAGTGAGGTGGGTTCCCCTCCCCCACCACCATTCTGGAAGAAAAGGAATCTAGTGCAGCATCAGGAGGAGGGGCAGTGTAAAGAAGTACCATTTTAAACCAAAGCCTCTGAGTAACTGGAAAAGAAAGCCATGCTTTTTGAGTGGCAATTTTCAGCAGCGTGGTTTTCTTTCCTAGTTACTCAGGCTTTGGTTTAAGGTGGCACTGCTTTACACTGCCCCTCCCCCTGCAAGCGACAGGTTCCTCAGAGACTCGGCAGGCAGCTCAGGGGAGACAATGGCCATGATGACTTCACTCCCCAGGAGCTGCCGCCGCTGCTGCCTAAGCCCTCCCAAGAGCTGAGCAGAGCAGGAGCCCCAAAAGCGAAACGTCTCTCCTTTCCAGTCATTGCTGCCTGTTGGTCTAATTTCCTGATGCAATTCGTGGAGCTGCTTGCCCTCATGAATATGTGGGGTTGGCATTTTCAGGCTTTCAATGCCTACAGCTATAGGTAGGAAGACGGGGGCATCTCGGGAGTGAAGCCTTCAGTGCCAAGTGCCAAGTCCCTCTTCTGCCACCAGGAAAATCACCCCCACCCCAGAAATTTTCACCAACTGGGAAGTGTGTCTGAGAGAGGGGGCAGAGAGAGAGAGAAAGAAAGAAAGAAAAAGAGAAAAAAGCATAAAGAAAGAAAGAAAAAAAGAAAGAGAGGGAGGGAGACACAGGAAAGAAAGAAAGAAAGAAAGAGAGAGAGAGAGAGAAAGAAAGAAAGAAAGGAGGGAGGGAGGGACGGACGGAGGGGGAGGAAGGAAGGAAGGAAGGAAGGAAGAGAAAGGAAGAGAAAGGAAGGGAGGAAAGAAAGAGGGAGAGAGAGACACAAGAAAGAAAGAAAGAAAGAAAGAAAGAAAGAAAGAAAGAAAGAAAGAAAGAAAGAAAGAAAGAAAGAAAGAAAGAAGGGAGGGACGGAGGGGGGAGGAAGGAAGGAAGAGAAAGGAAGAGAAAGGAAGGGAGGAAAGAAAGAGGGAGAGAGAGACGAAAGAAAGAAAGAAAGAAAGAAAGAAAGAAAGACGGACGGAAGGAAGGAAGGAAGGAAGGAAGGAAGGAAGGAAGGAAGGAAGGAAGGAAGGAGAACTTATGGTCACAATTGAGCCCAAAATTTTGGTTGCTAAGCAAGAGCATTGTTAAGTGAGTTTCACCACATTTTCCAAGTTGGCCATGCCCACCTGGTCACATGACCGCCAAGCCCACAAAACAGGCCACACCTACAGAAAACTTTTCTAAAACTTTTTGAAACCCACCACTGATCCAAACCAAACACATTAAGACTTAGCAAATGCTAGAAATAGCCTATTACACCAAGATTGGATGAAAAGTATTGTCTGCAGTCTTATAAATTGGCAAAAGATGACTGTAGTGAACCAAAAGCTCTGACATGTTCTTTACTGTATTATCTGTTCTTTCACTTCACTTGGCAGGAATTTGTTTATAGTTCATGAAATAGAAGCCTGCAGTAAGTATTGTCAGTGTGTTTTAAGCAACATGATTGAATTTTTGACTGCTAAAAAAAAGTCCTTCCAACTGAAATTTGCTACTGAATGCTTATGGTGAGGATTGGGTTGATGTGAGTACAGTGCATTGCTGGACTAAACATAAGAAAGTGAAATGGGAAAAGCCTATTTGTGTGATCAAGAATAAAGCGGATGACTTATGACAGCAACCAACAAGTTTCCCACGAGAAACGTCAATGAACAGATTAAGGACCCTCAGCAGATCACTCAAGGGACATTCCTGTCAAGCTTGGCATTTTGCAGGAATATGTAGGTCACGTTATTCACGTTCTTCAATATCATAAGGTTGTGCAAGATGGATCCCTCACATGCTGTCAGCTCCACCAGTGAGAGCAGAGCAAGAAATCAACTTACAATTTATTTGATCAGCTCTGCTACTTATATTGAAATTCAAAGAGTCACAGTATCTTGCAAGTTCTGATTGTGCTGTACAACTAGCCACTTTCTTATGGTTCAGTGAATTAGGGAGGCATCTGTCTAAGCTGCTTCTGAATGAAAATTACTGTTTTGGACTTTTGCTTCAGCCACTTTTATCTAGGCAATGGATTCAACATACAGTATCTCCATCAAAGTAATCTCTCTTAGTCTCTAAGTCTGCTTATGGCGGAAGGAAAGATTTGAAATTGGTTGGCAAGTGTTGTTCCACTTGCAAAAATGAAGATGAGGTACTTTTTAACAGATTAACAGAGTTGGAAGGGACCTTGTAGGTCATCTAGTCCAACCCCTGCTCAAGCAGGAGATCCTACACCATTTCTTACAAATGGCAGTCCAATCTTTTCTTGAAAGTATCAAGTGATGAAGCTCCCACAACCTCCAAAGTCAAGCTGTTCCATTGGTTGATTGTTCTCACTGTCAGAGAATTCCTCCTTGTTTCGAGGTTGAATCTCTCCTTGGTCAGTTTCCATCCATTATTCCTTGTCTGGCATTCAGGTGCTTTGGAAAATAGCTTGATTCCCTTCTCTCTGTAGCAGCACCTCAAATATTGGAACACTGCTATCATGTCTCCCCTGGTCCTTCTCTTCATTAGACTAGCCATGCTTAGTTCCTGTAACCATTCTTCATTCCCTAATCATCCTGGTTGCTCTTCTCTACACTTTTTCTGTAGTCTCAACATCATTTTATAGTGTGGTGACCAAAACTGGATGCAGTACTCTAGGTGTGGTCTTACTAGGACTTCATAGAGTGGTATTAGTACCTCACTTGATCTTGATTGTGTCTCTCTGTTAATGCAGTTTAGGATTGTGTTGGCTGTTTTGGCTGCCGCTGCACACTGCTAACTTCTTTACCACATTGTGAAAGCTCCACATTATGGAATATCATCAAAAAACTTCACCTAAACTTAGTGTTAAGTTTTTGGGGAGAGGAGTTTCATGGAAATCTTTCAGCCTGACATCATTATGAGAGAACTACATTGCAATACACAGAATTTGTAGATCAAATTAAGCAGAATCTGGAGGGACAAGAAGAAAAATTTTCCTGCAACACAGCAATATTAAGCTTCACACCTCACAAGCCACTGAAGAGGCAATTGCAAAGTTGGATAAATCTTGCCCCATCAGGGGATCATGCAATTTCTGCTTTTTTTCCCGCTAAGAGTGAAGCTTTTCATGTCCATCTGTTTAACTCAACTGAAGCTGTGGAAAAGACTGTTAAGATCTGATTGAAGAAAGAGTTATTCTATGATAGCTTTAAGAAACTTGTCCATTATTGGCAGAAGCAAGTAGAGGTCATTTCAAGAATTATTTTCCTGTTTCATTTTTGTTGTTAAATCTCTGCTTAAGTGAAAACTATGGATGCAGAGGCATCCCGTTTCTCTACAAATCATCAATTCAATCTTTAAAGTCAGCATGCAGAAAATTTTCCCCTAGCTGTTTTAGAAAAACATTCGGTGAAAAAGCACAATGATGATTTCCAAAGTGCCTGTGTTTGTGTGTATGTGGGAATATGACTATAGAAACAAAAGACATGATTGTATACTGTTCCTGTATTGTCCTAAGCTCTGTCATTTTGTTTTGTTATGGATTAGTATGCTGTTTGAACCCAAATGCAGCAATTTATTAATTATGATTTACTTTTTAAACAATGTATGAATTCTATAACTATGCTTGTTCTGGGAAGGCTGCTCTGTTGGTCTGCGGCTAATTTTTTAATAACAAGAAAGCTCACCAGAATATCACTGGAAAAATTGTCAAGGCTAACTAGCATTCAGTAACTTCAATTTCTTTGTTTGGAGAATAACATCACTTGCCTTATACATTTTTTCCTGAAACTCTAAGCTGCACACAGCATTTTAAAGTACTACTTGTAACATTTTCCCTCATTAGCCAGGCTTCTCATATGATACATTTGTGAAGTGTTTCAACAACACTATTATTATGCAGAGTGGCATAGTCATGGCACTAAAATTACTCAAGGGAAAGAAAAATTATGACCTTGTCCTACACCTAAAAAAAATCACTATTCCCTTAAAAAAAACAGTTAATGAGCTTAATAGGAACAAAAAAAGAAATAAAGTAGAAACAAAATTAATAATGAGCCTTTTTATTAGCACAATGGTTAACTAACACTTTTTACTCCCTTAGAAGCCACTGAAGTAAATGAAATGAAATGAAATGAAATGAAAGCAAAATAACAAGGATAATCACAAAGGCAGCCTTCTCAACTCAGTCTTCGGAATGATGGCTGGAGGTTCTTGGAAGTTGGATCTCAAGTCATTTGGAAGACATCCACTAGGAAGGATTGCCCCAGGGGTGAAATTCAGCAGATTCTGACGGATTCTGGAGAAAAGGGTAGTGGAAATTTTGAAATTTCGGAGAACCGGCAAAGACCACCTCTGGCGGGCCCTAGAGTGGAGTGGGGATGGAGATTTTACAATATCATTTCCCCGGGAGTGGGGAGGGAATGGGGATTTTGCAGTATCCCACCCCTGCCATACCCACCAAGCCATGCCCACAGAACCGGTAGTAAAAAAATGAATTTCACTACTGGATTGCCCCGCAACAGTAAATGTGTTACAAAGGTGCTAGACCATAGGACAGATGTCATTAGAAAGATTTCATCTATTTCTAGATTCAGAGATAATGTGAGTTTTGAATCATAGACACCTAATAGAACAAGAAGTTCTTTTGAAGGTAAGATTCAAAAAATCAAACCAAAACAATACAAGATACAAGATGACAATTGTAAAGGAAAAGAAAGCTTCCTGCCCAGGAAGGCTCAATGACAAAGCTGGTGGATGGAATCATTAATTAGCTAATTCTGTATGCTGCCAAATCATTTAGACACACAATAGCTTACAACAATATCAATGCCCTATAAAACATCCATGATAAAATAAAAAAATCTCTAATAACATTACAATGCTATTTGAATAGAATCAAATTATTTTTCAAATACACAATACTAAACAACTAATAATAAAATTCAGTTTGAAATGGTGCATAGTTCCCTCTAGAAGATTACAGTCTTCAATATTTTCCAGAAGGTCTTCATTGAGGAGGGTAGTTTAGCTTCTAAGATGAAAACTACTGCAGGTCCTGGGGGCAATTTATTGGCAGAAAATTTACTCGGGAACAACTCTGAAAACTGCTGAGCTCTACTTATTGGGCTGGATAGCCTTCGGCCAATTTGGATCTCTATACTCAAGGATATACCAATTACAGAAAGTTTTTGATAGGCCCCTTAAATAAGAGCCAGCCCAGCAGTGTGCTGCAGCTGTCAAAAAAGCCAACAGAGTTCTAGGCTGCATAAACAGAGGGATAGAATCAAGATCATATGAAGTGTTAATACCACTTTATAATGCCTTGGTAAAGCCACACTTGGAATACTGCATTCAGTTTTGGTTGCCACAATGTAGAAAAGATGTGGAGACGCTAGAAAGAGTGCAGAACAACAAAGTAGATTATGGGACTGGCGGCCAAAACATAAAGAATAGTTGCTGAAACTGGATATGTCTAGTCTTATGAAAAGAAGGACTAGGGGTGACATGATAGCAGTGTTCCAATATCTCAGGGGCTGCCACAAAGAAGAGGGAGTCAAGCTATTCTCCAATGCAGGACAAGAAGCAATGGGTGGAAACTAATCAAGGAGAGAAGCAACCTAGAACTAAGGAGAAATTTCCTGACAGTAAGAACAATTAATCAGTAGAACAACTTGCCTCCAGAAGTTGTGAATGCTCCAACACTGGAAGTTTTTAAAAAAGATATTGGGTAACAATTTGTCTGAAGTGGTGTAGGGTTTCCTGCCTAAGTAGGGGGTTGGACTAGAAGACCTTCAAGGTCCCTTCCAGCTCTGTTATTCTGTTTATTGATTCAAAGTTCTAGAATAATTGCCTGTAGGATAAGGAATGGCAGAACTTGGGGGCAGAGTTAAATGAGGAATCAGCCTACAATCCCTATGTAGCTGCAAGGAATCTAAATCCACCACCACCACCACCTCGAATTCTATTGTCCCTTATCTAATTCCAAACAGGTGCTAACTGTTGGTTGAGAAGATTCCTGTGGATAAGTTGTTTAGCAATAAATCAGTTTAATTGAACCTTCTCATGTAGACCTGATCCTTTGCACTTGACATTAATCTTCTCATCTAACTAACCTGTTTTGAGTTAGACAAGAGTCAATGGAACTCAAGGGGATTTGGACCACCAATTCTTAATTAATCTGAATCTAGATATTATTTTAAAAAATATTCCTTTTAGCAAGGAAGGATAATTTTCTATTTTGAAAATGTTATCTTTAGATACCAGTCTATCACAATATTTTCATCCATCAGATTAAGCAGTTTGTTTAGCTATTCATCACCGGAAATTATTTCTCTCTTTTAAAAACTTATTTATTTAATAGATTTAATAAATATTTAACAGCTCAACCCAGAGGAAAAACAGGAAAAAATGAGAACACAGAGAAAAATCGATTTACAAAATGAAAAAAATTTTTTTTAAGTAACATTAAATATGTACTGCATGTTAAAATGCTTTTTATCTTCCAACCCATTACAGTACTGAAATCAAATAAAGATTCAGTAATTAATAAAAATGTCTATATAATATGAATCATAAGCCAGAATGAACAATTAATAAAATATTCCACCTAATCTAAGAAATCTGCCTTAATTTAACAAATAAAGCAAAAGCTTTATTTATTACTCAGAGAGCAACCTAAATCTTTGTTGTGGTACAAGTCCACATGTAGAATTATAAATTGAATAGGTGACTCATTTCTTCATCATTTAATCCTATCCTTTCATCCTATAGTAGTCTTTGATAAAAACAGTTCTGATCTGGGATCAATATCTTCCTGTCCATTCAGGGATGGCTTCATTCATTATTCATGCTTGCAAATAAATTGATAATTGTGGAATGGCTATTTATTAAGTTGCACATTAGCCATGCATTTGTTTGAGTGTGGGATTAGTTAATTCTGTGCCATCAATTTTGTTTCCCAATAGTCCAAATATTGTTCCAACACTACCTAACCCCCAGTGCCTCTTACGAACTTGAGAATTAGACCTACAATTCCATTGATAATATTTCAGCATCAGACTCACATTTTCTATTGCTCCTGTGTGATGAAACAATAATTGTAAAAAGAATACCTGAGTTTAAATGATACCAATTTTATTTTGCCTTTGTACTAACAAAAGTCTTTTTGGAAGCTAGATGAAGATAATTATTTTGCACAGGGTTAGGCTGGGTGAGCCATTAATATTGATGATCAGTAAATTATGAAGTCTGCCTTCCCTAGCAAAGCTCACAGCAGCACTCTGCATTGTTACTCTCATCAGTCTTCTTCTTTTCTCACACAATCAATGGCCATATGTCTAAATGTTCCATCTTGTTAAGAAAACAAACCCAAAGCCAAAATACAAACAACATCTTGTGGGTGGGAGACTGTGTCCCTCCTGTGAATCTGAATGAAGCAGGAAATGAGGGAGTGGGGAAATTAATTCAGGATTTAGATGCTGTGTTTCAGCTCTAACCAACAGTTTCGCAAGCAGCAACCAAAGCAGTGATGGGTCAGCCTCTATGGCAAGATCTACTCTGCAGCAAGAGGAAAGGGGGAAAAACCCCTACAAGTGAGCTGGCTATGTATATAGTTTCCTTTGTAAAAAAAAAAAAAAAAGACTCCAAAAGGAAGCATATTAAATAGCTAATTGCTTTAGAAAAGCAATACCCAAAAGAATACAGCTTAAGAAGATCACAGTTCCCTGGCACCAATACTATTTAAAGGACTAGGCAGGATTTCCAGAATAAGAGGGAATCCGAGCACCAGTTGCTAAGGAAGATAGGCAGGAGGGTGACTGCCTAGGATTATCACTACTAGATGAGATCAAAGTGCTCAGATTTTTATAACTCTGGAGTCATCCAATGGTTGTCTAGATATTTGCAGCCTGTTTTTATTATAATGAGATTATTACCTTCTTATCCAGTTTGTGGGTTCCAATCTGGATCAGATTTGCTGCATTGGAAACAAAATCTGGACCAGATTAGTTTTGTATGATCCAGTAAAATCACCGTGTTTCCTTGAATTCCTTGTGAGCTGGAGCTCCTGAAGTGAGATGAGTTCATAGCTTGGATATTCAACACTTATGGAGGGTGCAGCCCAGTTGTGGGATTCAATTTTTTTTTACTACCGGTTCTATTGGGTGGTTTGGTGGGCATGGCAGCAGAAGGTTACTGCAAAATTTCCATTCCCACCCCACTTCAGGGTAATGTTTCTTTAAAATCCCAATTCCTTCCCGATCAGCTGGGACTCGGGAGGCAGAGAATAGATGGGGCAAGGCCAGTCAGAGGTGGTATTTATCCCTTCTCTGAACTACTGGTCAGAACCTACTGAATACCACCTAACAAGACATGAACTGTTGTTTTAAAATATTTTTGATAACATCCTGGGTGTTTCTTGTCCTCTTGGATGGTGATATTTCTCAACATAAGGAGGGAAGTGAAAATATATTCAGCATTGTAAGGGGTTTATATTTTTTGGAGAGGCTAAGATTGAAAATAAGCAGCAATTGTGTCTTACTCTTAGGGTATTCTCTCTGTTTTTCTCTCAGACATAAACACACACATCCACATGCACACAGAGTGCTCTCTGTTGTGGTGTTGTTATTTAGTTATTCACCTCACTTCTGACTCTCCTGATCTGAGGGATCTCATTTCTTCAGCATTCAGTCAGCCACTGCCTCTTTCATTTTTTTTCTTTAATGGTCCTGTTTCTATCATCGGAAATGGCATCTCCCCATCTTGTCTTCTGTTAAAATTTAGTCAGACTGAATGCTTTTCCTTGGCAACCACATACCCAGATCAGAAGGGACTTGTCCTCTAAAGAACCCACCTCTGCTAGTTATCAACACTCATATATAAGAGCCGAGGTGGCACAGTGGTTAGAGTGCAGTACTGCAGGCCACTTCAGCTAACTGCTATCTGCAGTTCGGCGGTTCAAATCTCACCGGCTCAAGGTTGACTCAGCCTTCCATCCTTCTGAGGTGGGTGAAATGAGGACCCAGACTGTGGGGGAAATATGCTGACTCTGTAAACCGCTTAGAGAGGGCTGAAAGCCCTATGAAGTGGTATATAAGTCTAACTGCTATTGCTATTGCTATATATGCAACAACCAGCACCCAATACGTAGACATGATTGAAAGCAAACAATAGCCAGACAACATCAGACTGCTAGATCAAAATATTGCAGAAAAGCATCCAGTAGCCTACATTTCCTCCATGCCCTGATGACATCATTTGTGATATTCTCCACTATTACAACTGTGGCCTCAGTTTTTGGCAGTCAGGGTCGAGAAAGAACTCTGAAATCTGCAAAGAACAGTTCCAACAGTCTCATGTAGTTCTGAGCCCCCTCCATTTGTTGAAATAGCTAGTGCTGCTAAACCCCACATTTATTATTGCATTTTTATTCTTTTTATGACCCTTTCATCTCTTGCTTCAGAGTGGAGTCAGGGCGACTGAGTGAAGCTCAGCTGGTTGGATGCTCTTTTTGAGACCTATGCAGAGTTCGCAGCAGATAGTTTCTCTTTACTCCCTGATGGAGAAATACCTGCCACTTGCCTAGGATTCAACTCTCAAACTTCCAAGTGGGAAGCCATACATCTTTACCTCCAGGCCATCGTGCTGTTATAGTCTTATTGCACAATTATACTACACAATTTATATTACACAATTATATATTATATAGACAATTTATATTACACAATTATATATTAGGGACGCAGTGGATCAGTGACTAAGAGTTTGTCAATCAGAAAGGTCAGCAGTTCGGTGGTTTGAATCCCTAGTGCCGCTTAATGGAATGAGCTCCGGTTACTTGTCCCACCTTCTGCCAACCTAGCAGTTCAAAAGCATGTAAAAATGCAAGTAGAAAAATAGGGACCACCTTTGGTGGGAAGGTAACAGTATATCATGCACCTTCAATATTTAGTCATGCCGGCCACATGACCACGGAGACGTCTCTGGACAGCTCTGGCTTTTATGCTTTGAAACGGAGATGAACACTGCCCCCTAGAATTGGGAACAGCTAGCACATACGTGTAAGGGGAACCTTTACTTTTACCTTTATACCCTATAAATATGGATAAAGAAACCTCATGCTGAAAGGATGGAATAAATAGGATTTAGCTTTTTGTCTTCCCAAAGAGATATATAACCACATTTATACAAAAGGAGAACTAGTGAAAACCAGGCTGCATTTTTACAATCCCATCAAGAAATTAAGAATTTAAGTAGATGGATTTAGCTAGATTATGATTTGCTATCAACTCAGTGCTTCATTAATGGAGCATTGTTCTTGACTCGGATAATGTCAGCCTCCCCAAAGAGTGTGGCTTTCCCTTATTCCCCATTTTCTATTAAACTAACTATGACAAGTAGAAGGAAAATTTGTTGATAAATAATGAGGTCCAAGGATGTAATAAATAATTACTGCATTTTTTTGGACTATAAAACGCACCAGAGTATAAGACACACAACAATTTTGAAGAGGTAAATTTAAAAAAAGTTTTTGCCCTCCCCGGCCCCTAGGAGCACTCTGCAGGCCTCTCAAACCCTCTGCATGCCCTATTTTTTGTTAAAAAAAATAGGGCATGCAGAGTTTGGGAAGCCTGCAACATGTTCCTGGGGGTTGGGGAGGGCAAAAATGCAATGCTTTGGAGGCGAAAAATAGGCCAGTTTTTTTTTTTGCAAAAGACTTGTAGAAGGTGTGGGATGCCTGCAGAGTGCTCCTGGGGGCTTGGGAAGGCAAAAACACCCCCATTTTTGTGAAAAACTGGTCTTTTTTCACTCTTTTTGCCCTGCCCAGCCCTCAGGAGCACTCTACCCGCTTCCCAAATCCTCTGCGAATCCATTTTTGTGAAAAATGGGATGTGCAGGGCGGGGTTTTGGAAGGCCAAAAATCCTGCATTCAGTATATAAGACGCACCCAGATTTCCACCCTCTTTTTTGGGGGGGAAAGGTGCGTCTTATACTCCGAAAAATACGGTAAGTCCTAAAAGTGCTTTTTCAGGAAGCAACTGGACTTTTTTGTTTTTTCTTTTGAAAATGTTTTGCTTCTCATCCAAGAAGCTTCTTCAGCTTTGACAGGATAGTGGGGAATGGAAGAATTTATATTCTTTGCATATACATGGGTGTGTGTGTATATTGATGTTAGAAGGAACAACATGTTTAACATGCTTCTTTTTAAAACATTTCCCATATGCAAACTGGCTCCATTTCATAGCTATCCACTGTATTTCAGTTAAGTTTTGTATTTCTGGGCTTTGGGACAGAAGACCCAAGCGCTTACTATCTTTATTCCTAGAATTGGTCAAAAGATAGAAAGGCTTTGAAAGCTCAAACTTGATCAGACTGAGATTGTCAAGAGATTCAGCCTAGTGTTAATTAACATTTTCTGAAACACCCTTGGAAAAAAGATTGTGCCAAGAGATTCTACATTATCTCCCAATTTATAATGCATTGCAAAACAGGGAATTAAAAAATTCAATGCTTCCTCTTGAAAAAAATATAAGGCAATGGGTAAAGCCAGCTATTCTAAAATAAGCATTATTAGGAAGTAAATAAAGCTCTTCCTTTTATTTACTTTCTTTATCCATAGAGATATTTTTTTCCTTGTGAGAACCTTCACTCCATTTCTTAGGGGAAACTGTTACTTAAAAGCAGAAGAGTAGGCTTCAGGGAGAATACAAAACTCCTTCTCAAAATACGGGGCACTTTATGTCTGTCTTGGTATCAAGAAAAAAAATATCTGCAGTATTTGTACACTAAATACAAAACAGGAATAGTGACACATCTTCTCCACTGCACAAGGCCAACATCCCTATAGCTTATTTTTCACTCTTGTCCATTGCAAGCTCTGGTCAAGTCAAGTGTTGTAAACCGAATTTCGGAATACCTGATTTTGCCTTGCAGAAAAGTAAGTGTGAAAGATGTCCCAAAGTGGTGTCCTTTCCTGGTACTTCACCTATCGCAAATGAAGCCAAGGAATATCCTTCATCCTTTTCTGCTTCAAGCCTGTCAGTCAATTATGTCCCCAGCCAAACCCACCGATGTACTCTGTAAGCTCCTCTAAGAGTTTGGTAATGAGAAAACTTACAATACTAGTTAAAAACCTGAAAATTATCATTCTGAAAGCTCTTAGTGAGATGCTTTTAGGTGAGTCATTTCTCCCATTTCATTCCCTATTTGCCTGGTTGTCAAAACTGAAGGCCAGTTGATGCAGCCGGCTTCATCCCCACCCAGATAGCCTACTCAGTGTGCGGGAGATGGAAGCATTTGCATCAAATTGTTTTGTTTGCCAGCTTAAAGATGCAGCTACCATGTCCTGGGAGCAATTCTTGTGACAGGGTCATCTGAGGCACATCGTCTGCTATGATATTTGCATATTAATCACAAATCCTTAATTCTGGAAGGTGTAATATAAAGGAGTTAAGACGAGGGTCAGAGCCAGTTCATGCAGTAATTCAAGTGTTGGTTTTGACTGGCATGCATCAGGTTCAAATAGGTCTGTCATTTCTGGAAGAGACTGTTATGCATAAGCTAAGGGTTTGCCCACCATTATTCTACTTGGCTTTAATATCTGTAAGTGTGTTAATTTTAAATTTGGGGTGAACAATAGAATATAAAGATGTGAATGTGATTTCAAGTTATATACTGAAATGCTGGTGTTTATCTGTATATGAAGAACAATGGACTTACAAAGCAGAGGCTCTAACAAAGAAAATTACCTTTTTGCAATTGAAAGAGAATGCTTCCCAAATTTACAATGTTTGACATGCATTTAAACCTGCCTTTTTATTCCCTCAATGGAAAGGTCTGTCATTATTATTCTCTGTAAGCAAAATATAATGGTTTCTTTCAAACTGATTTTTAAAATGAATATTTTTTTTCTTTTTTTATTCTGCTGCTTGTTTTTCTTGTTTATTCTTTCCTTTCTTTCTGTATACCAAAATAACATTTTAAACAAATATTTGAAAACCCCACATATTCATAACTGATAACTATTAGATTAAGGTGACCAGATTTTCAGATTGGTAAAGAGGGACACCATTGACCGGGGACGGGGACGGGGATGGGGGCTTGATTAAAATTTTTATATTTTGTCAAAAGGTCACACAAGGCGATTACATGACCCCAGGACACTGAAAGCATCATAAATATGAATCTGTTGCCAAACATCAAAATTTTGATCATGTGACCATCGGCAGATGCTCTTCTGGTTTCTGGCATGCAATGCTGGTCTTTGTGGGAACTGGAGCACTGGAAAATGCCCCCCAAATGGCCTGAATACAGCCTGAAAAACAGCCAAAAACAGGTTGTTTTTTGGGGGGCGGTGATCAGTTTCAGTTTCAACTGATCAGATCAGTTTATGGCCATTTTTGGACCAAAAACAGCCTTAGAAACAGCTCTGAAAAATGGCCTGAAAACAGCCCTGAAAAAGACCTGAAACCGGCCCCCAAAATGGCCAAAAAAACAGGCATGTACGAACCAGCCAGCTGGCCTTCGGGGTTCTGGCACTCTGGTGCATGCACATGCACACACAGGCACATACGTTCTGGTTTGGGCACTCAGTGCTGACAAGCTCACTGGATTGGAGCATCAGGCTAAAAATCGGAAGGGTTTGAGTTCTAGTTTTGGCTTAGGCAGAAAGCCAGCTGGGTGATATTGGCCTCCTTGTTTTCTTTCAGCCTTAGGAAAGAGGCAATAGAAAACTGCTTCTGAAAAACCTTGCCATGAAAACTGCAGAGGATTGGACATGATTGAACAGAAGCGAAGCAAAAAAATAGTCCTTACTCAATCACAGATATCACTGAATGACACAGAGCCAGTCACTTCAGAGAAAAGACAAGATATAAACAACAGCCAAAAGCCACCCTGCTGCCCCGGTGCTAGAGGCAAAAGTCGCCCTGCCGCTGTGTCCGACATAGAGGCGTTCCGCCTCTATGGCGGACACACCGCAAGGGCGGCCGAACGCCCTGCCAGACACCTCTATGCCAGACACAGCGCCGGGGTGTCTGAAAGCCCTGCCGCAGTGTCCGCCATAGAGGCATCCTGCCCCTATGGCAGACACAGAGCCGGGGCGTCCGAACACCCTGCCACTGTGTCCGGCATAGAGACGTCCTGCCCCTATGGCGGACACAGCGCCAGGGCGTCCGAATGCCCTGCCGCTGTGTCTGGCATAGAGGCGTCCCGCCCCTATGGCGGACACAGCATCAGGGCGTCTGAAAGCCCTGCTGCTATGTCCGACATACGGTGGCTTTTGCCTGCTTGCCTCACCAGCCATAAACCTCACCGCACGTCACTGAGACACAATATAAATTCACTCACAGTACACAAAAAGAAACTAAGCAAACCAGCCACTAACTGAGCAACACAGCTGAGTTCACGGGATATGACAGTGTATCTACATATAGTCAAGAGCAACTGACACTGTATTAAATGATGCTTATAACTGACTGCAAAATTTCAACGTCTGAAAAATATTCTGAACATCAAAACAGTTTTCAGACTATTGAAATACAAGCTTTAGCTTTCAGTTAGAATAGTCAGCAATCTAATAAAGAAATGTTAGCACTGAAACTGCTAGTATGAAACAAAAAAAATGAATCAATAGGGACAAAAAAAGCTAGTTTCTACTTGATTACTTTTTAAAAACAGCTTCCAAATTAAACTGTTACAGGAAAAAATATAATTTGGACATCCTCATCATCTTACTGAGATAGATACATTAGGAAAGGTATTTCGGGAGTTTCTGCTCTGAAAAAAAAAGAATGAAAGAATACAATTTGAAGTTTCTGTGCTCTGTGTGACTACAACATCAGTTAGGCTTAATTACAAGGGTTGTAGGAACCTGAGGCTGTCACCCACAAACAACTTTTCAAAAGAGTTATAGGGGGAAAAGGGGGATATAATGCCATGTGATGTGGTGAGGCAGGAAACAATTTCTGATCATTTGGCCTTGGACACCTTGCTATGGGGGCCCAATCAATGTCCTTCAGGGTACCTGATTTCAAGTATATAAGTGGTCAGGTGCATTTACCTTTGTTAGTGATCTCATAAGACTTCAAAGAAGAAAGAGGTCAATTTCATCACTTCTGCCAACTTTAGCTCTCCCAACATTGTCACCCTGAACTGTCTTCTGTCCTGTTAATCCAAATAAACTTTTCATTGCAGCTTGTTGATGGATTCCTTTTTACTCTCTCCCTATATTTCTCTCTTCGCATCCTTTTTCTTTCTGTGCCATGTCTTCCACAGAAAAAGGACTGTTTCTAGTTGATACGTCTAAATCATGCACTTTTTTCATGCACTTTTTGGGGCGGCTGAAAAGCAAGGTTAACAACATTTTAAATGTGTAAGTCAAATAATATTTCTGGAGTTCCAGCTTTATCTCTCTATTCAACATCTCCTGTGCCTTTTCCACAGCAATGAAAAATGAAGATGCTATATTAAAGCTGTCAACAGGCCAAAAGGTGCTTCTGCTGAAGTTAGGGATTTGCGTCTAAGAAAAGAATTCAGACTGATGCATGATATCAGGTTTAATTACATATGAAATAATGATGGCTAATTGGCCAAAGATGGGATTGACATGTCAAGAACTGCTTAGATCTGAAGAGAAATGATGCTCTAGTAAGGGCATGATAGTGAGAAAAATGCTGAGGTAGTGATGCTAATCTCCTGGTATGCTGTATTTAAAGTAATCAGAAGGTCAAAGTAGGACTGTGGGAACTCAACGCAGTTGAGAACTTCTGTCATACAATAAAGGACCTTTTGAGCAGCTCTGAGTAGGAAAATGCTTGTCACATCAAACTTTTAATCTTGCCATCTGTACAGATGGTCCTTTTACATGACCACTGGAAGGAAAACAGAATGTGTATGCTGGAAAAAATGCTATTTATGTAAGAAGTGTAGGTGGAACAATATAATTTTTTTTCTCTTGCAGGAGACTCTGTTCTTTACAGACACATTTTTTAAAGCGTTGGAATTAATGTCCCTGTAATCCTTCTCTACCTCATCCTACCTCTCATTTTGTCAAAGCTGAATACATTAATACTGTGCTGAAATCTGCCTTGTGTTTTCTCAAAAGATTTCTTCCTCTGCAAAAGAGGTTTCTATTTTTTTTTAGCTGAGACTTTATCTTGGTGTTGTTTTCAAGTGTGCTCTATTGTTGGTAGTGGCAGAAGGTGCAGTTGATGCTGGTGGTGCTTTCAATAGTAACTCTTTTCTTTGCTGAAATGTCTCTGAATATTCATACTTCACACTGGGAAGATTTCCCTCAAATTTCTTCCCTGGGGATTTCATTGAGTTTGAATTAATTTAATTGAAGGAGAGTGGGGAGTAGGGAGCCAGAGAGGCTGCAGATTGTTAGCAAGATGATTGTCCCATGGTAGGCGAGAAGCTCACGCCCACTTTCCTTCAACCATTTTGAAACTAATTACAAGAATATTATTGCAAGGGTCACAAGTATAAGGTGACCAGACATCCCGATTTCAACAGTGTGGTCATGCTTTATAACAATTTGTCCCGTGTCCCGGGGTGTTTTAAAAAAGTCCCGATTTTCTGGCTTCATGTTGAAAGCCCAGTGGATTTGCTTAAGAAATCCTAACCGGGGCAAGACAAAAGACACCCTGTCTAACCTCTCTCTCTGTCTCAGTACTTTCATTGAAGATATTAAAACGTTAACGCAACAAAAAGGACCCCCCGTGCCCCTTTTACTCACTTTTATAAGAAAAAATGACCAAGTACCATAGAGCTGCAGGAAACACTTTGCCTAGAGTAGTTAGCAACTGTTACTCCCTGGATTTCCCGGATGGGAGGGGCACGGAGGTTGGAGGTCGGCTCGTGTGGGAAAAAATGGTGGCTCCTCTTTTTTCTTTGAAAAATATTTCTCTGGGACTATTTCACCATTTTAATTTGCTCAGTTCTTTGTATTAACATCTATATCATTCTGGATTGACTTGGAGTTTATGCCTGCTGGTAAGTGATCTGGGTTTTTTTCTTTTATTTTTTTAATGCATTTTAAAATAATGTAGGTTTTTAAAAATGTGCAGCTGCTGTTTTTTTATTCAAAACAATATGTGTAACACTATGATGTGCCATGGAAAAATCATTAAAAAAAACCCTGAAAAAACAAAAGGTTTTTTTTAGGGTATTTTCCTGATCAAAACTATAATTGTTTCTGCATGACACCCTTAATCACAAATAGCCAACTACACTTCATTCTAAATAGTTTTATTTCCTTTATTGTATGTGATTACTCAAGTCCAAAACCTGAGTTAATTGGATAAACTCAGCTCCACAATTTACTAAATATACAGTAACAGGAATTTCATGTATAGTATGCTGTCTCTTAGGGTTTATTGAACATAGGAGAAAAATATGAGAGGGATTTGATGTAAAATAAGCTCTTTTAATGAATTCAAAATCAATGCAGCAGACAAGACATGGGAGTGAACATAATACGCACTTTAACAATTTTTTTTTCTTTTAGCCATCAAATACTGCAGCAAGTGTGTCAGTATAATAGCAAGACAGGCATAGGATTTTCCAGCCAGGTTAATTTTACTTTTTTATAGTTTTGATGTTGTATTTAATTTATCTGTATTACAAACTTATGAAGGCTGTGCAACATTTTGAGGTGATATAGAGTATGTAAAGGCATGAATACAGTAGAACCTCTGGTCACAACCATAATTCGTTCCATAACTTTGGTCTCAAACTGATTTGGTCATGAATCAAACCTAATTTTGGAAATTTGGCGCTTACAAAAAAAAATGGTGCAGAAGGGGAAATCAGCAGCGGGGGGGGGGATGTGAATATTTTGGTCAGAAGCGTTCTTGACCAGAGGTTCTACTGTATAACATCTTCACTTAAGACTTAAGATTCATTTAAGGTATAACATCTTCACTTAAGATTCACTTAAGAACTGTGGCAAGAAAGGTGGTATAGTGACCAAAGTTACAATGGCATTGAAAAAAGTGACTGATGACCATTTTTCACACTTAGCGACAATTTTCACACTTAGCGACCATTGCAGCATCCTCATGGTCACGTGATCAAAATTTTGATGTTTGGCAACAGATTCTTATTTATGATGGTTTCAGTGTCCTGGGGTCATATAATCACCTTTTGACAAAGTCAAATGTGGAAACCAGATTCACTTATGCTACTAACTTATCAGCTGCAGTTATTCACTTAAGAACTGTGGCAAGAAAGGTGGTATAATGGGCTTAGTGACCAAAGTTACAATGGCATTGAAAAAGTGACTGATGACCATTTTTCACACTTAGCGACCGCTGCAGCATCCTCATGGTCACGTGATCAAAATTTTGATGTTTGGCAACAGTTACAATTTATATTTGTAAATTGTAGTTATGTTGAAATAAAAAAAATTATAATACTATTTTTGCATTGTATGAAAATTTGTGTTGCTCCGTATAAAATTTTTAATCAAGCCCCCCCCCCATCTGGTCACCTTATACAAGTAACATCCCCATCGAAAGAAGACTCTGAGGCTTGAAGTTCTTCAAAGTTCCATTTTATTAGAGATGTCATATTGGCACATCTGGGAAAACCTGAATCTGAAAGCTTCCAAGTTTTCCCCACCCAAGGGAAGGTCTAAGGCCCTGCCCAGCACCTACATGTCTGTCACATGGCCCAATCAGGCACCGTCCCAACTGGAGATGTCTCCCAGTCATACCCATCCAGGTGCAGGGCAAGATGTCCTTGACTCTCTGGGAAAGGAATGTTATTATGACTATATATCTCCCATACTACATATAATCCCCCCTCCAATTTTCCCACACCATTGAATGTGGCAAGCCTGAAGGCCCAATGCAAAAGATGGCTTCCAGGCCTGACAACCATAGAATTTCTCCATAATTCACTTCTCCTCTGACACAATTTTAAGAACAATTTCCAAGAATAATAAGTTTTATGCAACACTAGAAAATATGTAGTCCTAATCCAAGAATAATTATTTTGAGATCCCAGAATAGTAATCTTTTTCTGCAGCTTGTGGACGTTCCTCCAATAACAGCACCAAATCTAAGTACAATTGTTCTAAATAACCCAAGGTACGGCTTCCTTTTGTCTAGCAACTTAAAAAGATGCCATGTAAACTCCAACATAGGTTTTAAAAGAATACCTTCTTTAAGACCAGCTCAGCTTCTAGTTGTCTTGGCAACCATATGGAAATGTTTTGTCACTGTTTTTTTAGCATATGTTTTTTTAAAAGAAAAACTGCCAGTCTAGTCTATTGCCTTGACATTTCCTGGTGGCCTCTTATCTGAAATAATTAGGTAACTCAATATGTGTTGTTGGAGACCAGGGCAAAATGGGCTTATTGTTGCTTAAAAAACAAAATATCAACCCCCCATCCCATTATTTAAAAAATCCAGAAAAAAGAAGTAAAAATTAAGCTTCTCATCCAGTGGTGGGATTCAAATAATTTAACAACCTGTTCTCTGCCCTAATGACCAGCAGGGTAGGTGGGGCTTGGTGGTCATGTTACTGGGTGGGCATGGCCAACTCAACATCACTCACGTTGATGGGTACTTCACCTTAGCTGTTACAATGTAATAAGCGTTAACCAGAGAGGCAGTTTCTGTAAGTGGGTCAATAAAGATTAGGCTAGAAACAGCACCAGAATGTTTCCTTCCTGCCTTCCTTATAGGATTAGTCCTGTAAAGTGGAAAAAAACAAAAGGAGATTTCTTCCAACAACTGGTTCTTCGAACTGCTTAGAAAGTTACCAACCGGTTCTCCCGAATAGGTGCAAACTGGGTGAATCCCACCACAGCTTTCATCCTACATGTCATCCTTCTGTCCATTGTCAACATCACCTGATTCATTGTAGTTCTTGGCCTTCCAAACACTTCAAATATAAGTTTTGGGCACAAAATGTTGCCCTAACTAAATATAGAGAAGCGATTTGATCAGCTGCCAACCAACTTTTCAAACATATATATTGAGATTTAAAATTGGTCTTTGGAAAATCACAGGATAATATTAATGAACCCCAGAAATTGAAAACTTAATACTGAAATTAAGTAACAATTCAAACATTAGTACAAGTGATTCATTTTTACAGTTCATTTAATTGCCAAGAAAACACCAAACACAACTCCCGGGGAAATGAATGAAATAGCATGTGAGTGGTGCAGGGTGCATATCCTTATGCTAACTAGATGTGCCTGTGATAGTGGGAATTTCTTCAGAAGGACCTCTCCTGCAGATCCTAATGGCTGGGTAGGTACTGATCTTTGAATATAGGTATCATATGATTGACTACTCTGCATTCTAGCTTGCAACTTCTGAAACCTTTTAAAAATGGTATAGGAAGTTGCAGTAGTCAAGATGGGATGTGTCCGAGAAATCTTGCAGCATATACTTAAGTGTGAGAAAGCCCTCCACATCATAAATACCACCTATGAGTCCAGTGTCAAGTGACCATCTAGAAATGCTCTTAGATGGCAGATCTGCTCTTTCAGGTTTCTGCAGTTCTGTCCAAATCAGACTGAACCTCAATGACTAGGTATGGTTGTCCATTTGACAACATCACTTCTATTGTTTACTAATTTCAGTTCAGCTTCTTATCTCCCATCCAGCTCATTATCAGTCTTAAACAACATTCACAGGTATCAAATATTTCCCTAGGCGGTTATGAGAAAGATAGAATCAGTCATATTGCTGAGCACCTCACTCCAATATTCCAAAATAAGAACAATCATTTCGTGCAGGAACTGTTCAAGGATGGGCCAGCTGATTCTGGGTAGTCCATTGTTGGATCAAAATAATCTGTTTGTGGTGTTTGGCTCAATGCATGGAGTAGAAACACAGCTGCTTTGCTCCATGTACAGAATAAAATGCATTATTTTATTCCAGGCAGAAATATCTGGGGGGGGTGGGGAGCAGAGAAACAATCAAATACATTGATAACTGAAGAGAGAGGGAAGGAGAGGGAAGAAGGAGGGAAGGGCTGGGAAAAATTGGGATTGGTGGATTGGTACTGTGTTGTGCCAGGACATTAACAGTTGTGACAGAGGAGAGGGTGGAAAGGAACTAGAAAGACTGCAATAACTGATGGGAGATGCCGTGCTGGGAACTGTCAAAAATTTCTGGGGTATGCAACCAAGCATTTTTCCCATTTCACACATAGCCCTATTCCTTGGAAAATCATTCATGGGAATTTTCTTAGGTCAGGCTGCAATTTGTTCCCTGACCATGTGGACAACTGCAGGTGACACCACAGGTTGAGATAGCCTCACTCTCCTCCTCCTCCCCCCTCCATTTTTCAATAATTACTATTTTTTTTCCCCCTGGGGCTCCTTCACTTTCATTACTAGATATTCCAGTGTTGTAATTTCAGCTGTTTGAGTAGTGTCATGGACATAGCACAGGTTCATTCAATTTTAAATTGAGCTTTAAAATTGATCCACTTCCAGCCCAGCTTTGTTAATATATATTCTGGTTATAGGTTGAATAAATTAGGAGAGAGTGTAGCCTTTTCATGCTCTTTTGTTAACCTAAAGACAATTTATTTCACCTTGTTCTGTCCATACTGTGATTTCCTAACCTGTGTATAGATTTCACATGAGGACAATGACATATTCTGGAAGCCCCATTTTCCTAAGGGCATTCTGCAGCTTAACATGATTGAAAGAAGAAAAGCCCTTTCTATAATCAAATTAACACATATGGAATCATTTTCGATATTCTTTAATCTATTTCTTGGTCTGGTCTGCCTTGTAAGGCTGACACATTCTTTATATTTTCTGGCATATTTTTTACCCAAATTCACTGCTGCATTTTCAGGTCCTTTAAGAGAACCATTGAAATGAAGTAGTCTATGTGATTGAATTTCAGTATCTCCTCTGGTTGCAGGCAGGACATGGTATCCCACAAGTTGTCTTAAGGTGGCTAAAAGGACTTCACATGGCTCAATAGTTTTTATTTCTTTCTTTGATTTATGGATTGATTGATTGATTGATTGGACTGTTCTGTCATCTAACTTAAGCAAGTTACTCTGCCAAAGCAGTAAAGGTAAAGATTTTCCTGTCCAGTCGTGTTCAACTCTAGGGCAAGGTGCTCATTTCCATTTCTTGGCCAAGGAAACCAGTATTGTCCAAAGACATTTTCTGTGCTCATGTGGCCAGCATGGCTATATACCAAAGGTGAAACATTAAAGTGGCACCTGTTAATCAAAGTGGCACCTGTTAATCTACTTATATGTGCATGCTTTCAAATTGCTAGGTGCCAAAGCTGCAAGCTAAAAATAAAATTAGTGTTTGTGTCTACTAGTTTTAACTGATATCTATCTACACGGTTTGGCCTCAAAATTCTTATAGAACTCATTCTCCATTCTATCCAATAAACTCATCCTAAGAAAAATGTGTGACATTTATCCATTTAGTGAGTAAGAAGCTGAGTTTAATTAGGTGAAATGTTTCCTGCTATAGACTCAGTGCTATGGCATTCTCTTCCTCTAGAAATTAGACTTGTGACTGCTTCCTACAAGTGGTTAAAAGACTAAGCTCACCCAAGGAACATTGCTGGTTAATCAGATGACCAACAGCTCTGTCTTGATCTTGTGATGGTGGTCTGGATATTTTACAAATGGTAAATTTTAATTGTTTTCCAAGTGTTAGCGTACTGGATTTTAAACCTAATTTAAATTTATTTAATTAACTTTAATTGTGTATCATTGGAGTTTTATTGTTTTCTATTTACTAGAATGTGTTGGGATTCTTTGGGAAATATGACAGTATTCATAAATAAATAAATAAACCTACAAACTGGTTCAAAAAAATCACTTTGGTGGGGTAATGCAACTTGATATGGAAACTCCAGCTGTGTTTTATATTAGCACAACTTCTCAGTGCGCAATCAAGAAACACAGATGCATGGGTGAAGGGGAATAATAATATAAAGGCCCCTAGTCTCCTATATTAGTGTTTATCTTTATAAATAATTTTCCCTGCTTCAAAAAGAGATACAGAAAAGATCATGACATTCTTATTTATTTGAAAATCCATAAATTAAAAATAAATTTCCTCCTTCTGAAGGCTTACCTTGCCTAGGAAGTCAACATGTCTACAAAATTCCATCTTCTTAAATTAACTTGCTATGCACATTTTAAGAATAAGTAACAGTGGGCGGCTTAGAAGCATTTACTAGCAGGAAAAAAAACCATCAGAGCAATAAAAGAAACTATTTTGAAACAGAAATCCTCCCCCAACACTTACTACATCAGCAGAAGTGTATGAATCAGGACTAAATAAAGTGCAGGAGTCAACTCCTACAATAATAAGTCAAATTTTGTTTGCAAATGATGCTTGTTCTCAAAATATTCACTAAATAATTTTAAACCTTTCCCCATTTTATCAGCCAATTATGACCGGCTCACTGCAGGAGTCCAACAGTACTGATAAATTATGTTTCAAGTCATTTCTCTCCTTAGACAATAAACACATCAACTTTCTGCTCCTTTTCCTAAGGTTCAGTAGACCACTCCCGAACTCAGATACAAGTCCTTTTCACACCCAGTCATTGTCTACCCAACAAGATTCATGGAAAAGCCAAGTTAATCATCCTTTTCTCCCATTGCCATAATACTATAATATATGAAGGCTTCTACAGGAAAAAAAAGTCTTATTTATAACTATAATCTCCAATCACATGTATTTTTTATCATATCCAGATATCCCAAAGGTGCTTTTTCAAAAGGCAACTGGACTTTGGCAACAACAATCAAAAAAAGCACCTTTGGACCTGGATGACTGAGAATCTCCATAGACATCATAGCCAGATGATGAATGAGAACCTTTAAAAGGTGTGCCTTTCTGAATTTTGCTTTCTAATTTGGCATTATTGTTTCTTTATCAGAAACTCTGTCTCACTGAGTCAAGAAAAACCCCACTAATTCCTTTAATGTTTCTGCCTCTTTCATTCTTTGACCCTGACTAAAGACTTAGAATGCCCTGAATTAAGCACTGCCTACTTTTCCCCAGAACTATTCTAGGCTGGCAAGGGCAAAAGGGATCATGGAAGGAGAAGAAACACCAACAGGTCTAAAATTAAACTCTATGCCTATCAGATTTGTTTTATCAAATTGTTTACATAATAGTTTGTGGCAATCTTCAAAGAAACATATAAAATACAAACAAAATGACATTTCTTTCCCCCCTAGAAATAAAGACAGTCACACTAATCAGTAAGAGAATAAATACAAAACATGTAACTGGGGAATATTTTTAATAGACCAACAAATGCTACGGTGAATAGGCAAAGTTTGAGTTCTGCAAAACTCTTTATCAGAATAAGAAACAAAGGGAGGAAAACGGGAAGTGGAAGAAATAAAAAAAACTGTTATATATTCCCCATCCTACAGTATTTGTACTGTAGTGTTCAGATATAGTTGGATATTTAAAAGATTATACTTCTGAGTTCCTTTTTCTCAGTATCCAAACAGCATGGGGCAAAGAGGAATGAGGTGGATAACTTTTTGCTGGCTGAGGGCCACACTTAACTTTTGAGTGGTGTTTCAAGGGCCGCTTTATTGGTATCTTAAAAAGAATAGGGGAAGCAAGAACAAATTTTAATTTACGAACTGATTATTTTCTAGGTATATATGGATAATTTTGTTCTTCAATCATATGAAAAGCTGCAATTATGCAACAACTTTTGGAGGTTTCCAGGGATCTCACACCCAGGGCTTTTCAGAGAAAAGTTAATAGTTCTCTTTTCAAGGGAGCCATTTCCTGATTATGTGTTGTTATTATTAGTTAGCCATTCCTTCTTTTTCCTGAAAACATGCAGTGTTAAGGGTGATGTTTAAATAATCCATGATCTCCCTGAAAATGTTCTGCTGCCTATATAAGATTTATTATTGTGCCTGATGCATCTGGCCTAATTAGAACTAACTCATCAGTTATTTCTCCTTGCAACCTAGTATATCTGCTTCCTTCCTTTTTGGATATCACTTGGAGAAACACTGAAAAAAGGTAAATTTGGGGGGATTAGAGAGAATAATATTGTTCTCCTCGCTTCCAAACTGTCTTCTTCATCCTTTGTCCCATATTTCAAGGTCAAACTAATCTTCAGATATCTTAGTAAGCTAGTAAGAGATTTTATTCTTTTTCCTATTTTGTACTTGCTGCTCAACTTCAGTACTTCATGTGCTTCTTGACTATTTCAGTCTTTGTTTTCTTCCCCCAAAACAGGTAGATAATTATATTGCAAGACTGACACTCTGCAAACCTGTCAAGTGTCACAGACATGACCTCCACCTGAAGGCCACCTTCTCTGGAAAGATCATCCATCATTTTCAGAACTATGTGCAAAATCTACCCACTAACATCCCAGGGTGGGCTGTGACTCTTCAAGACAGCTGTATTTAAGTCTTGCTCTGACAACCTGCAGACTGAAAGCAACACGAGGGCAGAGGGGTGACAGTCAGTTCTCTATTTCTCCTTCAGTAGATACATTTATTCAAGACCTATTTCTGCTTTTGAAAACCACTTTCCAGTTTCAAATGAATGCATACAAAGTAGCATGCTATTTATTAAAGAGGGAGAAAGAAAACAAGATTAATAAGACAATAAAATGCAAAATCCTAAATGAACCTTGACTTACTTGATTTCCCTATTTATTCTAGATAGCTTTCAGAATCTAAAGAAAATAAATTATAGCATTTTTAATAAATTAATCAAAGGAATTCTCACCTGTAGAATCGAAAGAGATGCACTTTTATTTTCCAACATTAATAGGACAAGCACAAGAAAGATTTAAAAAAATAGTTATGAATTCAGCCAATACAAAATCATCAAGGGATTATAGTTAGAAACTTAAATATAAAGACTAAAGAACAATGACACAGTGCACATTCTAAAAAAAGTATTGCTGAAGGTCCTTGAACTCTAATTGTGTTAAAGTTGGGTAAGACTGTATAGATTCAACTTCTTATACACCTGAGTTTCTTGTGAATCCTTTGGTTTGTTTCCAGAAGAGGAAGCATGAGACACAGTGGCTCACAAACTAGAAATCTTAATAAAAGATTTATCAGTGTACAAGGACAAAACAAGTTCAGGCAGCCATAATTTAATGGTATGGGACTGTTTGTTACAGCTAAACTGGGACAAATTTTAACTATTTTCACATAGTGCTTTAGTTCCTGTGTTTTGCAGAAACCAAGTATTTTATATTTTCCCCCATAGTTAAGAAATGATCATTTAGCCCCTTTGGAAAATTACAGAGAAATCGCCATGGTCTGTTAGGATATTTTTTATTCTACTTTTTCATGATATTTTTCTTATATTCATTAGTATTTCATTCTGCAACATCAGTACTTCATTCCATTTTATATATCTCCTATTTTGAACGCTGGCAATATTAAGTCATAATGTAAAGGCCACAATGCCAGATATCATATAGATCTAGGTTCATTAAACCACTACGCTGATTTCATTTTAGCCTTATAGGTGATGCAAACCGCAGCTATGCGCTTACATGAGATAAATGAGGATGAGGATGATGAAAGGGACAGAAAGAGAGCCTTGGAAGAAACTATTTTTGTGGACTGGATTTAGACAGCCATCACTACAATCCAAACTAGAAAGAAAATTAACAGTTTATTTATTTATTCATGAAAAATAGCAGCCAATGCAGTTCATTATTACCCTTGGATATTCACCCCCATGGATCTGACTTTTAAACTCTATCACACAAATATTTTCTGAATATTTATATGAATATATTGAATATATGAAAAAATATTCTGGAATTGTGAGGAAATAATGGTATTGTTGGGTGAACCAGGCACTGTAGTTTAGAGCTTAGTGTAATGTATGAATGCAGATATTCAACAAACCATGGTTTAGTATAATATGTTATTTCTGGTTTTCTGTGCTTAGGCAATTGCCAGGTAACCTCTGTATTACCATTATTGACAAAGTAAAACAGTAAGTTCAATACTATTAAATATCTTACAAAAGGGGTATCAAACCCACGGTGTCACAACAGCATCACATGACGTATCATGACTTTTTGCCCCCCTTCACTAAACTGGGCCTGGGCGTGGCCTGCGTGTGATGCATCCGGCCTGCAGGCCACGAGTTTGACAGCCCTGTCCTACAACAATCCTATGCAGCAATAGTAGGAAAATACTCTTTGTTGTGGACAGTATTAACATGGCTGGTCATTTAGCAGTGTCCATCTGATACTTCACTTTATTAGCGATTCATTTATTTGATAATCTATTTATTTGCTATTTTCAAAAAAATCTTCTGAAGTTGGAAAGAAAACTGTCTTACAACTCATGAGTATGCATGAAGTTTTCCCATGTTTTGGCATATGTTTAGCCTTTCAGGCAGAAAGAGAAATGGTATTACTCAGTCATTTTCGATGTTTCATTTTTTATATTTATTTGTTATTATGAGTAACAAGTTCTTTCCTTCCCAAGTGAATTTATAACCTTTTCAGCAGGTTGCAGCAGGACCCAGCTGGGACATGCAGCATCAAAATGGAAGTTGACAGGAGCAAAATTACTTCCAGCAAAACCTATCTTGCATTTGTTTCTCACTTCTGAATTTCCGATAAACAGTTATTCTTCCACTCCCTCAGGCCCGAAAAGGGTGCTTTAGCAAGGGCTTGCTATTAATTACATTAAATAAAGAAGGGTGTTGTATTGAGGGAAGACAAGATTTACTTCTCTTGGTTTGATAACAACACTGTGCAGAGACGGGATGATGGATTTTCAGGAAGGCATCTGTGAACCAACCCTATAGGCTTCTAAGAGGGCATTAAAGAAGCCAAGCAGCTTAAACAGAAGAATGTGCTGCCACCTACCTAAACATCTTTGTCACTGCAACAAGGGAGATTATCAGTCCTTCCTTCAAAAGTTACAAAATAGGTTTTTAAAACCTCACAGGAAATACTTTTGGATAGGATTGATTAGAAGGAGATGCTACATTATTGCAACTTTCCAAGGCATTTGTCCATCTACTTCCAGCTGTTTTCAATTTGGTATTCTCCTGGGATTACAATTTGTGAAATTCTCCTAGTTAGATTGCACAAGTGTTCTTGGTTTTTTTTATTTTCTATTATATAACAAAAGAAAATCAGAAAGAGAAAAAAATCTGAGAGAAGCATCCATATTTAAGAACCAAATAAAAACTTATACCATACTGATATATTCATACTATGCAATTATTAATTTACATAGTTAAAAATTAATTAATTAAAATTAACTTTAAAATTTAGATAACAGTGTGCAATATTCATTTTTATTATCTTTCCTGATAATTTTAGAACTACTGCACATAATCTGAAAGAATATAAACTTCTAAACAGAGTTTTCAGAACAATATATACAGTATATATGGAATAATTTCTGTAAGTTAAGATAAAGGTTCCCCTCGCACATATGTACTAGTCGTTCCTGACTCTAGGGGGCGGTGCTCATCTCTGTTTCAAAGCCGAAGAGCCAGCACTGTCTGAAGACGTCTCTGTGGTCATGTGGCCAGCATGACTAAACGCCAAAGGTGCACGGAATGCTGTTATCTTCCCACCAAAGAAGGTCCCTATTTTTCTACTTGCATTTTTACATGCTTTAAAACTATTAGGTTGGCAGAAGCTGGGACAAGTAACAGGAGCTCACTCTGTTATGCAGTGCTAGGGATTCGAATCGCTGAACTCCCAACCTTTCTGATCGATAAGCTTAGCTTCTGAGCCACTGAGCCACCACGTCCCTATAATTTCTGTACTATAGGGAAATGATACATAGAAAGGAATGTTATTTAGACTATATATATATATATATATCTCCCATACTCCATACAATCCCCTCTCCCAGTTTCCCACAGTAGAAATTGTGGCAGGGCTGAAGGCCCAATGTAAAAGATGGCTTCCAAGTCTGACAATTTATTTAGAATGAAATGCACCCCTGTTGTAGCAGGTTGAAGGTTGAAGGTTTACTGCATTTATATGCCGCCCTATTCCCTGAGGGACTCAGGGCGGCTAACACACCCAAGGGGGGGGGGGGTAAAACAAGAAGGTAATACAACAAACGAAATACAAAGAGAATTTAAAAAGACAATCAACAGTCACACAATTCGAGGGGGCAGAAGGGAACTCATCAACCCCAGGCCTGCCGGCACAGCCAAGTTTTAACGGCTTTACAGAAAGCCTGGAGGGAGGTGAGGGTCCGAATCTCCGTGGGGAGTTTGTTCCAAAGGGCCGGAGCAGCCATAGAGAAGGCCCTCCTCTGGGTAGTAGCCAGGTGACATTGGCCAGTAGATGGAATCCGGAGGAGGCCTAATCTGTGGGATCTAATGGGCCTCTGGGAGGTAATTGGCAGCAGGCGGTCTCTCAAGTACCCAAGCAACAGTTGGTCGTGATGCTACTGACAAGAAATATTTTGGACTTCCCTGGATTAAATTTTAGTTTAATTCCAGTTTCATTTAGTGTAGATTAGCTACTGCTTTTCACTTGCTGGGCTGTGTGTGAGACATTTTTCATTGAGTCAAGTTGTTGTCTTTTGTTTCAAAGAATTTGATTGAGAGAAACTTTGTAGGTAACCCTGCATAACATATACTTTCTCATTTCCGTCTGTTAGTTGGTGGAATGTATATATTGCCTTTAAGGAAAATGTAGGTCATGTGTATTTTAAAGAGTTGCAGACACAGCACTGATATCATTAAAATGGCAGAATGAATAACTCCATCCTTGAAGGAAGGAAAAGTATCATGATAGTCACTTATAAAAATAAGTGAATTTGCCATTTCATTAACATTTCTTTCTTATATTTTCAGTTCCCACTGGAAATGCTTTCCTTTCCTTGGATTTCTATTGCAATTGTTCAGTTTCGCCATTACCACCATCTTCCCCTTAGAGAACACATTATAAAGAGAAAAATGTAACTGACACAGTTTCTTGGACAATTGCAACAACACAGGAGACACCTCATTATGAAAATTCATCTTCTTTGTTGAGTAAAGTAAATGAAAAGCTCTTGGGGAATGTTATGCCATAAAGGAGCTAGACTTGAGAAAAACAAACCAGATAAATGAATGAATCTTTTTAATCAGAACTCTTTCTGTCAGCGTGATGCATGTTGAGCACCCTAAGGGATGCCCAGGAAGGAAATAAACCCATTCAAATTGAGATATTAGAATATACCATCAAAGAGTAGGTATTTAAGAGGTCCCCCACTGGATTGAAAAAAAATGTTTAAAATTTCATTAGCAATGTTTGAAAAATCATTCTCTATGTTCTAAATACCAATTTAATTTGAATCAAAGCATGGGGTGGGAATGGGGGGGGGGGTTAAGATCTTTCTATTAAGAAAACAATCACTTTGTCAACCTGCAGAGAAACAATAATATGAGAATAGGTCATTGGCTGTGTTCACATACCATATTAAACATGTTTTATTTGTTTTTAGTCCTTAGTAAGCCACAGTAGGTTCATTCCAAGTGCTAATTCATCAACCAAGGTCTTCAAATCACAATGGCTGGTTTCATCTATCATATTAATCCAGACCACAAACACAGCATATAATAGCTTAATTTGATGTGTGCACACAGAAACCAGTGATACCTTGAGGTAAATCATTTGTTAGACATTGTCTGAATTTTCTGCACTAATGCCTGCCTCCATTATTTCGGAAAAGAATGTTTCCATGTTAGCCGTGTCAAGGAGATTGGGGGACTGGAAAGGTAGGGCCTGTTTGCATGCAAATCTTCTATATCTTTGGTAAAAGTGAATAATATTAGAGGTTAAGAACACATACAATAATATTCCTCTTCTGCAAAAGAATATCTCCTCTAATAGAAGAGAATATACATAGGTTAGGGTTGAACTGTGGAGTTCATGAGCCAGATTGTTTGCTTGCAAACATTACCTTACTGAACTCGGTAGCATCACTGTAAGCAAGTGTGGGGTTTGCAGTCTAGTTATATACAGTATATAACCTCCTGGTTTCTATGGTGTGGGTTTCTCCATGGTAGTTCCTTGATTATTATTTTCTGCCCGTTTGTCTGGTGTTTATCCCTGCTTATCTAGGTGTTGATTACTGGAAAGATGTGTTTGGATCTTTTTTTTTTCCCCTTAGCATTTTTGTTGCCTGTTTTTAATTATATGTAAATATGATTTAGCTGTCTATTGTTGGCTGATTTGTGAGAATCCCTAGGATTTAGCTTGGTCTAAGATGCTGTTTCCCAATTGAAACAATGATTGTCTGTCCATCTGTTGGGAAATTAAGGAATTTTTGTGTCTTCTGTCGGTGCTCATAGATATATTCTGCTTGTCTTCTGCCTCTTTGTCCTACATAATAGCTGTTAAGAGTTCTTACACTCTTATGTTGTAGATCAGTGGTAGTCAACCTGGTCCCTACCGCCCACTAGTGGGCGTTCCAGCTTTCATGGTGGGAGGTAGGGGTTTGCTGTAACTCTGCTTTATAAATTTTATAAAGTAAAGTTACTTCCCTACTTTATAAATCACCATTACTGTGGAACCGGTGGGTGGTTAGAAAATTTTACTACTAACAGAGATACAAAAGTGGGTGGTAGGTATAAAAAGGTTGACTACCCCTGTTGTAGATGTATATTCTTAGTGGAATATTGGTTGTGGTTTGTTTAAGATGCTTTGAAGAGTATAGTTAGATAATTAAAATAGGAGCACAGAGATCTACAGTAATTGCTCTGATCAGAGAATGTACACACTGGGATCCTAGGTGGTTTCTGTTGTTGGATTATTGGTCAACAAAATCATATTTTACTCAGGCTCAAGATTGTGGCCATTTTGAAATAGCAAAATACAATTGATTGTATTTATATAACCCCATCCTACTAATCTCAAACTGGAACATTTTAAAGCACTACTTGAAATTGGCAAGTATTTTCTTATTTTAAAAAAACAACTCAAATACACCCCCCCCCCACAGGGCCTAGCTATTGCCAATCCCTCAGTGCTTAAAATAATTGCAGAAATATTTTTTTAAAAAATATGTGTGTTTAAATTGGCCTATTGAAAAAGCTGTCACATTCAGACAAAAGTTGGAGGGCACTTATAAATTACCTCTCCATCTGAGGCATCTTTGCTTTTTCCTTTGCTTAACTAAAGAAATTTCAGAGGTGTCAGCCACCAAGTCAGCTTGCCGGGAGAAGTCAGTGACACATTCAAGCACAGCCTCTTTGTTCAAAGCCCTCAGGGGACCACAAAGCCCTTCAAGGTGAAGTTGATGAACGCCACTGGAAGCTGGAGATAAGCTCCACTGGGAAGCCAGCCTTCTCAGCCCCAGTAACTGAATAGTAATACCTTGTGAAGCGACCTATTTTTGCAATCTCCAGAACCATGTTGCCGGTCTTTGCAGCTCATATTTATGCAAAAATCACCTAAGCAAGTGGTTAATCATATTGTCCCTAGTGGGGACACGAAGAAAATAAGTAACAGAAGGCATCCATTTGGGAATTTAAATCTATTCACTTACCAGGATGACCAAAAAAATACTCCTGTTTTAAAATATTCCCGAAAAAAAGGTTTGATGAGACTTATTTAGCAAGTATTAATGAGGCTTCAGTACTTATATTTTCTTATGCAACGCTGTATGTTCACACATGACTAATAAAGTTAGGTAGAAAACCAGCGGATAGATTTGTATAATACACTAAACTGGGTTTGCTGTTTTTTGTAGCTTGATATATCATGCAAATCCATCTCATGTATTTATGGCTCAGTGAAGTTTACAACCTTCCAAATCTTCGCTGTCAAGTTTACTGAAGTGAATGAACACCATTTATTTGTGTCATGATATTATCTTGGGTTAGCTTATCCTAAAACAGGTTTTGTAAATGAAAAATACACAAGAAAGAATAAAGCTAATTTTATTGCCCAAGTGGCTGAAAAAAAGAAAGGTTAATTTACAAATATTACAGTAAAACAGGATTAACCAGAGCTATGTGAGATATTTACACTTCTGGTATCATGAGAACTGTGACCAAACACATCTAGAAATACCAAGTTTAAAATAATTTTCTTCACTCTCTTGGTATTTATATCAGATTAGACACAATACTTCTATGAAGCAAACTGAGCAATAAACCATCCTGAGTCCTTCTTAATCAAAACTCCAGTATAATCTAGTATAATCTGAATCTATCATTTATGATTTCTGTAATCAAAATGAAAGTGTAAACCATGTAGAGTGCCTCCTAAAAGTGATATAGTAAAAACCCAATTTTTTATTTGATGGAAAGACTAGACTGATTGGAAAATGGACGAGATAAATAAATATTAAAAAAAATATTTTCCCCTTCTCAGTTACTTAGGACAGTGTTTTTCAACCACTGTGCCGTGGCACACTAGTGTGCCGTGACATAGTGTAAGGTGTGCCGTGGGAGAATTACTTTATATATAGTCAATATAGGCACAGAGTTAAAAAATTTTAACATTTTCTAATGGTGGTGTGCCTCGTGATTTTTTTCATGAAAAAAGTGTGCCTTTGCACAAAAAAGGTTGAAAAACACTGACTTAGGACATCATCTAATTTTGAAAAAAGCAGCTTTGTATTAAAAAGAAAGAACTTACCACTTTAAATTTATCTATAATACAATAATAGGATAGGTAAATGAAAAATAAATATTAATATGCAAATGATTTGGCCAATTTTAAAAATAGCATTTATTCTGAAATTTAGTGTAGAGTAGACTATATTTGCCTTAAATTGGGGCATGGTTCTTGCCATAATGCGTGTGGGTATATACTTAGAAATTAGCTCTTCATTGCCTTACACTCCAAGAGCTTCTCCAATGAACAGGATGTCATTAATAAGATAATGAACTTTCATTTCTTTTTCTTTGCTAGCAATTTCTACCCCAAGATACATACCTGAAAAGGTTGTGAAGGAAGAGATCAGGGCAGAATACCCTCCTAAGAGCCACCTGGAAAGCACATGACTTGCTCAAACGGAAGACAGATAAAACAAGGCTGCAAAACTGCTAGAGAGTTTAACACAACAAGACCACTGGCTTTCTGGAACTGCCCAATAAACTCTGGGCTAAACTATAGTGCTCCAATGCTAAGTTGTCTTTGAGTAGGAAAAAGAGACTTTAAAGGTTGTAAGAATGATCAACGGTATTTTTATTCCAATCATAGCATTATCAGTAATGATTAAGCCTCCCAGTTGCTTCAGTAGTGAGATGAGTGGCATATAAATTTAATAAAACAAATAGAAGCACAAGCACACACCTTTGGAAAGTTCATACAAAGAAGACATTGGGGAGAATTCATTGGGCAAACTGATATAGGCAGTTTATTGTGTTGAACAGTAATACAAGTTATTTTGTTACATAGGCATACCAACCCTTGAAGGCGCCTTATAGCCTGAAAAGAAATGAGCAAGCTAAATCTTCACATAGTAGGGAATGTTTGAAAAATTTAACAGCATCCTGCACCCCAGAGAAAACATTACAAGATAACAGGCCCTATGCTTGCTCTAGGCTATTTTATAACATTTTCATTCCTGTGAAGTAACAGCAGAAAGCAGCCTGTCCTGAGAGGACATTCTAAAAAGAAGGGCGCACGTTCGGTGTAGCTTTTTAGAAACAGCTTAGACAGAATATTGTCAAAGTTAAGACATATTTTTTTTCTTTCAATTCACGGTAACTCACTTTGCATTTTTATATTTTTGAAAGGGTAAGAAAAACTAGGAGTGGATGAAATAAAACTGATGGAATGGGAAGAACTCTAGTGCAGCCTAAAGTTCCACCACAAAATAAAATCAACGAAAACAATTATTACTGGACTAAGTCAAACAGTAGCATTTGGTGGTTCCTTCTTCGATATTGTTCAAAACATGTCACAGTGTTCATTTTTGCAGTGAAATAAGCCTAACTTTGTTCAATATCCAAGACTCAAGAACAATGTGGGGAAAAAATCATTTGGAGAACCATCTTGTCTACTTTTTCTATAAGGAAAAATTCTTGCATTCTGTATGTACAAAAAGAAGCAAAATATGATGAATATGTTTCACAGCTGCAACGTATGGTACAACTAGAAAATTATAGTAATATTAAAAAAAACAGAGTCATGTTCAGTCCACAAATGTTCCTTCTGGTAGTTCAACAACTATGGGGGCACAGTCCTCCGGCTCAGCCTCAAAGTCCCACTTGAATTTCTTGGTTAAGTGGGCTTTAAATCTTTCTGCCTTCTTCCTCAGAGTCCTGTCAACAGCTGGATTACAAGTGTAAGAGAAGAACACCTAAAAATACATTACACACCAATTAATACAACATTTTAGAATAGACTAGACAATCCTATAACCCCCCCCCCCCACATCCCCCTCAGATCGGGTCACCCTTTAAGAGAAAGATAATTCAGTCTAATGTGACCAGAATAAAAATTAAATTTTAGGCTGACCATATTTTTTTAGTCCAATGTTGAATGGTCCCGCGAACTTCTAAGAAGCGTATATATCATAAATAGAAAAATAACTACCCTGTTTTCCCAAAAATAAAACCTCCCGGATAATAAGCCCAATTGGGCTTTTAAGCACATGCACTAAAATAAGCCATCCCCCCAAAATAAGCCCCCTCCTGAAAATATTTAAACAGATGTGAAGCCAGTCCCCCCTATTTCCTCTGGTTGCTTGCTGCGCAAACAACACGAGGTGAGGAGACAAGCCCGGGGGGGGGGCATGCCCCATGCACCCCACACAACCTTACCTAATGGCTGCTCCAACAACCTAGCCATCACGCCCATTCTGTCATGCTAATGGCCGCCACAAAAATTGGCAGGCCCAGTAATGTACAACACAGCAACAGCCATGAGGTGACCACACTCGCCACCTCCTGCACCTCAAAAATAATAAGACCTCCCCAAAAATAAGGCCAAGCACTTATTTTAAGGGGGGGTCAAAAGAAAATAAGACCCTGTCTTATTTTCAGAGAAACAGTATAATGACAAAACATAAGTGTGAACTGGTTGCCAAATGCCCGAATCGCAATCACACAACTGTGGGGACTTTGCGATGGCCTGAACTTTCAAGACTGGTTGTAAGTCCCCCATGTGTAAGTGCTGTCACAACTCTGAACGGTAATCTAAATACAGGGACGTGCAGTCAGGGGAGGCAGGGCCTCACCACTGTCATCATGAAAAGAAAAAAAATGTAAAAGGAAAAAGGCTGAGGTAGTTGCTGCCAAAGTCACAGTGGATGATTCTGCTTAGTGATTAACTGGTTAAAAAAGCCTCTAATAAAATGCCCTCTACAGGAGGAGGCGGGAGAACCACGTGCCTCATTTAGTCTGACTTTATGATCACTCGAGCAGAGTTAAGCAAGGGTTAAAAGCCAAAAAGTTCCTTACATAGATGAGGCACGTGGTTCTCTCGCCTCCTCCTGTAGAGGGCACTTTTTAGAGGCTTTTTTAAACAGTTAAGCAGAGTCATCCATTGGAGACTCTGGCAGCAGCTAACCCAGCCTGACCTCAGCAGCTTTTGCGTTTTTCCTTTTACATTTTTACATTTTCATCATGGCAGACAAGAACAGAGTTCAAATCCTCTGTGAAATAGCTGGAAAAGGTATGTGGGTCAGAGGGAGGGGAGGAATTCAAAATTAATGTAATTTGTAAGTAATTTTTTTTTCGTGTGTGTGTGTGTGTGTGTGTGTGTGTGTTTTACCTGCCTCTGCTGGCACGTGGGCTGGCACTTTTTTTTTATGTAGGACATAGCGGCAGGGCTTTTGGACATAGCAGCAGGGCTTTTGGACATAGCGTCAGGGCGGCTTTTGCCTCTACCGCCAGGGCGGCTTTTGCCTGCTTTCAAGAAAGCTTCTGCCAGATTGGGCACCTCCTGGACTAACATGAAATGACACTTTTTTTTTTTTGCAACACCGGGACCACTCCCCTCTGCAATCTGAAACCGCGGCCGAAATGACCGTTTCGTCCAAAACCAGCTGTTCATTGCAGCCTGACTCACATCCCCCTCCCTCCTCCCGGCTGTTCTTGCTTTCAGATCCGGGGCAACAGCTGCTTGGAAGACTGATCTCCAAGGATAGGAGGGAGGCTCGTGGTGCCCTGCTTGTCCTACATAGCGAGGTTGTTGTAAAAGAGGTTTGCGCGCTGGCAGACCGGTAAGGACTTGGGGGCAGGGGTAGAGCACATCTTTCCCATACGAGCCCCGCAGACATCATCAACCCCTGGCCGGGCTCTGGGGAGCTGAGCGGGATCCCCCGGGGATACTCTTTGCCTGCGGTGAGCCTTGACGCAGAGGGGAGCGGCAAGGCAAGAAGGCAAGGGTGCTCCCCAGCAGTCGAAGCAGGCAGGCAGGGTGGAGGGGGCGCTCCGGAGCATCGCCCCTGCCTGCCTGCCTCCCGCTCCCGCCGCCTATCACTTCCCTTTCTTTGCGCCGCCCGCCCGCGATCCAGCTCCATGTCAGTGCCGCCACTGCCCAACGGGGCTCCGCGATCACAGCCAGGCAGGCAAGCAGCAGCAGCCAGGCAGAGGGAGTGCAGTGCTTGAACCACCCGACGGACGGGCAAGTGAGCCAACTCCGGAGTCTTCCTCTTCTTCTTCCCCCCTCCTCCTCCTCTTTCTCCAGCTCTGTGGTCCCCTCCACATTTCCACATCCCCTCCACACCTCTCGCTTCCCGGGGCCTGCAGGGTTTCCCTGCAAAGCTTCCAGGGAAAGCTTTCTTGAAAGATGGCAAAAGCCGCCCTGCCGCCCCGGGCTAGAGGCAAAAGCCGCCCTGCTGCTATGTCCGACACAGCGCCGGGGCGGCAGGGCAGCTTTTGCCCGCTTGCCTCACCAGCCATAAACCTCACCGCAAGTCACTGTCTAAATGTAATCTAAGAATAGAATAGAATAGAATTCTTTATTGGCCAAGTGTGACTGGATACACACGGAATTTCTCTTTGGTGCATATGGTATATGCTCTCAGTGTACATAAGGATTATTTGAAAGAGAATGTTGTAAAAGTGAGAATGACGGAAAGATGCAATATAACATGGATATGAGAAAAAGACAGTGGCAAACAAAACAGACAAAGAGACAAAGGAAAATATATGATTAAGAGGCTATTCAGAGCAGATCTGATGTAAAGAACAATACAGGGAATGCATGCGACACATGGCGCCTGGAATTATTTCCAACTCTTTAACAGGAGCCCTCCTCTGGGTCATGGGTTCAGAATGAAGCAGTTCTGCAGCATGCTAGACCGCTGCTCTGCTTTTCCCAGAGCACTACACTGGGTGGTGGGGGGATCTGGATCTGGATATATATATATATATATATATATATATATATATATATATATATATATATATATATATATATCCAGATCCAGATCCAGATCCAGATCCAGATCCAGATCCAGATCCAGATCCAGATCCAGATATATATATATATATATATATATATATATATATATATATATATATATATATATATATATATATATATATATATATATATCCAGATCCCCCCACCACCCAGTGTAGTGCTCTGGGAAAAGCAGAGCAGCGGTCTAGCATGCTCTGCTTATATATATATATATATATATATATATATATATATATATATATATATATATATATATATATAATATATATATATATATATATATATATATATATATATATATATATATATATATATATATATATATATATATTTGTTTTGCAGCTCCCAGCCAGATCTGACCCATTTTCTGTTTTTCTTTCATTAAAGAACATGAGAGGGAAACATTATTCATATTATTCAAATTATATTAAGACTATGTGTTTAGGAGCTATTGGAATTTAGATATTTTTTACACAAATCCATTAACTTTTTATTTATATTTGTATTAGACCCAACCCTTAAAGTTTAAAAATTCAATCTCCCAATTTCTTTTCTAGTGTTCTAAATTTGTTAAACATAATGATTTCCAAGGCAACAGATTGATAGCTCCGGTATAATCAAACATAGTTCTATTGCAGGCTCAAGTAAGGAGGAAAGAATCTAGACAAGGATTCCCAAATTTTTGGCCTCGTGTCCTGTTTTATTTTTGAAACATTCACGTCTCCTCTTCTGAATGTCTATTAAAACCATCTGCCATTTGCACATTCATAAAAGTACACATTAGGTCTTGACCCTCTACCTAAAGATCTGCTATCTGCCCACCTGCCAATCTTCAGAACATCTTCCTTGGTATCAGCCCATCCACAAAAAATTTCCCATTGCCAATTAGCAAATACAGGTAGTCCTTGCCTTAAGACCAAAATTGAGCCCAAGACATTTGTTAAGTGAGTTTGGCCTCATTTTATGACCTTCTTTGCCACAGTTGTTAAGCGAATGATGGCAGTTCAGTTAGTTAATCAGTTGTTAAGTGAATTTTAAGTGAACACTTAAGAGGTCCATAGAGAAGGCATGCATAAGTGCATTAATGTGCCTATCGTCCCTGTCACTGTATTTTTATATTATTCCTGTTTTTGTTTCTATTTGATAAATTATAATAAATAAAAATAAATAAAATATAATATAAAATAAATAAATCTGGCTTCCCCACTGATTTTGCTTGTCAGAAGGTCGCAAAAGGTGGTCACATAACCCAAGGACACATTAACTATGAGTCAGTTGTCGGATGTCTGAATTCTGATCTTGTGATCATGGGGATGCTGGAACAGTTCCAAGTGTGAAAAATTCTCATAAGTCACTTTTTTCAATGAGGTAACCTTGAACAGTCACTAAACGAACTCTTGTAAGTCAAGGACTACTTGCATATGCAGTGCTCCACTTCTTCCTTCCCATTAACCTGCAGTTTTCTAGTCCATTAGATCTGACATATTTTACTCTTATAATTTTTCCATAGGATTCAGATCCTTGAGCTTTCTCTTGGACTTTTTTCATGCCTCTCTAGTGAGGAACAAAGAACCTTTATTGAAACAGAAGATGAGGAAAACATATCTAAAAGGATTAGCCAATAGCTGAAGAACAAGAAAACAAATTTCCCCCTCTTTCCTAAACAAATAAGTTTATTCAAGTCAATAAGCAGTTGCAGGCCATCGAGTTTCCAAAAGTTCTTCATTAGTCATGATACATAAGGAAGGAAATAGGTGAATGAAACAGATATGCACTTAATGGCTTTCTTGAAATCTGTTAATGGCCATCTGCGAACAAAAACTCTTTCTTATAAAAGCCATAAAAGAGCTAAGACCTTTTTCATCTAGCTAGTTAAAAAAATGTCTGGCTTCAATGTTGTAATGAAACAATCTGCATTTATGCAGCTTCATTGAATTTCAATTTCTTAAGAAGACTGTTGTAGGAGTGTGCAGAAAATACAAAAAACTATCCATGGTTAGGATTCAAAATACTATTGGGTTCTCTGCATACGTGAGGACTTTCTGTTCCTTTTCTGTCTACTTCCTACTGTTCTGACTTAGGCGTCCCCAAAAAGCACGAAGCAGATTCCTGGTCCTGACAAAACCCCTTTTATTAAACGAATGTTAATTCTTCACATTCAGCAAAGGCCTGATAAACAGTCTTTCAAAGGTGAAGTTATGACCATAGACCTTATCTAGCTTGGAGAGCTGCCATGTAAATATTTTTCAAATGCAGTGCTGTGCAAGGAAAGACTTTGGCACAGAGTCTCTGAGATTCACAAACAGATCTTCACACTCCTGAAATGAACTAACAAAAGAACTAATGAACTGCAAAAGCCCACTCCGGTGTTTTATTTCCTATGGGAGGGGCCATTTACCGTCCACCTGTGGCTTTACTCCCAAGTTGACCCTGATTTCTTAGCTGTTCTTTTCTTCTGGCAGCACTGCACATGGGAACAGGCTCCAGTTGTTCCTCTGTCTCATTGCTGTCTAGCTCTGAAGGCACCTGAGAATTGCCAGACGGTCTTGGCCACATCTCTGCCTCTTGACGCAGAGCCCTCAACTGAGCCTTTCTTAGCCTACAGGACTAGCCCATGTTCTTCCCCAACCTTCTCACTGTCCGACTCTGCTGCCAGCTCCGCTGGCTGTTGGCGGGCCACAACACCTGCCCTCAAAAAGGATTAGGCCTAAATGATTAGAAATTCTCTAATGGAAACATTTTGGAAATTGAGAGTTAATTATGTTTATGCTTCAGGTTTACTGGAAAACTATATGTCATCAAATTTTATTCCAAGTTAATTTTTAAGATAAAGTCTCTCATATAGAAGCTTAGTTCATCTTTCTTGTAACTTTTTAATGGCTCTGAGAAACTATTCTAAAATATGATTAAGCAAATACAAATAAAGAGAGAGTGACAGGACAACAGGCAGAAAAGCAAAGGAATAATTGATTTCCTTTATAAAAAACATTTGAGCAAAAATAAGGCAGATGTTAGAAAAAGTGTCTCAGAAGAAATGTTAGCATGCTTGAGGCTGCTGGCAAGGTAACAATTTCACAAGCAACTGTATCAACAGAAAATGTAGCAAATTTTAAAATAATCAAAAATGTCCATTCTGACAATAAGGGACAGGAAAAAAGACTAATGCCTATAAATTCTTGACTATTTCATGTCCACATACTGATATAAAGAGCAATGATATAGTTTCTAGAGAGTTTTATAACAGCCTTCCCCAATCTGAGTGCCCTCTGGATCTACAGAGCAAATTTCAGAATGTTTAACAAAGTAGTATGTTAGTTGATGAGAAGTTCAGTCTCCAAATTGGGGAGGAATATACAGAGTAATCATAGATATGAAAGCATATCTAAACTTTTCAGCAAAAGATGGAAATGCTAAGTGAGACTCAGACTTAAAAACCTCCCACTGTGCTTCTGATTAAATTGCTGTTTTAACAGAGTCTATTATTAAGGTCAAAACTAAACGCAACAGCAATCAGTCACTTATTGTCAGCTGTAACAAACACATCAGTTATTTCAAATTGTAAGGCATGAATGATTCTATTAAAAACAAAATAAGAAGTGGAGAATGAATTTGTTGTGGGATCATCTATATTGAAAATAACCCAAGAACAATGTTACATCTAATTCTCTTTCAAAATTAAATTTTTAATTGTATTTTGCTTGGGATAATTTTTATGTTATGTTTGACTTTGCTTTAAAGAAACACTTCAAAACATTTTTCCTAAAGTCAAGTATTCATATATTATCAGAGTTATCATGCAATCCAATAGTATATTTTAATGTATTTATTTAAAACAAAATATCTTTTTATTAATGGTTCTTTTTTAAAAGAGTAAGATTTTCTTACTATTTCTCCCCTTACTTATACCATGTGTACAGGTAGTCCCTAACTTACATTCATAATTGAGTCCTCTTACGTGAGACATTTGTTAATTGAGCTTTGCCCCATTTACAACTTCTCTTGGCAGTTGTTAAGTGAATCACTGCAGCTGATGCGTTAGTAACCTGATTGTTAAGTGAATCTGGCTTCCCCATTGACTTTGCTTGTCAAAAGGTCGCAAAAGGGATCACATGACCTTGGGACACAGCAAAGGTCATAAATATGAACCAGTTGCCAAGCATCTGAATTTTGATCACATGAACATGAGGATGCTGCAAAGGTTGTAACTATGAAAAATGGTCACAAGTCATATTTTTCAGTGTTGCTGTAACTTTGAACCATCACTAAACAGACTGTTGTAAGTTGAGGACTACCTGAACATGATACATTATCCCATGATTACTGGGCGTATTTCCCATTGCTGTTGCTGAAAACTGTTTAAGATGGAATTCTCTTACCTGCAAAGTGTTAGTTAAAAAGTTGTCTTGGGAGACTATGTCTACAAAGAAATCAGCTGGGATTTCATTGAGCTGATGGTACAGGATAGAAATGAGATGGTTGAACACAGCTTGATGTTTCACTATGGCCTCCTCTGATCTGCACAAGAGATTCAGGAGTGTTTTCCAGTGCTCAAATGCATCATATACGTTCCCAATCAGGAAGCAGATGAAGGCAAACTGTAGCTCCCCTAGAAAGATCCCAGCAAGGAAATGTAAGAAATACAGAACAACTATAGCATTAATCCTGGTTGCATGGTTGCTTTATTTATTTAACATATTATTAAGTATATGATAGTATATCCTAACCATCATCATTTAGAATCAGTTGGTGTCATGGTTAAAACCCAGATTGGAAACAGGTAGACCATTTTAGGCACAAGACCAGCTGGATGACCCTGGGGGCAATCATTTTCTTTCAGTTCCAGGAGGAAAGGAAATCACTTGTTCAGGCAGTGGTCTGAAGGTACCAAAAGAAAACCAAAAGGAAACCCCATCCCTCTGGCCTGAGATCTAGAACTAGATTGGGAAGTAGCAAAATTGTATGGTCTAGGCCAGGGGTATCAAACTCACATCGTCACAGTGGCATCATGTATCAGGATCTTTTTCCTCTTCTCTAAACCAGGCGTGGCCAGCATATGACCCATCCGGTCCGTGGGTCACGAGTTTTAACAGCCCTGGCCTAGGCGTACACTAGTATAAAACAGAGCCCCACTTTAGTAATTAAGTGTTCTGAAGTAACAGTATCTTCCAAACAGCACACCATATTTGTCTGACTTCCATTTATCACAAGCACATTATACTTGGACACAGGATAACATATACTTCCAGGGACAAACACGGATGTATGGGTATCTCAAACTACCAATGATTTTTTACAGTAGTGCAACCTTATCCAGCAATAAATGAATACAGCCCACATGATCTCTCTCTGATTTAAATTCCCATTCATAAGGTCTCCCACTCAGTTTATCCACTCTTCTGAAATGTGCAGAGTTTTACTTACCTATAAATACCACTCCATTAAGTGTATAAATACCACTCCATTAAGTGACCTATCCTCAACCTATATTCATTCTTCTGGAGAATCAAGTGGCATTAAAAGTTGCAAAAATTAAAAGAAAAGGGTATATAGATAGTCCTCAGCTTATGGCCACAATTGAGCCCAACATTTCTGTTGCTAAATGAGACAGTTAAGTGAGCTTTGCCCTGTTTTACAATTTTTCTTATCACAGTTAAGTGAATCTCGCTTCTGCATTCACTTTATCAAAAGGTTGCTGAACATGATGACATGACCATGGGGATGTTGCAGTGGTCGTAAGTATGAAAAATGGTCATAAATCACTTTTTCAGTGCTGCTGTAACTTTGAACACTCTCTAAATGAGTGGTTATAAGTTGATGACTACCTCTAGTATAGATTCATTCATGTATTTCCAGCGACTTCCAGTTGATATTGCAGTGAGAATGGCTGGAAAATAGCAGAGGTCTGCTGGGCTCCGTGAAATACAGCCAGCAACTGCTTGCTGGGAGACCCTATGGAGTTAAGCCTCCCTGGGGGGGAGATGAAGAAAGGAGAGGTACTTCGTCGATCATGAGGAAAACACAATTTCCTCGCTGATCCGAATAAAGCTCTCCAGAACAGCAGCAGGGACAACAGCCATTTTTGGTAAGTCACAAGCTGGGACAACCGGGACACTTAAGAACTTGTGCTGGAGCAATGTGTGGACAGAGCAGTGAAACTGGGTGAGAAAATTTCCAACTGTTACCTTAGAGACTTAATTTAAACTTAAAGTTCCAAAAATGATTTCCAAACACTAAAAAAGTGATGATTGGATTTATGGAGAAAAATTAAAGATTAATCCAAGACTCTGTTTTAGGCCCAGTACTCTTCAACAACTTCATCAATGATTTGGATGAGGGAATAAATGAATAAATAAACTCATCAAATTTGCAGATGACGCTAAACTGGCAGGAATTGAAGACAGGCTTAAGATACAGAAGGATCTTGACAACTTGAACATTGGGTACTATCTAATAAAATGAAATTCAATGGTGAAGAGTAAGGTTCTACATTTAGGCAACAAAAACGAAATGCACAGTATAGGTGGTAGCTTGTTGAATAGTAGTAACTGTGAGAAGGATCTTGGAGTCCTAATGGACAATCATTTAAATATGAGCCAGCAGTGTGCAGCAGCTGCCAAAAAAGCCAACACAGTTCTAGGCTGCATAAACAGAGGGTTAGAATAAAGATCATATGAAGTGTTAATATCATTTTATAATGCCTTGGTAAGGCCAAACTTGGAATACTGCATTCAGTTTTGGTCGCCACGATGTAGAACAGATGTGGAGACTCTGGAAAGAGTGCAGAGAAAAGCAACAAAGACAATTAGGGAACTGGAGACTAAAACATATGAAGAATGGTTGCAGGAACTGGGTATGTCTAGTTGAATAGAAAGAAGTACTACGGGAGACATGATAGCAGTGTTACAATATCTCAGGGGTTGCCACAAAGAAGAAGGAGTCAAATTATTCTCCAAGGCACCTGAGGGTAGAACAAGAAGCAATGGGTGGAAACTAATCAAGGAGAGAAGCAACTTAGAACTGAGGATAAATTTCCTGACAGTTAGAACAATTAATCAGTGGAACAGCTTGCCTCCAGAAGTTTTGAATGCCCCAACAGTAAGAAGATGTTAGATAGCCATTTGTCTGGAATGATATAGGGCAGTGATGGTGAACCTATGGCACGCATGCCACAGGTGGCATGCGGAGCCATTTGTCAGGGCACGCGAGGTGCTGCCATGTCAGCTGGCCAGTGCGCATGCCCACGCTGGCCAGCTGAGTTCACCCTTTTTTAAAGCCATTTTTCGCCCTCCCCAGGCTCCAAAGGCTTCCTTGAAGCCTCCGGAGCGCAAAAAACTGGCCCTATGGGCAAACCAGAAGTTCGGGAACAGACTTCCGGTTTGCTCGGAAGGTCATTTTGACTGCTCCTGAGGCTTCAGGGAAGCCTCCTGAAGGTCCCTGAAGCCTCCACAGGGCTTCCGGGGTGGGGGATGCTGTTTTCACCATCCCCAGGCTCCTATAATGCCTCTGGAGCCTGGGGAGGGCAAAAAAAGCATGCAAAAAATGGGGGGTTTGCACCTGTAGTGCGCGCATGCACACTGGGGGGTTGCACATTGCATTATGGGTGCAGTATGCCTGCAGATGACACCCCCCCTGCGTTCCCCCCACTTATGGCACGCGAGCCAAAAAAGGTTTGCCATCGCTGGTATAGGGTTTCCTGCCTAGGCAGGCGGTTGGACTAGAAGACCTCCAACGTCCCTTCCAACTCTAGTATTGTATTGTATTGTATTGTATTGTATTGTACTGTACTGTACTGTATTGTATTGTATTAAGTAGTAAAATAAAAACCCAAAGGATGAGTTAAAGCATAAAAAGCCTGGAAAAATCAAACAACAGTGTGAAAAGTGACTATTGGGAGAAATTGCTTTTCTAAACTTTATTTCTAACTCCCCTGACTGGATGAAAATCATTTGTTTCTGGTTTTTTATATTCTGTGGAACACTGGCATTGGGAGCAGGGTAGCCATCTACTGGAGGAAGAAGATTACTGCATTGTACAAAATCCAAAAGGAAATGAAGAAAAAGTAAATTAGAAAACTATCTGACCTTGACTTTATCTTAGTAGGCAATTGGAATGCTGGGAAATATTTACTGAGCTTCCTGAAGATTCAGAAGGCAAATTAAATTAAACACTAAAGCTCTACTGGAACAATACATTGAAAAGAGGATTTGAAAGATTGGAAGAAACTTGGAGGGCTAAGTTGGATTTGGGCTATTAACATTACATGATAGATCATTTTACGAAGCAAAAGAAGAAAAGTGACAGAAGGGGGGAAAGGGGAAAAAAGAAAAAGAAGAAAAGATAAATAAGATTTTAAAATCTGGACAACTGGGAAGGTATAAATTGGAAATTATAAAAACTGAAAAGCACAAATTTATAGACACTTTAGGGTTTCGGAGAAATAACTTTGTGATTGATCAAATCTTGCTAATAATTGGAGGTTGGGTTTGGATTTGTTTTTTTAGTTTTTAGATATTGGAATACTAGGATATTAGAGGGATATTAATTACAAAATGACTCAGCAGGAGGCAATAAAGTTTTATAAAGAAAAGTTAGAAATAGCGAGAAAGAACTATAAGATGTTGATGGGAATATTTAAAGATAAAGATGTAGAGGGCACTCAACAAATGGTGGGAAAAAATGAATATGATGCACAGAAGACAGTTGAGAAATTAGAAGAAGTGGTGGAGGGGACAATGCAAAATAAACTACAAAAAGATAAAAAATAAGTTAAAAGAAGAGAAAAATACTGAAAAGACAGCAATACTAAAAATCAAAGAGACAATCCCTTAAGAGCTTACAATAGAATAGAGGGGAAAATGAGGAGCTTATAAAAACAAAGAAAGGATGACAGTTGGATATTCAAAAGATGCAGGAGGAGATAAAGGATAAGACAGAGGGAATAATCAATTTGTGTAGAAAGACACATATGATTCCAAGGGAGAAATATAAAAGAATCACCCAAAAATCAATAAATGATGAAATTCTAGAAAGGCTGAGAGATGATGGATAGAGAAACAATATTTTGTAAGGTAGTAACAATATTGAAAAGCAACAAAAATAAGTAGAAAGTTTAAATTGAGAAAATAGTAGTACATATATAGATATATAATATAATTTATTATCAACACAGATATGTTAGGAGATGGAAGACTAGGACTAGGTGCATTTAAAAGTATTATGATTAACAGGATGGAAAAAATATATTGGAAAATATAGCCTATAAGGACTATGAATCCAGGGGACTTAAGAGATATAAACTGATTAGACCTTATTGATAATTGGTTTTAATGATGTTTATAGAAAGTTGAGATATTAAAAATGTGGTGGAATACTGAGTGACATCTATAATATCAAAATGTTAGGAGTTAATAAGTATATAAAAGAATATATTACAATTATAATGAGCACATTAATGTTAGAAGATAAATTTTTGTGTATATATAATGGTATTATTACTCAGAACATTGTGTGAAAAATATGTTAACCCAGTCATCATGCTGTCCACATGCGATTGTTAAAGAAAAACTGCAAATAAAACTTACGCAAAAAAGAAAACGAAAATGTATTTGCAGCACACTTGGACAATACTGTGACAAGCTGCACATTTCTTCATAGCATAAGATATCTGTGAATACTATTCTATTCTAGATAAGTATAATCATCCATGGGTACCATTTCATCCATATGCTAAGGAATGCAAACAACAAGCCTTCTGGAAGAGCAGGATCAAAGAGAGAGAGACAAGAATTTTCTCAATTCTGCAGTTTCATGCAGAAGATAAGAACAGGAGAGATATCTACTATTTCGTACCTTTCACTGTTCACAAAATGGGTACAGCTGGATAACCTTCTCAACAAAGGGAAAATTATACTTGATCATGAAGTGATTTTTTGGAGGCAAACATATAATTGTAAAACCAAATGAATTTGGTAAAGTGTTTTACTTTAGTATAAATTGGTAGAAGTACCAAGTCACTTAAAGCAAATAATATTGAGTGGGCCAAAATTTATTTGCTTTTGTTGTTGGTTTATATATAGGGTATTTATACAAGCCAACATTCTTATAATACAAATTTTACCGTGTGCATAATTTTTCTTAATTACAGTGAAAATGTGCTACAAAAGTATGTTGAAAAGCTGTACTGCTATGAAAGAATGTCAGAGAATTGCCATTAAATGAGTGTTGTGTTGTTTTAAACTTTCCATAAGGGGTCACTAGTACTGCATATGAGAATTTATTGACTGTTTTAATTCATTTTTTATCTCAATTGCTCATAGTTGTTTAATAATAATAGTTAATTTGCAAAGCTGGGAGAAAATGTATCACCACAGCTATTTGATCTTATGGATTGGCTTCATAATTCATATCCCAAAATATAAAAATGGCCAAGTTTTCATACTCACTATCAGGATTGTTTCACTTTCTTTGCAAAAATCGTTTGTAAAGGTTTGCTTATCAAAGTGACAAGGCAATACTGACTGTAAAGTATAATACATGTACTGATGTAAAAGAAAATGCAGAAAATGATAGATCTGAGAAGTCATATTCACTTACCAAGCACATCCTGGGAATTGCTGGCATAGTGTTGATTGATCACTGTTTCTAGAGCATAGCTGAGATCCATACTATGCTTGGTAACTTCCTCAGGTGTGGCACCTTCAGGATACATTTGTTTAGGTATTTTTGTGAATCTGATCTCAGTGCCAGGCTTCAGTTGCATTTTAGGAAGCCGGGCCAGTCCTTCCGCATAACTTTTGCATTCTGTGTCATACTGGGGTAGATTCTGTTCAATTCGATCTTGAGTATATTTTCCAGGCAGAACAGGCAGCACTTCAGAAAAGGCACATATCTGTCCATTTTCAGGCTGCAATTTTTGCATCACAAATTCATTAATAAAATTAGTGAGGGAGACCCATTTTTTAAGGGTATTATAAGGGTATGGACCCAGACATTTGTCCATCTCTTTGAGATTGACTCTCATGGCTTCAGACTCATTTTCAGAAGCTGGGGTGAGGTCGACTTCTTCTCTTTGTTCATCCCAGTGTAATATCTTTAAATCACGTCGTTGCAAGTTTAAGAAGAAACCAGTACGAGGACCACTTTCTTTCCTATTGTTTTTGTCAACACTGCTGTAATGAAAAAAATGAATGCCTGGTGGTATCATCTTGACTCCACAAAACTTGGGACCAATTTGCCAACTGTTGTAGTCAATGCCAAACTCAGTTCCTTCTGGCATTTTCAAAATTATAACCGTGGCACCTTCAAAAAAAAGTTGTTTGGCCAGAGCTTGGTCCATCTGCATTTCTGCCATATCAGCTGTTCCCTTGGTTATGCAACTTCTTACTCAGAAGCCTAATGGGCAAACAAATATTTGAATACATTTTGACACTACAATATGTGTGAGCCAGTGTTACGGTACCAAAACCACAAATTTTATACATCGGGTTGCAATGCTTCCCTCACAATTTATCCAAGTAACTTCTACATTTTTGCTCACTATATTTGAAATAGCAAATAGGTCACTACTGCCACCTGGTGAATGTGATGAGTCAAGTCTCAATCTTCTCATATTTGAAGCAAACATTTCCTATGACTATATAACAATGCTAGCTGCCCTCTTAAATATCTCACTAGATGGAAAAGATTTGGTTAATAAGTTGCCAGGCAGTAAGAACAGTTTGGCACTGCTTGACCAAACTACTAAAACGCCATTCTAAGCTCTGAATTAAGACAAAGAAATACAAAGTTCTGCAGGTCTCCACTCTACCTGTCCCAAAAGTAATAGCCAAGCGACAGCCATGTTGGAAAAAGAAGATGTGGGGGAGGTGCGTCCTTCAATTTTGCTTCATTACACAAACAATACATTTGATGGGAATCTCACTCAAAACCCAGGGCTTCCAAATCAAAGCCAGCCATAAATGGCAGACATAAGGGCCACGATTTTAGAAAACTTGCTGTTATAAAACCCTGTAGTATTGTGATGGTAGAAATGATAAGTGTCTGAAGACTTAAAATAGAGAATGTTCTTCCAGACAACATTGAGCAAATGATTAAAAGTTTCAAAGTTCTCATTCAATAATCGTTATTCTTTTTGTTTCTATTATTGATAAATAAAATGAAAACCTATACCAGAGCACATAGTAATAAGGGACCAAAATGGAAATAATACATTCTAAAACAGAAAGGAAGAAAGGTACTTCATTGTAAAGTCTTAATTGAGAGAGTGTTCTAAAAGCTACCTATAGACTGAAATGGCTAATTAAACCTTCAGTATGGGTAACATTTTACCAAGTACCAATATTTTACCAAGGGTTCATCTGCCAGGAGGGTAGCAAGATTTTTCTAAACAATAAAGTGCAGATCTAATAAATAATTTTAAAATCAAAACAATCAGGTTATGTTCAGGAATGTAAAAGTCATCCTCAGAGTCATATTCTTCCTTCCATATTAACAAGATACACAAAAACTTTTAGGACTTACTTATCCACAGAAGCAACAACCCCCCCCCCCCCCCAAGTCACCTAACCAAAAATCAGCACATGAAAGTCTGGGGAGAAATATACATTTTACACAAAATAATCTCAGATGTAAATAATAGAAATGGATCATGAATGACACTTTCATGTGAAGCAGCCTTATGACAGGGTTGCTCAGTCTATCTATCTTGAGTGGGCAGGCCACAGTCTCACTAACTCCCAAATACAATTTATAGTGGTTGTTTCATAGTATGATTTGATTGCTTATTTGTACCTCATGACTGTCATTAAGTGTTGTACCTTATGATTCTTGACTAATGTATCTTGTCTTTTTATGTACATTGAGAGCATATGCACCAAAGACAAATTCCTTGTGTGTCCCATCACACTTTGTCAATAAAGAATTCTATTCTTTCTATTCTATTCTACTTATTTCTGTCTCACATTATTGCAGGGCTGAATGACTTCACAACCACTTTATTGCTTGAAATTCGAACCCTGGAGAAAAGTCAGCAGGCTGGTGGCTATGGAAAGAGTTAGGACAATCAGCATCATGCTTCCCGAAAACAGTTCTGTGACAATTAACAACCGCACCCTAATGCGGTTCTCAGTCATCCAGGTCATGGTGGTCCCAAAGGTGCTTTTTTCCCCGCAAGAAGCCACTGGGACTTTCTGGAACTCCAGTTGCCAGAAAGTCCAGTTGCCTCTTGAAAAAAAGCACCTTTGGGACAACTGCACCTTAAGCGGATATTCGGTAGATCTCCGAGGAGAAAGCCATCTGCTGCTTTTTATGGTTTTCACTCAAGTATCAGCTGAGAAAGGTGAAGCCCCACCTGGGAAGGGCGATCCCGCGAAGACGAGACAGCAATAAAGAACCCCCGCCGGCTGAACGGGCGGGTCCAAAAACTGGAAGAAGACGCTAACTGGGAGCTATCAGGAAAGGTCCGGTTCTAACCTACAACAATGTTGGCACGGGGCCGGTTGATCTAACGCCATGCCCAACCGACGGGTCCCGGCAAAACGTCGCGGCGCCAGAATTCAGGATTTAGAAGCAACTTCCGTCGAGAAGCGGATGACGAGCTGACAATTGGAGCACTTCCGGTCTGCTTAAAAAAGCTATCCGTGCCGTCCCTGTGGCTGCACGTTAAAGTGTTCCGCTCGCGAGTTGCTGATAATATTTGAGAAGGTGTCCCCGCCCTCTGTGCGTAGTACATTTTGATCAATGTAATAGTACTTCTAGTGGTTACTCCTAGTGGAAGAAGTGGTAGGCGGAAGGGCTGTTTGAATGGGTGGGCTTTACATTTTTACCACCCTCTTGTTCTCGTTAGGGCCGATACACAATTCTGCAGAAAAGGTATTTGTATTTATTAGTTTGTCAAACGTACAAGATAGCAGGTATAAATCTAAACATGAATATAAGCGAAAGAAAAGAATACAAATAGATGGGGACAGTAGGACAAGGATGTTAGGCACGCTGGTGCGGTCAATGCCCATTAAGATTTATTCAATTAAGTGATTTTTTAAAATGTGTTAATTGCACAGCCATAAGCTACATAAGTACACTAGTTTTACTCAGTAATGTAAAAGTGATAGCATATATTGGAATTGGTTTCAGTGACAGGTGTTTTTTCCCCTTTTTATTCCATATTTGTATCATATATTATCCCAGCTTTATGATTTTGAAACAGGATTTTTAAACGGGGGGGGGGACGGGGGGGGAACCCAAGAGAACATACCGTAAGAATATGGTACATAGGTGAATCTGTTATAAAGAGTCTGCCTTTACTCTTAGTCACTGAAGTGCAAAAATAGAGGGAAATTGAGATTGGCCTCTGGATAGCCACCCTTCTTGCTTCCCATGTTTTATGTATGGTTGTGCCCTAGTTGTTTTAGAATATAGAATAACAAGAGTTGAAAGGGACCTTGGAGGTCTTCTAGTCCAACCTCCTGCCTAGACCTTACACCACTTCATACAAAATCCAATATCTTCTTAAAAACATCCAGTGTTGGAGCATTCACAACTTCTGGAGGCAAGTTGTTCCACTGATTAATTGTTCTAACTGTCAGGATGTTTAGATGTTGGCTTGGAAAATTCTTGTTTGGTCCTCCAAGTATCTTATTTTCTATCCTTATATAAAACGTTGCAATCACACAGAATTCATGATGGCAGGATTGGAATGATATATTCATATCAAAACACACAACAAAACAGGCAAATGGGAATGATGGCGCAGAGCTGAGCTTGAGCAACGGAAGACAAAGCTGAGATATAAAGAAGAGGGGAACATTAATGTAGGAGCTGAAAGGTTACAGGTTTATTGAAACAGTACATACCTATAGACAAGGAAGAGAGTGTATGTAGTGAATTAAAAAACTGGAGACCTTGTATCCAGATAGTATAGACTGTACTTATATTTACATTTTCTGTAATTTCCAACATTCATCAAGTCGTAGCTCACACTCAATCATTATGTACTTCGTGGATTAAAAAAGATGGTGCATAGTATTATCACTAAAGTTTAGTATTGAAAAGAAAGAAGCGGTTGTGGAATATAAACAAGGGGAGGAATTAAGTTTCAATTTAGAGTGGTTAAAATTTTTTGACAGTAGTCTTTGAAGTTGTTGGAATAGGAAGTTGGAGTAGAGGAAACAAGACAATGTTAAGAAGATTGGTATCCAAGCTGGATATTAGGAAAGAGAGAGCGAAAAGAAGATGGACTGTAGGAAGATGATTTACCATGGCTTAGAGAAATGGAGAAGGTGTTTGATCCAAAGTCTGCAGAAACTGATTCCCTGAAGAGTGACTTAGTGAGATAGTAGTTGACTGAGCAGTATCCGTTGCCATTGGAAATCTTCATGTCAGGAGGCTGGGTTATTTTGCAAGATGCTTGCTCCCAATTTTTTCTACCCATTCCAGCCGATCCAGCAGAAGAGGCATGTTATGACTCCCATCAATTAAGGAATGTCTAAGTCCTGACAGGACTTAGAAAACAAACCTTTTCTGTCATCGCACCTGCCCTTTGGAACTTCAGTTGACTGTTTGCAAAACCAATGACTGGGCTATTATGCTCTTAGTAGAACTGATGGCAGGTTAGAAATGGGATAGTTGACTTGCACTCGAATCTGGAGTTTGTCTCCATTTATAGAAAGAGGCTCTGTGTGTGTGTGTGTGTGTGTGTGTGTGTGTGTGTGTGTGTGTGTGTGTTACTTGAGTTCATTTCTTATCACCAAAACATTTTTTGTCCAAGTAGAAATTGGAAGTGTTTGAGTGGTGATTTTTTTTTTTAAGCCAGACTGCATGACTTGTTTCTCTAATTCTGGGAAGGTTACATTATTAGCCAGTATGATTCATCTGTGTGAGTTTTTGATTGTATGGGTAGGAATATAGTCTGATTGCATGGGTAGAAATATAGTCCAATTGTGAGAGATGAGAAAGATATGGCAGGAGACTATTTTAAGGAAGGGGGGAACCAACAAATCATCAATATCACGAGTGATGGCAGAATCTGTTAATAGATCTGTAATCTGTTGATAATAATTGACAAGTCTGTGTGCAATAGTAACTCATACATTCAAATACTAATTATCTCTATGATTTGATGGTAAATGAGCACCAGAAAATGATGCATATTATTGAGACTTGTTTTGGTGATGATGAGGGTGTCACTGTCTGACATCTGCCCTCCCAGGTTTCAAGTCCTTCAGGAGTCTCTACACCCTGATCAGAGGAAGGGTGATCTTTAAAGCAGCCCCTTCTATTCTTGGAGACTCTGCTGGAATGTGAATTGAAATACTTCATGTTGGACAGTAGGGACAAGCTGGATACTCTACTGTAATGGCTATCCCGATGTCCAAGACAGTTCCTTCCTGAACTTCAATTTGGTCTAGAGGCTCATAATTTGGCTCTGGGTGATTTCAATTTCCAGGCTGTCAGGAGCGGTTTTAGCAAATCTTGGAGTTTATGGTCTCTGTGGTAATAATGAGCTTGCCCCAAAGACCTTTGGGGCAGTTTTGTTGAATTCCTGGTCACCTACTGTCAACAGAAGATGATCAGTGTGCTTGCTTCCAAGCTGCCGCTCCTAATCGGCCAATCTTGGTTGGTTCCTTGGTTTATCAAGAACATCAAGATGAAGTAGCAGAAGGTATGCCTGGCATGCACTGAAAAAACCTATAAAAAGTGAATTTTATCCAAGACTGGTGTGAATTCAAGCTTAAAACTTAAATTTTGGTTAGAAGGGAATGAAATGTTACTTATCTTCCCTTATTACATCGACAGATTGCTATAGAGCAACCCTGTTTAAAGTAGTCAGCTTCTTTTAGGGAGAAGATACAGAACTCTTGACTTACTGTAGTTGACACAGAAGCCATTATATTTATATTTATATTCATGTTTCTAGATCTCCCATCTCCCTCAAGGTGAGGCTCTGCAAACAAACATGGGATTCTTTCAGTTGATGGACTTTGATGAAGTGCACTAGGATTTGTTGTCTGCTCCTCTCCTCAGCCAGAAGGAGTGAGAGAGATTGGATCTGGTAACTGACACCTCACTTTGAAAGGGGTAACACCAGCAACTTTGAAAGAGACTATGATGCCCCACATCTTAAAGATGCTCTCTCTGAATCTATCTGGATTTGACCACTATTATCCTTTTTATCTTTCCTTATAATGGCAATGCACCATAGAAGAAACATTATTCATTCAAGATACTTATCTGAACATGGAATGGAGATGGCATTGGTTGCTATTGTAAATTATTTTTATTACACCTTGGCATAGGGTAGTTTCCATCCTGTTGGGCCACTCAATGGTCATGGTGTTCATCAGCCAATGGTTGTTCAGTTATGGGCTGTTACAGGATTCCTCTAATTCCAGTCCATTTCCTCCTGCTGTTTAATATTGATATGAAACTGTTGGGAGTGGGTAATTTGTTGGTTTGTATTGTATTAGCACTCTTTGATCCTTTATCTGGAGGTTGTATTGGATGAGATGAAAGGGATTGAACACAAACAAAACAAAACAGCTGTTTATTAATTAAGGCTCCTTGGCATCTCTGGTGTTAACTATCAATGGAGTGGCATTGGTGCTAAAGAAGGAATCCCATGACTAAGAATTTCTCCTGTTCTCACAGTACTAGAAGAGCTAATAAAAGTCAATGGGGTGGGGTGGGTGGGGTGAGGTATCTTCAATTGTATACCTGTTGTGGCCCAGCCTCGCAATAATCCAACACTTCATCATCATCATCATCTATGTGTAGTACTTGACTTACAACCAATTGCTCAAAGAAAATTTGAAATTCTGACAGGCCCAGTGTAAAGGGTCTCATTTCTCTTTTTCCTAAGAGAAAAGCCACCATGAGCCACAAAATGAGTGAGCATCAGATACATTTATTTCACTTTTATTGAATACAAGAACAGTGAGCACACACGCATACATCACCAAGCACTGAAAGAGGATATGACCGAAAAGGATGGGACAAAAATTGAAATGGGTGGAGGGGTCAGAAGGACAGAAGAATTAATGAAGGAATGACAGCATTTCAGTTGGTTAAGGTGCTCTTCAAATTAAAAAATAATTATGAATCTTTTTAATTCATGCAGTTGCAGGCCAGTTTTAGAATCAAGTTGCGGGATTTGTTGCAAACAAGCAGTTGCATCAACCGTCCCTTTCAATGGAAAGACCCCCTCACCCAAAGAAAGCAGAGTGACCAACTATATCAGATGGCAGCAGAAGGTGGAAGAAACCATGATCTTAAGAGTATGCATGGCTTCCACTTTACCACAAATAATAAATATTATATATATATATTAATATAGATATCTATATATAAGCCACATCTTGCTAGGTAAACAAAAAACTAGTTTTTGTTAATGGCTACCCATCAGTCATGCCGTGGGAAGAATCCAAATCTATTTTAGCTTTCCTTTCCTGTATTTGACAAGAGTTAGATTCTGGTCTTTATATAAATGGTTTTTGAAGCAATTTGTTTCCAGAGGTTTTAGTGGCAGATTCATGTATATCAATTCATATAGAAGGAGCAATAGAATGTACTTTATATATACCTAATTTCTGAACTTTGTTTTGAAATTAAAAATGAAATTAAGTTTAGGGGAGGAGGGGGAGAATACTTTTTTTGTAACATTGAGGGGAAAAAACATGATAATGCCACCAAGATTTTTCTTCAGTTTTTGAAATCAGCAGAACAAGATTTTTGTTTTCTACATATTTTATGGGTTTCTACATTTTTTGATGTTTTGGTTTTATGGCATCACATATTCCAGAAGAATAAAAGGAAACAAAAAATCCTCAAAAAAATCTAAAGGAGAAAATCACTTGGATACATGAAAATTAGAAATGACTCTTACAGCATAAAGTTTATATCTATGCTTTCAGTGTTTAATTAGGACACTCCTACATGCCAAAAACAGATCCAATTTTAAGGAGCCATAATAACAGCCAATGGCCCAGTGTCTCCTACAATGGCAAACAATTTATGATATAAGATACATCCACATTACTCCAATGATTATTACCATTTCCCATTTTTATTTATATTTCCAATTAGAGATAAGAGATGTCATTATCCAATTCACAATATGTAGAAGGAAAAGTATAAACTGTTTCATTTAGATTTGTCTCATTTCTTTCTGCTTTAATTACTCTTGAGGTAATGAAAAGTGGTAAAGGACAATGTCTAGGTTTCATTAATGGCAGAGCAGTTTTATTTAATAGTATCCTTACTCCGGAGCAGTATTTGCTGTTAGTAGTTTGGTTCTCTAAGCTTCACAGCTTACTGTGGCAGATGAATGTATCTTCAAGAAACCCATGAATAAATCCTGTTCTGATATAGAATCCCCATATTTAAAGAAGGCAGAGGTGCTCTTTCTCCCTGATAGATATGGTCTCCAAAGTCTCAATCTGACAAAATGAAACCACACATGAGTAGAACAGGGCAGCCTCTTTGGCAGATTCTCATATTCATGGATCAGAAACTGGAGCCACGTAATCGATAGGTTTGGAACCAAACTTTCAAATTTTGAAAAACCGACATGGCATATACAATAACAACTTTGCCCTAAATAAACACTTTGCTCTGAAAGACAGCTAAATAAAGGCCTTGAACAATGAAGCAATTTGATCTCATTCTGTGTGATGACCTTGTGCTCCTCCTAAGCCTGCAGGATGAAGAGACACTGTTAATTGGCACATTTGAGGCATTCTAACTGAGCTGGAGTAACACTGATCCGTTTTGTTGCCTTTGACTCCTTCCATACTGTTGTATGTGTCTTAATCAGTGACAATCACGATTGTGTCACCAAACTCAAGTGAGAGACAACTTCCTCAGAATTCCTCTTTTTTCCCCTATTCTTAGTTTCATGGGATACTGGCATAATCTGAAAGTCTTGTAATACATTAACCATTATCAATCAAATAATAATAATGTGAAAATGTCATTGTCACACTTAGCACTGTTTGTTTTAATATCATTCCCCACCCTCCCCAGTTATATATAATATCCATAACTTAAAAGCACATCAATATGAAATCTCTACAGGCTGCATTTTGTTCAGTGAGAAATCATATACATATCATTTTCCTTTGCTTTAAGTGAAATAAAGTCATAATTATCTTCAGCAGAATAAGACATTAGATGAGAAGAGGAAACATTTAAAAAAGGAAGGACCAATTGGGGAAAATAAAAGAATCCAATGGTGAAGCAACAAAAGTAGCATGGCGTGAAAATAAAGGATGATCACTGCACATCCCAAATTAGAAAATAATAAACAAATTATACAAGTGAATGGATTTTAATTCTTTCCTATCAGGGAATCATTTTGTAATTCTGCTTGTTTTGCTAGTTGATTTCTTGCTTTGTTGCAAAGCATTTTTGCTTTTCCATTCAGTGTGCAACAAATGAATTATGTGTTCTTTAAATGTAACATGCACAATGGTGGTTTATTGTATTATTAATATTATTACCATCATGATTTTTTTAGATCAGTCAATTCTTCAATTTATTTGAAGAGGTGGTTGGTTTTGCTTGTTGCTGATGTTGCTGTTTTATTCATCTCCAGCATATAGCAGCAGTGCAAGGATGCATTTTGTTTCCTGTATATATAATATATAATATATTTGCTATTCCTTTTTATTTAATATTTTGTCTCTCAACATTATTCTTGCAGCCAGGACGTTCTATGTCTCAGTGAGGAATCCAGCATAAAGGCCCCTTCTTTACTTCAAAGTTAAAATAGATGCCAACTTCTAGAAATACAAAGGTCAAGATTCCTATACAAGGATAAGGAAAATAAGAACATAAATCAATACATACAATGTCAATCCTTTATCAATATAATACTGCAAGCTTGTTTTGACTTTTGAAATTTAACAGCTTTAGCTATTTTAACAAGACTATATTGTATCAGGTATGAAGTTTTTGCATATTATAGGGCATCCTGGGGTCTATTTTAGGATGTCCCTTATTAGTACAGAGCACCATTCACTCGCTTTACTGTATGAAGCCCATGGAAAACATCCTCTATAGGAGGATGTTAATCCATTAGGACCAGACTTTCCAAGCAAAAACGTCTGGTAAGCATTCAAAATGGCAAGATTCTTAGCCAATTCTCATTCTTTTCAATTAACTTGTCCTTAGTTATGAATCTGAATAAAGATACTGCATGGCACAGTTCACAAATTTACCTTACTACAATCAAGATAATTCTTCAATACAAATAGCATCAGCCACATAGTTTTGTTTAAATAGCCATTTTTGAGAGAGCTCGGTGTTGTCTCACTAGAAGGATGCTTGCTTTGAAAGCTACAATCTTCGTATATCATTTACTATTTTACTTGGCTTGTCGAGATCATATTTCTCCACACTTTCTCCATATTTATACCCACCTGAGGCTTCTTGTCCTTTTCTTCTGGAGATGGGTCTGTTTCTCTATATACTACAGCTTTGGTTACCAGCATATCAGGATGCTGCAATTTTGCCTCCTTGATGGCTAAAGCCAAAGCCTATGGAAAGAAAATAATTCACATTCAGTAGTATTTCACTTATGTCACTGGAGGCCAATTTTTGGCTCAGGGGCCTTGAGTAGTCCAATTTCTGCACTTTGCTAGGTCCCTTCCTCAAATTTTGGTAAATCTTTTATATTTGGATAAAGTGTAAGAAGAAACCAATCTTGGCAATTTTAAAAATGCACTTTTAAAAAGACTATGGGTTTTAGTCTAGGCATATCCCTCCCCCCTTTTTTTTATTTCACCATGCCCACATTCCTTCTGGCTCCCAAATCATTCTACAGAGCCAAATGCAGCTTCAGTCACCCCAAAATGTGCACATGTAAGAACAAGTGAAAATAATTTTAAAAAAGAATAAGTGAAGGAACACAAATTTATACTTATGAATGACAAAACCAATATCTCTGTTCACACAGATATTCCTAACTATGAATAAGCACAGCTTCACATTGTACTGTAGATCACAGAGACCTACATTTCCCCCCTCTTTCATGGTATTGTGAATTAGGTCTACATACCAGAAGTATATCTATAATAGTATCTAAATTATGCAAATATTATTACACTGTTATCTGTATGTCTATCACTATAACTGGAACAAATTGTAGTGCTTTTAAAGGGCGGGTGTCAAACTTGCTGCATCATGTTGCCATCATGTGATGCTTCGTAACATTTTCCCCACTTGCAAAACGGGTGGGTGTGGCCTACCCGTGACGTATCTGGCCGGCGGGCTGCCAGTTTGTCACCCCTGTCTTAAAGTATTTGCACGCATACGTAAAAGCTGGAAGGTGGATACAAGATCTGCAGTCCCACCTTGTATTTCCTCTGACTTTCACATGTTCAAGCAGAAGAGGGATAAATGTTGTTATAATAACATCCCCGAACATTCAGAGAGTTCTGTATTTGCATCAAAGCATGATAAATACAACATCAGTTCTTCAAGCTAAATATATGGATGTTAGAAACGGTAAAGGGTAAGACAAGTTTTTAGATGAGTACCTGAGCAGGCATGAGCAAGGAAAGATTTGGGGACTGTGATCTTCCTAACCATTTAGTATCAAGGTTGCCCGCAGGTGCATGCAATAATTCTTTCAGGAATTCCATGCACACACAGGAATTCTAGGACTTGACCTTATTATCCAAATTTCCAATTTTTTTGTAGCAAAAAACTAAATGAAACTGAAACAGCTTCTATCACACTAAAGAGTCCAATAATACAGATGGGCATATCACTGAATTTCATTTCAGCAGTTAGAGGCCTCTTTCTCAGGCTTCTTCTTACATCCGCCACACACAGCTTTCACTTTTCCTGCCTTCCTATCTTGAATCATAACACCTCCATAAATAAAAAGGACAAGAGTTTCGTTCAACTTCCTAGCTAAAAGCTTCCATTCATACTTGGTCTTGATCCACATCTTCATCCCCCGTTATGATGATTCGCTTTTCTATTCTGGTTTCAGAAAATCCTCCTTTCACAGTCTGGAATAAAAAAGAAAATAAATACTCAGTATGATATTGTAAATCCCATGTCTAAAACTGTTTTGAATGATAGCTTCTGCTTTACTGGGGCACAAGAACTCTGACTAATTTGACACAGGATGCCAAGCTAAGCTTTGCTTAGTCATGATTTGTTGAAAATCAACAATTGGCTATACTGTGGCATACAAACTACAATGCCTAATAAAATAGATTATGATTTAGACTGAAATTTATGACATTCCTTTTTTACAAATACTCTCTTGGGAGTAAAAAAATAAGCTACATTTAATTATCGGATAATCTTAGGTAGCTTGTGACCCACTGGGTCATCCATTCAGAGACTTTTCCTTACTTAAATAGAGAAACAGAATGACTAAGGGTAAAAAAAAAAGAAGCAGGAACAGGAACAACTTTTACATTCCTGCCGACTTGATCGCAGCTGATTGTCCTCAGGTAGGGAAGTAGGGAGTGGTCTACCCAGCCTCTGAAGGTCTAGGGTGGGAGTTGTCTGCCCGATCTCCAGTAGCCAATGGAGCGGCCAGCCTACCCAGTCTCAGAGGACTATGGCTGGGCCAGTCTACTGAATCACTGGCTAGAGGCCCAGCAGCATGAAAGCACTGAAACTATCATCAATGTGCCAAATTTCAATGCCAAGGGAATTGTGGATATTGGATTTTGGAAATACTCTGTAAATTAGCCCATTTGAAGTACATTAGCCCATTCGGAGTACAGTAAACTGTTGCCATAGGATGCCCTATTTTGCCCAGTTAAAGGTTAAAGACACATAAATGTTAATAGTATATAGGTAGATATGATATTTAGAGAGGTACAATGTGCCTCTTATCTAGAATAAATCTTTTCCAAGTTCATTCATGGGAAGTGAGATGTAAGTCTGGGCACTGGAATAAGCTGATATTCTGTGCTCCTGCACTGATCTTACCTTGGTAACATGGGTAGTTGTGGAGGTGGAGAGGGTTTCTGCAGTGGCACCAAAAAGACTGGTGAAGGCTTCTTTGCCAACAGCACCACTGGCAATCTATAAACGTATGCAAAACATGATCCACATCAACAGATTTACAGTTACTCCAAAACAAAAGTCATAGGCATGGGTTAAGTTATGAACCCTGATATACTCAGCTTTCTCTAAAACAGTTGTTAAGAGAAAGTTTATATTGCTCCAAAGAAGATCATAATCAATTTTTTGAGGACAAATAAATTGGACCTCTTATAGACTGTTTACTTTAAATCAACTTAGTTCTTAGAAATTTGTTTTTAAAAGTTTTGCAAAATCAAAAAAAAATCATCTTAACAATGTATTCAGCTTCAACATTTCTTATTTGAGCCAAGTACAATTGCAGTTTCTGAAGTCCTATAGCAGTTAGAAGTTTTGAAGCAATTATCTACTTCTTTTAAGGCAGTAATTGTCCTTTATAAGGAATTGAAAGAAGATACGTTGATATTACTTATTTACATGAGCTTTGAAATACAGCTTGAATTTTGCTCTTGTAAATCATTGGGGAGGGATATGCATTAAACTAAGTCAATTTATCCAGTTGTTTCATGTAAATGTTAAATAGGAGGGGACAAAGAGATGAGGTGTGAGGTACTCCATATAGAAGGGTCCTTGAGTTAAACGTCTTCCCCACTACCAATACTGACTAGAACAACTATAGAAAGGGAGTAACTATTGCAAAACAGTGCCTCCCCACTTCCTAAACCTGTCCAGAAGGGTACAAAAACTGTTGGCATCAAAAACCTCTGACACATACAGGACAATAGCAATAGCAATAGCAATAGCAGTAGACTTATATACCGCTTCATAGGCCTTTCAGGCCTCTCTAAGCGGTTTACAGAGAGTCAGCATATTGCCCCCAACAATCTGGGTCCTCATTTTACCCACCTCGGAAGGATGGAAGGCTGAGTCAACCCTGAGCCGGTGAGATTTGAACCGCTGACCTGCTGATCTAGCAGTAGCCTGCAGTGCTGCATTTAACCACTGCGCCACCTTGGACAGACACACCACCCTCATCCCAGTCACTCCAAAAATCATGCACAAATGTGACTAATGCCACCTCAGTTTCATAACCCAGCCTGAATCTTGACTGAAAGGTATCAGGATAAGAGTCCCAGGAAAAGGTCCAGAATCATAATCTTAATGGTATCTGAATAATAATGTTATTTCCTATGTTCCAGGCTGAACTGTGAATGTTCATATTACTGAATGTTCATACTAGGTCCAGTGAAGTATTATCTATCAGACGTACTATTTCTGTTTCAGGTTCTTTCGTGTCTTGTAATTTTATTACTGATTTAGGAAACAAGGATGGGACATTTCCTCAGAAAATATGAACAATGACTTACTGGAGAAATGGAGCGAAGATCTGAAGTGCCTTTTGTAGGTTTGGTACTGTGATCCTGGGGGGAAAAATATTTACACTGCAACTTATGTTTATAGGTCAAAATCAGACAAGGGAGGATAGAGGTTCAAAGACATGAGGAAAAATCCTAAATTTCATCTACTAATTTGTTCAGGGAAATAAAAACACTTATTCTAAAGTATAATCTACTGAAAGCCAACAGGTAAGCAAAATTATCAGTTGGTGGAATTTAGGGTTTCTATCGGGTGAAATTCAGAAGGTTCAGAACCGGTAGCAGAATTTTTGAGTAGTTCAGAGAATTGGCAAATACTACCTCTGGCTGGCCCCAGAATGCGGTGGGAATGGAGATTTTGCAGTATCCTTCCCCTGCCACGTCCAACAAGTCATGCCCACAGAACCGGTAGTAAAAAAAAAATGAATTTCACCACTGTTTTCTATCCATAACATTTTAATGTTATTCAAAAGATTTAAGGAGTTCCAATATGTTTTGCATCTCTTATGTGATTATTGTCAAACTAGGAATAATCCAATGCTCATTTTAATGAAAATATATCTCATATATTTTATGTCACATTTTAGCAAAGGAATTTGGACTCACTTAAATCTATTAAGGGGCTATTTCAGAGATGGCCAGAACTGACATGCCCCTAGGGTCATCTCTTATGAATATAAGGACCCCAGTCAAGATAAACTGAAAGAGGAAGGAATTGGAAAAAGAGCACAATCTTTCATTTTGCCTCCCCTTTGTTATTCAAAATCAGCCAAGAATGGTGGTGGCTACAAGTGGCCAGGAAAGTTGGAAAGGGACTAAGTGCAAAAAGTCTCAAAATGGAACTGAGATGCAGTTGAAGTTACTGTGGATAGCAAGGATAGAAGAGAATCCCACATTCACCCTGTGTCACAAAGGGGCTAAATTGAGAATGCTGCAATGCTGACAAATGGCCAGAAACAAATAAGTTCCATATGAATAACTTACTGAGGTTGTAGATATAGTTTCTGGGCTTTCAGTGTGGGAAGTGGTTACTGCCTCTTTTCCATCTGTAGTGGTACCATCAACCTGAAAAATGAAACAATAACAGTCAATAGAAGTAGATCTATTAAATGCACATTCCATTTAATTCTAAACAAATTAACTAAAATATATTCATATAAGATAGTAAGTTACTTCAATCTAGTCTCCTATTCATATACGTATTATCTTAAAACTTGATTATAGATTGAGCATTTTATGTCTTTTAAGTATTTAAAAACAATAACTGGTGTATTTAAGATATATTTATAAAAAAAACAAATGGTGAATATATTACTAGTATATGTAAATTATTTTTCCATTAGCAATTTTAGTGGGCTGCTTTGCTTATGGACTTATAAAACACATTTGTGCTTACAGCAGAAATTTGAGTGTGCAATAAAGTAACAGTTGTAAGTTACCTGTGTAATATCTGTTGTACCAATTCTGTGTTGCACAGAGCTGTCTGCTTCCACTTTCTTTACAATTTCTGATTTCTGATTGAAGGACTATCAAAGAGATTAAAAAAGGATGACAATCCAACTATTGTTAATTAATGACAGAAATGGCTGTTTTGTGAACAGTCTTTTTCCTGTCCAAAAATATGCATTTTTAATTCTCATTTTGTCAGATGTCATGGTTAATCAAATAATTCTTGCTGATTTAAGCTCAAGAATTTTATTCCAGAGAACATATTTGATAATAAAGGACTGACTGAAAGTGTATGAACTAGATCATATGTTATTTCTATGAAGATTATAATCTGGAAAACTGGAATTAAAATTAAAACTGGCAAGAAAGCAAAGAACTCCAACAATTTGTTGTTGAGTGAATAGTTTTAGAGTCCTGTTTTTGAATATAATCTACCCATTTCAAATGCAATTTCACTAACTATAGTAACAAAGATTAAGCCAGTCTTGCTCTTATAAATCCATGACATTTGCCTAATATTAGAATTTTTCATTATTTCCCCCGTATGTTTTCTTCCATCTCTGACCTTTGTGTTAATCAATTTGGAAAGACAATTATTTTAACAGTACAGTATCTGCTTTTTGATTTTTACAATAATACAATAGCAGAGTTGGAAGGGACCTTGGAGGTCTTCTAGTCCAACCCCCTGCCTAGGCAGGAAACCCTATACTGTTTCAGATAGATGGCTATCCAACATCTTCTTAAAGACTTCCAGTGTTGGGGCATTCACAACTTCTGGAGGCAAGCTGTTCCACTGATTAATTGTTCTAACTGTCAGGAAATGTCTCCTCAGTTCTAAGTTGCTTCTCTCCTTAATTAGTTTCCACCAATTGCTTCTTGTCCTACACTCAGGTGCTTTGGAGAATAGCCTGACTCCCTCTTCTTTGTGACAACTCCTGAGATATTGGAACACTGCTATCATGTCTCCCCTAGTCCTTCGTTCTATTAAGCTAGACATACCCAGTTCCTGCAACCGTTCTTCATATGTTTTAGTCTCCAGTCCTCTAATCATCTTTGTTGCTCTTCTCTGCACTCTTTCTAGAGTCTCCACATCTTTTCTACATCGTGGCGACCAAAACTGAATGCAGTATTCCAAGTGTGGCTTTACCAAGGCATTATAAAGTGGTATTAACACTTCACATGATCTTGATTCTATCCCTCTGTTTATGCAGCCTAGAACTGTGTTGGCTTTTTTGGCAGCTGCTGCACACTGCTGGCTCATATTTAAATGGTTGTCCACTAGGACTCCAAGATCCCTTTCACAGTTACTATTGTTAAGAGAATGAGAATAGCCAATTGTCATTTGATTCAGTTATGATGTTCATTTTTAGTTATTTTATACATAAATACCAAGCATATTTAATACACATATTATTTGTTGAATTCATGCAACAAAGAGAATACACAAATACAATACATCCAATACAATGGAGCAGCCAGGCAAATGCAGTTGGTTAAAGTGTGATGTAACTTCATGATTAAAGGAATCACAAATGCCCTCAGAGGACAAACATGCATTTGAATGTCAGAAACAATCATGCAGACAAGACAGTCACATTTATGAAGGTAAAATGTTTTAAAAGGCTAATAATAAATGGATATGTTCTTCCAAATATGAGACGGACACCTGATCAAGCGGTGCAAATGCCAAGACAGACACTACTGAAATGAAGACATTTAGACACATCTGTGCATTGTGTCTTCTTTTGTACCTCTTCTGGGGTTACATGATAAACCTTATCTTCATCCATTGCATCACCATCTTCCTTGGGAGCTGATCTGTCAGTTTCCTCAGTAGAAATCTGACCCTCTGCTTCTCCCTCACTCTTTTCCTTATCAAGCTCAGGGAGACTCCGTGAGAAATCTTCAAAGGCTGCACTTTGGTAGTCACCAATGATGGTGAAGTCCACCTCAGCCTCGAGGCTGGAAGTTGAGCTGACAGTAATGCTGGAGCACTTGCGCTCGATGGCCAAATGGTTGTCCTTCAGGAAGACCGAGTCTCTCTCCTGGTCCTGATCTTCGTCCCCGGTATCACTTTCAGGAGCCCTGTGCCGAGGCATCTTAGATTTCTCCTCTGTGCCCTCCCTCAATCCCGCTCTCTGAATGAGACAAAAGGGAGGAAAGAAGCTAAGGCTCCAAGCACTGAATGGCAGATGGTAGCCATCAGAAGCAATGAAACAGAAAGAAAGAGTGAAGAGAAGCATCAAACAAAGGGTGTCAAACACATCCCAAAAAATGATCACCAAAACTCGTCTCACAGCAAATTCTCTACAGGGAGGAGACAAGGTAAAAATATTGTTTCGTTCTACTTACAAAATCGCCAGGAGGAAATAAAATTGTGATTTTTGAAAATATCAATCCAGATAAATGATTGGATATTTTATAGGTAGAGGAGGTTTGTGCAAAAGAGCAAACGTTGTAAGATATTTAAAAAGAAATTCAGACAATCGCTGATTGTTAGGATAGAAAACATTATAAAGGAGGGGAAAAGAAGAAAAGAAGAAATAGGGGAAAAAAGTTTAAAACGAAAAAGGTGAAAGCTAAGATTGAATCTTTGCACATATTGCAGGAAAAAGCATTTGTCAATTTCACTGAGATCTAGTCAATATGTTTTTTTCTGGACCTTTATTATGTATACCTCACTTCAGTTTTTACAAGGGCTTATCTGTCCTGAGGCAACGTAACATTTGGATGAAAAGAGCTTGTGTTGTGAGTGCTCTCATCTTGTGGCTGAGAAGCCATCAGAGCAAGCATGTTTTAATGTTCTCCAAGCAGGATTTTAATCAGTGTAATTGACAAGAAAAATCAGAACAAAAGAGATGTATCTTAAGCTCTTCTTTGAGGGCTACACATATACCTCTCAACTGCATTACAGTGATTATTCAGTCGGGCCAAATGGTTGTTTTTCAGAAAAATATTAAAATATCATAGAATTATTCATTCACAGAAAAATCTCTGTTAGATTTTTCTGAGCCAAAAATAATTTAATTCAATGAATAGGAGCCCCACTGAAATAAATATTGCCTTTTGTCCAGATTCTGGCATGTTCAGAGGTATGAAAAAAGATATTTGAAACACAGATAGGAATATATTTATATATATTTATATATACAAGCATCAAATATATCTACATAAATAAATATATATAATTATACAAATATATATATAGCAGCTCAGTAAGCAAGGAGAAGGGGTGGTGGTGCATGGCTCGCCAACACTTAGGTTGAGCTTTTACACCACAAACACAAGCAGTTAGTAAAACAGGACTGAGACCTGAAGGGCCACTGGAGGAGCAGCCTTTAAACTCTCTTCTTTCGGAAAGGCTTTTACTGATAGGCCTGACAAATCCTTTTCTTCCCAAGTTTGTTCTTGAAATTTGCTCTAGATTAGAGAAAAGGGATTAGTTTTATGGAGCAGAAAGGAGTTTAACTACTAACTTTACTGGAGCAATGTGAAGCTCTTTGGTCTGTCAGCCAGCCACTAGCTTGTCAAGAACAGAAAGAGAAGGAGAGCTCACAAGCCAAGCCAGAAAAGGGATCAACATTAAAAAGATGCAAAAAAGGAGGAAGCTGGAAGCATGAGAATGTGGCTGCTAGGGGTGTGCATGGGGGTATGGTTAAGGTATAAAGCTCTAGGCATGTCATCCCCTCCCACCCTACCATTGAGCAATTCCATTCATAGTACTCTTGACTAGTTTCAACTTAGCAGCTGGCATTCTCTAGGTAGCCAAATCTTTAGAAGTTTTCTCCCTTTCTCTCCCTCTCTCTCACACAGAAACACTTCAAAAGCTGATGAGCTGCCTGGGCCAGGAGGTTTGCATTCAGTAACTGAGCCAGGTCACACACACATACAGAAAGGACAAGGGATGCAAGCAGCAGTTTTCAATCAATGGCCATGTTTAAAGCCATGGCACATGATGCATAAAGACGTGTCACACAACATGCTTTATGAACTTTCCAATGGGACAGTTCATGTGGGAGTTACCACAGCTTCTGCCAAAGTGATTTCACAGCCAGAATCAGGAGAAGCCAGTTCAGCTTCTCTTTCTCCTCCTTGCTCAGATCCAAGAGAAATATCTTCCTTCCAAGATGACAGCTGAGATGGTTCTCCCTCACTTGTGCCTTGATTTTCAGCGAGGTAGACCATGTCTGATGTCCCTCCAGGGTCTTTTGTTTTGCCATCTGAAGGTTGCAAAGCCACTATTAATTTTGCACAGCTGTTTTCCAAAAATGTATCTTTGTGTAGTTCTATGTTTGATGAATCTTTTGGTATTTCACTGCCTGGACAACTATCGTGGAATCCTGTTAAGGCAACATCTGGTTCATCAGAAAGTGAGCTGTACATTTCACCTTGTTCAAACATCCTAATTCTAGAAGCTACGGAGTTTTCTTTATTTGTTGCACTCTTATGCTCAATGAAATCCTTTGAGCTCTCTGTGGATGAATCTGCATCCTTATGCTTTTGAGATGAAGCTGTGCTATACCCTATGAGCTTGAGTTGTTCTAGATTGGGTTTTTGTTTATTATGTGTAGTTTGCACAGATTTCAGGTCCTGCTTTATAGCATGAAGAGGTTGTGAACATTCTTTGTTCCATTCAGGTGACCCAGTCTTAACAGACTGTGTAGTGTCAAGTTCCTCTTTTAAAAATAAATGACCTTCCAATTCTGAAGGTTTAGAAACAACTACAGAGGCAGGCTTTAATAATATTGTATCCCTAGATGGCTGCTTCAAGCCAGAGGTTGTACCCTGAACTACGTCATCTAGATTTAAAGTTAAAACGATATCCTCTGACTTTGCAGTATTATCTTTGGTCAGCTCATTCATTTCACAGAGCTTATCTTTACCTAAGTCCTCCCATTCTGGAATATTATTCTTAGCCACCTCTTCTAATTTTGGGAGTTCTGCTGATTCTTGGAATTTATATTTAGCTATCCCATTTAATTTATGAGACTCATTTCTGTCATACTCTTCAGTCTCGGAGGATTCATATTTAGCTGTTTCTCTACATTCTGACATATTATGTGAATCTGATGGTTTATTTTTAGTTGAATCTTCTGACAGGGTAGACTTATCTTTTGTCATTGGAGCCTGTTCACTAGAATTAACAAAGGCTCCACTTTCCATTTCTTGTTTGTTTATGGCTGGACTTTTCAATTCAATACTTTCATCTTTGGCTAATAGCTCTGAGTCAGGAAGTTCATCTTTGGTGGAATCTTCAGATCTGATGTATTTACTTTGGACTAGTTCCTGACCTTCTGATAATTTGTTCTGAAGAGGCCAGTTTGAATCTTGAGTCTGTTCTTGGGCTAATTTTTCTGTTTTTGCTTCTTGCGATATATGTGAACCTCTAGTTGAAATTTCTGAAGAACAGGAAAGCTGATTGTGTGAGGCAATCATGGTGGAGTCCATATATTCTATGGCTTCCATCTGAAGAAGTATTTGAGTAGCTTCCATTTCTTCTAACTTATTTCTTCTGCTTTGATTTTCTGAAGTTTTTAATATTATGCTCTGTGTTCCTATGGCAGTATCAGCCTCCTTCTTATCATATTCTTTTTTCCCTTCTGGAGGACTGCTGTTATATGTTTCATCCACTCCTTTTTTATGTTCGTAAGAAGGATAAGCTGTTGCCTCTTTGGTGGAGAATCCAGATTGTAACTGAGGCACTGATAATGGGATTATGGAATCCTTTCCACAGGCTTCATCTGTCGAAGAAAATGCACTGCATTTCTGATCATCTTTGATTCCATAATCATCTGACTCTATAGGCACACCTTCCCCTGAAATGGATGAATGAGCTTTTTTTTCATTTGAAGACTGCTTAATAGAGTGTATGTTGTCATCTGCAGTCTCGGACTGCTCTGACTGAAGAATTGTTTCGCTGATGTCTGACATTCCTTCACAATATGTGGGTAAGGGGAATGGAAGCACATTTTCTCCCTCTCTCTTTCCTATAACTGGGGCAAAACTAATGCTCTTCTGTTTTTCTATTTCACTTTCTTGCCTCGTTTCAAAGGCACAATTCTTTTTTTGGTCAAGTATTTCCTTGGTCTCATCATTTGTTTCATCTGTTTCTTCAGAATCCAAATAGATGATCCGTTCGGCAGCAGAGGATCCTGTCTTATCGCTTAGTTTCACCTTAGTTTTAACTGAGTCAGAATCTGAGGTATCCTGAAGAACTTCCTTTTCTGATAATTTCAAGGAAGTCCTATGTTCGCTTATTAGAATTCTGTTTTCTTTTTTGGGAGATTCTGGATGAACCGAGGCACATGTTGGTCCGTCTTTAGATTGGTGCAGGCCAGTGGGTTGTATATTTTCAGTGGAGGCTAGCACCACATTCTTTATTTTGTCTTTCTTTTCTTCTTTTTTCTCAGGTTCAGAAGAAACAAACAGTGCTGCCTCCGTTTTATTGCTCTTTTCTTCTCTTTCCCCAGGAAGCTTTTCTGTCTTAGAAGATTTTTTTCTGTAATCTTTCTCATTCTTATCATCGTCCCAAAATGATTCAAAATCTTCTGGACTGGCTATCATTTTGGCTTTTCTGTGGACCTTTATTTTGCTTCCCTCATTTGCTTTCACCTCTTGCTTTGTTGCTGCCTTGTCTACCCCTACTGCGGTGGGCTCTTTTGAAAAGTCCAAATCTGTTTGCTTTCCTGAGGCACCTGCGCTTGATTCTTCCTTCTGGGTCTTAATAATTTGTTTTAGTGCTAGCTCTTCCAGCCCAGAAGTTCCTCTTTCTATAAAAACCCAATGCTCTGAATCCTGCATTGTAATTGGAGCAAGAAAAATTAGCATTAAACATAAGTTACTCAAATAGATGATAATTAAATAGATAACAAAGATCCTGATGCAGCATTCATGCATTATTGCACAGGAAACAAGTACCTAAATCTTTCCTTTATCAACTAGATGGTATAACATCTCAAACCTGAGATCAATTGAGAATTAAATTTTAACAAGTACGTTTTCTCCTTTTCTAGTTACAAACATCTAAAAATGTGCCTAACATCATTGTAACAGTATAAATTTATTACTGTATTTTAAAACAAACATTTTTGACCAATTGTGCTCTGGTATTTTGAATTAAATGATCTCAGAGAACTCTGGTAAGTTTTCTAGATTCATATTTTTAATGAGAAATGAAAAAGAGTCAGGTTTTGGAAATGAACAACAGTACTTTTATAGCTGCTTTGCATTCTGTTGAAGCTGTATATGGTTTCAAATTATTTGATTGTCTAAGAAATACATAGGAGTTTTTGAAAGGAGGTTTTTAATTACAGGTATGTTTACAGCAGAATTTTCTGATGGCAAATAAATGCATTTATGCATCTACTTCTTAATTATATGATATACCAAAATGCTGTAAATCAATTATAGTTTAATTATTTGAATGTCAAAGTTCAAATATAATAGAGACTCATCAATGCATTTAGCATCAATTTAACTATAACAGTTTCTTTTTTACACTGTTACATTAATATGAACACCAAGGCATTTTATATGCATATCCTAATCTTATTTGGGGTGTTGACACTAATTTGGCTCATAAATAACAGAAAATAAATAAAATAAATAAAAACAAACTAACTGAAATAGGATATATAGGTTAATTATATTTAAATTAAGCCCCACTTAAATTATATACTGAGTAAACAGGTCAACTTAAACTGTAACAGTCATTGGATGTGTTTTTGGATTTCTCCAGAGGCTTCCTTGTACATCATTTTCAAAACAACTGTGCAAACCTACAGGAAATTATCAGATCAAAGAGAATCCCTTTAATCCACTGAATCAAAAAAATTTTTTTTTAATGAAAGCATTTTGAAAAATTGCACTAAAATAACAAACAAAATGGAAGAAGATATTTTGCAAAACTATATTATATTATACATATGTATGTATGTATATGTATATCACAGTTGTATATTACAATTAGAGCTTAACATGATATTCCACTTCACTGAGAAAATCTGAATAAAGTCATCAATTTATAAGAAGCAAATTTTTATCCAAACCAATTCAGTTGAAGGAGGGGGGACCAGTCTGGTTTAGAATTAGGAAGACAACATTAAGAAAGTAAGTAAAAACTGCAACACCAATCTTTTTTTGCCTAAGAAAATAAAGTGTTCAACAGAGCAATAAGAAGCCTGGAATAAATTACATGAAACAGCAGTACCAAACTGCTTGAATCAGTGTTTCTCAACCTCTGCAACTTTAAGGTGTGGAGACTTCAATTCTCAGAATTCCCCAGCCAGCATGGGAGTTGAAATTTACATAACTTAAAGGTATAGAGTTAGGAAACTTTGTTTTAAATAATAATGATGGTTTGCAATTATTGGATGCTTTGTGTTATTTAGACCCATCATCACCATAGCACACTCAGCTAAAATTAAGTCATCTCTATGTAACAAACATATGTAAAGAGCAAATACTGAGAATAGTGGTAGAAAAATGAAGAATAACAGAGAATTAGATTGTTACTCTTATGTACTTTGCTTTAAAATGATAACACTAGCCTGCATTCTTTACTAAATAAAAATATTTTTATCTTCTTAAAAGTGTTATTGATGGTTAATATATAAGATGAAAACTGCAATAATAGAATCTTGAGGGCAGGATCACAAAGACCTACAATTTGCAAATCTTCCAATTGTGACTCTAATATCATGTGCCATGCTGTGATATATAACCAACAACCTAACAGGTACATTATACCACAATTCACTACTGTAAGGGAAGCTTGGCACTCTCATTATTTCATCTGTTAGACGCTACTTCTAATATTTCTATTAGTATTCATCTAATACTACTAATAATAATTCTAATCCTAAAACTTCTGATTCTAGTTTCTTTTGCTTCTCTAAAACAACCACAAATAATTATACAGAGTATGGAACGATTCCATAATCCTAAGTAGCCACCTATATTTGTCTAAAAGGATATTGTTAATTTTTTGGGCAAAGCAACTTCCTTCCGGCTTCCCACAATCAAACTTAATGGGGAAACTGGCAGGAAGTTGCAAGCCCCAAGTTTAGCAGGCAGATAAGTGGCTGCTGCCCAGTGGAGGAGGATGTGAGGGAGTGAGCGTAAAGATCAGGGAAGGTGTGTGGGAGTGTGGGAGAATCAGGGTGCAAGTCAGGAAGGGTGTGCAAGGCTGGATGAGACGTGCGGCACAAAACAGAGAGAATGCACAAGAATGTGCAAGTGACTAATATGGTGCAGAAGACTTACCTCAGTGACTTGCAACCTTCCCTGCCGGCTTCCCCATTGACTTTCTGGGGAAGCCATGAGGAAAGAATTCAAATAGCAATTATATGAGTCCCAGTTTCTGTTGTTAACCAAATTCCACAGTCATTAGGAAAGACAACTTCCTGCTAGTTTCCCACAACCAAAGTCACTTGGGGAAGCCAGCAGGCAAGTGGCGGCTGCTGGGTGAAGGAGAGTGCAAGGGCAAGTGTAAGAGGCATAGTGTAAGTTGAGGAGGAAGCACGAGAGTTCAAGGGGGTGCATGAGAAGTACAACATGGGTCAGGAAGAGCGCATGGGGTTTCCGAGTGGCCGGCATGGTGAGGTAGGGGAGACTTACCCCAGTGACTTCTGACCCTCCCTTTCAGCTTTCCCATTGGCTTTCTGGTGAAGCCGACAAGGAAGGTTGCAAATAGCGATCACATGATCCTGGGGTACTGCAACTAGTTGTAAGTGCTAACTGGTTGCCAAGTTCCCAGAGCATGATCATGTGACCACAGGGATACTGAGATAGCTGGAATTCCAAAGACTGGTCTTAACCACCATTCGTTCAACATCATCATAACTTTGAATGTCGCTGAACGAATGGGCCTAGGTTGAGGATCTCCTGCAATTAAAAACAAAGTGAATTTAGAGTAAACACAGTACTTCCTGGACTAGTTACATGGATATGCCCAAACTATCAAGTTCATATGAGAATCTGATAAATTATATTACTTTATTTTTACATTTTTAAACATGCAAAAGAAGCTACAAGTATTATAGAATGATGTACCAAGCTATAAAAATATTATATAAAATATACCCTAATATTAAAATTCAATTTTGCTTTGCATTAAGGCATTTTATATTAAGCACAAATTAATCTACAGGTAATCCTCCACTTACGACCACAAAGGAGCCCAAAATTTCTATTGCTAAGCAAGACAGTTGTTAAGTGAGTTTTGCCCCATTTTTCAAACTTTCTTTCCAGAGTTGTAAAAAGAATCACTGCATATGTTAATTTAGTAACACGGTTGTTGAGTGAATCTGGCTTCCCCATTGATTTTGCTTGTCAGAAGGTCACAAAAGTGGATCAAATGACCCTGGAACACTGCAACTATCATAAATATGAATCAGTTGCTAGGTGTCCAAATTTTGATCAAGTGACCATGGGGATGTTGGAATGGTTGTAAGTTTGTGAATTGGTCATAAGTCACTTTTTTCAGTGCTGTTATAACTTGAAACAGTCACTAAATGAGTGGTTGTAACTCAAGGATTACCTGTATTTCTATTCAGGATATGTTTTTAGAAATAATACTATGCAATTAATCTGTGTAAAACCATCCCAAACTTGCATATTTATATACAGGTTTTTATATCATTAAATGTTCAGATCTATAGTGAGCTACAAATACATAACAAAGACCTGCATTGCAACATCCAAATGCTGCAAAACTATTTAAAAACTAAATTATTATCCAAACATTAATTTTATATGTGTGGTCAAAGAAATTCATACAAGAATTAATATACATTCCTATCTCAATTGATAGAAATATAACAGTTATTTTCTTCCATATTCCATAACTTTGAGAAAAAACCACAGATAAGACGTATGTTACTTATCTTTATTCAATTATATATGCTTATATAATTAAACTGTGTATCTTAACTTTGTAATTGAAACTGACAGTTGTCTTGGGTGCAAATAGTTGGTCAGTCCTAGTAAATTAAATAACAGCATATATAGTGGCAGTTTTAAATGACAATTTGAATTATTGTTGTCTTAATGTACATGCTTAGCTACAGCTATGTTTTATGAACCACAATCACCAAGTTCAGAAAATATACTAAGCTAAAACAAAGCATATTCTGACATAGTATGTATGAACCAAATCAATATCAATGTTCTGTGAAATTTGGTAGGTACTAATTTTTTGAAGGACAGATTTAATAACCATGACCAGTTTCTTTTGATTTTGGCTTAGTATGATTGAGAATCATGTAACTGTAATTTGGGAAAGAGGTTTAAAAATTTTGATTTAGCAATGTGTGTGCACAAAACAGATTAAAGCAGTTTAGCTGCTAAGTAGTCCATAGTGTAGTTGTTGATTCCACTTTTCTATAATACAACTTTTGACCAGAGTGATATTATTAAAGCTCTATGTGTTTCTTTCAGACGTGGGAGGAGGGGACATCTCCCTCTATGCCATAAACCACAATCAGAACTCACAAAAGTTGTCAATTGCATACTTTCAATTCTTAGATAGGCTGCAATGCTTATGATAGATGGGAAATCTACCGTAGCTTTCATTATGCCGTCTTTGGAAATAAACACTGGACCAGAACACAACATCCTATTTCAAAATCTGTGCCATAATATCACTGCCATGCCACAATTGACACAAGCCACTATATTTGACAGCAGGTGAAATGACAGAGTCTTCTAGCTACTCTACATTGCTGTACTTCTGTTTAAGTCTATGCACCAAAATTTTAACCACATCTCTTATTTTTTATAACCTACTTGGATTATAAAAATGAATGAGACAATATCTATCTGGAAATGTAAGATTTAGCTTTTTTTTTGTTAATAGGACAATTCAGAAAACAGAACAGCCTTGCTGTACTGCGGTAAGGCTGTTCACTGCCTCTGCCACCAGATGTCTCAGATTTTATTTGTCTGACTACAATACCACTGTAGATATAACACCTCTGTGGTTAAGTATATGAACAACAAACTGACCAAAATGGATGTCTCCTTGAATGAAGAAAGGTCACAATATTTGTATGCTTGAACTATTCAAGTGTTTCTAAAGCATTTGTTATATTAATACTTTTGCATTTGGTAGCATTGGCCAAATTTGGAATAATGTTTTATTGTATTTCAGTTCTCTGCAGAAGAATTTTCTTTGTTGTACAGGCTTATACATATCCACAAAGAGCTGCTGTATTCTTTGAAAGATGCTGAGTATCTTTTTAAATGAAATGCACATACCACAGCTTTTAATTGTGTCCAGAGATACTGTATATCTAAGTCAGATCATCAGTCTGGCAAAAGTTCCTCAGAAATCAGACAATATTTAATAAACCTACACTCACAACTTTTTTTCAAAGCAAACTGGTCTACCCTTGCTAAATTAGGTCTTAGTCCTATATTCCAGGGGTCTCTAACCTTAGCAACTTTAAGACTTGTGTTCAACTCTCAATTCTGGGAGTTGAACTCCACAAGTTTTAAAGTTGCCAAGGTTGGAGACCCCTGCTATATTCTATTACAATGGCCAATCAAATGCCTCTACCCAACCTGCAGGAAGGAAATGGAGGCATAAATCTCTCCTTTTGTTTCCCTTCAACTGTTATTTGGATGCATGCTGCTATCCACAATTGAAAAACTTGAAAAGCAAAAAAAGAGGTAAAGGTAATTTGCAGAGCTCACTATGGATTCTTGTACCTCCATTAACTAGGAAATGAATACAGTATCACCTTATCTTTCACTGAAGCACATTTTGGTACAGTTTTCAAATACTGGTGGACTTTCCCGAAACGCTGACATCAAAATCATTTGGAGATTTAAAGGCTGAATATAATATTTTGCAATAATTCACCATTTTTCCAGCATTCCTAGTAGTTTAGATATAGTCAGATGTTATTGTTTCAGATAAATTCTAAATGAACCCCTGATTAAATGAACTTGGTTCATCAAGTTCATCAGGTTGATTGATGAACTGCCATGAATACAAGCTTAAACAACAGTAAAAACTGCATCCTACTGATTTCAAAAGATCTGAGGCCTTCTAAGAGCTCAACCCTTAGTAAGTGTGAGTAGCATTATAGCCTACATCAGAGGTGTCAAACATGTGGCCCATCGGCTGGATGTGTCACCCACTGTCCACGCCCACGCCCAGTTTAGCGAAGGGAGGAAAAGTCGTGAAACGTCACGTGACGACGCCATGATGAGTTTGACACCCCTGGCCTATATCTACGTCTAGGAACGGAAACAAAAAGAGAAGCAGATATAGAAAAGAGAGAGAAATTGAAAGAGTGGTGATAACCTCAGGAGAAGAAACAAGGCTTTTCTGTATAAAAGATTCCATGATTAAGGCAGCTCCATGTTCAGATGACAGATCCTCTGGAGAATCCTCTTCTGACATCTATTTCAGCAGGGGAAACCCAAGACCCCCCGGGCAAAGAGATAGAAACAGAGAAAAGAGACAAGGGAGACACAGAAAAAGAAGCAGTAAATAAAGTATGGAGAATCACTCTATTTCCTGTGCATTTACTCTGAGCTAATCCTTTATCTAACTTTTTAGGAAAGGATTCTTTCTTTCAACTTCCATCTCCCCTCTGATAGCAATACAGGCTAGTCCGTGACTTACAACCCATTTTTAGTGACTATTCAAAGTTACAATGACACTGAAAAATATGACTTACAAACCAATCCTCGCACAGTCCCATAGTCATGTGATCAAAATTTGATTGCTTGGCATCCAGTATGCAATTACAATGGTGCAGCATCCTGGGGACATGTGGTAGTCATTTATGATCTTTCTAGCCAGCTTCTGGCAAGCAAAGTCAATCAGAAAAGCCAGACTTGCTTAAAGATCACATGATTGACTTAACAACTGCAGTAATTTGCTTAATAACAGTAAACAGATCGTAAAATTGGGTGTGGCTCCCTTAACAACCACCTTGCTTAACAACCTAAATTCTAGCCTCAGTTGTGGTTGTAAATTGAGGACTACCGTATTAATCATGACTCAGCTGCTGAACTCTGCTATTCCATTTTCTCTTTCTATTGGAACACTTCAAGTCTATCAGAGCTATCCAGAGTTTTCACCTTGATTTCAAACCAATATCTTTGCTCTCCTTTTTTATATGTAAGAATGCTTTCCCAATTAAAAGTTGAATTAGGGTCCATGGGACCAGCCATAATAGTTGAATTATATGTCTGCTAAGTTCACTTTCAAAAGCACCTTGCCTGTTGATGAAAGTGTGTTTGCTTCCCAACCTTTCATTTGGAAAAATGAGTCATGAAATGAAACCTAGAGAAGTAAAAGGACTTGGACCTGCCATATTTCTTTGAGGATAAACAAAAGATCAGGCAAATGCATCAATGACTTTTGCAGCTTCCTTCACTGGTTAGGATTTTGTGCTTCCAACTTTCCTGAGTTCAAATTTAATCTATGTTTCACTGGAAGAAACCTCAACACCTTGCCCATTACTGTATTAATAGAAATTATAAAATGTTTTATGGATCTACTCATGAAGACCAAGAAATACCCAAGAACAGAGGTCATCTCCTATGGTCAAACAAAGGTCACTGGTTTATAAAATATTAATTGTTCACCAAATTAGAAGATGTTTTCATTTAAAAGCTGAGTGTTTCATAAATATGTGATTTTCTACGATGTTAGACTGCATGTTTAAGTAATGGCTGTAGAGATTATTTCCAGTTATGTTGAAGGAAACGACAGTAGAGTCTTCTTCCAGCTTTCTTACTTTAATCAGAATGTCCCATAATACAGTAAGCCTATATTATGGGATATTCTGCACCTGACTGGCTTTGGTTACAATAAAGAGAATTCTTGTAAACAGAGAAACACTACCTTCAGTATAATTGTCAAAATGATAGGGTTCATGCCAAAATCTTGAGGGCCAACTACTATGTGTTTATGATGGTATTTTATAGCGTTATAAGCATTGGAGTATTTTTCTAAATCAAGGTTAGGATGCAAATAAAACTAAATATATATTCCATAATAAGAAGTTTCTCAGAAATTCTTTACACTCAATTTGAGCCTTGCTGTTAAGAGATATTTTCACACATAGCTATCCAAGATGTGTCGGCAAGTGAGTGCATCTACTATTAAACAAATACTGGGATTCCTTTTTTGCTTGTTTGCTTTCACTTCCTGATGCATTCCAACGATGATATGGACGGAGTGGCAACAGAGATACAGTGTTTCCCCAAAAATAGGTCCTACTCAGAAAGTAAGTCCTAGCTTGATTTTTACACATGTGCCCAATATAAGCCCTATCCCCCAAAGTAAGCCCTAATTAAGATCCCGCCCACTTCAGGATGTACATGTAAAAATTAAGCTAGGGTGGGGATGGAGGTGGGTGGAGCTGCCCTTACCTTTGGACAGTTGTAGCCAGGCCTTGCACACCTCAACCCATTTCTTCTGCAGCTGGCAAGACTTTCCTGAAGGCCTCTGTAGCCAATAACACACCTGGGATCAATCCAGAGCTCTATTATTGGCTGCAGAGGCCTTCAGGAAAGCCTTGCTGGCCTTGCCAGATTAAAAAGTTCCTAAAGGCCTCTGATAGCAAAAAAAAAAAAAAAAAAAGAGGCTGGGGAAGACACACGCAAGTGAGGTGAGTCAGTGGATGACATCCCCTTCCCCGAAAATAAGCCTGGTGCCTTATAAGACAGTGTCTTATTTTCAGGGAAACATGGGCACGTTTTTAAGAATCTGTTTAGTGGCAAAGGACTACCTTTAAGTAATCGGATCAACTCATAATAACAATGTAAATTACTTTTCCTGGCACCAATTTCTGTATAACAACACATGAATATAATTTAAAATTTTCCCATGCAAAAGATAATGAAACTTGGCTTTCAAAACAGTTCATTTAAAAAAAAATTAGTTTTAACAGGATTCAGTCTTTTTACTCACTGCTTTATGGATGCTCAACTATCTTGGAGAAAGCTGCATACAACAGCTTTCTATACAAGGATACTTATATTTCTTACAATGACTCACTGTGGGAAACTATTTGAAAAAGTGTTCGCCTTATGCATTATTCTAACCTCATAGTCCAATTGCTATGATTCACATGGTAAATGGCTTTCATATTTAAGGAAGTCTAATAATATCCATGTATCTCTAATATGTAAGCCTAGGATCATTTATATTTTCTAACTTATACATGTCATTTTCATTTGTGATATGGGCTTATTAATTGTATTACCAAAATTTAATTTTATATGGCTGCTTTATTCATTATTTTGCCTTTCAATTAAACCCTTGCCTGCAAGGTCTTAAATTATTTTTAAAATCTTTTATTGAGATTGTATAATCCCTAAAATAGGCATTAAATAGTAGATTGATATTATCTATATGTCAGGTAAGGGATGCAGACATACAAACTTTGATTTATGAATATACATGTATATTCCTAGGACCTTCTATCTGTTTGCCTTTAAGGAAAAGAATCATGAGGTAAATCATTATAATGCCCAAATTGAAATGCTATTTGCCTTCTTTATTAGAAGATCAGACCAGGATAGTTAAGAGTTGAACACAAGCATCTGATCAAAGCTTGGCAATCTTCAAGCCATTATTGTAATGCATAGCTTTATTTTCTCTAGTTCAATATGAATATTCATATTAAAGCCAATATTAGAGAAATGTTCATAACATCATAATTACTGGAATAAATAAGAAAGGATCTTGTAGAGACAGCAGAGGGGATACAGAAAAAAAAATTCCTTGTCAAAATATTATGGAATGTTTACTTAAATCTGACAATATTACAATTTTAAAGCAGCAGAAGACAGAGCACTTGCAAAGTAAATAATGAAGATATGTAACGCAGCACAGTTTGATAGTACAGACAGGAGAAAAGCAAAAACATTAAGAGCCACTTTCTCCAATATCATTTTTCTCAGATGTGTGCACTATAACCAGAGGTGGTATTCAGCTGGTTTGTACCGGTTCTGTCGTACCAGTAGTGGAAATTTTGAGTAGTTTGGAGAACCAGCAAATGCCACCTCTGGTTGGCCTCGCCCTTGCGCTCCCACTGTTCCCGGTCCTATATTTCTTTGTTTTTTAGCTCAGCTGATTCGTGCAGCAGAGCAGGTTGCCATGCCTCAGCTGAGATAAAAAGCAGCTCAGCTCACCAGCGCTGACAGTGGGTGGTCTTTGAATGCTACACGCGTGCAGGAACCACACGCTAGATGCACGCGCGTGCAAAGCAAGTGTGCACACGCAAAATGCTCTCTCATAGAACAGGTAGGAAAAGATTTGGACTCCCCCACTGACTATAACCCACATGCTATCTGGAAATAATGGCAGCTCTATTTTCAATACATTTGGAAGGCAGGAAATTGTGGAAGACAGTAGTAAGGATGGTTCTATCAGGCCACTAGTTAAGATTAATTCTTCTACATGGCAGAAGAATCAAGTATATAAATAGCAAAATAGCATAACCCCAATATGCATAATGAATAACTTTATATCAAGAATAACAACAAACAAACCTCATTGGCCTTCTCAGGGGTCCCTTTTGGCGTCTCATCTTCATGTTTGGGTGAAGAAGAAGCAGGCGAAGAAGGCAGCCTTCTATCCCGGTCTCTGTGCACAAGCTTGCTATTGGGTTCCTTCAAGGTCCGTTTCAACTCATTAATGCTGGCCTGGTGCTTTAGCAAAACATCTTCCGGTTTGTCTAAAAACTTTTGGATGGAGAGGGGAAGGTAACTACTACGGTGAGGGTTAGAGGAAGGAGCATGAGTGGAGTGAGATGATTGTCAGATGGGAGCTTCAGAGTGATTAGAATTGGAGGCTTCATTGCCTAGAAAGTGAAGTCCCCGCATAATAGACAATGTAAATCATTCAGCCAATTTCAGGACTAGGCATCCAAATGGGTTTCAGTTCCCATCCTCCCTTGGCCAAGGAGAGATGGAGTTCACTAAGGTTATTATCTAATCGATTGGGAAGTAAGAAGATTGGAGAAGACTGGCTTAGAAAGATCAAACTATTGAAATAGAATCTTATCCTTTTGATTGTTCAGGATCAAAAAGCTGTCTCTTAAGAGTTACAGAGGCTTCCATTATTCTTTCTTATCTAAAGACATAAGATTCTAGAGTACCTAGTCAGGATTCCATAATTCCAGAACTAGCAACTCATGGACCAGGAAACAAACAGTGGGAAATGTGTTCTTAGGCAGTGTTCACTGTCTCCTATAGTAGTTTGTACATAGCTTTCTGAAGGAATAAATTAATATTTAAATTGAGCCAAAGTAAACTGCAAAACAGGAAAAAGAGTTCCAAACATAGTATACATGTTTGCTAAGTATAAACTTGGGTTTCAGGATCAGCACTAAAAAAAACCTAATCCATTTCATATGTTTTTACTATGGCTAAGTGAAGCTTCACTTTCTTGGACAGTGTAAGCTAATTAAAAAAGAGGAAATATTCATATAATAATTCCCATCCATTATGTCTAATTCCCCTCATTCTAGAGGTGGCATTCAGCAGGTTCTGACCAGTTCTAGAGAACCGGTAGTGGAAATTTTGAGTAGTTCGGAGAACCAATAAATACCACCTCTGACTGGCCCTGCCCCCATCTATTCTCTGCCTCCCGAGTCCCAGCTGATTGGGAGGAAATGGGGATTTTGCAGTAACCTTCCCCCTAATGGGGAGGGAATGGAGATTTTACAATATCCTTCCCCTGCCACGCCCACCAAGCCATGTCACACCCACCAAGCCACACCCACAGAACCGGTAGTAAAAAAATTTGAATCCCACCACTGCTCTAGACCAAGAGAGAGGGGAACTTCACAAGAGACAAGAAACAAGAAATGCACATCTCTGAAGCAGTTTGTCAATTGCCCCTTCACATAAAGCTAATGATGTAAATAAAGACTGTACAGGGTTGCAATAAAACATGCAGAATTATTGGATGATGAGAAAATATGGAGGGAATAGCCAGCACTGAACTTCAGGCGCTTGGAGAATATTTATATGTCAGAAGTCTATGAAACAGCCAGACTAATAATGAGAAATAGACATCTAGCATAGTAAACTCAGTTTGTAAATAAGCTTCTTTATTCCGATTGTAGCTTGAATTTTGTTATTACTCAAATTTGCTAAAATGAAAATAAAAACTCTTATATGTAATTCAATGGAATTTAAACTAATTGCCAATTTTGCTATAAAAACAAATAAAAATTTCCCAAGCTTTGATCTACTTGGTGGGAGCCATCTTCAAGTCATTAACTTTGTAGAACATTATAAACATGCACATTGCTACATGGAAGATATTATGACCGGATTGGGGAGTGCTCCATTTTTCAAATAATCTAACAATTACATTCATAGCCTCATAAGAATGATCATTAAAAAGAGGAAGTGAACAATAAAAGCAACTTTTTGATGTTGCTTTGTATATCTTGGCACTTTAGGCAATGATTAAATCTAAATCCCATTTTTAGTTTTGGCTTAAAGCTTTTAACATTCTGACCTGCAATTCACTTATGTAAATTTGTGTCAAGGCTATGACTGCATCTTCAGAAAGTATCTCCTTCCTGAAAATATCAGGGTTGGGAATGGGGTGGTGGGGAGGAACAGGGATAAATGAATGCCATGAAAAAGCAAAAGAATCAGTTGGATGACAAAATAGTTATGATTTTCTAGCAAGCAAGTAGCTGAAGAACTCTAGCTTCTTGCTCACATGACAAAATGAATGGAAAATGCTGACTTAATGGGGTACAACATGCAGCTTGTGTATCAAGGGGAAGATCCCCTCATTTCCACCTTGATCTGCATCTTGCATCCCGTTAGAAAGGGCCACATGTGTATGTTGGCATTTCTTAAAAGATGAAAACTAGGAGTGCATTGATGAAAAACTAAAACATTCCAGAAAATACCTCCTGTTTGTGCCTTGGGGTGGTTTCTTGATCCGGCTGGTAGCAAAAAGAGGTGGGAGGGAGGGTAAATCAGTTAAGGGAACTCCTGTAATAGGCTACAATGTTGCCACAATTTTAATTCAGGTATCAAGAAAATGATAAATCTTTGATGCCACACACTTTCTATAAGAGGTTGTCACCATTTTTCTAGATGGAGGAAATCACTGTATGAATTGTATAGCATTGTATTAATCTATGTAGGTCTCATACCCTGCTTGATTTGTAATATGCATTTTGAATGAAATCTGCCAGCACACATACAAAAGAAGTCAGTTCTCCGTAAATGTTTTACAGAAGAGGAAGGACAGGACTTTGGCTGCTCAAGAAGACACATCTGCAAAGATTCAGCAGACATGGGCTCAATGGTGGGATTCAGCCGGTTCGGGTAAACCAGTTGTTAAATTGCTGGCTGGCCCCGCCCCTTCTTGCCCTGCCCCTTCCAGGAATCCCCATGCATCCCGTTTTTGCTCTCAGGAGACTGCAGGGAGGCTTCCTAAGCCCAAAATGAGGTATGGGGGGGGACACTCCCCATAGCCCATTTTTGCTCCCGTGTGTGTGTGTGCAGGAGGCAGAGTACTCCCTGTGACAGCTCCTGGCCATGCCCATCCAGCTGGTCATTAAGGCAGAGAACTGGTCGTTATGTTATTTGAATCCCACCACTGCATGCACATATCTGTAGATTACTTAGCAGGAGACTTATATACCGCTTCATAGGGCTTTCAGCCCTCTCTAAGCGGTTTACAGAGAGTCAGCATATTGCCCCCAACAATCTGGGTCCTCATTTTACCCACCTCGGAAGGATGGAAGGCTGAGTCAACCCTGAGCCGGTGAGATTTGAACCGCTGAACTGCTGATCTAGCAGTAGCCTGCAGTGCTGCATTTAACCACTGCGCCACCTCGGCTCAGATTCTGTTTATTTATCCCTGACATTGTCAAAAGACAAGTTTTAGGTATTGAAGCAATAGGACACTAGAAGAATCCTACTTGACAGAAAGGACAATACTGCCTTTCCCAGAAAGGCTCTTTGGAAGACACATTTGGAAGACAAACTTATCAAGTCACTGTTTCTTAATCGAAAAAGCCTCCATGATCACCACAGTATCTGCAATGGAGCAGTGCATTGTCCTTGCTTATCCTTTTGCCTACAGTGAGGAAAATCAGCAAAATTCAGCTTTAAAAGCCCAAATTGGATTCACATATTTGATAACGGGGAGACTATGCTTCTAACCACTGAGCCCTGGTGGCACAGTGGTTAGAATTACAGGCTAACTCTGCCCAGAGTCAGGAGTTCAATTCTAATGGGGCTCGAGGTGAACTCAGCCTTCTATCCTTCCAAGGTCAGTAAAATGAGGACCCAGATTGTTGGGGACAATATGGGGACTCTGTAAACTGCTCAGAAAGTGCTGTAAAGAACTAGAAAGCAGTATATGAGTCTAAGTGCTATTGCTATGCTTCTAAAACTGTTATTGACACACTGGATAAATGTTTCCTATGTCATATCATGGAATAAAAGACCAGTTTTCAGATTTCAGGATGACTGATTTCCCCAAAGAACAAGACTCCAAAGATAGCAGCAGTTTAACAATGGAAGTTACAGTTTGTCTTTGGAAATTCATACTGGAGGTTGAACAACAAGTACATGATAACTGCTAGTGGGAACTTACTTGTTATGAGACTGAGAAGTATTCTAATAAATAGGATATAGTATAGATAGAAAATATTAATAATATTACCATTGCTCGCCACAATGTTTTTGGTACCTCCTAGAAGAAAGCTAAGATGTTTACATATCAAGTGTAGAATCCAGCCTCCAAATGCAGATCAAGTATAGCATAGGTTTTGTACCAGGGATGAAATTCAGCAGGTTGTGACAGGTTCTAGAGAACCGGTGGCAGAAATGTTGAGTAATTTGAAGAACCGGCAAATACCACCTCTGGCTGCCCCCCCCCTCCCCAAATCTATTATCTGCCTCCTGAGTACCAACTGTTCGGGAGGAAATGGGGATTTTGCAGTAACTTGCCCCTGGAGTAGGGTGGGAATAGAGATTTTGCAGTATCCTTCCCCTGCCACGCCCACAAAGCCATGCCCACGTAAACAGTAGTAAAAAAAATTGAATTTCACCATTGTTTTGTACCTTTAACTCCTTGATTTTTGTTGGAGTAGTCACCTCTTCATCTTCAGATCTCGTTCTCCCCCTATACCTATCATCTTCTCTCTTGTCTGACTCTGTTCCATCGTGATTCTCACTCACTGAAGCTGGGCGGGAGAATTCTGCATAGGAGAGACGGAAAGAAAGAGAGAGGAAGAGCAGCCCTATTTTGTCCCATTGACTTTAGCTGAATACAAGAAAAGATGTTATTTCCAATGCTTTTGAATTCTCCGAAGACTAAAGATCCTGTGTTCAAGAATTCAAAAGCTCTTTTTGGGACATGCCTTAGAGGTACATAACATGCAGTGCCATAAAACCAGCTTCTAAAAGTCAATTTTTAGTTTGATTCTTGTTCTGTACTCCTTAGATTCCTTAGAAGTTAATTCCTTGATAAGCCTAAAATGCTTCTATTTATCTACTTGTTACACAGCATTTTGTATAACAATTGATTTGCACATTATTTAAATCAACCAAATGGGAGTGCTTTACATATGGTGGATAGAAGCAAGAAGTATGGCTTACTTCCTATATTTCAGACATATAAAACATCTATATGCCTTGAATTTTATGAATACTGCTGTTCTCTATAAAATAGTTCTAGACTTACAACCAAAATTGGGACCAGAATTTCAATTGCTAATGATACAGTCATTTAGTGAGTCATTATGTAACCAGACCCAATTTCATAACAATTTCACTGTAGTCACTAATCAGATAACATGGTTAAGTGAATTACATGGTCTTTAAGTGAAGCTGGCTTTCACAATTGATTTTGCTTGTTGAATGCTAGCTGTGAATATCGTAAATTGGGATCATGTGACTACAAAATGCTGCAATTGTAATAAACGCAAGCTGGTTGTACCCAAATTGCAATCATATGGCTGCAAGGGTAGTGCAACAACCATAGTTTTGAGGACTGGTTGCATGTCATTTTTGCTGTTGCAACTTTGAAGTGTCATTAAATGAACAGTTGTAAATTGAGAAATTAAGAAGAGTGTTTTGCAAAAGATGATTCCATTTATCATGAATCAGACTCGCTATTTCACACTAGTAATACTGTTTCAGATGCAATAACAAATGCTCACAATAAACACTCTTTTTTAGCCTTTAAATTGGAATACACCCATAGTTAAGTCTTTAAATCTTCTGAGGATATTGGCATCTCAACAGAAATCTGAATTCCATCTGTGGTTGATTTCTCAGTGTAAGAGAGCAATATGCAGGAGAAGATCCAATTGCTAAGAGGAGGAAACTGGTGATTCTATAAAAAGAGCTTTCAACAAGGGCTCCTTACATCTCTTTTTCATTCCTTGATAGCCCAAAAGAGATGGTGCCCCATGATGCCCATTTTTATATTGCCTACCAAGGACGATGAGGTCACTTGCATGAAGCATGGAATACACCGTTGTTAATCTACCATGGCTATACAAAAGGATAGAGGGAATGAGGCCATTTGTGGAACAGCGTCAATCTTCTCTCTGCTTTCACATTTGTTGATCTTCAAAGAAAAGAACCTGGAGTTGCTTTAGAGAATGTAATTTACAGACAGGAAACATCTTCCACTTACTTATAGAAAGTGAAGCTTTCTCTGTCCAGAAAATTGTGAATAGAATTGTATCGGTCTGGAGAAGGAGAGGGGAATGCCTTTTAGCTTCTCTCTCGAGTGCTCTTTATTGAAAGAGTTGTGAACTTCAACATCGACTACATAATGAAAAAACTATGCTGATGAGAAGTTGTATGGGAAACTGTATCTTGTAGCTGCTGTGTATCATCTCTTGCAATTGATGTCTAATCACTGTTGGCGGGCTGGTTGCCCAAAAGGGAACCCATCCATTAATCAATATCTGCATTCTTTTTCTAGCTAGAATCAAAGAGAGTGCATATGTCTAAGTGACCTAACTGTATTGGGGGTATGGAGCAAAAATCCCAAAGGAACATATTTCTAAAGCCTGGAAACTATTTGTTAACTTTCAATTGCCTCCTTGTACTGGCAAAAGAGAGCAGGTCTCAATCAGAGAATTAATTATGGATAAGCCACAGCTTGACACTGCGTTCATCTCTACAAGAAAAGCAACACCCTAGAATTGCTACCACATTTTCCTTTATGTAAAATGTAATTTACTATTGCCTCTTAGACTTATGTTAGAGTCAAGCAACCTATTAGTCCAGTCAATAATAAAATAAAACATCCACATCTGCTTATTCCAGGCCCTTGTGAAGGGCTCAATAGGTGGCCAAAATGCCAAATCCAGTCTGAACATCTGCGAGAATAATTCATGCATTCAGATTCATACAATCATTTGCTCTGCTTCACTAGCAATAATGTCAACAATATAAATTGAACTAAATAAATAAAACAATAGGGAATTGTTTGGCCACTTCCTTCTTCCCAAATACTTTTCTAGCATTCCAGTCTAGCTTACAGTCTTAGAATTTCTTACAAAAATTCCCATCCAAGTACCAAGCAGGTTCAATCTTCCTTGGCAAAAAATAAGCCAAAATCTACTAGGTAATGCCTTTTACAATCCATTCATGCTTTACTTATAGATCAACTGGAAGAATCCTTCTGTGGCCCTCTGGAAAAAATGTTCAACATCTCACAGCAAAAAGAAATAATAATGTGATACTCATCCCTCCACCCACCCACCCCCAAAACATGGTTCCATTCTTTGAACAAAGCCTTCCCATACCCACCAGGGAACCAATCTCCCTCCCCCTCCCCCTCCCCAATTTGGGGCATACCTCCATCGAGGCTGCGAGACATGGTGTACCGTTTGCTGGAGGAGCGTTCAAAGTAAGGGGCAGGACGATCAATCAAAGCGCTGGCTTGCCGAGTTTGAGCCTGTGTTCGCCCACTGTAGCGGAATTTGGAGCCCATTACTAGGAAACCTTTTGGAGGAGGCTCGGGTGACACCAGCCTGCAGAAAGAAAACTGTAATGGGTAAAGATCCCTAACTTTTGAAGTTGTAAAATAGGTTTGAAATTTTCAGAGTGTGCTATAGATGGTCTCACCAGATGGTTCCCATGAGGAAGGGCTTGCCTGTGGACTCATGGCTACAAAAATGGAATGGAATGGAATAGAATAGAATATGGAAGGGACCTTAGAGATCTTCTATTCCAGCCCCCTGTTCAAGCAGGAGAACCTATACCATTTCAGATAAGTGACTGTCTAGTCTCTTCTTAAAAATCTCCAGTTCCTATTCAATCACAAACACTCATTTTCCAGAAGACAAGCTGAGGCTCTGAAGGAATATGCAAAATATCTCCTATGTTTCCTTACTACTTCCTTCATGGAAGCCCTTTACTTCCTAAAAAGAATTGATTGCAGTACTGCTTTCTTCTTTTCTGAGTGGGTTCACAGATTTCAACAGTAGTGCAAATCTAGGTACCTACTGTTTTGATTACCTAACAGATATTATAAAGCACAGGACAATGGCAATTAACTTTGAAGCATGGTAATATGCCATTTATATAAATCATAATTTTAAATAATCAAGAAGGGGAAAAGGAAAGGCAGAACACCAGATGGGATTGAGAGGTGCCATTGGTATACCAGGTCTACGCACATTAGATTGGGAACTCATTAAGCCAATGCAAAGATCACCATTGCTATGTTCCATTTTGGAATGCTATTTTATTCAGCATTGGGTTAAATAATTGCAAGTGGTTTTTTTTTCCATACAAGTGCCATTAAATGAAATATATATATTAGAGCCAATCCTCCTAAAATAATTCAATATTCTCAATGACATAAATAAGTTCTATCATAATAGTGATTTTTAGGGACAACATTTTTAATGTAGCATTTGGAGTTTCCAATTAGTTTTTGAAGCCACAATTTTAATGTATCTCTCATTCTGCCTTGCAAAGATTTGAGCCCCTTTAAACAGACTGAGATGATAGACATCTACTTTGTGTTCCAAAATGCAGGAAAGAGAAACATTGCTTTTAAATGTTCCAGGAACTTGGGACAAAAAAGCTGCAAAATTTTCCTGTAGCAGTTGCTCAGTAAATCAGACTCTCTACCTAAAGACTAAACTTTTATGCGAGGAGTTATCTAGCTTTTCCTTTTTTCTTCTTTTCATAATAATTTTATTAAAATTGACAATAGAAAGGTAAAAGATTAATACAAACTAAGAAAAATATAAAAAATAAAGAAAGAGCAGAGATAGAAAAAGCAAAAAGAATACATATATAAGACAATTCCCCACTTCCTCCAAACAAGCCTTCAAATACATCCTTTTTATAAACATTACTAAGAAATAAAGCAAAAGAAATATATCCCCATATATAAACAGAATCCTGACCAATTTTTTTTTTTGCATTTATAGCTACCAGGAACCACAACACATATATTTTAATCCTGGTCAAATAAGTTCACTTTATATTCTTTTTGTTTACTTTTTAAAGGTTGGTCTTTAATCCCATCAAATAAAGTTCTGCAAGTTGATTTCCTATCATTTTCTCTTCGTTTTCTTTCCTTTCCAGCTTCAGCAATGTAGCGTCTTTGTAAATCCAAAATAAGAAAAGCTTTTCAAATCATTCTTCTGATTTATTATTTGTATGTCCCCTTTAGTTATTAATACAATGACTGTTTCAAATGTATATTTATCATGGTATCCTTTGCCATACCACTCTTGTAGTCTGGCACTTTTATACCCATTTTCATATCCATGTTGAAATTAGTCTGTTTTACCTAGCAAAATCTGTTCCTCTTTTATAGCCTCTGTTATATCCATTTTTATAACATCAAACAATATTGCAAGTAAATTGTGAGTAGATTGTTCCCAAGCAGCCTTAATTTCTTCCATAGTCAAATAATATTGCTTTACTGAATTTAATGGGCATCTTCTCTTTTAATTGTGATCTTTAGTTCTTTCTGGTTCCCTCAAGTCAATCTTCAAAGTGCCCTATCATATGTTTATTTTCCAATCAACAAAACTTTCTCACAGGAGAATTTCTTACAATTGATTTTAAAATCTTATCATATTCTTTTATAAAATGTTAAACATCTCATAGGAAATAATCCTTCAAATCCATTTAGTCCTTTAACTTGCCAAAATCAACATTCTCATCCCTTTTTGCTGTTGTTCAAAAGTTAGTTTTTCTTTTTAATCCTTAAAGCTACATAAAATTTCCTTCATCTAGAGTAGAAGGAAACTCTCCTGGCACTATGAATATTTTTCTCACAGGTTCTTAAGAATCAGAAAATCATTAGTAATCAACTTTCTAGAGTATTCCTAGAGCAGTTCTGCCCCCTAGAGGGCAGAACAAGAAGCAATGGGTAGAAACTAATCAACTAAGCAACTTAGAACTGAGGAGAAATTTCCTGACAGCTAGAGCAATTAATCAGTGGAACTTGCCTCCAGAAGTAGTGAATGCCCCAACACGGGAAGTCCTTAAGAAAATGTTGGATAGCCATTTGTCTGAAATGGTGTAGGGTTTCCTGCCTAGGCAGGGGGTTGGACTAGAAGACCTCCAAGGTCCCTTCCAACTCTGCTATTGTATTTATTGTATTGTATTTAAGAGAGGAAGTAGAAGAATAGTGTCCATTTGAAGGTGCAAAACCACAACTAAAGCAGGGTGATTTCTCCCCCCCCCCCCCCAAGCTCTCAAACCCTTTGGAGATCACAATTTTGCAATTTCTTTGTAGAGAGCCTCTGAATGGAGCAAAGATATAGATAATCTAGCACGCTCTATATTATAGAGATATATCTCTTGCTTTATTGTTACGTTGATGGATTCTTCTGTTTTCAAACTTTATCTTTTGCCAATTCATCAAATTGGTACAAAACATATAGGGTTTTACATTTTAGTTGCAATTGTTGCGAGAGAAATCAAGCCATTCAATTAGTAAACATAATTATTGTCTAAGTTATACATTTGACCACCAGCATGCTAAACAACTCTATGAGCCACACAAAACAAATACAATATATGTAATCTTTCTAAAGTAACAAACTGGACTTAGTTCAATAAAGGGTGCTTTGAAAACAAATAGTTTATATTCATTCTCCCAAATGCTCTCTCCTTTTCTTTCCTAGAAAGGGATTTGGAACAAAGGTCACGTTTGCACATAGGTCTCATTTGAACCCATTGTACTGGTTGTGTATGCTGACATCTGCTGACCAAGCTCTTTGGGGGAAGATAATTTATATTTCTAAAAATATATCCACTGTTGTAGCCTGTGCTAATATGAGAGCATCTGCTTTCAAACATCTGTTATTTTATCAACACAAATATGGAGTTTGTATAAAGCTGTGAAGGAAGTTTTAAAAATTAGATTCAAAATCTTAAAACTACTCTATACACCAAGCAGGAACATCACACCATGCAATAAAGATTATGTGCCATCAGATTGTTTTCAACTCCTAGTGGCCTCATAGATGCCATTTAAAAAGTACAGAGTCTCCTTCAAAGATATAGCCATGCAGGGTTTCCTTTTCCTTTTTAGCAAAAACATAGAAATGGTTTATCATTAACTTCTTCTAGGATGTTTTTGCAACTTCCCAGTCTAGGCAACAGCCCTGCTATTCACTGAAGATCTTTCATCTTGTCTGATCTGATCCTGCTTAATTCCTGAACCAAGTTAATGCCAACCAGATATTACCACCTGCTGAAACAGAATAACTGAGCTGAAAAGTAAAAGATGTAATTTTATAGGACAGACAGGGCTGTACATCTGTCAGATATAAATGAGTTGGATATAAATAAGTTGAATATAAATGAGTTGGATGACTCTTATTTCTTTGCCACATTGCTCTTGAAATAACTAAGTTTAATTCTTGGCTAGGAGAACATTATCAAGTTCAAATCTAGTCCAATTATGCAGTCATTTGTTTGCAGTTCCCATAATGTCTCTATATGTTTGCTGCCAAATTATAACACTGATAAAATGGAAAAAAAATACTGAATATGTTGCAATGTGTCTGGTTAAAAATTTTCTTGGTGGGAATGTTTATCTGTGTAAAGGAACTCAAAGGAGCTTGCATGGGGATCTAATACAGGGATGTCGAGGAAAGGATCTGAAGTTCCACACTCACATTTCTCAATCTCATTTGTAACATTTCACTACAGACTCTCAAACTCTTTCTTAATTTTCCTATTTCTCACCTGAAAAAAGTGTGATGTTCAATGCAAACCTTCCAGAGTCTCTTAGCTGAGCGATGGTTGGGCAGCTTGAAACCAATGGTACTCTCAAACTGCTCATACTGTAAACACAGGGGAAGTGGGGGGGGGGACAAAAATGAGAATCATCAGTCAACTACAAACTGTACCACCAGGAATATCATGAGGCTCTCTGTGCTTCTCCACATGCACACCTGTGTCCATGTGCTTTTTTCTTGTACCCAAAATGGGAAGAAAGCATGTCATTATCTAAATCATTTTCCCAAATGCAGTACGTTCCCAACACCTTTTCAGAGAATTGGGCAAATTTGCTGTCAAAACAATAGCAATTGATTGCGGTAGAGGCTGCAGAACCCAGCAAACAGTGGAATCAAGGAGAGTGACAACAGCAAGTAAACAGGATGCAGAGAAAAAGTAAAATGATCAATAAAGTTGTCTAGTTCTCCCAGTGGTAGACAAATAAAATAAAGACAGAGCTCTTGAGGACTTCACAACTCTTCTCAGGTCCTTATTTTCCTTTGAGTAGAAGAAACAAGCCTGTCACAAATTTAATGGCCCAACACTGTAAAAAAAGTGGCTTCACGAATGAAAGGTGGCTTCCTTTAAGTCCCCAAAGGACAGCAGGCTGATCAGTTTGTCTTTCGGTTTAGGATTCTTCTTCCTCCCTACAATTCTTTAGGTTCTTTTGCTTCCTGGGGAATGGAGTCTTGTACATGACAAGGTTTATAAATAATCATATAACGGACCTAATTTCTTGCAAACTACTGACAAGCACTTCTCCAATGGGAATATCAATCTCAAGGAAGATCCACTGGCTATTCCCACCAGTCCAAAAGCCATTATTTGCTAGGCATTCAATCTTCCTGGCAGTCACCATGGAAATAGTTGTGGAGGCAGAGAGGAAGCTCAGCAACTGAATGAGAAGAGCAGTTCAACTGCAGGCCAATCAGAGCCTGGAGGTAGGTGCTGCTTCCAGATGAACCAGAATGTTTGCTGGAGAAGGGACAGGAAGGTTTCACTGTGTTTTCCAGTAGAAATTCTCATTTCCTTATGCTCACCGTAATCAGGCTTTAGCTTGCATTAGTAGCAGGCTGTTACTGAGATAGAGGCTCCCTTGGAAGGATTTACTCTCTAAAAAAGTGAGCATCTCAGCACCAGGATAATGTGTAGATGAGCTCACTGAAATACAGACAACATGATGTAGTTCTAATCTACATATGATCACTTGTTACTACTTTTTTTGAGGTTAATTGCTCCTGCCCAATATAAAGTAAATCACAAAAACTGGAGTGGTGGGCATTATTCCATTATGCCAAACACAACTGACACAAGAACCTTTCCTTCATAAATGAAAATCTTCATAATGAATTCAAAAGGAAGGGAAGGAAGCGCTCCTCAGCCTCTACCAGGAAAGTAGATATCACGAGAAGAAAAAGAATGTAGAGCAACTTTTATAGTATTTTTTTCCTCCTATGTTTGGAATAAATTAAGAAAAAAGAAAATATTTTATCCTGAGATGCGTCCATATGCAGAAAGGCAACAGGTAGATTATATTTTCATTCTACTCTACACTTAAAAAAAGCAGAGGCATAAGCAGTGGCACCCAAAATGAATGATTTCCTATTAAGCCAATCTGAAATCCGCTGACACAGCTGATTAAAAAAATCATTCAGATGATCAACAGGATTTGTTTTTGATTTAGTATAAAATACTAAACATGTCCTCTCTTTCCTTTATTCGCTCTCTTTTTAATTTTTCTTCTTCTTTGTGGAAATGCTTACCTCGCCAGGTCGAATTTTAATGTAGAAGTTACTTCTTTTGTATGAAATCTTGAGGATCTTGGGCCAGGCAAAACGGTTTATTCTCAGCCTGTCCCTATATATGAGAAGGCCATTGGCACAAACACCCAGCATGATGTCAATGCCTTCTGAATCCTGGGCAAAAGAGGAAAACATTAATACATAGACATCTTCCAGTACAAAGCATTTTTAAACAGGCAAGAAACCAAGGTTAATACATCTAAGGGGCAAAGACAAATCAGCACATTTCCCACTTAAATACCAAGCGGGCCACTGTTTACCTCCCGCCTAAGGTAGGATTATCATATATTAAAAACTAGAGGAAGAAAATACTAGCTGGTCCTTAAAAGTTTGAGAGCTATGGATTTTACCAAGACCACCAGGAAAAAAGTATCAGGGATACCTTATCTTTCCTTGGAACGGGGCATTAAACTGATTGACATACATTTTTTTATCATTTCAAATGCTTGAAGCTTTATGTGGCTGCTTCTATTAATTTCCAGACATAGCTGCACAGTTCCACTAAGTACAATGCTCTACTAAAGCAGCTTTCCCACCATGGGTCTTTTTTCCAACTGTGTATAAATCTCTTAAGTTTATAACCATCCATGGAGGAACAAGGAAAGGATATATAGGTTTTAGAACCTGGTCTTTTATTAATATTACAAAACAATTTTCTTGGGCTAGGAAAAATCAAGAGCTCATGGCACAAGTCCATCAACCGTTACAGCTCCTGACCTATAATACTGGAGGTATTTTGGCTTGTGTCTTGATCCTACAGATAGCATTCAATGAATTCTGGGCAAGGGCAATTAAAACTGTTGCAGAATGTTAACAGACGCACATTCACAATTGTGAATTTTCTCTTTTAGTAGCTTCTCCATTTCTTATAACATGAAGAGTGTTTGTTAGATAACATTTTGATGAACATTTTGTGCTTCAACTCTTCTGCTACTTTTGTAGTTTAACTCCATTAAAAAATAAAAAGTCATCCAACAATCATTGTGCTAAAATAACAGTGTGGAGGACAGGCTTTATATTATTTCAATAATTATATGTGCTGTCGGTCACTAATGGGAAATGGCTTCAAAATTAACTTATTTGTTGCAGAGCAAAAAATAAGGGAACAATGCAATTACTAATACAGAAAGGAAAGAAAAAAAATCTAAGGAACTTGAGAGGGCAGGAAGTATAAAATATGCAAAAAAATAAATGAGATTCCATAATGGGGCTTTTTCAAATAAAGTATATGTTTCTAGGTTTCTCTTTAAATCTTGCGTAATTTCCCTCCCCCTTTTTTCAGTCCATTCTTACTGAAAATATTCCACAGCATGGTTGCAAAATACCACAACCTTTTAAAAACTCATTTGAATTTAAATTTCATTTTCTAAATGTTTGTCCCTAGATATCAACATAGCTATCCCTATGATAGCAACCATACAATTTAATTATAAATGAACCAATGTCCTCTACAGAATTTGTCAGAAGACAAAATAACATTTTATGCTTAAACACAATTATCTGAAATGAAAGAACGTATAGGTATAAGTGGATGCTACATAGGTTAAGCAAGTTTTTAAAAGGAGTGAATATTGTCTCAGAATAATCCAGGTTTTTTTTTTCACTTGTATGCCCTCAAAACTCCAACTTTTCACTAAGAATACCTTAGCATGATGCAAGTCAACTCCATACATTGAAAGTTTCTTGGCATTCTCCAGGAAGTGAATCTCTGCCTCGCCAGGTGTCATGCCCCTTTAGAAGAAAAATAAGACAGAAACCGAAGCAATTTAAAAAAAAAAGAAAATTATACAGAGTTTGATGAGCAAAAGGCTGACATGTGTTTAAAAGACTTTTTAATGACAAATATAGGAAAATATAGGTTATGCAAATCTTTCCAAACTTATTTGCTCTTGATATAAGCAGTAGTAGGGGGAAAAAACCTTATTCACCGGTAAGTCTTATGTAGCTCCATAATACGCTCTTCCAATTCTCTGGTCTGATTTGGAGCAAAACGTAGTTCACCAACATAATTGCCAACATGTTCTTCAGTATCATAATCCCCCAGTTCAGCTTGTACAGCATAGGAACCTAACAGTGCGTGTGTTACAAAAGAACATGGTAGACGTCCGCTGATAATATCTGCTCGAAGTTGCAGGCACAAGTAATACCTAAGGAGAGGTAGAGGTCATAAAGTTGAAATGTCCATGTAAAAAACACAGGCAGCTAAGGGATGATCATGTTTCCAGACAAGCCTGTTTAACTAGTAATCCACCATTAATTACAGCATGTCCATTTTACACAACAGTCGTCTGGGGAATCTGATAATCTCAGCAATCGGAATTTTGAATTTTAATAACTTAAACTTGGGAATCTGCTTGAAGTGAGAGGGATAGCCAACAAAGCTCACCAGAAAATTGATGAACATCCAGTTTTAATTAATCTCATGTGACTAAAAAAACTGTACCATTTAAGTAAGGCTACAATACTTGAGTGATGGATTATTAACCTTCAACAAGGAAATACACAGAATTAATGCTACAATGAAGGCTTTTTTGCAAAACAAGTTACCTTCATTTGGCAGTCAAATAGGAAACAGCACCAAGGTCTCTGATCCAAACTTTCCCTCCCCTTCAATGCCAAGAATGCAAATGATTATTAGGACAAGGGGCAGAGTGGCTCCTGTGGTTAGAAGGCTAGGCTCATGGTTGGCAGGCTCGTGCTAGAGACCCTGTTGCTGCCATGGGACAGGGTGAGTTCCCATCACTCACTCCAGCTCCTGCTGATCCAGCACGTTGAAAGCAGGGGACCACATAGATGGGTACCATTTAACAGGGACATGAATGGAGTCCCCAACGGGCATTCCCTGGGCAACAGTGATGTTACCGGTTTTCAACCCTTTCAACTTGAAGTGCTTCAGTGCTCCCAACATGACTGGAGAAATATTATTAAGACCAAGTTTTTGCTTCTAGAAGAATGTTCCTTCGTTCCAATGACCAATATTAGCAGTAGGAACAACAGCCTGGGACATCGTCATGCTATTTAATTGCTCTGGAAATAGCTCTTAGAATAGTTCTGAGAGAATGAATAATGAGAGACAGGAATTTGTTTCTGAACACAAATTGACATGGCGTGTTGTGTATTTCCAGCCTTTGAGATTTCTTCCACACAGATAAAATAAACTATGACTTCATTAATGTATGAACTCAACTATTTTCCTTTTAAGAGAGTTGCATAAGAATTGGCTGAGAGAGATACATTTTTTCTTACCTTGTGATGTCCTCTGTGAGTTGGGCTGGATCTGGTGGATAAAATTTGACTGTGAAGGCAAAATTCCAGGGGCCACCTAAATAAGTGTGTGAGAGAGAGAGAGAAGGAAAGGGGAAAATATTAGAGCACATGTTTAGGTGATGCATCTTTGATTGACTCTCTCACACATGGTTTTTATTTCTTTTTTGAGTTACATCACATTTCCCTTTACTCTAAGTCTCTAAGGAAACTATACAGGACTTTAAAAAGACACACTCCTCAGAATTACTGGAGATCCTTGCTTCCCGGGATCTTAATGGCTGAGGCGAACAGCAGGTATGCTTGCCTTTTAAGGTTTGCAATAAGCAAAAGAGCCTTTGCTCTACAGAGAGACAGTGACTTTGGTGTTGCCATGGAAACAGGCTCAAATCCTCAAGAGAGCTGCTGTTGGGGAAAGACTTCCAGCAACAACTCTTCAAGACACCACATCACAAACCTATCCCATAGCCAGCTATTTTAGAAGAAGAAAATCAGTAAGAGGTATTTCACCAGCTCTTAAAATCTGAGAAACAAACCTGAGACCCTCTTGCTCACACATATCAGAGACATTATTTGCTTTACCTTTGTGAAGCAAAACTGTGCTTCAGAAAGTTTGTGTGACACAGCTGGGTCTCATGGAGATTGGAGTTGGTAGAAAAGAAATCCTGCCAATAGATTAGACAGAACATCCTTCAGATCTTTTCTATCTCTAAAGGTTACATGTGGAATTGCTAGGATACAGAGTGGTACCCATTGGAGATGGATGCAGCTTTCATTTCTGGTGAACTGGCAAAAGGAGATGGGGCTGACAAGAATTCTGCCCTTTTTTAAAATGAGATTGCTCTCAATCATCTGTGAAGAATTGATCTCTAAATGCAAAGACAGCAGGATTAGAAAATGAGAGTCAAAGACTCAAAGCTTCTCTCCTCAGGCAAAGAAAATCTAGTTTTGTTACTTATTCCAAATCTACCTGCTAGAAAATCAGTAGTAAAAATTCATGTGAAATACCTACAGAGGCCCAGAAACATCTCATTCATTTGAATAGCCTATAGTAGTATATTTCAATAGCAAGTAAAATCATTGTAGTTTTTTACAGTCTAGAGCAGGGGTGTCAAACTCATGGCCCGCAGGCCAGATGTGTCACACACTGGCCACCCCCACCCCCAGTTTAGTGAAGGGGGTGGGAGTCGTGATACATCACATGATGACGACAAGGTGAGATCGTGAGTTTGTCATCCCTGGTCTAGAGAATTTCAAATGAATGTTAATAATAATTTACACAGTGATCTTATTATGCAATGTGCTTTATATTAAGTTCTTGACTAAATATTTTTGAATGATGGCTTCCAGATTGAGAAGTTCTAAATATCCATGCTTTGAACTACTCACCACAAATCTGTTTCTTTATTTCTTTAAAACAAATTATTTGTTTGTATGGACATAAACAAGGCAGCAAAAAGTAAGAGCTATGTGAATTGCATTGACTTCTTTCCAAAGCTTATATAGCAACAGATGCAAAACAACCCACCCCCCTTTGACTGATCATGCAGTGAAGAACAGTCATACTTTCAATGCCTTTGTTAGACTTTACAAAGCTGCATAGAACCAGAGAAAGTCTTATAAGGCCCACTATTTCCTTCCCAACTTTTAGTTAATATATAAGATCTCTAGGAGCAGCTATGCTTACAAAACAATGTTTATTATATTAAGTTCTTGACTATATTTTTTTTTAATAATAGCTTCCAGATTGAGAAGTCTTAAATATCCATGCTTTGAACTACTCACTGCGAATCTGTTTCTTTATTTCTTTAGAAGGATCCAACCAATTCTGAAAAAAGTATGAGAGCACATTAAGAGGAAATCCTACATAGCCACAACATCTGAAACAGACAAACCACAAACTTTATTTGAAACAGCCCAACATACCTTCTGACTATCCGAATCACAGAACGTGAGTCCAAAATAATCCTTCTCCAACAGGTTAAGGTGCTCACAGACCAGGTCAAAGAGTACTTGACCCCGACCGTGTTTCTGAATGGACACAAACAAGGCGACAAAAATTAAAAGTTCTGTGAATTGTATTAACTTATTTCCAAAGCTTATATAGCAACAGATGCAAAACAGCCCCCCCCCACCCCTCTTGACTGATCATGGAGTGAAGAACAGTAATACTTTCTATGCCTTTGTTAGACTTCACAGAGCTGCACAGAACCAGAGAAAATTTTATAAGGCCCACTATTTTCTTCCCTACTTTAAATTAACATAAGATCTCTAGGAGCAGTTATGCTTATAAAACAATGTTTATTAAAGTGTTGCATACACATGTACAAACATGAGCATTTTAAACTTTTAAATGGATTTTTTAATTAAAAAAAACCCCAAAGTATAAATACCCTAGTGATCTTCCAAGTGGAAGGTCTGACCCTATTTAGCTTCCAAGGCCAAAGTCAAGCAAGCTCAACTGACAGCAGCTAGCCAACCTTGCCTTGTCTCAGGTAGCACTTCTACATGAATTACTACAAAATCCCAAAGATGTAGATTAAATAAGAATAAGAAAGCAGTAATGAAATATATTTATATATTTATCTGACATTGATCAAAAATATAGATCTGTAATTCCAAGATTACTTTTCTGTAACTGTCCCACTTGGAAGTCAAACTGACAAACTCTGAGGATAGTAACAACGTGACCCAAAGTTTGATCTACTAATATAATTCTATGTCATGACATGTCAGCATGTAGGCTCTGAGATTGAAAACTAACGGCTACATTATCAAGAACCAAAAGCAATTAACACTTCACAAAAACATTTCCGTTATATGAAGAAATTTCTTATTAACCTGTGGCAACCAAAGGCACTGAATCTATTTAGGCATTTAACATGGATCAAATGACTGTGAACAAGATAAACTGGTAACAAGTAATTGTTTTCCAAGCTGCCTCTTCCCATGAAGTTTGTTATGCTGCCTCATCATTGGTGTCTATTGTTCCTAAGAGGGTTGAGAGAAGAACATCAAGAATTTATGCTAAAAGTATGTACTTCCAGCAGAATCATCCAAGGCATAAAGGTCATTCTAGTTGTCCTGCTAAAGCAAGCAGACAATGATATTGGGCAGCAAAGCTATAAGAAATTGCTGAAGGAGGAGGAAGATCACTTTAGTGACAACAACAGAAGGATCATCTCATAGTGTAATGCAATGGTAAATTATTCCTGTGTTTTACCAATAAAATTGCATGGCTAGAGGGCATCATGTTACAGAGTAAGAATATAGCTTCATTTGAATTACTAATGATGTTTATGATATGGAATTGAAAGTTAAATTCTGATAGACTATTGGCACTTTTGAATAAGGTCAGTTTTGAACTTTGATGCTGGAGAAAACTCCTAGCCAAAAAACAAATTAAAGGATCAAAGACCAAATCAATCCAGTTTTCTCACTTGAGGCATAAATGACCTAAATCAAATTATGACAGTTTGGAGAAATTAGGAAGACACTTAGTACTCTTGATACTTTTGGGGGGGGAGGGGAATAGAAGAAAAGAGACAAGGATGACAGCATAAATTGAATTCATCTAACAAAGATAATAATCCATCTTGGTAGGCATCCTTATTTGGCATTTTTTTTATTAAAAAATTAATTTAAAAAAACTTATTTGGTAAATCGTGGTAAAGTAAGAATAGCAAAGCTAACCAGACCTCAACATGTATTCATCAAAGGGTAAATAACAACCAGTTTTCCCAAAAAGGTAATTAATTTTATGCATCCTTTCAGGCTCACAACTCCGGCTTTGAAGGTCTTTTAACAATCTATTCCAGGCCCTCACTCCACCCACTTCTTTTGCTTAAAGGGAACTTTCATCTCTACAACAATCAGTTCCTCTGCAGTAAGTCAAGCCTCTCTCAGAATCTCTCTGTTCAAGATGTCAGCTAAAGAGCCCGACTGCACAAGCATAGAGATCAAAGGCACAGGGAGGCTCTGATCCTTTTAACTTTCTCCCAGTCCTTCAATGTTCTGTTCTTTATTTATTTGTACAAATTGTACAAAAGCAACCTCCAATCCATATTCAACAGACTCCAATAACGTTTTTTAAACAAAATCAACAGAATATGGCACACAAAGACGGTGTTTATAACACTGAACCCTGAAAGTCCTATTTAAACAAGGCTATTGTGAGGCCTGCAGTTATATTCCTTTTTAGGATCTTTGGCCTGCCACACTCTCTCTTATCTCATTATGCTGTTTCATTAGTGTAGTAATTGGGAGGGGGAATAGAAAGGAGTAGAATTGTGGAATGTGTTGTTGTCATTCCTTCCTAGAAGCCCCAGATCATCTTTTGTCTTCGCACCTCTGCACCTGACCGGAACCAGCTGGGTGGAGATGCCAGCGTGGCCGAAGAAGATTGGACCATGTGATGGATTTATGGGTGTGGGGATAAGATCATGAACTTTCAACTGGGTGGAATCCCAGGAAGCTTTTAGAATTGGGATTCCACAGTTTGTTGCCAACATGTCTGACTTATTAAATTGGAACTTTAAGGATAATTTTGCCTTGGACTCTGATTTAATTCTGCATGATATTTGGAACACTGACAGATATGCCTCTATCTTTACTTGTCAAAGGGCTGTGGCATCTTCAGAGGTGGTATTCAGCTGGTTCGGACTGGTTCACCTGATCTGATAGTGGGAATCGTGGGTGGGCCTACTCACCTGCCCCGGTTCTATGCCATCCTACTTAGGCACGTTTTTGAGGCCAGGGCAGAGGTAGGTTCCTGCTGGTTCTCACCTCTTCAGGCGTACCGGTTCCAGAAATTTGCCATACTTGTAAAATACCCGTTCACAGAGGCGTGGCCACGCCTCCCATACCAGTACGCTCCCCTGCCCTGAAGCCCATTTTCATGGCACTTCTCAAAGAGAAGGAAGCAAAGGCGGGGCTTCTTCATAGGACCCAACGCAAGAGCAGAGTGGAAGTCCTCTCTGAAGCAGCTGGAAAAGATACATGTGGGTTGGAGGGAGGAGGAGGAATTCAAACTTCATCCTCCTGGTATTGTGCGGGGCTTTGGGCAAAGGCTGGAGGGAAGGACCCTGGCTCACTTGTGCTCTCCCTCCCCAAGTGTAGTTTGATTGCAGGCGGAGCCACGTTGCCTTTTCAAACCTGTAATCAGTGAAGCTGGGCTGGATTTTTACATAGCTGATCTGGGGAAAGTGTGTGTGCTACAGCATGGATCTTTGCCTGGCTTCCTGCCTCCTCCTGTGGTCTCCTCAGTGGTCACTCATGCTCTCCCTCCCCAAATGTAGTGACTTCCTCCCCAGGCCTCCATCCATTTCTCCCCCACCCCAAACACACACAGCTGGATAAAACTATATAAAAATCCAGCCCAACTTCACTGATTACAAGTTTGAAAAGGCAATGTGGCTCCGCCTGCAATCAAACTACACTTGAGGAGGGGAGCACAAGCAAGCACTGAGGAGACCACAGGAGGAGGCAGGAAGCCAGGCAAAGAGCCATGCTGTAGCACACACACTTTCCCCCAGCCTCTTACTTTTGGAAGGCTCAGATCGCCTCCCCTCTGGCTTCTGTGCCTCTCCTCTCACCCCAGCCTGCCAGCAGGAAATGAATGGGTGGGCTTTATTGCGTTCCAGGCATTTCCCACCCAGACAGCAGGCTGCATTTGCAATTGGGAGGTGTTTGGGGAAGGCAGTGGGAGGAGGGGATGGCAGAGGACCTGCTTTCAAGCCATTGGAAAAGATATCCAATCCAACTTGTGTGTGTGTGTGTGTTTGTTTGAGAGTGAGTGAGAGAGGGAAGAGGTTGGCCACTCCCACCTGGTCACATAACTGCCAAGCGAGAGATAGTCCAATTCAACATGTGTGTGTGTGTGTGTGTGTTTGAGAGAGGGGGGGGAGGGAGAGGGGGAGGGAGGAGGGGAAGGGAGAAGAAAAAGAAAGAAGGAAACTTCTTTCACAAAGGAAAAAAACAAATGCTGTTGCTTTATATCAGAACTGAGCATGCCTGGCTATGGAATTCTGGGAGTTGAAGTCCACAAGTCTTAATAATTTTAAATTGAAAAGGTTCAGGAAAGAACAAATTGGTTATATGGTTATATGTTATATGGTTTTATGTTTTTGAAGTTTTAGGATTTGTGCAATATGAGCATTGTGTTTCTAAAAGGCTTGTGAATGGAGCCAAACTTTAGGTCATTATCCCATTATCTCTATCTGGCAGGCATGTGGAATGAGCCCCAGGCAGGTTTCTTTGTTAGCAGAAAGAAAGAAAGAAAGAAAGAAAAACAGCACAGCAATTTAGGGATAGAAGGCTACTAGGAGGTCATCTAGTCCAACCCCCTGCTGCAGCAGGAAACCTTACATTGTATGGATTATTTTGGTGCCTCTAACAGAGAGAAAATTGCCAGAAAGGAGAAATAGTTTACTAGGACAAGACTGCCATGCAGAGGAAGGCAGAGACAGTCCTTGACTTATGACTACAATTGAGCCCAAAATTTTGGTTGCTAAGCAAGAGCATTGTTAAGTGAGCTTCACCAAATTTTACCCAATCCATGACATCTCCTGGTGAGTGACATCAAGTTGGCCACTCCCACCTGGTCACATGACTGCCAAGCCACTCCCACAAAACAGGCCACACCTACAGAATAGGTTCTAAAAAATTTGAAACCCACCACTAGGCCAGGTACATGCGCGGAAGGCACACTTGTGAGCCATGCACATACGTGAAATGCTGGGTGCATGCACAGAAGGGGCATGTGCGCCTGCGAACTGATGGTAACAAAAGGTGAAACCCATCACTGGTTGTATGTCCTTATTTAGTACAAGACAGGTGATACTATATCATTGGGGAAGATTCTGGATGGTTGATAAGACAGAATCATCCAAATTTATACAGGGATCAGCCAACTTGGGGATTGAACCAATATAATGAGCAAGTTGATCCCCAGAGTATTAACATGACATGATAACAATATTCCAGTATTTGAGGGGCCAATTTATTTTCCAATGCACCAGAGGGTAGGACAAGAAACAATGGTTAGAAACTAATCAAAGCGCGAAGCAACTTGGAATTAAGTAGAAACTTCCTAATAGTGAAGACAATTAACCAGTGGAACAGCTTGCCTTCAGAAATTGTGGGTGCTACATCCCTGGATGTTGTTAAGAAGAGACTAGACACTTATCCAAAGTGGTATAAATTCTCCTGCTTGAGCAGGGAGTGGAAAAAAAGACCGCCAAGATCCCTTCCAGCTCATTCTATTCTAGCAATATCTTTTCATATATGATTGTTATTAGTTTAAACATTCAAAGATAAAAAATAATGCAAACTAAAAAGAAGTAAAAAGTAAAAAAACCTGAAAAGTGCTGAGAAAAAAAGACGAGAGAAAAATTGAAAAGGGATACACAGTATAAAAAATGACTTCTTCCTTCATTAACACAAGTACAAACAATTCCGAACTAAAGGAAAATCTCGTCTTTCCATAGTCCATCTCTTATCAATAAAAAATATAAAGCCTCATAATTAAATCTTAATCAGCAAGTCTGTTAAGAGCTACCAGAAGTAACAATACATTTTTATTCTAATCAAATACATCAGCTACACAATTCTTTACTTTTAACACAGTAACTTATTACTTTCTCTAAAAATAGAACAAAAAGTTTTTTTCTTCCCTTATCTTATAAACAAATCTTTAAAGCTTCATTATTCAGGAAAAATCCTGAGCTATCACAAGCAGGAAATTTATTAAAAACCTTAATCTTTAATCTCTTCAAAATAGTGACTCATAAATTAATTTATTTTCATTTTCTCTTTGTCTCAACTTAGAAACTCTTTCCCAAGTTTTAACATATACTAGAAATAATAATACATATATTTTAACAAAAAATCTCATATCTTATCTACAAATAAATATTTAAAGCCTGATCATTTTGTTTAGGAAAAGCCCATTAAGAACTTTTCTTTCTTTCTTTCTTTCTTTCTTTCTTTCTTTCTTTCTTTCTTTCTTTCTTTCTTTCTTTCTTTCTCTTTCTTTCTTTCTTTCTTTCTCTTTATTTATTTATTTATTTATTTCTCTTTTTTTCTTTCTTTTCTTCCTTCCTTCCTCTCTCTTTTTGTTTCCTTTCTCTTTCTTTTTCTTTCTTTTCTTTCTCTTCTTCCTCTTTCTATGCATACACATGCGTGCACGCACACACACGTGCGCACACACACACACATACACATCAGAGTGGGTTCCTCTCAGTCTGGTCTGCCAGAAAAGGTAGTAAAAATCTGGTGTACTGAATAGGATCGGTAGTAATGGTGGCTTGGCCACGCCCCTGAACCTGTTCTCCCATTAGAAACTTCATTAGAAGCTTTTTTTAAAAAGTTTTTTCCCCCTGCCTGTTCAGGCAAGGGTGAAAAAAGCTTTAAAAAGTAAGAGGGAGGGAGGGAGGGAGGGAGGGAGGAAAGGAAGGGAAGGGAAAAAGAAAGAAAAAGAAAGAAAGAAGGAAGGAAACTCACTTTTCAGCTGGGAGATTCAGCAAAGGAGAAAAACAAATGTTGTCACTTTAAATCAGAACTGAGCATGCCTGGCTGTGGAATTCTGGGAGTTGAAGTCCACAAGTCTTAAAGCTGCAAACTTTGGAGTCCTGCTTTAAATTGAAAAGCTTGGGAAGGTGGTTGGCAAAATGACATTCAGCAGTTATTTGGGGGGGGGGTTCCCACAAAGGTAAGGGAGGGATAAAGAAAGAAAGAAAGAAAGAAAGAAAGAAAGAAAGAAAGAAAGAAAGAAAGAAAGAAAGAAAGAAAGAAAGAAAGAAAGGCAAAATAGCAATTTAGGGTTAGAAGGCTACTCAGAGATCATCTAGTCCAACTGCTACAGCAGGAAGCCTTACATTGTCTGGATTATTTTGGTGCCTCTTACAGAGAGGAAAATTGCCAGAAAGGACAGGTTTACTAGGACAAGACTGCCATGCAGAGGAAGGCAGAGATAGTCCTTGATTTATGACTACAATTGAGCCCAAAATTTTGATTGCTATGCAAGAGCTTTGTTAAGTGAGCTTCACTACATTTTACCCAATCCATCTCCTGGTGAGTGACAAGTTGGCCATGCCCACCCAGTCACATGACCACCAAGACACGTCCACAAAATAGGCCACACCCACAGAATAGGTAGTAAAAAAATTGAAACCCACCACTGACACACGTGTGTGTACTTCTGTATGAATGATCAGCTAAATAAACATTGATTGTTTATTTGTTTATTTTCCACATATCTCACCACAAGAAGATTCTGAGCAGCTAACAGTAACTTTATGTTCCTTCTTTTTAAAATCTTGGTGTTTATTTCCTTAAAATATTGCCCAAAAGCCAATTTTTTTCATTCTCTCTGACTTTTTTCAGGCATTCCTTCTTAAATACAGCACATCGCTTTTCTATGTCCAAATCACTCTTTTTGTTTATTATTTGTATGTCACTTTGGGTTATTAAGAAATCAGTTGGCTTCATTTCTATGTCCTATGTAACATCTTTTTACATATTCTTGTGTTTTGTCATTTTTAAATCCATGTCTAGAATGTATATTGCCTGATTCTCAGTTGTATCTTCTCGCTCCTCTTTTAAATCCACTTTATGGTACCAGGCAATATACATTTCTGAGTTCATAGTTGCCCAATACCCTTGAATTCTTTTAAAGTTAAAATACTTTTCTTCATTCTTTATTGGTAGCTCTCTTCTCCTAATTATAATTTTTAGCTCTTTCTTGCTGCCTCTAGTGTCCAGCCTTCAAAGTCTCTCTTATCATACTTTTCTCTAATCCACATTTTTCAACCAGGGAATTTCTTACACTTAAGATTCAAAACTGCATATATTTTAATAGGTTTTTAAACAGTCCACAAAAAGAATTCTTATAATTAGTTGCAAAATCTTATTCTAATATATGGCCCCTTGTTCCATTTAAAACTTTCCAAAATTAAGATTCAAATCACCCTTTTCCTGTTTATTTCTGAGTAAAAAGTTGTTAAATTCTTAAACTTGTATGAAACTTTTTAAACTATGAATTGAAAGAGAATCGGGTGATGAAACTTGTTCTGGGGGTTCTTAATTTCTAAAAGGCAAGTTAACAGGCCATTTCTAGAAGTGATTAAGAAGGGAAGTGGGCAAACCAAGTATCCATTTGCAAACCACAATTTGACCAAAGCTGACTTTTCTTAGCTCCCAGAGCTATAAAGCCCATCAGAAACTATTGTTTTACCATTCCCTCATGGGTAGCATCTTTATGGAGCACTTGTGGCTCATCCCCTTTATCCTGGGAGGATTTTTGAGGCTCTGATCCATTTGCTGGCTCCTCATTCTGCCACAGTCATTGACTCTACAAAAAGCAAAGCTTCTTCAGTCTCTAATTGTTTTCCCAGAAGTCAAATATTGGCAAGATCTTAAACTTTTTAAAAAATGCCTGTAAAACTCAAATGTACCATGTTTAGGCAACCCAACTCTTTAATAGGCAGATTGTAATGGAGATTTTTAGAAGGCCAGATCCTGAAGATGAAACTCAAATACTTTGGCCACCTAATGAAAAGGAAGGACTCACTGGAGAAGAGCCTAATGCTGGGAAAGACTGAGGGTAAAAGAAGAAGGGAATGACAGAGAATGAGGTGGCTGGAGGGAGTCACTGAAGCAGTAGGCATGATCTTAAATGGATTTCAGAGGATGGTAGAGGACAGGAAGGCCTGGCGGAACATTGTCCATGGGGCTGCGATGGGTCGGATATGACTTTGCAACTAACAACAACAATGGAGATTTTATATCTTCTGCTTTTGTAAAAAAGAAGTAGGCTGTCCTTTGAAGCAAGACAGTGATTCCATACATTACATGATAATTCATTAAAACTAACATCAGTAGAACTAGAAATTAAAAAAACTATTTCTCATTCCTACAAACCTATCAATTGAAAAAGCTTAGTCAACTGCTTGAAGGTTTCTGGTTATGGGCCTCCACACAGTCAATTGCAACAGGGAATAGTTTCACGTGGCAGCTGCCATTATGAGATTAAGCAGTTTCTCCCACCCCCACATAGACACTGGTTTCCACAAGTATAGAAAAACAGGCTAACTTACAGTTCAAGGTATAATATATACATGCTCATTCCCTCTGCCAAGTTTAGTTTTTTCCTATCATTTATTTATTCATTCATTCTTTCTATGGGGAACCTGCAATATTTCTGCTTCACTTTCACATGCCCTGCACTGAATTAAGCAAGAAAAAAGTGCAATTTGCACCAAAGAACACCTAAAAGAATGCCTGGTTAGCACTGTCTTAAATGGAAGAATGTGCACAAATGTAAAAAAATAATTATCCTGATTTTAGAGACACAGAGAAGATGGCAACTTTGGTAGTAGCATGAGGAATGAAATCAGACAGAGTCCCCTACTTAAGCGACTGTGCCCTGTAGAATAGGGTAGCTTGAGCTCATGACTGCCAGTAGTGTTGCACAACTATCTTAACCTTTTTTTCTGGTCTGTTGTCCCAATTCTACCTTGCCTTCACTTTACTTCTTCCTACTTTACATCTTAGTGCGGGAGTATCAAACTCGTATCGTCACGGTGGTGTCACATGATGTATTGTGACTTTCCCCCCCTTCACTAAACCGGGTATAGGCATGGCCAGCCTGTGACATATCTGGCCTGTGGGCTGTGAGTTTAACAGCCCTGTCTTAGTGCGTTATGGTATTCTACATCTCTGAAAGGCATCCTTCCAAGGTGTTTCAATAGCTGCATTTCTGAACAAGATCATTACTGCATTTTTTGGAGTATAAGACACACCGGAGTCTAAGAAGCACCAAGGTTTTGAAGAGGAAAATTAAAAAAAAAAAATTGCATTCTGCAAACCTTCCAAAAACGGCCCATTTTTCATGACTCTTGTATTTCTGGATTTACTGTACTTTATTATTATTATTAGACACAGTTCCACTGTAACTAATTTAACTTTTATATTTGCCCTACAGTGAGTAGTCCCACAGCAAGTTGGCCAAGATGAGTTGACTGCAATGAGCTGGCTATGGTAAGTTCAAGAAACTGCAGTGAGGATTGGAAGAAACTGCAGTGAGGATTGGAAGAAACTCCTAAAAATAGGAATAAAACTGCTTCACACTGTTGTGGACTCTCTGGACAATCAGGAACATGTAAGTTCTCCCTCATATCCTTTCCATGAATTACAGATTGTGAACTATCTATTTTTAAAAGAAGTGAGAAAAGATCAACTTTCCAATATATGGCATTTTATACTCTTTCCTGCAGCAGACAGTAAGTATCAAGAATTTTCAAATATTTGCCCCTTTTTTCTTCACCATCTAAGAAATACATATTGCCCATTCACCATATAGGAAACAACGGTTCTAATATCTATGGAAATATGAACCACTACCTGGTTCATATTCTGAGAGAATTGGATTTATCTATAGATAACGAACGGAGGGTTAGTCATGCCAACAAGCTTTGTAAATTTTTATAAATATTAAAACATCTTCACTTGATAATACTCAATCTTCTTGACTGAATGCTGCAAGTACTGTTTCTCTTCTTTAGGGATTTCTTTAAAAATAAGAGTTATACAAGCACGCACATTTATTGCCTACACTTCATTCTCTCAAACTATACAAATAGCAGACTGCCTACACTTAAAAATGTATTAGTCACTCACATCTGCTTTCTATGTGCATCCATACACTGAGTTAAGCATGCAGATGAAGATGGGTCTTTAGCAAAGTTGAAAGTATTATCTGTTTTAATAGACCAATCTAGGACTATTTAAAAAAATCATCTTGATTTTAGCAGGTATGCTTTCTGCAGAGCTACTCCATTTTTATATACTGTTTAGTGGGGAATCCAAATAAACATATTGGTGGAAATAAAAAAAAGTCAAGTGATACAGCCCCCCATGTTTACCTCCACTTCACATTCATAGTCTGAGGCATCCAAAAGTGTCACTCTGCAGACGGCACTCTTGAACTTTTTTGTGATTTTCTGAGGAGATTTCTGGGCCTTGCTGGGGGTAGTCTTCTCAGATAACCCATCTGCTTCACTGTAGTCCTTTTCATCCATGTCCACAGCCTAAAAAATAAAGACAGAATCAAAGAATGTAAGTGGTATAAGGCAACAAGGTAACTGTCTAGTGTAATTTCCTGTTCAGTGCAAGAATCAGCTACTACATCACCACAGTGTAAGTGCTATGCATTTTTATGTACCCTTCCTTTACAACACTTCTGGTTTTGTTCATTCATTCTATTCACTAAACTAGGTTGACATCTTATTTGAAAAGCTTTCTCACTAACTATCCAACTGCCATTACTTGGAAGATAGACCACACTCTCCTCATAAAACACTGAAGATACACTAGGATCGCAGTCTTTGTGGTTTATGTTTAGGTTTAGGTTTATTGGACTTATATACTGCCCTTCTCCCAAAGGATTCAGGGTGGTGTACAATATAAAAACACATATTACAAAAGTTAAAAGAAAGATTAAATAGAATATCCAAAAAACCCAATAGACATTTACAATGAGATTTAGAAATTAAATTAAAAATAACAATTAAAATTAATAATTTATTTTATTCAGGCCAGGCCGGCTTGCTGGAAAAACCAACTTTTTAGGGTGCGGCAGAAGGACTGGGGGTCAGGAATTTGTCCATATAATGAAATGTATGGTGTGCTTTCTTCTGTTCTCTAAATTTACAGTAGAACTACCAGCAACTGATACCACTTACATTGTTCTGTGGGTGTGGCTTTGTGGGCATGGCAGGGGAAGGATACTGCAAAATTCCCATTCCCTCCCCACCCCACTAACCTCCGTTCTCCTGTTCAGGGCAAGAAGATCAGCTGGGAGGCAGCAGGGGCAGGGCCAGCCTATTTGCTGGTTCTCCGAACTACTCAAAATTTTCACTACCAGTTCTCCAGAGCCTGTTGGAACTGGCTGAATACCATCTCTGTATAACAGCACTGAAAAAAAGGGATCTGTTTTTCACACTTGTGACTGTTGCTGCATCCCCGTAGTCATGTGATCAAAATTTGGGCACCATTTGTAACCTTCCCAGCTGGCTTCCAACAAGCAAAGTTAATGGAGGAAGCCAGATTTGCTTAACAACCACATGATTCAAACAGCAGTGATTCACTTAACTGTGGCAAAAAAAAGGTTGTAAAATGAGGAAAAGCTCATTTAACCATGAGTTACAAATGTGGGGCTCAGTTGTGGTCGTTAAGTCAAGAACTCCCTTTATATTTACTCAGAATGTTTCTATCAAACAGGCTTGGGCTTGATTAGTATTTTGGCTGGAAGACTACCAGGAAATGCCAGGACTGGAAAACTGGAAAACGTTTTCTATATGAATGCGATGGCAGAGGGGGTATATGCACTTATACACAAAACTGCATTAGGCTTGCTTTATGTGTATAGATTATGCCATTCAGCTATGTGTAGCACAGTTGATTCATGCTCCTCCTAATGCATTCAGTGCTGCAATTTTAATTTTGACTAATTTTAGTTCTATGCTGCCAATCAACAAATTTTATACTGAATGACACCATAGGTAAAAATAAAAGAAATAATTGTCTCTCAAGTGAAAATTCAAGAATTCTGAAAAGCAAATCTGTTAAGATTCAGCACCAGGCCATTGCAAAATGCTGACAGCCTGGTGCTATGATGTGATTTATAGAAAAGAGAAAGTTTTGCTTTCAGTCTATTATACACTGCACCAAGCTAGCATCACTGCATGGACTTTCAATATAAAAAACAGTAGATGCATACCATATGATAGTGACCTGTGAAAAGCATTTATATTTCAGGAAATATTTATACTCTGTAGCTAAAAAGGTTCCCACTGATGATACTTTCAACTTCAATCTGTACTCAGCAACCAGATCAGTGCTGGCCCTTTTGCAATTGTAGTTCCTCACACAATAGAGATAGGTCTGATATAGAAAACCCTTGTAATATTTCTTTTTTGACAGAATTGCCTGGAGAGAGATGCTTAGACATTGTTGTTACTTCCGTCTTGCTCTGCTCTCTGCCTTGTACAATACAAACACTATTCTTAACATTCATTTGGCACTTCTTATAAAATAGCTGTTCTGAATCAATGGACATAAGAACCTCTCCAGATACAAGCATACATATTTTTTTTTAAATTCTCTTAGGTTGACCCTACACTTGACATTTTTATTTCCTGAGGGAAACATTTCAGATGGGAAATGGCATAATACTCTGTAGTCACAACAATGGCGAGAGAAATGGCATAAGCCAGGACAATTGGTATCTGTTTGACTAATAGGTGTTACTCATTGTAGGAAATAAGAAACTATTTGAACATTTTCTCCAATGCAAGATGGGATTCTGCAATAACTACAACTAACGTTGTAACAAATGGAAGTTTTTGGGAGGATAAAAATGTGTATCAATCTAGGTCGTCATCTTTAACGCAGTACTGAAGCTGGTTTGGTGAAAAAGAGAAGTGCAATTCACAATTTAATGGGTTTATATGCCGCCCAATCCCGGAGGACTCCGGGCAGCTTACAAATACGAAATGAAGTAAAATAACACACAGGGGGAGAATACAAACAATACAAACAATTTTAAAAACTCAACATACATTCGGTTAACTGGGGGTTGCACCTGATTTGAAAATCAGCAACACCAGGCCTGTCGGAACAGCCAGGTCTTAATGGCTTTTTGGAAGGCCACAAGGGTGGGAAGAGTCCGGATCTCTGCTGGTAGCTCGTTCCACAGAGTGAAATGTAATTATGTATTACGCTCAGCCTCTGGTATGTCACAGCAATGGCCCTCAACTTTTTGGGTACCAAAGACTGGTTCCATAGAGAGAGGTTTTTCCACGGACCGGAGAGGGTATGGTTTTGTGTACTGTCTGCATCCCGATGATGGGGCTTCACTTGTTTGTGTGGCCCAGTTTCTGGCATGCCGCAGACCTGTGCCAGTTCCCGGGCAGGGAGTTGGGGACCGCTGTGTTACAGAGTTATATGGAGAAAGTTTTTTGGGATGGGACATATGAAAGTAACAACTTGTCTGGTTCTATTTTTATGTTGTGAGAACTCTTTAATTTCTGAGTTCAAGGATAGTGCACTATTTGATTAGCCTTCCCTCAGAGTCCTTGCAGCTTGGTCAGAGGGATTCTTCTTTTAATATTTTATTCTGAACATTATATGAAGATACTCCTGATTGATATCCTGATCATCCTTTTTCTTTACTATACTGTATCATATAGAAGCTCAGGATTCTTGGATGCTTTCTTTTTCTTATCTTATTGCATGGCTCTACTTTGTAAATCACCATTCCCTTGTATTGAGTCATGGACAATGATATGCTTTAGTGGACTTATTCCTACTTTGGCCATTAAAAATAAATTGTGGCAGAATACTGTCTTGTCTGGTATATACCGAGATGTATATTTTCTCACATTTTGGAATAAATACCCTTACGATGGCATCCTACAATTATCTTACCTTGTACCCCCATTATTTACCTCCTGCTTTATTAAAAAGAATAAAGACTATACTGAAAACAAGCTAAAAACATGTTTGTTGTTACCGGAGCAATTATTTGTCCCTCATATCCCAGGGATGGGATATTTATGGCTCTTCAGATGGAGTTGGATTCCAACTGTCACCAGGCTCAGTTAATAATGCTTAGAGGGTCAACAAAGGTTTTGACGTAATTAATTTTGATATTCATTACTTTGTGGGACCACTTTTTTAATGCAAATGTTGACACTGACTGATAGCTACCCAGAATCTTCAGAAACAGATGGTATACAAATCAAGCAAGCAAGCAAGTACAGACCTAAGATTAGAATACATTGATTATATCACTTGCAGCAGATCAGTAAGGTTTACTAAACCAACTTTTTAACCACAGTAACAACATATGATTTTCATGGCAATGGGCTTTATTATCTTCAAAACTGCCTATGTGCAATTGTTTCTACCCACTTTATACATGTGGGCTGAGTGGATACACTCCAGGTTCCCTCAAGTAACTTCTCTCTCTCTCTCTCTCTCTGTTTCTCTCTCTCTCTCTCTCTCTCTCTCTCTCTCTCTGTTTCTCTCTGTGTGTGTGTGTAGTCTAGGCTACCACATTTTCTGTTTTGAAAACGCATAACATTTTTATATGTTTGTGTTTTGTAAGTCACTCAGAATGTATTGGAGTAGGCAGTCATAATAAATGTAATAAATAATACTGATTAAATTTTAAAAAGAGGATTTCAGAAACAAATTTTTGCACAAAACAACTGGATACTCCTTTCACTTCTGGTAATGAAAATAAAAATTCCCAGGCTCACAATATTCATAGAAACTAATCTAATGTAGAGGAACCAATTACTGTTTATAGATACACCATTTTAAGAGAAAATTCAACTCACTTAAGAAAGTGAGCTCTTTGTAATTATGTTAATAATCATAGGACTAACAAAATTGGACAATATATTAATGTGTATCAGTGCAGTCAGGTTCAACCAAACATCAACCAGATGGTTTAGCTATTTACTAAATGTCTGGCTATCACTTTGATAAATAGAGTAGTAAAGACAGCGAAGAGGATAGAAAGATTGGTCTTGAATAGCATATCATTGATAGATCTAAGCAGAGATACTGTAGATGTGCCATCTTGAAATAATAGCTCCCAGTTTTCTTTAAACTAGTGTTTAAAGAAAACTGAACAAAACAAGGACATTACTGGGACATTCAAGAACTTCATGGCTCTCAATTCTCTGCTTTGATTTAGAAAGGTTTTCCAAGTTTCAATAGAATGTATTTCTTTCAATGGAATCAGATTTAGAACTAAGATGACATAAACAAAAATATTCTTAGTCCAACATGGCTCTGATCAGACTTTAGCAACCAAACAAACCAACTGTTACAATTTTATCAAAGCAAGCAGTTTTGAGAAAGGCCAGAATCAGTCCATATCAATCCTATACATATTATACCTCGCTGACCTCTAACACAACATCTGTGTAAAAAACCAACCTCCCACAAGAGAAGCTATGCAAGGACTTTATTTATACCAGCCCAAACACCTTGCAGAAACCTGGAACAGTAGAAGAAGGAAATAGAACATATATACAACATATTCCAACAAAATAGATATCCATGAAGCTTTATCAAATGTTCCCGACCATTCAATCCAATGCAGCACAACCACCACAAACCCCTAAAAATAATTATACTGCTATACATCAAGAATATCTCAAAAATCACCAACAGACTGCTACAACCATATGGAATTAACATAGCACACAAGCCAACTAAAGCCCTTCAAAATATCCTGAGCAAACCAAAAGATCCAACAACCCCAAAGGAAATGACAGGGCTCATCTATAACATGTAATGTAAGGACTGCAACAACCGTAGGATAAACAGGCAGAAGACTGATAGAATCTATCCACTAACACCAACTAGCAGCCAGAAGACATGATGAAAATTCTTTAATTTCATAACATATAGACAGATTTCATCATAATTTCAGTTGGGAAAGTGTGACCATCCAAGACTAAGTCAAGTCCAAAAATTCTAGAAGCCTGTCACTTTGACATATCAGCCATCAACAGACACATAGACATTTAACAATATCTACAAACTACTCAAAAGAAACTATTACCCAGCCCAAAAACAAACAAAAAAACCCCAAGCACCTCTCCACCAGCAATCAGCACCCAGATTAGCATAGATTAATTCCAAGGTTGACATTAGACCAACAATAAAGTAAAACATATCCCAGTCAAGAAACTACTGAAGGAGCCAACAACAAACAGCCCAATCAAGGAATCTCTAAGACCACCTTCATCAACACTGACAGGCAAGCCACTAGAATATAAACTGACAGCAAACAGCACTTTTTACTAGCACTGATGGTGTTACCTAGTTTGGGTAATGAAACGTCTGCATGAAAACAAGCAAGCTGAGAGCACACCAAGGACACCTAATGACACACCTTTTGAGATCCTACTTTTTTTTTACATTGGGAATGAGAGAGATAATTAAGATACACTCTGCACACACACTAAAAGAATTAATAACAATTAGTACTCAGACTTATATACCACTTCACAGTGCTTTGCAGCCCCCAGTAAGCGGTTTACAGAAACAGCATATTGCCCCCAACAATCTGGCTCCTCATTTTACCAACCTCAGAAGAATGGAAGATTGAGTCAACCTTGAGCCAGTCAGAATTGAACTGCTGGCAGTCAGCAAAATTAGCCTGCAATACTACGTTCCAGCCACTGCACCACCATGGCTGTTATCATTATCATTATAATTAACATGATCACAAGCTGAACTCTTGACACTAAAAACTGCTCCTGGGATAAATGTTGACAATTTCCCGTTCCTTTCCGCACTGATACTACTCTGGGCGCAGCCCACTCTTAATTCTGATCAGAAGACATCGTTATAGGCTCCTGACTTCTCATTAGCATACACATACATATGTAAAATAATGTGCTAGTTGTTTGCTTAACAATTTAGAGCTTAGGATGCAGTTCTCAGCCTTCCAGGAGATACACTGCTTGTGTGATATGTAAAACACAATAAGGTAATAAAAGATAGAAAACTGGCATTGAATTAAGTCTGCATGGGGGAATGGGGTGTGGGAATGCAAAGGTAGCATTTACTAGATCAGGGGTGGGCAACAAGGTTAACATTGTGACCTGTGGACTTTCACTTCCAGAATTCCTGAGCCAGCAGTTGGATTACATGCCATCTTTTTGCTATCATGCTCAAAGGTGGAACAGACACCTGCAGATACATTATTCCCAGGTGGACAATATAGACTATGTTTATGTAAGCTTAAATCCTAGCAGTTAGACAAAATGATTACTTTACTTTCACATCATTTTACAATACAATACAATACAATACAATACAATACAATACAATACAATACAATACAATACAATACAATACAATAGCAGAGTTGGAAGAGACCTTGGATGTCTTTTAGTCCAACCCCCTGCCTAGGCAAGAAAACCTATACCGTTTCAAACAAATGACTATCCAACATCTTCTTAAAGACTTCCAGTGTTGGGGCATTCACAATGTCTGGAGGCAAGCTGTTCCACTGATTAATTGTTCTAACTGTCAGGAAATTTCTCCTCAGTTCTAAGTTGCTTCTTTCCTTGATTAGTTTCCACCCATTGCTTCTTGTTTTACCCTCAGGTGCCTTGGAGAATAGTTTGATTCCCTCTTCTTTGTGGCAACCCTTGAGATATTGGAACACTGCTATCATGTCTCCCCTAGTCCTTCTTTCTATTAAACTAGACATACCCAGTTCCTGCAACTGTTCTTCATATGTTTTAGTCTCCAGTCCCCTAATCATCTTTGTTGCTCTTCTCTGAACTCTTTCTAGAGTCTCCACATCTTTTCTACATCATGGCGACCAAAACTGAATGCAGTATTTCAAGTGTGGCCTTACCAAGGCATTATAAAGTGATATTAACACTTCACGTGATCTTTATTCTATCCCCGTGTTGGCTTTTTTGGCAGCTGCTGCACACTGCTGGCTCATATTTAAATGGTTGTCCACTAGGACACCAAGATCCCTCTCACAGTTACTACTATTCAGCAAGGTACCACTATACTGTATCTGTGCATTTTGTTTTTGTTGCCTAAATGTAGAACCTTACTCTTTTCACCATTGAATTTCATTTTATTAGATAGTACCCAATGTTCAAGTTGTCGAGATCCTTCTGTATCTTAAGCCTATCTTCTGGAGTGTTGGCTATTCCTGCCAGCTTGGTGTCATCTGCAAATTTGATGAGTTTCCCATTTATTCCCTCATCCAAATCATTGATGATTTTAAAACTCCCTGCGTGTTATTGTTTTATTAGTTTTTCTGTTATTGTACATTTCAAACTGTATTTTAGTTTTTATGCTATTGTATGCTTTGAATGTTCTACTTGGGGGGGGGGGGAATTACAAATTACAAAAAAAAAGTAAAGCAAGAAATGCCACAATTTACGCTACGTATAAATTGTACAGGATGTCGTGAAAATCTTCTCCTATAGAGATAAAAATGTAGTGTTTGGCCATTAATATATAAGGAAAACTAGATTTCTTTGTAACATTGATTCAATGGTATTTAACAGAAACATTGCCATATTATTTACCTGTTTATGACACCATAAACAGAACTAGGTATATTCTACTAGCCTACAGTATTTGTTCATTTATAAATCATATTTATATGCCTGCCAATCTCACAGAATGTGACTCTGGGCAGCATACAATGAAATAGTAAAACAGCAATATTAAAATAGAGCATTATTAAAACTATTGAAGTTATTGTTTAAAAGGCTAAGTGACAGCATTAGATATTATGAACAGTAAATACACCTCAAGCAACCCTCCAGTCTGTGGATGCAGCCACGTTGAAGTGATTAGCTTTCTCCTGAGTTTAACCAGCTTTCAGTGTTCAGTTGTAGTTTCTAATAAACAACAGTTGCAAGAGAGCACAGAAAGTCAATGCAGACCTATTTCTGTGTGCAATGATTAAATGCACTGAATACGTTTTGTTATAGAAAGTGAAAGCTGTAGTTACTGCTAAACTTCAGCAAATAAATGAAAACCCATTCAGTTTTATTTTTAATGAGGTCATTTATAAAATGGCTGAGTTTCAGCCTTGAAAATATCTTCTAAGCCTTTGTGAGAGTACCTTCGGCAACAGAGTAAACTCACCCGCTCCCCATGTTTAGCATCACTGAGGGCTCCTGGTTTCTCATTATCGTCAGCTTCCTGATTGTATACTGTGTTGTTGGAGCTACCATTCACTGTGTTTGGCCCAGTTGCTGCTGCCTCCAGCTGCTGCTGGGGACTTCCTTCTTGAGCATTCTTCACCTCCAAATCTGGGCCCGTCTCTGTCATCATTGTTATTGATTATTCTGCATTTGCAAAGGGAAGATGAAATACATGAGAATGGGATTAAATGTGTAATCATACCTATTAAAATAAGTTTTTTTCCCCTCAACCTCTAGGGCATACACCTGTGCCTCATGGTGCCATCTTGCACAAAAAAGTATATAGAGAGTATTCTCAATAGAAATTACATAGTTAATCAATCCAACACCTGGATACTTCAATCTCAAGCACCCACTCTGCTGATATGCCACTCAGGGGTGGGAATTGTTGCAGTGAAACATTCCTTCTGGCTGCAGACTGATACCCACATTTATTATTGCTAAATCTCTGCTTTGATTGAAACTTAAAGGCAAGACTACCTAAAGAGCATTCTTTTACATAAGAGAAAAATTAGAACGCTACAGAATTCTGTGTATCCATCTTGTAAAATATTACACCTTGATCAGATAAATTACTTGGCTCTAGGATGCTCTTATTGTTGAAAAACAAGAATTTTAGGTGAGGGAACTTTGAGAAAACCACTCTCTGCACAATCTACTTCACAAGGCTATTCTAAGAATAATTACCCAAAAAAAAGTATTAGCCCCAATTCTAGTTCAATAAACAGTCAAAATTGTGGTAGAGGTAAAGCTAAGTTGTAGTCCTGTTCTACATTAAGAGGTGTTGAGCAACATGTACTCTAGTGCCCCTGGCCTATTTTCAAAAACCCTCTGGTCTGGTAGTTTTCATTTCAGAACTCCCCATGCACTCCATCTCATACATACCTGTACAAATCTTAGGTTTTTGGAAACTTAGCATTCTCTTACACTTAAATCTGACATGCTGAAATCTTGCTACCACAAATATTTATCAATTCCAATAGTCTCTTAATGTGAAAAAGCATACTTCCCAAAGTAGGTTCCCTCTAGAAATGTTTCACTACAACTCCCATAATCTTCAGTCTGCATTAGACAGGTTCAGATAGAACAGGAAAAATGTAAACAAAAATATTGTTGTGTTCTACAAAGCCAGGTCTTTCTGCCTGTGCTTTATCATATGGAGGCCATGTATCAAACCAGCACCACACCTACAGCTTTGTTGCATGCAACACTAATCTCTCCATCCACAAAATAAAATATATTCCACATGGGTATTAGAATGCAAAAACAAACACTGATTACTGAGATCTGACTGCTAATCTGTCCCTTCTGTACATTTTTGTTTGGCTTAACAAGATGCCTAATATATCTGCACATAAGGGCACAAATGAAGCAATACAGCTTGCACCAAACCAATTACATTTCTCCAAATAACCAGATATTGCTGATTGGTGCCAGCTGAAAATTTCCATCCAACGTAATAGTTCAGACAACACAGCAGATCTCACAGCTTGCAAAGGCTTCTGACAATAAAAGCAAGGCATGATGAGAGTTTTTCATCTACAGATGTCTCTTTTGTCTGGCAGACACTCTCATGCCAGTGTTAGTGCAATCTTTGTTTGAAGTGCATGATAAAACTTCTGATCTTACTCCCTGTAACTCAGTCTAGCAAAAGTTTAAAGATAGCTGCTGTTTATGCCAAGGGTCCCCAATCCTCAAGCTGCAGCCCACTACTGGGCTGCAGCCTGTTTGAAGCTTGGCCATGTGAACGATGGGCAAACCCATCTGAGAAGCTGCTACTAGCCACAATTCCACACCCCTAACCCTAGTTCTATGATGTTGTCACCCCCACAACAAATGGTAAATTTTCATGTATTGAAGAAGCCTTAGTCCAGAATTGCTTGGGTTAAAAGTTAAAAATTGGCAAACCTCTCTGAAAGAAATTCATTTCTCTACACCATACAGCCACATTCTTGATTGAGTTCTAATCCACCCAGTAAATTCCAGTCCACACAGAGCTAATGTTCTTATTAATGTCCTACATAAACCATAGTATTATCTGAATCATGCCTTAAAGTTACATGTGCAAAACACTCCTTGGAAAAGAAGGGTAAAAACGAATACCCTTGAAAAGCGTTCGGAGACTGCAGTTAGTCCAGAATGCGGCCGCGTGAGCGATATTGGGTGCATTGAGGTACACCCACGTTACACCTGTTCTCCGCGAGCTGCACTGGCTTCCAATTGGTCTCCGGATGCAATTCAAGGTGTTGGTTATTACCTTTAAAGCCCTACATGGCTTAGGGCCAGCGTACTTCGAGACCACCTACTGCCACATACCTCCCAGCGGCCAGTAAGATCCCACAGATTGGGCCTCCTTCAGATGCCATCAGCCAGACAGTGTTGGCTGGCGGGCCTCCGGAGAAGAGCCTTCTCTGTGGCTGCTCTGACTCTCTGGAATCAGCTACCCCCAGAGATCCGGACCATACCCACTCTCATGGCCTTCAGGAAAGCTGTAAAAACCTGGCTATTCCGGCAGGCCTGGGGCTGTTGACCTCACTGTTGAGGTCCAGCCCCGATTAGAATGAATGTATGTGGTGTTGTGATTTTAAACCTTGTTTTGTTTTTTGTTTTTGTAGTCCTTCGGGATTGGGTGGCATATAAATTTTATAAATAAATAAATAAATAAATAAATAAATAAATAAATAAATAAATAAATAAATTCAAGCTTCAGACTCAAAATAGAATCTTTTCCTTATTTTTCCCAAATATGCAAGACTATATACACTTATATATATAAAAAAACCAAGCTTAGAGGTTTTTCCCTTTTTTTAACATATGTGGTCATTTCAATATTTTATCCTCATCCAAACAGAATATAAAGATAAAGATGATAAAGGTGACTTCTAGGGAAGCAATGGGGAACAGAAAACAGCTCTGCTCAGAGCGAAGTCAATGACCACAGTGGCACAAGAAGCCAGCAGATGGATCAGCTTCTTGGAATTCCCCCCAGACAAGGAGAGGACTCAGGATTGCCCACAAGCACTCCAGAGGGCAGCTTCCTGTGAGAAGACCATAAGACAACTATCTCTGGCAGGTTTTAGAACTCTGAGAACCAAAGTCTTATAACTGCAGGTTTTTAAAAAGAAAAGTGCCCTCCAAATAGATTGATGCATGGTCAACTCTTAAGGAATCTTCATCAAGTAAAGCTTGATTTTGGTGACTTCAAGGCCATGAATTATGAAGTTTTCACAGCACCATTACATTAAAGATTTGTCCATGTTTTCTTCTGAGAGGCTTTTCACTTCTCAATCTAACTGGAATGCAATACTATCTATGAAGTACCTGGTTGAGGAAGACACTGGAATAGGTAATGTTATTCTCTTTTGGCTACTATGATGGGTACTCTTTCAGGTATTTATGGTACACAGATAGCTTTCACCAATTCTTGAAACGAGAAATTCAAGTAGCAAGATGAGAACTAATGAAGATGGCTTAGAAATGACATCCACAGAGCACTGGGGTTCTGACAGGTGGAACTCCATGTTTTTCAACAGTTTAAAGGGTGGGACTCAGCATAACATTTATCTATGGACCAAAAGAATATAATTTTAAACAATCATGCAAAGATCAGCTGAATTCCTGACATCTGCCTTATTGCAAGTGATTCCCTATATGTCCCTAAAAAACATTAATATGCTGCCATTTCCTCTCTTTGGCTAGTCCTCCAAAAGAGGTTGCTGTACCCTTTGGGAAAAATCCACAGGAAATGCAGAGGAAAAAATTCTGAAGGAAAATTCACGATTTACCATTTATTGATTTGATTTCTTTAGCTGTCCATCTCAACAAGGGATTCTCATTTAGTTAATTATTGACAAGAAAATATGCCCTCTCTAAACCAAAACGCTTTGGTCAGGGACTATTTTTGCTGTAAGATTTCCTAGAGTAGAACCACTGTGGTTCCTTTACCACAGCAAGTTTTATACACAGCATGTGTTACTTTCACTTAAAATGAGCTTTCTGATGATCCTGTGCAATATTCTAGTTTCACGCTTCAAAACAGCAGTGCAAACATTTCTGAACGCTGACTTTCTGCCTAAGGCATGCCAAGTTGTAATGCAAAGATTATTCCTCTACTTTGAAATTGCTTGTTGAACTAGGGAAAAGGATCTTTCTTCCCTCTTTGATCACAGCCCACCATTTTCCATATTTCTGCTTTCTTCCTAACTATTATGATATAGAAAAAGATAGGAAGAATGGATATCATGGGCATTAGCATCAGAATATACCATGCAGGATTCCATCAGATTGAACTGGAGGAGGAGAAATGAGGGGGGGGGGGAACAAAAGGGGAAAAAAACAAGTTGAAGAAGCTGCAGGTATTGTAAATTCTGATTCACTGAGAATGATAGATATAGAGAGTAATTTTTGTGGGGTTGTTAGCTGACAGCTTTCTGTTTATTTATCAAAACCCTAAAAAAATTGCAATCGCTTTCAGAACAATAAAACCTGTATAGTATAGAAAGTCTACAAGAAGGAATATGGCTGATACAAAAGGGGAAAATGTATAATGCACTGTGAACTTAACCATTTCTGCATTGCATGCAAAACTCCATGTAGGTTTTTGTCTATATGGAGGGAAACCAGCAGCTTGGCAATTTCTCAGAGGAAAGATCTTTATATGAAAAGCTTGTATGTATCTTTCAAACCAAAGCCCTCCTAGGTAGCTTATAACAGGGGAAAGCATACTAGATTCTTGCAGAAGGAACCTCAAAATTGCACATCAAAATAATGAAAGCATCTCTGCAACACCAAGACACAAATTAGTCATCTTTTCTACATACATGCAATGTCATAATGCATGCACAATACAAGTGTGCTTGCTTCACAGCAGCACAATACAACTTTCATCATTTGCCCCCTACCCAGCCCTTCCTGCAAAGACCACTGATTCCTGAAATTTCAACCAGTATTTCAAATATCACAATCTTAACCCTGAGGAATTGAGACTTCTACAATGTGAAATAATACTGCTGCAGACTTCAACAGTAAGTTCACACTTCTTTATACATTTCCTGACATTATTCTGACTGAACAAATATTTCTGCTTTGCATTTCTACATATGTTTTCTAGCTTTTTAACTTTAACTTTAGTTTTTTAAAAGTCTAAATCCATCTCTCCCCTTTTCAAGAGTAACATTAGAATGTCTGTCTAATTTTCTCTTTTCAGTGTTCATTTGGATATATATATAACTGTGGCCCTCTTTTTTGCCAAAATCCAGGATTCTAAAGTTTAACAATATACTTTTTGTAAAAAAATGAAGCCAATGTTTGGTGAAGTCAAGTTTTTTTCCCCTTAAGAAACTTCAGGGATGTAGAACTACCTTAGCTATCCATACCTTGCCCTATATTTTAGAGTCTCTAAAATAGCAGTAGACTTTGACTTTGAACAGTGGCCTCATTTTGTTAAAGCTGCTGGGAGAATAAACACCATATAAAAGAGTCACAATTATAGGCTGATGGCAGTTGACTCTACTATGGTTAGTCTGAGAATACATCAGTATTTATAACAAACAAATGAAACTGATGACTAGTTAGTTACATGGTTTCAACACTTCACCAATCAACTGATTCTGAGCTACATACTGGCTCTCTAATATATAATTGGCATTAAACCCACCTAGAGGGTCCCTAACCTGTGAGATGGGCGCTATTTAAATTCATAAATAAATACAACTGAAATGGGAATGGAAACTGAATATTATTACTGTACATATGAACAGGTGTTTGAAAATCAGAAATAAAAAACATGGAAATTTTGAGGCTACAGGAAAAAATAGAGGAACATGGGAAAAAAACAAAAACTTTTGAGTTCTAAAATTCATTTTCTTACATTAAGAAAATAAAATGTCCTTTTTATGCATTGTGATTGACTCTCATTAAACTATATTATTCGCTGGTATTTTAATCACAAATTTAGCATCATTTTTAAAAGATATTACAAATGGAGTAAAAAGTAAATTGAAGAACTTTAATATGCCAAGTATTTATAAACCTCAGTTTCCCAAACCATCCACATAATAGTAAAACAGAGTGATTTATTTTGGCTTAGTCTCTTCCACATGTTCAGAGGTTTTTTTTGGGGGGGGAAGACTGAGGAAAACAAAAAAGAAAACTTGTGATATAGAAATTTTGCTTTTAGACATTAATTTAAGTAAAAGCAATTTTATTTGCAACATTATTAGGAGTGTCATCTTCGTCTGGAATTTCTGATCCTGAACACAGAAATATTCCTGGGATTGAGACAAGCTTTTCTATTCTTTTATATATCTGTCTTCAATAAAAAAAAATCTTTCTATTATAACTTAGGAAAAATATTTTAAATAATATTGGATAGCAATAATCATTTTGGCATTGATTATTCTTAAAAAATATAATTGGACTTTCTTCTAATACTTTTTTTTCAATTTTTTCTAGCTTTACCAGGACTTTTTTATTGAATTGTTCCACTTCCAACTTATAAATAAATAACTATACCTGTTCCCTTAACATCTTTATGTGTTTATAGATCCCAGAATAGTTAGCAATCAAGTTCTTCTCCATATTAACTGTGAAATCAGGAATTTGAATAGAAGGACTGGTCAATTTCTATCAACACTTAGATGTTATTATTAGGCAAATGAAATTTGCAAAGCAGTAAGACTGGGAAAGATGCAGTTTGATCCAAAAATCTGCATCTGAATTGACTAGAAACATATTTAGTGAGTTGTTGCATAAACTATATATGCAATAACTATCTTAGAAAGCCAGACTGGTCTTATGAAGTAAACACTAAAGTTCATCTAGAACAGACTTGGGCATTGTACGGCCTGTAGGCCATATCCAGCCCACAGGCAGTCCCAGTCTGGCCCATGGTGTCGTTGGCAGGGAGAAGGTCATTGGCAGTGTCAGCGGTGGGGCAGCATGGTGGTGGCCATGTCAGGGGGCAGCTTCCAGCCTTACTGGAGATTCTAATTAGATGAGATGATTTTAAGAAAGCTTGCATTCATCTGTATGAGACCTTGGGCATTTCTGTAACAAAACCATGGTGCATGATGCAGCAACTGAAGCATGCAAGCTGGGTTCATACAACAGTCACAAACTAGCCAATCACATTTTAGTCCATTAACTAACCAATGACATTTAATATATTATATGTACTAAATAAATCTACAGGATACACTTACTTTTATGTAAGCTAAAGTATATCATGTAGGAGGTTTTTTTCAGTTGAACTCTTACAACTCTAGTTTACCTTCAAGAATATAAGGCATTAGAATTGAACTTCTAAATCATAAGGATGTGAACATTCACAGATATAATTATTTTACAATTAAATGCGAATGTTGATATCCTTATGATATATGTAAAATGTTTTGGATCTTGCATCTCTTGGCACCTTCCCTCTTGTAACATTTGAGAGTAGGTGAGCTGATTGGCAGCAGAGTCTTCCCTCATTCATCAACCAAGAGCAAAAGGTTAAATATGACAGGCAACTGCAAAGTGATCAATTTTCTTGGAGTTGTGTCATTCAATCAACTTTGAAGGTCATATTATCATATTTGTATGTCCTTTCTCAGGAAAAAAAACTGTCAGATCCCTTCATTTCTGATGATGCAGACTCTTGATCAGAGGCCAATGCTTCTGTAGTATCTTCTTCTACTTATATCCCTTTTACAGACTATATACTCAAACTCATCTTTCTCTACTGAAGTTGGAACTCTCTATGCTCACTGCTCCTCCCAAAGACTCATGTCTGTGTTTTCCAGATAAGCCATTTCTGGCTTGGGTTTAGTAGATTTTCTTCAACAGAAGAGATCATAACAGTGACAGTGTGGTCTTACCAGCAATCAGAGCTAATACAACCTCTGTAATCTGATAATCTCCATTCATGATGAGTTTATTTTATTAAATAGCAATAGCATTTAGACTTATATACTGCTTTACCAGTGGTGTAATTCAAACGGTCTAACAACCGGTTCGCTGAGTGCGCGCTTTGCCGGAACTGGGCTGAACTGGTAGAATCCCATCTCTGTGCCTTACAGTGCTTTAATGGCCCTCTCTAAGCAGTTTACAGAATCAGCAGATATGCATACCTCAACTTCAGAAAGCAATATACAACACACTTCAGGATATATTTTTTTCTATACAATTGCTAGCATTATTGGTCATAGTTAATGCACAAGATTTCACAAGTCATTAATGTTTTGAGCAAAAAATAGAACCAAACATACTCAAACAGCATTTTCCCGCCTGGCATGAAATTATTTGGCAGAGAGAGCAGGGAAGGCCTTCAAGGGATGTTTAAGGAAAATGAATTGAGGAGATTAAACTGGCTCTCTTCCTGTTGAAACACAAAACTATTACACAAACCACCACCAGCATCAATCCTGCCCAATTCTTCAAAGAAAGATGGATCAAAACTAATCTGGATTTAATGTATCCAAACATAAGAATGAAGTATCAAAAATACAGATTTAGCAGAAGCACATTATAATCACAATGCAGAAAAGGACTGGAAATTCAGAATCTAGTCTATGCCAACATTTCAGATTCAACCAACTTAGATTCAAAATTTGGATCCCAAAACAAATAGAATCCTTTTTTTAAAATAATTTGAGTATTAATAAGGGATGAGATATGGGAAGTAGGTTTTTTTTAAAAAAAATATGAAATATTGCAGTTACTGAAGTTGGTTTATATTTGTCTGGAGGCAAGAGAAATCTTTTAGTTCTGCATTTCTCTTTTTATAGTTTTCTTGGCATTAGCCTTCAATCTTTGTATTTGTAAATTCAAAGAGGGTTATTGACAGCAAGAGAAGGGAAGAGGCCCTAGTAAGTTGGGTTAGGAAATTAAGACAGAAGAATGTAGTAAAGACAAACTACTGATCTAAATGCTAGATGTTCCCAAAGATTACAACAATTCGCCATGGCCAACTTGCCATGGGACAACTCACCATGGTCAATTCACTGCAGGACAAGTGTTACATCAATATCAAAGAAATGTTGGAATAAAAGTATTAAAGAACTGATGCAAAAAAGGGACAAAATGAAATGTGAATGACAAAAATTAAAATAATTTGTATTTATTTTAAATAATTAAATTGAAATGTTAAATTGTCCAGTGAGTTGTCCCATGATGAGTTGGCCAGGGCAAATTGCCCCACAGCAAGTTGGACATGGTGAGTTGGCCACAAGTTAGCTGTGGAGAATTGGCCATGGCGAGGGGGCATTGAGGTGGCTGTGGCAAGTTTTCCCATTCCATCCCATCCAATCCCAGGTTCCTGTGAAATTTTTATTGTTTGTTCTCTGGTAAACAATTCCTGGTTTGAGCTTATGACAGTGAAGAATGGGTGTTTCTATGAGAAAGACAAACCTCCATAGGCTAGTATGGATTAGTGCCTTTTAGCAAGTTTCTTCAGTTCTACTAAGTGTCCGTGGACCTTAAATACAGCTTATCTGTGCAGGTCCTCAAATTCCCATGCACACTTTTGTTCAAATCTTGACAGTTTTACTTCTGCTGTCAACAATTTCATGAGCTTCTGCTTTTTCATCTCTAGGTCTCTGAAACATCTCAAATTTGTATTTAATGAATGATGATTTTCTTCAGCACAAAATATTAAAGATTTCTCAAAACAAGCAGATTGCCTTCTTTATCTACAAGAATAGCAGAGTTAAATTTAAAAAATAAAAACTGTTCCACCTAAGGGTCTATAGCAAAAACAAAAACAAAGCCATATATTAGGATTTCTCTGTGTTCAGTTGATGTCCTAATTTGTCCTACCAGTTATCTGTTAAAGAACTAATAGAGAGAAAACTGCACTAAACATGGCAGGGCAACTTGTTGCATATGAACAAGGAGCAAACTCCACACTTGCTTGCACTGACAATGTTAATTAGTACTGGTAATGAAACATCTGCAAGCAAACAACCAAGCACAGAGAGCACCAGTGTTCCATAATTCACTATTTCATCTGGCCTTGAAGAACTAATCTTTATTTTCTGTTTTACTTGGCTCTGCATCTCTTGACTCTTGTTTCCCTTTAAGTGAAATTAAGGGAACATAATCAGATCAGAACTTTTCTACTGATCAAAACAAGGCACTATAACCAAGAACAAGTTTTGCAGCTGCTTGCTTTAATGACTCAAGCAGCCAAAGTAACCAAACAACAATGCAAGATCACAGGCATGCTTAACCAATAATGATAACAATAACTCAGTACGCTACAGATAACCTCTTATTTTTAAAAATCTCCATTTTGATGATCTTATTTATCCAAAAGTAGAATTAAAATGCAATATTGTAAATACAATAAATAAAGCTAAGCATGAAGTAACATCACTGCATAGCGCCTACCGAATCATTTCTGAAAGTGCCAACAAATGATGCAAGGAGAGACATTGAATAACAAATGATAATGGGCACATCCAGATATGATGAGCCAAGAAAGAAAGAGAGATATAATAGCAGCTACTTGGTTTGTCAAATCACTCCTCTTAGAAATGAATCCACATTCTAGGCAAACATTGTTCTCTAGTGACCAGATTCAAGGCTGCACTTTAACCTGATTTTTAGCTGGGGAACTGGCTAAAAGCTTGCAAGTCTACTTAAGCTATAGAGCAGACTTCCACTTACATGCTAGTTATTCAAGACAAAGTTACATATTCTTAAAATTCTTTAACTGTTGTTAGTCGCCCGGAGTCACTACAATGGGATCAGCTGCCATATGAATGGAATGAAATGAAAAATACAGATAACTGTAGAAATTGACAGCTACAGAAAATAGTAATAATGTCCAATTTTCTCCAACTTAAGGTACACACTGCATAAATTTTGAAAAGTGGGAACCAATTTCTAATGCAAGAAAATATACCACAATATTTTTGCTGGATCAGAACAAAAGTCTACATTATTTTAACTATTTCTTGGTTAATAACAGGTTGATAACATTTTATTACTTGATCTCTAAGGTTTAAAATTTAGTTGGGTGTCAACTGTACACAACATAAAATGAAGTACATGGAATGTTGCCAGCAGCAGGCTTTCTCAAGTGGTAACCTCCATGTTTTGGAACATACTGTCTATCCTAGGACATATTTTTGGCCTCAACCTTCTTTGCATTTTGCAAACCTTTCAACCCCATATTGTTCAAGCATGCCTTTGAACTGGGGTGACTGTAATTGACCATTTTGAAATTAATGTACTGTTACAAGGATATCATGTTGTTTACAATCAGGTGTAAACTGTCCAATTGGGCTGGGTTCCAAATACAGTCAAATAAATACATGCCTAAATGCTTTGTGTCCCAACTTCAGCAAAGGCAATAAATGCCCTTGCAACTGGCAGGCAAAGTGCAGGTGTGATTCAGGCAGAGGTGCTGGACAGGAGAACACACATGTTGGAGGAAGTTTGATACAAAATGCCGTGATGAGGGGGAAAACAATGGGAGGCACAAGGAAAATTGGAAAAGAGCAACTGAATAGGGTACTTAAAGCAAGGCTTGTGAAGAGGTCAGGAAGCTTGTCAGAACAGATAGCAGCAGACAGGTATGGGGAGGTAACAGAAAAGGGGGTTCGGGAGCAGGGAGGCAGAAAGAGTATGTGTGTGCATGGCAGCTTACTAGAGGCTGAAGAGAAGATGTAATCCGAGTCGAACAGTCCATAATCAGAAACTCACAATGTCTTGAAAAGTAGAGAGGGACGAGCTAAGACTTGGTCAGGAACGTGCTAAGATCGAAAACATAGCAGGAGTCAACAGCAAGAATACACAAAGCCAGATACCGAAGTTGCTTCCAGCAACAGAAGGCAATCCTTGCTCAATTTAAATCCTCTCCCTGGAAGAGTAGGAAAAAGCCCTTTCCTTGCTCAGCTGTTGCCAATAATGAGGCACCCGTCTGGCTTGCAAAGTTAGTGTCTTGCTGCTTGCTCACAAGGCGCTTTCCTTTGATGAGGTGCAGGATTTTCAGGCTGAAGGGGTTTGCTCATGCTGGCTAACTAAGGATTAGTCCTGATGGAGGAGGGACCTAAGAGGATGTCAGCATTGGTGCAATTGCTGTTAAATTAGTAGAAGCAGTGCCTAGTGGGACCTAGTCTGCCTGTGTCTTGGACTTTACTCTGGGGCCATGACAAAATGAGACTTAACATACTTCAATGTGCAGTGGGTACCAGTGCCCCCTGTTCTGTATTTATGTTTATTTTCCCTTCCCCGTTTTTTCATTTTACTTCATTACTTTTAATAGGCATTTGAATTGTCAAGAAGAAAAGAAATTAATATAATACAAATTCAAATAAGGTCTAAAAGGATATTGAAAAACAGATAATAAAGATAATAACAAAATTAAGCAATGAAATAGAGGCAGATAACAAAAAAAAATCCACTGATTTCGGTCTCCACTGACCAAGTTTAATCATAACATAGGTAATAAGGACCAATAAATAAGAATAAGTATAAGTATAAATAGAGGTAAGAAGGGGAAAATCAGGGCTTTTGTCCCATTTGTCTCAAACAATAAGTTACTTAATGTTATACAGGCTCTAGAAAATGGTTTATGTTAATTCAGATATATCTCTGGACCACTTCTAAAAGGCCTGCCCCTTCCACAAACATGGTACAACCATAAAGAATTAAAATCCATTCTGAAATTCATATTAATCATCTGGCATGATAACACAATCAAGATTCATAGTTGTTACAGTTCCTTCTTCTTTTGAATTCTACAAGTTTTTGAATTTGATCATTAGCCTTTTATTAAATGTACTATATATAATTTATTACTAGTCTATATCAGTCATTTAATGCCTTATTCATAATAAAGGTTGAATAATTTGTAATTATTTGCAATAGAAACTTTAATCTTGGTAAAATAATTTTATCAATGTAATTATTCATACGCAAGACAGATTTAATTTCTTCATTCTAAAAATATCTGTTGTTATGTATTAACAGATGAGTAAGTAATAACTGAATAAATCTTTGTTGATTTTTGTAAGAACAAAGCCTAAATATTTTATTTTTCATCAATAAAACACTTGCTTTTTAGCATCCTCTGTCAAGTTTCATATCATCATCTTGAGTTTTTTCTTTATTGATTCAGTAGTCTGACAATAAACTGGATTGGTTCTGCATTTCTTGCATGTGTCTTTCAGGTACCCAAATGTTCTTTCTATGAATATACTGGAAATTCTTCAGATGTATTTCTTAATAAGGAAAAAAGTAATAAGAAAAAATGTTCCTCTGTACCCATATCTTCTATTCCCAACTAGAAGTGGAGTGAAGACATCAGAACTATTATTCTGTGCATTTAAGGATCAAAAACATATAAACACTGTTTTATTATTTTATTATCTGTCAAGTCTGTTAACTCTCCAAAAAGTTTTCTTTTCAATTGACACAGCACTGACTTGCCTTTATATATACAAATTTTAAGTTATTTCTTTGGGGTTTTCAACCAATTTAGTTACCAAAATGTGCATCTTATTTTTTCCAATGAATCTTGTTTGTCATTCTGTCAAACAGGCATCCCAGCAAGGAAAACATGTTAAAATTGCTATTAAAGCTTCAACCTTTAAGATATTGCACATATTTTGTGGTTCCAATTCTTCACTGTGTACTTTTTTGCTACACTGACTGAATATATTCAGCATCATCCGGTATTTCACTGGTTTACTAACCAATAAACCCTAAAATCATAATTGCAAAGAAAGCCCTTTAATATTGCAATAAAGCTTGCCTCTGTTCAAAGGGCAGCTATTGTTGAGCGATGCTATCCCATTCATGACTCCAAAATGTGTCTTTATTCAAGAGTGGTGAAAGCAGATGAAGTCTAGAAATGCAAACATGTTCATTAGGCTAAGGATCAAATATTCTGGAACAGGAGATACTGGCTAGACAAGTATGGACAGGTGGTGTCCTGGGAAAAGCCGTGGTGGCTCAATGAAAGAAGAAACATCTCAAAATAATTAGGAGGCTGAACAGCACAATCATCAGAGAGTATTGCCCTTTCTTTCTCTCAAGTGCTTGCCTACTTCAAAATTTGTAAAAAGGATTCATAGTCTGTGTTTTACAAACATGGTCTAGATCAGGGGTCCCCAAACTTGACAACTTTAAGACTTGTGGACTTCAACTCTCAGAATTCTCCAGCCAGCTATGGGAGTTGAAGTCTACAAGACTTAAAAGTTGCCAAGTTTGAAGGCCTCTGGTCTAGATTCAGCCAGTGTCCTCTCCCAGTAAAATATCTGAATCATCTGGGAGGGCAACACATATAGCATGGATTGAAGATGTAAAAGTACAAGGACATATGATAAATGGAGGCATGGTAAGGATTTTCTGGATATTTTCTTTGGGTGCAGGGACATTTCCTTCATTTTATGTTGTCTTTTGTGATTTGGGCCTTCTTAGGGCTTACGTTACCATTTCTATGTCTCCTCTCCTCAAAATAACATAAACCAGGCTGCCAACTTTGACTAACATGATGGTCAAAAAGAGATCTGGAGCTCTATAAAACAAGTTGAGGAGCCACATGTGATTCTGGCCTTTAAGCTACCAGCCCTTGCAGTGAAGGCTTACAAATAGCACAGTTGCGAAATAGATTTATCTAGAGACACAGCTAATCAGCCTTCTTCACAATGTCATGTAAGACTATAAGGAGTGCATTTATTTATTACTGTTTGGTTTATTAGATAAAAATGTCCTTTGAGGACCCACTCTCCCACTACAAAACTCTCTAATTAAAATAATACTGCACTTTATAAAACTGTATTAATTCCGTACTAAAACTCAAAGCAGCAGCAGCAGTAGAACTGAGTATCTAGCACAATCATTAACATGTGGAGTACAATTAAACACTCTTTTAAAAAGTCAAGAAAAATGAAGCCACACATTTCTTGACAACGGGGGAGAGCCAGTAACTTACATTACTATATAAAAAGCCCTCATCTGTTCTTTGCCAGTCTAGGCACCTCATAGACCAGTGGTAGTCAACCTGGTCCCTACCGCCCACTAGTGGGCGTTCCAGCTTTCATGGTGGGCGGTAGGGGTTTGCTATAACTCTGCTTTATAAATGTTATAAAGTAAACTTACTTCCCTACTTTATAAATCACCATTACTGTGGAACCGGTGGGCGGTTAGAAAAGTTTACTACTAAGAGAGATACAAAAGTGGGTGGTAGGTATAAAAAGGTTGACTACCCCTGTCATAGATAGCTATCAAAGACAAGACAAATTGATCCACTGTAGCCATATATACCAATAACATGTGCTGTGTATGTAGACATGTACATATAGTCTATAAAATAAACTTTGAGAGGCATCAAAGTGTAGGTACAAAAGGATTACAAGTATCCAAAAAAATCTAAAGGAGCCTGAAATGGCATAAATAGCTTTCCACCAACACCTCAAAATAGCAGGTTGGCTGAGAGAATCAATAAGCTTTGCCTAATAAAATGTGCTTCTAAATTTTTATTCTCCTTTGTCTCTCAGTACCATAAATATCTGTGAAGTCCATTAGCTAAGCTGGTACTTTCCTATATTGACATTCTACTATTCAGGATTGTTATCCATTCTGTTATCCATGGCAAGCCATTTGCTTTATGATATAATTTAAAATTTGGAAGGGCAAGACCACCTCTGCTTTCTGAATTTTGCAAAAAAAAAACACCTCTGTTTTTTTCCCACTCCATATAAATGTGTTGACAATTGTTTGCCATTCCTGTACAGTTCTAAAATTGTAATTGACATCATTTGGAATAAATAATTTATCTTGAGCAATACTTTCATTTTAATACTTACATTGATCCTAGCCAAGATGGCTTTAAATTCCTCCACTTTTCAAGATCTCTTGCCATAATTTGACATAGTTATTTTTATATATTTCATTGATTGTTACCTGTCAAAGGCAGATCAAGATATTTCACTAAGTGGGTTCAGAGTCAGATTCTTCCTGCAAAAAAAAAATTAGCTTCTCATTGCATTGCATTTCTTGTAATTATTTTTGGTTTCTGGACATTGATTTTATATCCAGAGAAATCTCCAAAACTATTAACTGTTTTGGGCAACTGTCTTGTGGCTTTTTGTGGCTCTGTGATGATTAATAGTACATTGTTGCATAACATTTGAACTTATATTCCTCTCCATGGAGACCTGCATTTGTTTATCACTTCAACCTTTATTGTCCATATTTCTAGATCAATGATGAATAAATAAAGGAGAGAGTGAACAATCTTGGCTTTTACTGATTTAAAAATCTGCAGAGTGAATGCCATTTGCTTTCTTACCATTGATATATGTTTTTGACTCAACTCTTCTTGGACTCTTCTCTGGGATTTATTTTATTCAGTACAATCAGCAAGAACTTACAGTACAAACTGTTGGAAGTTTTTTTTATGTTCAGAAAGATTAGTGCAGCCTTCTTCCTCTTTTTGTTTATATTTTCTATCATATTGATTATGAATCTAACTGTTGTTCTTGATATTTCTCTTTGGAATATAGCCTGTTTGATCAATACATATTATATCTGAAACACATTTCTTGAATCAATCAGCTAGCATTGTTGTAAAAAAAATTGTAATGTACATTCAGCAGGGAAATGTGTCTATATAATTAACCAGAGTTATGTATGCATCCTCCCATGTTGCCATTGTTTTCTTTAGTTTCATTCATCCTATTCATCAATAGTTCCAGCAGTTCCTTTTCAAGTTCTTTTCAATATGTAATTGCCTAAGAAACAAATAAAAGCATTAAAAATAATCAAATTAGGAAAAGCATCTCATGCTTTTCCTAATTTGATATTTTTAATGCTTTTATTTGTTTCTTAGACAATTATAGATGTATATAATATATACTTCACTGTATTTCATACCAAACTTCAATATATTAATCTGTAGCACCTTCAATGTTAATCTTAGAACATAATCCTTTAAAAAAAACCTGTCAGATCATCTATTATTTCTGTTGTTTCTGGAATGTAACAATTTGGACCCTTTCTTCATTGCTCATATTGTCTGTTTCTTTGTTTTTTTACAGTGATAAGCAACCTATTTCTTGTTGTTGAACAAGGAATAGTGGAGTAATTTATACAAAACATGTAGCCATAATGTGTGGTTTATAAACCAGAATATATTACATTGGCCAAAAAAATAAAATAAAACCACATTAGGATTCGGATATCTGTGAGACTCTAACTTTCAGAATACATTTACAAACCATTTACCAATAAAAACTAGGATGTATTGTAGTAGACAATGACTTTTATGTAAAAAAAGAAAGCATGTAATTACTTCTCTGGGCATATACTGTACAAACAAATGTTGCTATGTTACATTTAGATATAAATTACCTGATCCAATACAGATATAAATACAACAACTTTATCTTGTTCTCTTTTTCTATAAGTCCCTAAGTAAGTGTGGTTTAATTTACATTTTTAAAAGTACTTTCAAAATGGGACAATTAATGGAAAATGGAACACGTTTTCTTAATATTTTATAGTCACACCTAAGATTTCTTGCTTTTGGTCTGGAAAAAAGAGAGATGCAGCATTTAGCTGATTTTGAGAACAAGGGGTATTATAAAAATGTTTGATGGATACAATACAGAGACTCGCATCCAAGAGTTTAAAGTAACTCCATATCATCTTTGAAACAATGACTCTGCAGTCATCTCTCTTCATACTGTATTACATTACATTCTTGACTTTATTTACCTTGACATTTCATACTAAAACCACATGGTACTTATTCCAGAAGGGTACTCGTGTTCGTCTTTGCAATAAAAACCAATTCAATATAGAGAGAGCAAGCTGTGGCTTTGTAAATATTATGGGTGCTACTTCATATGAAATGTGACTCATTCGAGGTTGAAAACAGCATCATTGTAACAGTTATTTTTCTTTGTCAACCTGCAGTGAGATACAGATCATTTTCCCCATATTGTGATATCCTCAGGTTGCACTCAAGGCAAATGAAGAGATAGAGCAAGGAGAGGGAAATCCCAATAATGACATCTTATAGAAGGCAAACAATTGGAAGCAAAGTCTCACCCCACTGTCTATGACAGGCAAAAATCCCACACCATTGTACCACCCAAAATCTCACCCCATTGTATAGAAAAGAAAAATACCGAGTTGGCAAGAGAAATATCAAAACTAGTTTGCCAAGATCAAGGGAAGGATCTTTGGGGAAAGGGAACAGCCTTCTGCCATCTAATTTTTTTGCATCTATAAAATATACCAAGTCATTGAAACTTGTATGAAAGCATGAATACAAAGTCCCTCCACCACTGGAAGGGCAGTAGAATTTCTGGGGTAATGTAAATAAAAAACCCTGAAGAATATAAATTTTCTACAATCTTTCTTGCCTGCCCCCCCCCCAAATGTGAAGCAAAAGCAAGTGCATGCAGTATTATTCTCAATCTGTATAACTGCTTTTACTACCAACTGTGGCTTTTAAATTTATTAAGCAATTCTATGCATTCCTGTGAAAAAGTAAGAATCTTAGTGAAGCTTATACCTCAAGTCCCAGCTTCAGAATACAAATAATTTCAGTGAAATTGTATACATGCTTATTCAGAAGGAAATCCCATTGAGCTAAAAGAACTGAATCCCAAGTAAGTACTGTATATATACAATTGAAGCCCTAGTTTCCTTAGTTCCCAAGCAATTGGAAAGAAATAGAACAAAATTTTCATGCTCTGCTTATATCAGTACATGTATCATAATTTTTGCAAGGAACAATATTGAAAATTAAATATTAAAAATCAAAAATTGTAAATATTTGTGATAAATAAATGGAATTGTATGAATTGCAGGAAAATAATCTCATGCAGTCACCACATTAAGAAGTTAGCTGCATCTCTGGATTGTTTACTTAAAAATTGAGTAAAATGTTACCTTATTAAGCATATTTTCACTCCCAAAAGTTTAATTTTTTTAATTGGCTAACCTAAACTTCCCAATCTATTTTCCCCCTAATCTACCATATATCAGTTCAAGTGATGGACTTTAAAATTTTACAGAACCACTTTTTTCTTTTTCTTTGCTGGACCTTCATATTGGCAGTTAAAACTCTTTTATTACAAAATTTTAACAGTTGATACTGTTTTTTTAATTGTATTTACATGGCTTTAGGTTATACTGTCTTAATTCTTGTTTATGGCTTTACAATGCCATAAATGCACCTTTCTGTATTACAGAGAAATGGGATATTAAGTCCCATAAATAACTCATTCTGCCCCCCTCCAATTTCAGATGGAATTAGGGCAGGAAATATATGAGCGTACAATTTTGCTACTATTGCAGTTAATTTAGATCATTGTTTTTCAAACTTGGCAATTTAAACATGTATAGCATTTCCCAGCCAGTCAGAATTCTGGTAACTGAAGTCCACACATCCAGTTGCCAAGTTTAAAAAAAACCCACTGATTTAGAGCTTGAGAGTTATTCAGAAAGGGAGTGCCAATGATGACTTAAAAAGCTCATGTTTCCAATTCTATATTCGATTATGTGGAAATGTGTCTCCTTCTATAATATTACATTATGCTTTAGTCACTAGATGGCACTGGACTTGACTGAACCTGGGTAAGAATACTTTCTGTGCTATGTATGCTGTACCTGCTTAAAAATTGTTTCCTAGCTTTTGATTTCTGTAACCTCCAATAGCAACAATGCAATATGTAACATCTGAATAACACTGGAATGAATAAAAATGGAAGAAGTATTTTCAGGTAAGGAAATAAGACAGACATTTTCTATGCCAAACAACATTTTGTTACTTGGCCACCCTCCATTGTGAAAAGTTTAGGAATGGCTGATCCTATGCAATTTCTGAATCCACAACAATACTCCCAAGGGACAAAAAGTATTAAATTGTGAGCAATCAAAGCTAGAATTAGGAAAACTTCCTAATACACTTCAATAGCTGACTATTCAGAAGGATGATAGAAAGTGTAGCCATTCAGTAGCAATGGGCTAAAAAACACTCTTGTATCTTTTTCAATAGATTATTTTGTGGAGAGTGATCATCTATTTCCAAGTTTAAACAAGCCTACTCACTGTTTACATTGCAAAATTCTAGTTCAGATGGAGTGCAAGAGTTTTTGTTATGATTAGCAAGTAGAGAATTTAGTATCACTCTATTACACACATATACACTCTCTGGCCAACATATTTTGATTTAAAGGACTGGGGGGGAAAACTATGTATTTTCCAACACAAATAAAAATTCATTTGAAAAAAGATCCTCCCCCAAAAGGAATGACTATGTTTTTCACACAGCCTAAAATATCAGGATTATTAGTTCCAAAGAAAGAAGATATATTAGAGTAGTAAAAAAAAAAATGCAAGCACCAACTGGAATTATTTCTGAGCAGTAAATCCAGATAATGCTGTTCTTCCTATTCCTTTCACACATTCAGCTGCCTCCATTACTTCTCCCAAAGTAATTGCCTTCCAGAGAAGGTGCAGAGCAAAGTAGTGGTGTATATTGCGGTTGCGCTGTTTCACTCAGAATTTCGCAGTCCCAAATATAATTGCACTTTGGGATTTTTTAAAGAAATGTTTGTAACACATATGCTGTTAAGAGAAGCAAAAGCTTCAAAAGGTCTTAAAATAAGCAGTTCTTGTAGTAAATCCCTACACTGTCAAATATCCTAATTCCACTTAACACTGCTTGGAACAACAGAGATACAAGTCTACCACTATTATTGGAAGCCTTAGTTGTGATTACCTGTTTGTCATAGCAGATGAACTTCAAGATTCATTGGAAAATTTGTACAAACAATAGGCTTGTACAAATAGAGCCATTTCAATGTTTTTATTTGCAATAAAGTAATACTATACAATTGGCATAGTAGTCGGGGTGATTCCACACTATATTAAGAAACTTGTTTAACAGCTGATAAAGAGTCCTAAAACACAGAGCTCTTTGGCATACTTATCTGCTGATTGGCTATGCTTGCTCACTCCTGTGCTTATAAATTAGAAATATCATGGAGGCCACGGTGACCTAGCTAGATTTTGACCAAAACAGAGAAAGTACCATGCATTAAACCTCAGATTCAATAGAGCATGTTTACAACACAGGCAATGCGTAATATTCATTAAAATATTCCCTATTATTATGGTACTAGTTCCAATCTTGTTCAGCATGTTTCATTGTGCAAGAGATTATGACAAAATGTAGCACCCAGTACTTGATGCCTAGCTATAATTAATAACTTGGAGAAGGCAGCAAAATGTGACAAAGAAAAAGAACATGGGGTGATCCAATATAGCTTCCAAGCCCTTAATCTGTGAAGCAGACTATCTTAAGGACCGTTTAGAATGAGGATAAAGTCGTTGCTCTTCCCAGCGCTCAATCAATGCTCTTTCATGCTTATTTCAAGGAGCTAGAGTTAAGTAGAATGCAAAATCAAAGGAAGGTTAATTTTCATAAGCTCAAGGCTCTGGGTGCCTCCATGCTGTGGTTCCCCCTCCTACTAACTAAAAGGAACAGCCAATTTCTCTCCCCCTCGCCCCATCTGCCTGCCTCACTGTGCAGACTCCATCCTTCCCATTTTCCAAATGCCAAGTTGGGCCTTTCCTTGTTGTGGTTAGGCTCTAGCTGTCTCTTACTCTCTCCAGCCATTGCCATGATCAACGTCTTTCATTAATAATGTGTGCCTGGTTTTTATCAACTCTCATTGCTCCAAGTTTAGTTCATAATACATTACAGTACAGAGAGTATTATCACTGGCAGCTGGCCCTGACAAGATAGGGAGTTATAAAATACTAAAAACTCTCCTCACAGCTTTCTGCAAACACAGGGATCAGGCTGTGTGCTATTCCAGTTCTTTGCTTCATTATTTATGTTAAAATAAAGGCACTGTTGGCCCAAATGGAGATGAAACCTGACAGAGCTTTACAAACAGAAGGACAGAAGAAGTCTTTCTATGCATACTCAGGTCTCCACAAATGTATTAACTTTTCACAAGAAATGTATTGTAGCATTGTCTGTTAAGGTGTCACAATTTCCTATTTTTACTCCAATAAACCACCATGGCTACTTCTCCAGATTACTTACACACACATATTTGCAATCTATCACTTGTGATATAAATTTGTATTTACCAGCAAATTTATAGGCTGCATCCTATATCTGCTTAGAAATATGCAGACATTATTACACGTAGATTGACTGCGTTGTACAGCAACCATTCACAGTTATGGAAGTGATGAAAAGTAATTTTGTGGCCAATCCACACATTTACAACCTTTGCAAGTTGTACAGCAAAGAAAGCTGTAGTAAGATAAGCACACTAACCATCTCATTTAGTGACTGCCTTGCTTAAGATCAAGTTGCTAGTTCCCATTGTGGTCACTATGAGGATACCCACTCACTATATAGACTGTATTAGCCTTTAGTGAATCTAGATGGAATCATGAAAGTCCTCTAGTTTTGGTCTTGTTTGAGGGAGGCAATAGATGGTTTTTCAGAAGAAAAAAAATCAGGGCACCCACTTTAGTTAAACGGTACATCCATGGGATTCAAGTTAACAATTATACACATACATGCATAGTACATATCCAGAAACACACATATACCCCTCTATCACTCTATTCCATTTTGGGGTGAGCTTCATACTGCATATAAATCACGTTAGTTTAACTCTATAGCACTGCCCTAAGAAATTATTTCATTTCCTTAATCTGACAGTTAAGTCTGCTTAGTACACATTCAAATTAGGTTCACATGAGCACAATGCAATTAATCTAAAAGGCCACTTCTTTCCAAAGTGCTTCTTTCCAGACTGTAAGTATCTCTGCAAAACGTTGGCTCTAGTATAAGAGGGAGGTTACATCCCCTCTGGAGCATTGTGCAAGCACCGTACACGCCATACGTGTGCGTGGAAACGCTGAAGAGTTCAAATACAGGTAAAGGATGATGGGCAGGCGGGTGGGCCCTCCAGAGCACCGTACCAGAACGGTACCCGGTGTTTCCGGCAGGAACTGGTACACCCATACCAGGGTTACCTCCTGCAACCCACCACTGCTCTAGAGTCAAAAATTGCTTGGCTTTGTCCTACAGCATTGAGAAAACAGTTGACATCACTAGGGACTTTTCCATCATTTCCCTTTCTACTACAGAAGTCATATCCAAACATCAAGCCCTAAAACCAATTCTACACACTCCAAGCCTTGTGCAAAACATTCTAAAGAGCATTTTGTAAAAATTTGTCATAAGCAAAACATCCTTTCTCAAAGCTCTTAGGCAGTCATGTCCTCTGGAATGCTCAATGTCAGACATTTTGCTGGCAGTGTAAGGGAATTTTGCCCATTCATGTGAACCCTTCTAGAGGAGGTAGCTGCTTTAATGCTTCAAGGAAGAAGCCTGTTGCTTTGTGAAGTAATTTGTTAATTGTCCTCTGTTAGATCGGCGGCAGTAAAAAGAAGAAGAGGCGTCTGAGGTAACCTTCAAGAACTCTTTATTGGTCATGCTGAGAGCCGGTGATCCCACTGCTTGTCGCCAGTGTTAGATCGGCGGCAGTAAAAAGAAGAGGCATCTGAGGTAACTTTCAAGAACTCTTTATTACAGGCAAGAACAGTAACTGTGAGTAGACCAGCACCTCTCCTCCGTCTGACAGCTTTTTATATGGAGCTGTCAGATGGACAAGCCAATAGCCTTGCGTATGACAGCCTGGCAACTCGCAGGCACGCCTGTTTGGCTAAGACACGCCTGGCTGCTGCCGAGTTGTCATTCATAAGTCGAGGACTTACGAGGCTATTACATCCTCCACAGCAGACGTGGGTTCCTCCCAGTTCGGCGGAAAAGGTATTAATTCGGCCGGACACGTGACTGTACTGGTTCTATCTTCGGCTGCGCCATGTTCATTTTCTATTCTGCACATGTGCAGAACAATCTTTATTGAAAAAAAAGTGATTTCCCCCCCTTTTTTAATGTTCTGCGCATGCGCAGACCTTCATAAGTGCAAATGTGCACACGTCCGGAGCACAAAGTTTTTCGGGCACTGAACCAGTAGTAATGCTGGCAGGAACCCACCCCTGCTCCACAGTGCTGTATCTTTTGCTTGAAGAAACTGCTTCCTGCAACCCTTTTGAAAATTCAACAACATACCTATTCTACCTTTTCAATGGGAGCAAGAAAGCCTCCCTAAATTCAACCTAGATTTACTTCTGATTAAACCAGCATTTAATGTCACAGTTAAAATAAGATGCATTCAATGCCTGTGGATGTACAACTAATGAAAGATTGAGTTCAACATTAATTGATACTTGGCTAATTTGGATCAAAGATTCAGGACTCTCCTAACTTTCGTGTTAAAAAATAACCCCAAAATATATGTGAGAAAATTCAGCTTTGTGTAAAAAATTTCTGCACTACCACCAATGATCTATTTGCTTGCCAATCACTAAATCAGCAAAAGTATTCTCTTCCTGGCACAGTATTCAATTACTGAATAAAGGGCTTTTGGGGTCAGCTGGGGATAAAGTCTGAATGAACATTTCTTCTCTGAACCATAAGTCCCAAAAACATATGTTTAAGTTTATATAACACTAACTGCAATTCACACATAGAAACACACATAGAAATTGCCCCAAATTTCTCTTTCTGACTACTATTTACCTTGACTTTAATTCAGGGTTGAATGCATTCTCTGTTTGTTTACTTTTCTCCCTCCCTCCACTTGGAACGGACTTGATGGAAATGATATTCACTGAGTAATGAGCATTCTTACCCTGGTCCCATTTCTTGGTTCAATCTTATGTTCTAAAGAATGAGAGTTTTTTGCATTTTGAGTTTATTGTAGCCTATCAACAATCACAGAAAGCATAATTTCTGCCACCATGTTGAGTATCTCTATTCTTCAATATCTCTCTAGGTTTTATGGTGAATCCAATGCTTTTTTGATAGTAACAAAGAAGGTGCTTTTAGAAGTTTGGAAGGAAATTTCTTATTTATATTAATTTGAGAAAATCAGTGCAACTGCCCATTTTAAATATCTAACTCTAGATGGTGAACAAAAATTATGCATCTAGTCCTCCACATGCGACCACAATTGAGCCCAAAATTTATGTTGCTAAATGAGACCTTTGTTAAATGAGTTCTGCCCATTTTACGACTTTTCTTGCCATAATTGTTAAGCGAGTCACTGCAATTATTAAGTTAGTAACATGGTTGTTAAGTGAATCTGGCTTCCTCATTGACTTTGCTTGTCAGAAGGTGGCAAAAGGTACTGTATTTTTCAAACTATAAGATGCACCGGAGTATAAGACACACCAAGATTTTGAAGATTTTTGCCTTCCCTGGTCCCCAGGAGCACTCTGCAGGCTTCCCAAACCCTCTGCACGCCTCATATTTTGTGAAAAGTGGGCTTGCAGAGACTTTGGAAGCCCTGCAGAGGGCCTCTGGGTGCTTGGGAGAGCAAAAACAGCCCTGTTTTTGTGAAAAATGGGCCAATTTTTTGCTTGTTTTTGCCCTCCCTGGCCCCCAAGAGCACTATACAGGCCTCCCAACCCTCTGTGTGTCCATTTTTGTAAAAAAACTGGAAGTGCAGGGTAGGGTTTCAGGATGCCAAAAATGCTGTATTCAGTGTATAAGACACACCCAAATTTTCGCACTCCTTTTTGGGAGGGGAAAGGTGCGTCTTATACTCCAAAAAATACGGCAATCACTAGATCCCAGGACATTGCAACCATCATAAATATGAACCAGTTGCCAAATGTCTGGATTTTGATCATGTGACCATGGGAATGTCATAAAGGTCGTAAGTGTGAAAAACGGTCATAAATCACTTTTTTCAGTGTTGTTAACTTCAAACAATCACTAAGTCAAAGGCTATTGGTATGAAATCTAAACCAATTAAAAGAAATACAATATAAGGAAAAACTAAATAACCTGGACATCACATAGAAATTCCACAAAACACACACATATATATTGGGCTTCTCTAGTATCCTGGCTCTAACATTGGAGAAGAGGAAGCCAACTTTTAACAGCCATCCAGAAGGCGGTGAGGGTCCGTGTTATCCAAATCTCTGGGAGAGGAGGAGTCTGATCTATTCTGCTATTTTCTTTAAACATGTGTAAGCACGCTGAGAAAATCTTTTTCCTTCAAGTCAGGAGTGTCAAACTCAAGGCCTAGGGGCTGGGTCCAGCTTGCAGAGTGTTTAGATCTAGCCCATGGGGCCATCCTGGAAACAGCAAAGAACCAGCCCACGGTGTTGTGCCAGTGAAAATAGAGCTCATGCAAGCTCCAATTTCAATGGGACAGGGTTACAGAAGCCTGTTGCAGCCCAAAATGGAGCTTGCGAGGGTAGTGCACGGCCCTTCCGAGCTCAGTTTTCACTGGCAGAGTGCTGCAGGAGGCCGTCGCACCAGGAAACAAAGCTCAGGAGCCCGTTTTCGCTGGCAGAGCACTTGGGCCACCATAGACGCCCTGACATGTGATGTCAAGCTGGTCATGCCCATCCTGGCCAAGGCCACCCCAGCTCCCCGAGATCAAACACACAACCCCGATGCAGCCCTCAACAAAATCAAGTTTGACACCCCTGCTTCAAGTTTTCTAGAAAGCAACGAAGTAAAGGGCATTGTTTAATTTCCAAAATATAGACAGGACCATAGAAAGTTGCTATATGTTAAGTTCACATATTATCCTAAATAGGGGTGGGTTCCGGCTTCTGCTACTGCCAGTTCGCTCAGGGATGCGCTGTGCACACAAACACTTGATGTGCATTATGTGTGCATGTGCAGTACTAAAAGAATGCTTCTGTGCATGTTCAGAAGCAAAAAACAAGATGGTGGCACCTACAATGCCGCAGAGAGAACTGGTTTGGGGGCATGATAGGCTGAGTTACTACCTACTCAGCTAAACCAGTCCAAACTGGTAGGAACCCACCTCTGATCCTAAAGCATGGTTTGACCTGTTTGGTTTGGTTAAGGGTCCTCTTTGCAATGTAGGTCCTCAATAACACGTCGACCCAAACAGATATCTAGTCAGTGACTCTCCAGTAGCCAAAGTAAGATTTTTTTCCATTCTGAGCCTGGAATGTTCTGCCTGCAAAATGCATCTTCGATATACCACTGATCTACAGCCTTCCTCAGGTAGGTGATCATATTAAAACAGATGAGAAATTGTTACATCCTCATTAGGCTGCTTGATCTCTAATGAGCCTCTTAATTTAGTTAACTAAAAACAGATAATATTATAACGCTTTCCTTTCATTTTTCTTATACTCATTTTATGTCACCATTTTCTCCTTCATGCTTTAGAATCAAAAAACTTCACAATTGTGCACTGTTGCATCTTCAATATTTTAAAGCAAAACTGTATACTTTTCAAGGTTCTATTGATATAATGCTAGAAACAATACATTGGATTAAATGTCATGCCTAACAACAATCATACATAATGTTTAAAGTACTTCAGTAGTATTTTGCTGTCTCTTGCCCTGAGCAACTGAGCAATTACACTAATTGTTTAGAAAGAGCACATCCATTCTTCAATTTTCCCTTAAATCAAAAGGTCCAACTTCAGCATACATTCTTAATTGCATTATCATATGCCAAGTGTCTTTCGCTTAGCTAGAAAGGATACTGGAGGACAGAATGAAATATTAGTATCCCTGGATTATTCAGAAATCAAATTCCATGGGAAATGTGAATTAGGCATTACCATAATCCCTTCTCACTGCAATAAACCCTTTTCACTGACAAACATGATCATGCTGGAATGTATACAGTCCTATGTTCATATATTTGCCTGCTCCAAAAATTGTCTACAGGTTTATAGTTTTTTGGGGTTGATTTGTTTATTTGTTTTACTTCTACTGGAAATCTAATCTCTTCATCTTCTTAGATTCAAAAATCAGATCATCACTACATCCAGCAAATATCCTGAAGTAAAAGTCACACCATCCAAAAAGCAAATGCACTGAATTCAGGTGAACTCTTCCACTTATGTTATTTCCAATGATATATTTGTTTCCATCATGAACTCACAAGGCAAACTCTCTGCTATTTAGATTCAACAACACTATCAAAATTTATCTATCTTTAAGCTTATTTTGTATGTCATTCAGCTATCTCCAGATCAAAGGGAAAAGCATTTAGCATTACATCACACTTTACATAGACAATCTCAGTATACCTTCCACAATTCAAAGCTATTATTTTTTAGATTGCACAAAAATGGGAGCAAAAAGAGAGAGATTGAGTAAGGCCAGAGTTCAACTACTGTATTTGTCACTGCTTGCATTCTTAATGAGAGCAAAACATTTTTTTTGTACCTTGTACGGTGCAAAGCACATTTCTGTGAATAAATATGTTGTCCTTTTGGATTTCTTGATTGATTGTATAATTTTTTTCAATTATGTATTAAAACTTTACTTGGGTCTTGCTGCTACTATCTTGCAGAGCTATGTGAAACAAAGAATTAGGCTGTTTTCAGCAGACATTTAGCTATTTTTAATACTGTCAAGTCACCTGATCCTGAGGCAGCAAAGCAAAGTTTTGGCACTATCATCTCTACCTCCAGGGATTGGAATGAGGTTCATTGTTGAATGCAATTTTTGGTTTCTGACAAATATTATTATGTCCATGTACAGCCTGAAAAGTTCCACAGTTGACTCATCTGTCCATAGAACATTCCTCCATAAATATTTGGCAATCTTCAACCTTGCTGCTCTTTTATGAACCCATTTTCACCCATTTATTGATGATGACATCATGCCTTAGCCTAAGTAAAGGAAGTCTGCAGAACTCTAGAAGTTATTCTGAGATTTCAGGTGAATTCAGAGAGATTTTTTTTGTTGTACAAGTGGTCTTTTACTTATGACCACAATTGAAGCCAAAATTTATGTTAAGTGAGGCGGTTGATAAGTAAGTTTTTCCACATTTTATGACCTCTTTGCCACAGTTGTTAAGTGAATCACTGCAGCTAAGTGAATCAAGCGATCATTAAGTGAAGCATTGCTTTCCCCATTGCCAGAAGCCAGCTAGGCAGGTTATAAATGGTGATCATATGATCCCGGAACAGTGCAGCTATCATAAATATATACAGTTGCCAAGTGCCCACATTTTGATCCTTTGACTATGGAGATGCTGCAACAGTCATAAGTATGAAAACCGGTCATTTAGGCATTTTTTCAATGCCTAAATGAGTAGTTGCAAGGTGAGGGTTACCTTTGCTGATTTTGACAGGATGCCTAGTCTTGGAAGATTAACTATTGTCCCAAATAGTCTTCATTTCAAGATTATGTCCCTTACTGTGGATTGATAGAGGCCCAATGTTTGGATAACCCCACATCCATGATATTTATTATATCCTATAACACATTCCTTCAATAGGTCACTGATATTGTTGGGCAAAATTGTTCGACCAGCTCTGAATTCCTCTAAAGATAGCGTAGTGCAACCAATTTTGGTCATGTTCTCTTCTAGACTCTTATAGAAGACAGTTAAACTCAAACCACACTGGATTCTGCGGTTCAACTGGCCATTTTATCAAAGGAAACCAGGTTGATTTTTCATGATACCCTCTTGCTAAACCCAACCTAGTTTCTGTCAAGCAATTAACTTTCTAAATGCTCATAAATGAACTGTTTAACTATCTGTTTATAGTTTTACCTAGATCTTTCCCCCCTCCTTTTTAAAAGATATCAACTTTATGCTAATCCTAAAACTCTGATACTACACCATTCATCCATGATTCCCAGATAACAGGTCTGATTTTTGGGCCTATAACTCATTATTAGAAACTGTAAGTTTGGGGCAGCTGCTCATTATTCAGAGTCCAGAAAAATCATCAATGGTGAGATCCTGGAATCTACTCTAAATTATAATTGGAAGTTTCTAAATAGAAGATGGATTGTTGAGAGGCTTTGTCCTTCACGTCACATATCTTCTTTCCCTCAGTTTAGATTTCCATTCGTTCTTTCAAACTCTTTTTATTTATCAGCAGGACGCACATAACATCTGATAAGATTTGGTAGCAAAGTTATACCAAAATTCAAGAAATCCGAAAGAGGGATTTAATTTAGTCCTAAATAATTATTTCAGTACTCTATAATTCACTTGTTGATTTAAGATAACAGTAAATTGCTACATCACTGATTGGTGAATATACCTGAGCATAATGACAAATCTAATTTAAAAACTATTTTAATCCTGAGCCCCTTTTTTTAAAGCAAATTGTTCCACGCTCAATGCAGCTTATTCTTATTTTGCCTGTACACTGCAGTTATATAAATTATTTATGTTGGACCTTGGAGATAGCAGGAAAGGGAAGGGTTAATATAGCTAAACTCCAGCTTTTCCAACAATCTCAGACTACAACACAACATCACTAGCTGGATTGATAATACTGATATTCTCACAGAGACACAAATGGAATGCATTCCAAGAATGGAGTTTTTCATCCAAGTGTCTATCCTTTCCACTTGCCTTCCAAACATCTCCCTGAGTTATTATGGCAAGTACTTATATTGCTGTATTGTTTGGCATTTATTAAAAAGCAAAATACCCTTGAACTCTGGGAATACTGGCATCTTGGAAATAGGCTTTATATGAACCTCCAGCTTCACTTACTGACTGCTTCCTTTTCCAATTTAACAAGAAGCAGGAAGACAACACATTGAAATAATTATGATCCACTGGTCCCTTGACAATACAAGAACATGGAACTGCCAGCATGGGCTGCCAACTCATTGTCGGCTTTTATGACAAAGAATATTGTTTCATGGCAAACTGCCCCAACGAGTCATCCTACATGCATCCACAAAAACAGTCCTGAAGCATAATAGTTGGATTGTCTGACTCGACTATTTAACTTTTTAAAGTAGGCTAAGTATTTCATATTTTTTTAAAAATAAATTAGGCCATTAGTGCTACCAGAAAAGAGGGGGAAAGGAGGGAGAATCCCTCACATTCTGTCAACTCTCCCCACTTACTTGGCAGTCTTGATTTCAGATGCTTATCCTGCCTTAAAACCTCAACTTATGAAGTCAAGGTAGTTGAATACTCCCTACAAATTGTAGGGAGTGAAACAGGCAGTACAGTGGCCCCACCTGGCTGTAGTTTCATGGCAGAAGCCACAAGACAGAATGGCTAGGGCTGGAGGGCCAAAAAGAGCAGTTGGGTGCAATTTCTGAAAAGGGACAAGGGCGGCAACTAGAGAGATATATACAAACACCTATGCACTCAAAAATCACTTGGAGGGGATCCCTATTTGGAACTTGGAAATTATGTGAGCAAAAGATTGTGGTGAAGAAGAGAAAGACAAGGTACTACTTTGATTCTTCTCTCTTATTGGCACAGCAGAGAATTTAGGGTATCAAGTCATTGATGTTTTTTTCCCTTGGCTTGTGCATGCAGCTGGATGGAGGCAAAGGACTTCAGGCTTCAACTTTTGTCTTTCACTTGTGCAGAAGATCAGGTACTGTGCTATGAGTATTCAACATGTTATTGTATATATGAATAGTCCTCCATTCCATACATGTGTCTGTATATTTCTTAGGAGAAGGCCTCTTTGTGATTAATCTGTCAATTTGATGGCAGAGTGGGAATAGCACAGAGAGAGAGAGAAAACATTTGATTTTGGAGCACCAAAAGTCATAATACAATCATGGATTTGGGCAGCTGCATGAGACTTTTGGTTGGATCATGGCATATTAAGCTGATAAGCTTCAGTCAAACTCTTTTTAGAATCTAGAATAACAAAGATTGGCAACAATAATCAGTGACAAGGTCAGAACTTCTGTTTTCATTTTTTTAAAAACATAGTTGTTGGTTTGGACTTCCGAAACATGGATCCCATAATGCTTTGGTTTCAATGATTGATGGGCTCTGACCCTTTAGGGCTTGAGAGACAGGGGAGATGGAAAGCAAAAACAAATAACCAATATCACAAAGCACTTTGAGTTTTGTTCCAATGGAACAAAAATCCATTTGAGATATTCAAGTAGAACATTCTGAATGGGGGCTGTTTATTTTCAGCTAGGAAAGCTTTTCATTTTTTTTATGCTTTATTTTTGAACTTCCCAAGTCTGCTTATTTATCCTTCTTACACATCAAAGGTAGTTTGGACTCCACCAGGACTTGCACCTTATGCTTCAGATAAAGATATTTTGAGTTTTCGTTTGATCTAGATTAATGTAGACAAGAACACAATAGTGACAAGTTTCAAAAGAAGAGGGGAGGCTGATATCTGAGCGATAGATTTTTAACAGTTCACACTAGTTTCAGAGCACTTATACTTCCAAAATGTGCTGCAGAATCTATATAAGCTGAATGAGAAATTATCGAAGCTTGGTGGGAAAATTATCTAACTGCCCCATGGTTCAATGGAAGGGCAGACCACAAGCTAAAGTAACAAATGAGAAAAAAGACAATATGAAGCAGCAACAATAGTTTTGGACTCGGACTTCAATACCCTTGGTTGTTTCACTGTTGTGAATAAAACTGGATCAAATCCAGAAAGTAGGAGTATGGTCATATTTTTGGCCCTTGCCCCATATCCAGAACTTTATCATAAAAATGTGCAGATGCATAATAAAAGTGAAAGATGAGGCATCTCTCAGTGCAGAATGCACACACAGAGGGAGGGAGGGAGGGAGGGAGGGAGGGAGGGAGCGGGAGGGAAGGAGGGAGGGAGGGAGGGAAGGAGAGAGAATAAAGCAGTGAAGTGTGTGTGGTTAGGATGTTTTATCTTGCAAGGCAATTAAGTAAAGATTGAGAAGGGTCATCTGAGACAACAGTGAATGGCCATTCACTAAGCTCTCTTGTATCTGAGGTAAAACCTGAATCAGCACCTACCACCACTTTTTATTCATTATTTTACTCTTCTTAATGCAAAAGATCCAGTCAAATATCTCCTTCCTTATTTATTTTGTTATCTAATCTTCACTAACTCATTTATTGAGGTCAGGTTTGAGGTTGGATTTAGATAGCCTAAAAGGCCCCTTTCAATTCTATTTTTCTATAATCATTTAATATAAATAATCTTTTTTAGAATGACAAGTAATCTGTGTGGGTCCCACTAAATAAGCAAACACCTTCAAAACACAGGAAAGAGATCTAAATAGTCACATAACAGAGTGCTCTTCCAGCTTAGCAAAACTGCTAATTTTGCAGATTCAGAAAACATTTAAAAGGAAACAAAAATAGGGGATGAACTAATTCCTGAGCCATTATGCAGAATTAAGCATTATACAGTACCGTGTTTCATTGTTGACATAATGGAGTTATCCATCCATATATTAATTAAGGGCACCAACAACTCAGCAAATCCAAACTCTGAATAACAGAAAGAAAACTTACAGTCTGCCAGGAGAACATGACTGACTATTTAGGAATACTGCATTTTAAAGGAACCTAAGATAAAAAAAATTAATTTTGCAAGTCTGATGTCCATGTACAAAACAATAAACCTTGAAAAATTTATAGAAATCTCAATATACTTCAGATGATTTGGGTTGGGATTCCAATTGTGTTTTATTAGAAATATACTTATGGGTTCCAGATTCTGTTCAACCGGTACGATTGGAATGGCCATGGTGTCACCCAAATGGACGCGTGCAGCACGCGCGCACATGCACGCAGTGTGCGCATGTGCCGTACATGCCTGCAATGCTTCTGCAAGCCTCTGCAATGCTCCAGCTGCTTGGCAGGCATCGCGCAGGGGCCGTACATGCCATGGGGTGCCAAAAGCTTAAAGGACAGGTAAGCAGCTCAGGTGGGCAGATGGGACCCCCAGAGCACCATACTAGAACGGTACCCGGTGCTGCGGGCAGGTTCTGGTACGCCTGTACCAGGGCGTACCACCTGCAACCCACCACTGACTTATGGCCTCTCAATCATAGCCCACATAAAGACTGATTAAAACCTCCAATCTTCTATGGATATCTTTGGGAGACCCATTACATTACACTAGGATGAATAACAGAGTAACAGAGTAAGAAAATGAAGAGACTGTGAAGGTCTTCTAACCGAATGACTTGCTTAAGCAGGAGACCTATACCATTTATGACAAATGGCTGTCCAATCTCTTCTTAAAAACCTCCAGTGTGGTTGTGAAGGCAAGCTGTTCCACTAATTAATTGATCTGTCAGGAAATTACTTATTTCTGAATTGGATCTCTCCTTAATCTTTCCATCTATTGCTTCTTGTCCTGCCTTCAGGTTCCTTGGAGAATAGTTTGATCCCCTGTACTTTATGGCAGCTCCTCACCTTTAGTTCTTCTCTTCATAAGACTAGACATACCCAATTCCTGCAACCATTCTTCATATGTTTGACCTCCAGTCCCCTAATCCTTTGTTGCTTTTCTTTGCACTCTTTCTAGAATCTCAACATCTCATCTTTTTTATATCATAGTGACTAGTTTAGATAGTCTCGGGTTCACAATGTTGTGTTGTGGTAAACTTAATCAGAGCACATTAAGCTATGATAAGGTTTATTTATTTATTCAGCTATCATATATTCAGTGAAAGTAGGTTTAAGTTTTAGATTGTTTTGGAAAGCTAGCCTACCTGTCAAACTACTGATAAAAAGCACTCTAGTCTAGGCCAAAGATCTCTACTTCAACTTCTTCACATGGGGTCTTCCAGATGCATTTGCATTTGGGGACCATTACCTAGGCCAATGTTTTTCAACCTTGGTGACTTAAAGTCCACAGGACTTAAAGTCACCAAGGTTGAGAAACATTAACCTAGGCTGTACTGATGAACAAAACATATGTTACCACTGAAGCCTCCTTAAAAATATGTTTGTTCTTTGCTCCATTCCTAGAATAAAACTGTATAAGAAGCCTGGAATTCATGTAATTTTATTTGCAATGGAATTTTCTAATCTGGAATCATCTGGAGATGTTGGAACTGCAGCATCCTTTGGGGAGCTGTATTTCTAAATAATTTGGAAGTCAACTGGTTGCAAAGCTGAGCCATCCAGGATTTCTTGATAGTGAGATAGACAGCATATAAATTTAGTAAATGAATGAATAAAATAAAGCTTCCTTAGGAAAATCTACTGTACAGTTTGGTGTAGTGGTTTGGTGTAGGGCTAGCCTAGAAACCAGAAGACTATGAGTTTTAGTCCTACCTTAACATGAAAGTTGGCTGGGTAACTTTGGGCTAGTCACACACTCTCAGCCCAACTTACTTCACAGGCTTGTTGTGGAGAAAATAGGAGGAGGAACAAGCTACTATGATTTATCAATAAGCTATGGAGAAACTAACTAGGAGAGGCAGTGGCCTGGTTCAAACATATTGTACTAGACCATAATATACTTTGATTTTGATTTGGCATGTTGTGTAAACCCAGCCTTTCTACTCTAAGCTATGGTTTATGACTTAGCATTTTGTACAAAGTAAGCTAATTGTGGCTTACCCAATAAATCATCAAAGAGCAAGCAATATCACAGTGTGATATGTGAGCCAAATCAATGAGGAATATAAAAATACAACTTTTCACCTTGCTCCTCTCGACCCAATCTATCTGCCCATTTAGGCTAGGCTAGGGCAACATAGCATACCTGTTGGCTGTGGTAAGGAGAACAAGTGGGCCAAAAGACTAACAGAGAAACTGATTAAGAAAAGGCGTTTCTCATCCCTCCTCATAGCGGAGGCATTTGTCAAATGGAACAGGCTCCATTGCTTCAGGAGAAGGCGGGGCGGGGGGGGATTGGTGATACAGAGAAAGCCCTAGGCTAAACAATGAAAGGAAATGCCAAAAACCTTTGACAGAGTGCCCAAGCTGCAGAGGAGCCAGGCTCCTGCCCTTTTTAAAACGTTAAACTTGGCAAGCACAGCTCTAGACGGAGGTTTAAGAAAAAATTTCACTTGCTGTTGGCCTCTCCAAAACAACTTGTATCCCACTATCTTGTTCTAGCCAAAAGGCTTCTCTGCCCGCCATCAAGAAACAAATAATTAATATTGCCTTTAATATTGCACTTGATCTTCCTAGATACAGTATAAAGATCACATAATTCCTGATCGAAGGGGTTTTTTTGGGGGGGTGGGGGGGGGTTGGTCTGTATTAAAAGACTGCCAGGGTAGGATAGATTTGTATTTAATCATTCCTGCAACAATGTTAGACAGATAAGATCCTCCCGAAACCTTTTGCTCACCTCTGCTTCCCGCACGGTGTCTATTAAAAGCTTAGGGGCACTTTTCAAGGTGAGGTTTCCAATTATTGAAATAGCCTAGAAAGAAGCCATGAAGGAATGCCACCTAAGAAGAGTAGAAGGGCCTTCCCTATTCTAACTCTCCTTCAGCTTCTCAAAACACAGCAGTGATAATTCTGCATTATGACACTGCTCCAGAACAACTTTTCACAACCCAACATATTTTACAGAGGATTTGACTACATCTCCCAGACAGCATGCTAGCTAGGAATTCTGGGAGGTGTAATTACTCCTTTGGACAATGCTCAGTTTCAGAAGACTGCTTTAAAACAGGATTATATTTAATCCAGAGCATTGAGTAAAATGAGCCCTTCCTGAACTACCTAGCTTTTCAAGAGAGAATTTTTTAACAGGAAAGGCAAGTGCTGTACACAAAGTACAGAGGAGGAAAAAAATGCAAGAGGGATCTTTCATGAATCCCAAAATTCCATGCTTTAACTCCTCCCTCTATAAACCTTCTATACATAACACTTTAAAGGATTGGTGTTCTTATACCTGGACTATTAAATAACTTAAAACAGTGGAGAGATGATGAAAACAGCTGTAAAATGTCAGTCGCTACACCTGCTAAATTGTCACAGCCACAACATAACATAGCATTTTAATTCAAACTGCTGGCATAAGGAACCAGGCACGCAGACTGCAGCATCCTCTTTAAAAACATAAATGCACAGAGCAGAAAAGTATATCCTTCTCCCCTTTCCCATCTTTGGTGCAGTGAAAACTTAGGAAACTACATTTTATTGGCTCGAGGCTATAGAGATACTGATAGCAGTTTTGGAAACTAACCGACTAGATCTTATTACTTTTTAGACAATGCTAATGTTCTGCTAATAAACAACAAGGCTAAAACCTCTGAGGAATACTTGGGTCGCAAGCCAAAGGAAACAAACCAGCTAGTATTTCTCATCTCCCTCCTTGGCTAAGCCAGCCCTACCTTTATGAGTGCTTCCCATCCCTGCTGTGTCACTCGTCTGGACTGGGCTGGTGCTGTTTGTACAATGGCGTTTCTTTCTGCAGAGCAACCTCTCCACCAACTTTAACACCCCCACGCATTGATTGATGCATACTGCAGTCGCTGCAAACCTTGTAGCCCACAGCTGGAGGGGGTGGAGTGGGGAGTCTAGGATCGTCTCCCATGCTGCCTAGCAGAACCTCAATGATAGAGCTGTCTGCTTCTCTGTGACTCACTCTCCCCCCCCCCCCACACACACACACCTCCCGCTCCGTCCCTGAAGGATTTCCCTTTTTCACACAAATCTAGCAGATGGCTTTAGACTAACAGCAGGAATGCTTGTTAGGCACCCAGTGGTATTCATTCAGCCTACCCTATCCCTCTCCCCTTCAAATAACATATCTTAGTCCTCCTTAGCTGCAAACATCTGGCTCATTTCAAAGAAGCCTCCAATGAACAAAAACAACTCTGTGTTTTCCTTCTCCTATAGGCTGCATAATGCTGCAAACACAATAAGGGAAAGTGCCTGAATGTTTGCTTTCCAGGCCTCTAAAGAGGCCCCATGCCTCTGTTTGGTTTTGTTTGCCACACTCCCATTTATTGCCTCAATCTAATTAACAAGCAAGTTTTCAGACATCTTTAGCACGTGCTCCTGCACAGTGTTGGTAAGAACGAAGTGGGAGTGGGAGTAAGAGAGAGAAGGAAGGCAGTTAACATACATGGGAAAAGCTATCGAGTACAAAAGATGACCATTTATCTTAAGAAAGGTCATCATTGTTATTGACGTGATTAGATGAACTCAGCTAAACTCAGATGGGGCTAGGAGTCCCTCTGTGGAAGCTTAATAGAGGATCTGAAATCATCTGCCAAATCATATCTCACCCTTCATTAGTATCCTGTATATTGAATTTCCAAGCAACAAGTATTTCATAGCAAGGATTGCTTTACTGTTAGGTATATAGTCCCTATTCACAGTTCATTACTTTAGAATCCAATACAAAAATGTCTAAACCAGATGAAACAAAAGTGAACTTGGATCTATTAGCACTATTACATCCAAAAAAAGGTCAGATAGAGATTATGATATGTAGTTTCCCATTCTCATCATTAGTTTGCTGATTTCATTATCTTAATAAATTCTCAAAGTTTAATAAATGGGAGCAACTAGCCAGTGACGTGCAGTCAGGGGAGGCAGGGGAAGCAGGGCCTCACCACTGTCATGATGAAAAGAAAAACAAAATTAAAAGGAAAAAGGCAGAGGTAGTTGCTGCCAGATGACTCTGGTTAGTGCTTAACGGCAGGGGGAGGCGAGAGAACAATGGGCCTCCTTTAGCTTTATGATTACTTGAGCAGAGTTAAGCAAAAAGGCGAAAAATTCCTTATGCAAAGGAGGCATGTTGTTCTCTCGCCTCCTCCTGCAGAGGGCACTTTGTTTAGAGGCTATTTTTAAACAGTTAAGCAGAGTCATCCACGTGGTGACTCTAGCAGCAACTATCCTAGCCTGGCTAGAGCAGCTCTTGCCTTTTTCTTTTTACATTTTCATTGTGGCGGACAAGAGGAGAGTTGAAATCCTCTGACACAGCTGGAAAAGGTATATGGGTCGGGGGAGGGGGCAGGGGGGAGGAATTCAAAATTATTTGTAAGTAATTGCAATTTGTTTTATTATAAGTAATTTGTGTGTGTGTGTGTGTGTGTGTGTGTGTTTTACCCGCTTCTGCTGGCACGCGGGCTAGCATATTTTTATTTTTTATTTTTTAAAGCCATGCTGCCACGCCGCACCATAGAACGAAACATGTCCTGGTTTATGGCTGGGAGGTGCACTGGCACTTAGTGCATGCCGCCGCCCTGGGCCTGGCCATACAGCCTGCTGTATGGCCGGGGCAGCAGCAGCATGCACTTTAAAGTGCCATGCGCCGGGCTGGGCGAGTCCCAGAAGACGGGCGGGAGATGGCGCAGGCATCCGGAGCCCCTTCTGTCACTGCCCTGGGGGAGCCACCGCCACTGCCTCACACCTCCTCATCTTCACCGCACGTCACTGCAACTAGCATGGGTATATGTTCACTGGCTCCAAACTTGTTTCTGTCCACAATTGAGAACTCAATTTTAGCCTCTAAATCCCTATGTGGTTTGAGACAAGCACATTTTTGGCAACTATATGTGTGGACAATGATATAATTAATAGGCTTTTGGCTTATTTGGGAGCAAGGAAATGTCTGTGCATGCATTTTCCTCCAAGTTTTTACACATCAAAAAATAATGACATTCCTTTTGTTTCAAAATTTAATAAGAAACTGCAACACTATGGTTTAGCAGTTAATTCAGTAGGTGAGAAGACGGGGGGGATGGAAATTCATAGAGCATCTACAGTCTGTACTTTTATTTTTGCCCAATCTGCTGAGTGAGATCAGCTACAGTATTTTGTGAAGGAGCTGGCATGCCCACTATGTGACAAAGGGAAAAGAAGATATGATGATGCAAGTTAGTACTAAAAGCTTTTACGTTAAATATATTATGGGAAATTTGCTATAAGCCAGTTTTTCTTAAATTTCTTAAACAGAAATTCATAGGTGAGTAAGGAAAGAAATTGGGAAGCTAAATTATGGAGAAACTGCAGATCTGCTATTTCAGTCTTCACCAACCTGACCCACTTCCAGAATTCATAACCAGACATGCTAATAGGGAATTCTGAGAGTTGTGATCCCAATACTCATGGAGGATACAAGTGGTCCTGATATCTGGCCATTTATCTGCAGAATTGTACAGCTTGTAACTAGTAGCTGGTCAAGTTTTTCTAGGAAGGGTTTCTTAACTACAAATAGAGATTCTACAAGTACCTGCTAATGTTCATCAGTACAGGCTATTGACCCAAGAAACATGTTCTAAATAATATCACATATATTCTGAAGGCAACGTGAACTTCTAATCTATCTTGGCTAGTGATGCAGTCATGGGTTATTTTGCTTATAACATTTTATGAATCTGAAAAACTAGCTGTTAATTAACATGATACAAATTATCTTTCCTAGTGATGTAGGATTTCATTTTCTACAACAATCAACAAATCATATGCCAAAAAAAGTATAAAGAACTCAATTTTCAGAAAGAATGTTACCACTAGCTCAAATAAAAAAGACTGGCTTAAAAAAAGAAAAAAATAGCTCCTTTCTGAAAAGCAGATTATTACAAAATATAATAATTAGAAGGAATATTTGAGATCAATAAGTTCAACTCTCTGCCTAGTGCAGGAGCCCACTATTAAAATTACCAGAAGATGGTCATAGAGAATCCATTTAAACACCCCTGATGGGTAGAATCTACTACTGTTGACCAGTTTTTACTATCAGATAGTAGGGAGAAAAACCATTCTTGAACAATTCCACAACTTGGGAGCAAACTAAATTTTACTCTCTAATGTATCTAATAAACAGGTTTGGAAATTGACAGTATGTTTAAAAGTACCTCCTGTAAGTTGATCGTACTATCCAGATGACTTCCAATTACAACATATAGATTGCTACTTAGACCTTTAATAGTTAAACCAGCATCTTAAAAATTCTGTAAAAGCCCAAATAGAAGCAGTCTCTAACTAGGTAAGTTAGAGACAAACTACTTTGTTTAATTTGGAGGAGTATGTGTTCCAAGCCATTGCAGTATATGAAGTGTGGTTTATGTGATTGAATATTGTCAGTGAATGCAGCCATTATGGCTTTTAAAACAAACCAGGTCTTAAGAATATATGGTGACTGCAAACAATCAAGTTACACATCTAGAATCACTAAGAGACTTTGTTAGGCAAAACTGCAATGAAATCACTATCTCAAGTTATTTACTATTCACAGAAACTAGATATTAAATTCTCACCAGTTCCACATCCAGTATGTTTTGCCAGAAGATATACTGTTACTTGTTTGTTGTAATCCAAAAGTTTAGGCCAGAGGACAGAAAAAAATGGCTAGATTCACCTTTTGTGCAGTAAGCTACAACTGCAGATATCATACACCATTACTAACCCCAACTTACAGTTATGGTTAGATTCAGTTAATATCACTAAGCCAAAACCTAACAAGCCACATTGCGGCTTTTAACAATATATAAACTATACCAGTAGATAGAAAGAAATCTAAAAATGTTTACACAGAAGAATAATTCTAGATTTTTCACTATCCCACTCTTATGGTTTATGTTTATAATAAAATGACCAGTGAAATTTACATAGACAACATGTAACTGATATATATAGCTAGTCCTTGACTTACAACCACAATTGGGGATAAAATTTCAGTCACTAAGCATTGCAGCCATTAAGTATGATTGGACCCAATTTTATGAGCCTTTTTAATGTAATCTTAAGTGACTCCCTGTGATCATAAAGTTAATCACGTTAAGTAAATCTGGTTTCCCCAATTGATTTTGCTTGTCATTGGAAGCTGGCTAGGTCAGTCACAAATTGCAATCATGTGACAGGACCCCACAACCATCATAAATATGAGCAGCTGTCAAGCACCTGAATTACAAGTACATGACAACAGGAATGCTGTAACTATCATTACCTTTGAAGATGGATCATAAATCACTTTTGAATCATAATTAAACATTCAAAGTTAAATGAACAATCAGAAATTAAGGTCTACCTTTATTCATAGTTTTTTAACAGGATGAGAAGAAAGTATTTAAAACAACCCAGGATAGGACAAATATCTGTTTTGATTTGATATATAAATTGGGGTTTGAGCATCCACAGAAATTTGCATAGTATATTGAATTCTATAGTCCTCCCTTCTGTGCATATCACAAAAATCTTTAACTGATATACAAGTATGAATCATAAAATCTATTCCTTCTATTTCTCCTGAAAGCAGAAAATAATTCCCTCTCGATTTTCTTGCTCCTCCGTGGTAATTTGCATCTGGGTTGACTGTACAATTTCCAAGGATAACAGATAACATAATAACAGAGTTGGAAGAAACCTTGTAGGCCATCTAATCCAACCCTCTACCCAAGCAGGAGACCCTACTCCATTTCTGACAGATGGCAGTTCAGTCTCTTCTTAAAAGCTTCCAGTGGTGAAGCTTCCACAACTTCTGAAGACAAATTGTTCCATTGGAGTTCCAGATTTCCCACTGATTTCCTTATAGGAGTTCCTCTGACCTCCACTCACTGATTTTTGCAGCCCTAACCCAACAGGACAGACAAAAACAACCTCTTTATGAAGCTTGCTTTGTAATCAGAAATGGCTGTGGCCTGGCCACAAGAAGAAACACTCAATGGGTGCCAGCAAAGCTCTCATGTTCATTATCACCTTTTTGGCTGGTGTTATGCTGAGCAGAGATTCTGTTCATTTATGCTTTCACACATAATGCTAACAATGGACATTCTATTATGGCTGTATACACTTTTTTGCAAATTTCCACATGAGGGTGAAAAAATGTTGCTGCTTTAAAAGCCATATTAATATTATGGATTGGGTTCCTTGGGCAAAGCAGTAGCATCTTTTTTTCAGGCTCACATATTGGTCTGAATTGTATAAATTTAATGTCAAAGGATTGCAACTGCAAGTCCAAAAAAAGTCCAAATTTGCAAAGGACCAAAAAATCATTTAGGAAATAGTCAAAACCCTATTGTATATTTCAACCATCAAAAGATATGCAAGTTGTGCAAATAGGGGAATTTGGATCAGAATAAAAAAAGATAACAATGCATAACAAATATCTATAGTCCGCTGTTCTTAAAGCATCAAGGAAGTTGAATGGGGGTGGGGAATGCAGCATAGGAATAATTCAACTTTTGTTCCCTCAAAAGCATTCCTTCGAAAAAGTAGATGACGTGTTTGGTTCATAAATAATTTTCTGATATTCTGTGTTATTCCATGGCATGAAAGTTAGAATATTTTGTTCAGCTGAGCAAAGTAATAGTCAGTTGCTATTGCTATATTACTTTCTATGAAATTTCAGAGATAGTGTTGAGTAAAGGAAGAAGGAAGGTCTGCCCAGCAATATTCCAGCAGGACAGGAAGCCATAGTCCAGCCAGAACATGGCAAAACAGGCTGGCTCTAAGACAGGAAAGAAGTAAGATAAGGCCATAAACTCTCCCCTTATTTATTCAGCCTATATACTGAATATAAATTAAGAGAGGCTGGGAAAAGATTAGCATGGCTTTAAAACTGGAAAAAGAAACATCAACATCTATTCTGATAGCTGAGAATGCAGAAGTTCTGCAAACTCGGCTACAGATAATCCTCTGTTAACACTATTATTGCGACTGAGAAATCCATTGCTAAGTTACAAAGTTATAAAGCAAACGAATCAAGATCTAGACTGACTTAAGATGCCAGTTCCAGTTATGGTCACTAAGTGCAATATCACATGACTTCCTGCCATCTTTCCCATTCACTTTGCTTGCTGAAAAACAGCAGTGAAAATCATAGATAGCAATCATGTGACACATGACATATCATAAACATGCACTGGTTACCAAGTGTCCAAGTTGCAAGTGTGTGGCCATGGATACACTGCAATGCCCACTGTAGTACTTTGTGGGCTGGCCATAAGTCTCAATGTTCTGTGCCACTACAATTCCAAACAATCACTGAACACCCTGTAATGAAAGTCAAGAAGCACAGTAAAAAAAAAAAAAAAAGGAAGGAATAAGATTTAAATATAAAGAAGACAAAATTGGGGACAACCAGACTTAGACTTGATAGTGAAGATACTGAAGAAATTGATAGCTTCTGCCTTTCAGGCCAACTTAAAAAAAAAACAGCAATCAAGAAAGACTAGTACTTGTTAGAGTAGCAGTGATTGGGAAAGATCAATCAATCAGAATAGAGCTGAAAGGAACCTTGGAGGTCTTCTAGACCAGGGATCTCCAACCGTGGCAACTTTAAGCCTTGTGGACTTCAACTCCCAGAATTCTTCAGCCAGCAAAGCTCCCAGAATTCTGGGAGTTGAAGTCCACAAGTCTTAAAGTTGCCAAGGTTGGAGACCCCTGTTCTACTTCACCCCCCCCCCTGCTCAAGCAGGAGACCCTATACTATTCCAGACAAAAGGTTGTCCATTCTCTTCTTAAAACCCCCCAGTGATGAAGCACCCAGAACTTCTGAAGGCAAATTGTTCCACTGGCTGTCCTTACTGTTAGGAAGTTTCTCCTTAATTCCAGGTTGCTTCTCTACTTGATTAATTTCCATCCATTGTTTCTTGTCTTGCCTTCTGGTGCTTTGGAAAATAAGTTGACCTACCCTCTTCTTTATGATAGCCCCTCAAATACTGAAATATTGCTATCATGTCTCCCTTAGTCCCTCTTTTCTCTCGACTAGCCAAATTCAAATCCTGCAACTGCTTTTCATTTGTTATAGTCTCTAGGTCTTTTTCCAAAATCTCAATATTTTTTTGGTAATGGGGTGACCAAAACTGGATGCAGCATTCCAGGTGTGGTCATATTAAGGGTTTATAAAGTGGTTACTAATACTTCACATGATCTTGATTCTATGCCTCTGTTTATACAAACAAGGATTGTATAAGAGCTGTGGTAGTGTAGTGGTTAGAATGTAGTACTGTAGGCTACTTCTGCTGACTGCCGGCTGCCAGCAGTTCAATCCTCATCTGCACAAGGTTGACTCGGCCTTCCATCCTTCCAAGATGTTTCTTCCTGTGACATTCCATTGAAAGGAAATTAGACATTGAAGAAATAGAATAGAATAGGACTGGTGCTTTTGAAATTTGGCATTGGACTCTTGAGAATACCATGCATAAAACAAACAAATGAATTATCATATTTTTTTGCACAATAAGATGCTTCAGCGCATAAGACCTATCCATTTATTGGGGAAGAAAACAAGAAAAAAAAATCTGCCTCTGTCTCCCAGCATCCATCAGCATTCATCTGGCTAGCGTCCTTGAAGCAAACAGCAAACAGCCTGGTCAGCACATTATTGCAGCCTGATTTAGCACAAGCAGCTGATGGGTGGTTGGATCAGCTGTTAGAATACCAATGATCAGTTGTTCCAGGCTGAAGGGATCGCCATCATTTATCACCACCTCCGCATGTCTCATTTTTGGCCCCCGCACACCCTGTTTTCAGCCTGTTCCAGGCAGCGGGGATCACTGCTGCCACTGCCACCACTGCCGTTGCTGCTGCCGATTACCACCGCCAATTGCCGCCGCCACCAATCAGAGACGATGATTGGTGATGCCAATCAGCGGCAGCGATTCCCCACCACCTGAAACAGGCAAAAAACAGGACGTGCAAAGGCCAAAAATGGAGTGCACAGAGGCCAAAAATGGGGCAAACAGAGACCGAAAATAGCTGAAGGGTGGGCAGCCAGCAGCTGGGCAGGGCTTTGGCAACATTCACTCTATAAGACACACAGACATTTCCACCCATTTGGGGGGGGGGAGCATCTTATAGACAGAAACATACGGTATACAGCAAACCAATCCAAGTTCAATAAGTTCGTCTGACTGGAAATATCCAATTCCAGATGACTTCAATTTGCTGATGCCTAAAACCCAAGAGATTTTCAGCCCTTCCTTAGCAGCCTGTTAAGACTATCCAGCCTGAAAGATATTCATTTCCCTTAAACCTCACCTCTGAATAGAGCAGCTTAAGTAAGAGCAGGATTTTACTGAATCTAATTTTCCATCCTTGTGCTTTCCCCCAAGACCTATGAGAATTTGTTTCTGTAGAATTTTATTTTCTGAGATTTTGTGTCTGTACTCTTGTTTTAGATGCAACATTTATTATTGCATATGGAATGCATTAAATAATTTACATGTCTTTACATTGTTAAATATGTTTACATGTTAAATTATGCAGGGTTCTCCTTTTCCTCACAGAACTGTTACTGATTTTTTTCCTCAGTACTATCTATCCCAACTAAAAAAATACCATGCATTTATATATTTCCCCTGTTCCTATTCTTGTTCTTTTTAATATCAGGATCGAGTAATCTTTTGACGACCAAGAGAAAAATGATACTGGGGAAGAGTGCATATCAAGAACCACATGAATGCAACAAAAAATGAAATGGATAGTGACACAAGGCTGATTAAAGCTGGAACTTTTTTTTTCTGGGTTTATGGAGAGGAGAAATTGCTGGACTGCTTTATTTTCTAAACTACATTAAACTCTAATTTGGCACTTACATTTCAGTTTCATTTATTTCCCCCAAATGGCAGAAAACTGCGACACCAGTTTAGTTTGATAATGTTCTAGAGGGTACTTCAAGAGCTTTAAAAAAATAGAGGAGGCTGTTAATGAAGCCCCAGGGCTACAAGTTGACTGTCTTAACTGGAAATTGAATTTGGGACTTTCCATGTAGAAAAATGCTGTATCACTGCAGAATATTTTTAACAGATCTGGTCAATCTGACAAGTTGAAAAGATGAAAAGCCCACCATGGCTGATTCATACACATTGAAATAAGCCAGCATTTTTTTAAAAAATGTGGGTTGCATTTTCCAGGAAGGTCAAAACTCAATTGATGGAGAAACAGTTCCAGTAACTGCCCTCCACACAAACGCTGAGCAGATTTAACAATTAAACCCCAGATCTCTCTCTAGCTCTCTCTCTCTCTCTCTCTCTCTCTCTCTCTCTCTCTCTCTCTCTCTGTGTGTGTGTGTGTGTGTTCATTTATTTCATCTTTTAACACATTTAGTTTTCCTTTGAAAGGAGAAGTAATTATTGCATGAAAAGGTCTGGTCATTTGAAGTGGCATTTGCTTGAAGAGGGACTTATCATGAAGAAGGAAGAAAAAGGGAAGGCAAAGGAGATGCTAAGAGAGAACGGCAAAAGCAATTTGGAGACTGCCAATGCTTTGCAAGCAGTAGAAGCTTAAGGGATGCTCATTTAAGGTACAAGAATTCTTTTGTCCTTTTTGTTCCTGACTTTAGTGGAACAAGAGCGCCTGCCTTCAAAATTGTGCCAAATTTCAGGAATTATATAAACATTAGCAAGATCACCCTTCCCATTATAAATGGGGTTGCTTTGGTTCTGTCTACTTGCAATGAACTCATAGAGTAGCTGAAAGTTCTATCATATTTTATTTGATAGATTAAATTTTATTTTTTAAGAAGTAGTAATATATTTCTTACCCACCGTGAGGATGAGCCGATGAATCATAATACTGATACTAAATTATCCTGATACTTTTTCTTCACAAAATTGTTTAATGCTTGTGATGGTACACAAAATCATGGTACACAAAAAACACACATTATTCATGTCACAGCCTTCTATCACAAGAGTGACATCAATTAAAATCTTTCTCAAAATCTGCATTCTAAATGCAGTGCAATCTTGAAAATGGAGAAAGGCTGAGGAAATCAAACAAGAAAATCAATTGGAAGATGCATACTTTGCTCGTTTATTTTTAAGTTAGAACAGCATAACTATTACATAGCCAATGACAATAGACTGTGGAAGTTATAGTCTATATCAGGGGTGTCAAACTGGTGGCCTGCAGGCCAATTGCATCATGCGTAGGCCACACCCACCCCAGCTTCGTGAATGGGAAAAACATCACAATGTATCACATGACAGCAATGTGACATGGTGAGTTTGACATCCGTGGTTTAAATTATCAGGAAGACCAACAGTGAAATCCTCTGAAGTCTGCTATCAGTTCGGTGAGTCTGCTACCAAGCACACCTATACGCACCTAAGGCATTTTGAAGCCTTCCGAGTCTGCAAAGGTAAGTAGAACAGTGAGGTGGGGAATCCACTGTGCCACGGGATTTAGATTAGCTAGAGAGCAAGAAATCCAGATGATTCTAGTGAATATAAATCATGCATCACAGCTGAACATTCCCCAGCTGATCTTCGGAAATACTGGTTCACCTGAACCGGTAGCATTTTTTACTACCAGTTTGGGCAAACCAGTCCGAACCGATAGCATTTTACCCCTAAAGAAGACACCTATCCACGATGTACAAGGAAACAGTAAAACTGCAGTAATTATGCAATAAGATATGCAAAACTAGACTTATGATATGGGAATTTTGACATTGTTTTATAAAATGTCAGCTTTCCATCCACAACTGGAAATATTTTTTCAAAAAACTTCCTCTGCTCTTCACACATAAATTCTTACTTGGATTCCTTGCTGGCTTACATTCCCTGGTGCTATCTGAATCCGGCTACTTTTTCTGATGCACTCACTTTTCTATTTTTCTACAAGGAAAAAAGCAGAAAGAAAAAGGAAATAGGCTTCTCAGGGGAATTCTTTTGTTAATAAATTACATGGGTGTGGAGGGAAGATGGCATAAGTCACATCAGACTTATTAAGGCAGACAAAATGTTGTTTAAAAAACCTGGAAAAATGGACATGTTAAAATTTGCATTACTCTAATTACCATACGCAGATAAAGCTGGGACCAACAATGATGCTAAACTATCCACCAACCCACAGCTTTCTGCATTACTTTGAAACTTGCCAATTTGCAAGACTATTTTAAAAACACAACAAGGAGAAATTTTGCTCTCATGAATATTTTGTAGGATCAAAGCAGACAAACCCGTATCTTACTCTGCTTTTGAGGTAGAAGAAATCAGTTTTTTTCTCTATAATTTCAGGGTGTCCAAACCTTGTCTGAAAGGGACACACAGAAGGCCAATGAAGCTGGAGGGAAGACACAAAAAAAATGGAAACAAAGAAAAACATTCAAGGCAATACAGAAGATAATCACCAGCTGCTCAACAAGGCAATGGGATTAGCACTGGATAACTGATGGTGCAATTAAGAGCAGCTTGGTCTAGTAGTTAAAGCAGAGGCTAGAAAACAGGAGACTGTGAGTTGAAGTCCCACCTTAGCTATGAAAAGATGGCTTGGTGACCTTGAGCCGGTCACTCTCAGTCCAATCCACCTCACGGAGTTGTGAAAATAGAAGAAAGGTATGTTGAATATGTTCACCACCTTGAGTTATTTGTAAAAATAAAAGGAGGTTGTAAATAAGCAAAAGAAGCTTGAAGAAATGTTGTGCTCTGAGGACGTGGAAAAACTGGACAGGTAGAGAACAGAAATATCAAGGTCATTGATGCTCAGTAGGTTGGTAGGGATAGGAAGACTGGGCTGGTTTCCTAATAGCTCTAATTATAAACTCGGCATCCCAGAGGGATAAAGACCTCAGAGATGAGTCAGGCACTCCCAATGACTTGGCAATCTACTAGTCTCATCACAAACAAGCTGCCTGAGAAAGAATTTACAGTATTCTGTCAGATGCCATTTTTTTTCTTGGATCAGAGCTTCGATTGCTGTCTGGAATCAAGGCTCAGGGGAAATGAATATTCCTAAAGCAGAAAAAGGTTATCCTTTTTTTTTCAGTATATTAACCTCTGTCAAACTTGGGGAAATCATTTTAAAAGTTTTCATGGTTAGCTTTGCAAGGGTTGAATGGGTCATGTTCCAGTTTAGCTGGGTGCCTAAAGCATGAGAAATGAAAATATTACACTGGGTACTAGCAGTCCGTAAAACATGTATCATTCCTGGTTTCCCTTAATCCCAACAATCTCCTGAGCAATCTTGTCCAATTTGTTGCCCTCCATATGTAATTTGACCTCTAAAATTCCCAAATATTAAATTCTAGGCTTAATAATCTGTAAAGCACCAGGCTAGAGACTATTCTAAGTAATAAATAGTGACTTATAAACTACAATGGCTGGATTTATACAACATACAATATCACAAATTATGTTGCAGTTTAGTGCAATGAAGAAATCAACCTTAAGTGTTTTCAACCCTTAACGTTTGTAGCCACATATTCCACTGAATTATTTATTAATTCTTTTTTTAAAAATCCTTTAAAAAAACTTCAAAAATCACTGAAGGTCTCAACCATTCGGATGGTGTGCTGCTGATTTACTAATTCCCAGATGCTCTTGCTTATTGCATATTTTATTCCTGCTGTCTTCTAAATACTCACCAGAATCTTGGCTAGCTTGCTTTACCTATTTGTTTCTTGATTGCTCAACTAGGAACAGTGGAATTGTATTCATCTGATATCTATGGAGATTCTCAGTCATCCAGGTCATGGTTGTCCCAAAGGTGCTTTTTCAAGAGGCAAGTAGCTAAAAAAGCTTTTTGGATGAGAAGCAAAATGTCTTCACTTCTCATCCAAAAGATGAGAAAAACCAGAAAGTCCAGTTGCCTCTTAAAAAAGCACCTTTGGGATATTCATCTGATAGTTGCTTGGAACATTAGTATTGGCTTCATTATCCAGAGCATCACTCAGCAACTGAATGGCACATTTGCACTGGGCTCCATACTAAACACCATTTTTAAACCAACCTACCCCAACTTCTTCCAGACTTGTTGGCATTCCAGTTGCCAGGTGTTCCAGCCAACATACTGGGAATTCTGACAGTTATAGTTGCAACATATCTGAAGGATCATGGGGGAAATTACTGGAGAACTATAGCTCTCAGGCAGAACCCCACCATTTGGTTCTCTAACATGATGTACTCTTTGGCATTTAGCAAATGATTCTGCCTAGGTTTCCCATCTGGAAAGAGAGATAATAGAGCTGCTAATAGGGGAAACATAGCTGGCAAAGATTTTGCAAATTCACATAAAAATTGTTCCATAAAAAATGAGAATTTAACACTACTTATCATTCTAAACCACACACATCATGTGCTTCCAAAAGGCTCCCAGAATTGCTTTGTACAGAGACAATATATTTACCTTAGCAAAATCTCCTAGTAAACAATCTCTATGTGCTATCCACAGCAGGCTGGCAAAGCCATATGCCATACCAAGCTGAGCTGCAAATGAAGTATTTGCTTGGGTGCCATTAAAGTAAGATAGGCATGGTCCAGCATGATATTTGAAGTTCAGCTCTTATTAGCTGCCACATACTTGAATATATGTGTGTCAGGTAATAACACTGACATTGGTCAGCTGTAGCTAACCTTTCAAGTATTCCATGCATTATTTCACACTGAATTGAACTGGCTTCTCTCCAAGGGAATTCTGAAATCTCTGAGCAAGGAAATCTGAATTATCTCTGCTGAACCTCAACATGTTCTGAAACACTTGTGACAATGAAACCACTCCAATTTTGCTGTTGAATGGTTTTCTTAAATGATAACTGCTATCAATGAAGAACCATAGGTGAAAAGAATTGGGTTCAAAATTAAGCATCTTAGGATCTAACCTTGATAAAAAGGTTGTTTACATCTCTCTTCTTGTCCCCTAGCTATGTCAAAATGGTTGCTCAATAATTTTATTGCGCTCTTAAATCTTTATAGGCTCTGCTAGAGTCCATCATTTAGACTTCCTGTGACAATCAGCCATGCTTTTCAATGATTAGGAAGCTTTGTAACAAAGACAGAATCTTCATTGTGGCCTACAACACAGCTGTCAAACATGTGGGCTATGAGACAGATGCGTCATACACTGGCCATGCCCGGTTTAGCAAAGGGGAGGAGGGAAATCCTGATATGTCATGTGACAATGCCATAACAACACGAGTTTGACACCCCAGCCTACAACATATCTCAATATCAAAATTCTACACAGGAATATTGGCTAAAGTAGAATTAGTTTATATTTAAAATTCTGCTTGAAACATCTCTAAAGCCCAGCAACAGGATGCTTCAATCAACCAACCCAAGGCTGCCTAGTACATCACTGCCAGACCTGAATAGGTAGCACAGGAATCAGCAACCCACGGCTCTGGAGCTGCATGTGGCTCTTTCATCCCTCTATTGCAGCTCCCTGTCACTGGTTGGCACTACAATTTTGAGAGAACCTTTCAGTTGGGTAGGAAGCACAGCATGCCAGAAGGAGACTCTATGCCAAGGAGCGGATTTTCCAGTCAGCTCCACAATTGATAGGGCTTTCAGTTAGGACAGGTAGAGGAAAAAGGGCGGCATGCTAGGAGACTCTATGGTGGGAGAACTGGATTTCAGTCAGCTCCACAATTGAATGGGGGCTTCCAGTTAGGATCTTTGTGGCTCCTACTGTTTTTTTTCTTTTCTGTGGGAAACGGGTCCAAGTGGTTCTTTGAGTGTTTAAAGTTGCTGACCCCTGAGATAGCGTAAGACTCATTTTAACAGGAAGTGCCTAAAAATGTCAAACTCCTGAGCTTGCTGCTCTATTCTTTTCTTTGACTTTGGTAAATATACTGTTATTTCAGAGTTTTGTAACTTTTCTACTGCACAGCAAAAGAAAAAGTTTTGTATTTCTATGAATCAAAATAAGGAATCTTTTTGTACTGTAGCATATACTGAATTCATATTTTCTCAGCCATTTACAAAATTGGTAGGTCGGTATAATCTCAAACTATCAAATATTCTAGTTCAATCTTCTCTACTTGAGATGTCCAAGGACTTACAGCTGCCCAAATTACTTGTCCTGATTTGCAGTCTCAACACAAATGGATACAGTCAAGTTAAAGGAGGTTGACAGAATGAATATTGTATTCTGTTCTCTAGCCTTTCTTTCTTCGTAAGAAATACAAATCCACAAATCCAATCAACTATTTGAGGCAACAGAGCTGCTTTTGAGATGCAAATTCTAGCACGTGCATCATCAGACTGCAGTCCTTTGCAATGTTTGAACAGGTAGTCTTCAACTTCCAACCACAATGAAGCCCAAAATTTATGTTAAGTGAAAAATTTGTTGAGGGATTTGCCCAATTTTACAACTGTTTTGCCACATTTCTTAAGTGAATCACTGCAGATGTTAAATTAGTAACGCAGTTGTTAACTGAATCTGATTTCCCCACTGACTTTGCTTATCAGAAAGTTGCAAAAGGATCTCACATGACTCCAGCACTCTGCAACCATCATAAATTTAAGTCAGCTGTTAAGTAACCAAATGGAAGTCATGTGACTATGAGGATGCTACAATGGTCATAAGTGTGAAAAATGTTCATAAGTCACTTTTTTCAGTGTGGCTTTAACTGAACAGTCACTAAGCGAACTGTTGTAGGTCAAGAACAACCTTAATTTCCTTTTTTAGTGGCAATGTGTTATTGGAGTGGGAATCAATCCCCATGTAAGGTATCCTCAGACCCACAAAACAATATAACATTTATAATGCAATATAATGGCTTGATATCTCTTGCCTTTCTAATAACCTTTTAAATTGGGCAGTTCTGTAATTCCCTTGGTATGTATGTTGAAAGAGCAGCACTGCTGATTTCATTCCCAATCCTGCATGATCTTCTTGATTCTGTCCTGAAAAGAAAAGCTTCTGTCCTCTTGACATCTACACCTTGCAGATCTCTAAAGTTCTGGCTCACATTCTGGCTCAAACTCTGTGTACATAAGCTTCCACATGCAATGCATGTACACCAATGGCAGATGTGGGAAAGCTGTGAAATGCAGAATTAGCAGTTCTGTCTCATGCACCTTCAGTACAGAAGTAACAGCACACAAGGGAGGGAATTCAGCTCCTTGTTAGCATTTTTGTTCAATTCTTTTACTTGTTTATGCCAGGCAAAACCACATAATTTGAGGCCAGGCCAGTCAAAGGCAGCCAACTAACTGTGTTTGATGGTATGCAATGGAATGGATAAATCTTATTTATGCTGCCACTCTAGATCTGTGAAAATGTGGCTGTCAAAGTCCCTAATAATTCATAGATGGTAGCTAGGATGGTATCTGTAGTATAGCAAGAGAAACACTTCATACTATGTATACATTGTAAAAAGCTGACTTTTCTTCAATAAGATGCGTTACTTGAGATTATAAAATGGTAGTTACAAGGCCTTGGTCCTAGGTGGGTTTAAATTAAACATGTTTTAAATTTTTAAGTAATTAAATAGAAAAAAAGTTTAATGTTAGTTATGAGACTCCAGGTAGTCCTCAACGTATGACCACAATTGGGACCAGAATTTCCACTGTTAAGCAAGGCCGTTATTAAGAGAGTCGCAGCCAATTTTATGATCTTTTTTTTCATGTGGTTGCTAAGCGAATCACTGCAGTTGTTAAGTAATTCACACGCTTAGCAAATCCAACTCCCTTCATTGATTTTGCTGATCAGAAGCCAGCCAGGAAGATCACAAATGGCAATCATATCACCCTGGGATGCTCCAACTATTGCAAGGACATTCCAGTTGTCACCTGCCCAAATTTTGACATTTGACTATGGGAGGAATGTCAAACTCGCAGCGTCACATTGTTGTCAAGTGATCTATCCCGGCTTTTTCCCCCTTCGCTGAAATGGGGGTGGAGGTGGCCAGCATGTGCCGCATCCAGTGGGCCGAGAGTTTGACACCCTTGGACTATGGGGATGCTGCAATCATTATGTGGACGGGTTGAAAGTCATTTTTTTCAGTGTCATTATAACTTCAAAAGATCACTAAATGAATGGTTGTAACTTTAGGGCTCCTGTATCCTGTACTGTATCTCAGAGGTGTCAAACTCCCAGCCCTTGGGCTGCACATGTCACACTCTAGCCACACCTATGCCCAGTTTAGCAAAGGGGAAAAAATTCACAATACAACATGTGACAACTCCATGACAATGCGAGTTTGACACCCCTGCTGTATCTTCATGAATGGAACTGCAAATGAAACTACATGACTGAAGAATTCTGCCTGAGTCACCATATTATTATTGTTGCTATTATTATCACCACCGCTGCTATTTCATCTCCCGTTTTTCAAAATTTAAAACCCTAAGCAGTTTATCTTAGGCATTCTGAAGCAGAAGGTTCTCCCTCTAATTCAAGGTAACTTCTGAATCAAAATGACTGAAAACACTTGACAAACCAATCTGTGCACATTGACCTATGCCAGTGATGGCAAAACTTTTGGGCACCGAATGCCAAAAAGGGAACATGTGCACATGTATGTTTGTCAGCTGTGCAACCTGGAAGAAGAGCTGCAAAGGGGACATGCACATGCCAGGAAATGAACTTCTGGTTTCTGGCATGTGCATGTGTACTGGCCACCTAGTCTTCCGGTTACTGGTGCACATGTAAACATGACAATCAGCTGGCCAACATGCATGCCCACACCAGAAAACATTCCAGTTTCCAGCACTGCCAGAAGCACGATCATCGTACATGCCTGCATGCCAAAAATCAGGAAGAGGAATGGGCGGTGCTGCATGTGCCAGGTGACATGGCTCCGCATGCCACTTTGGGCATGCATGCCATAGGTTTGCCATCATGGATCTATGCTGGCAGCAAATGTTGAAAAATTCTGTCTTCTCCAAAAGGAAGAAGAAAAAAAGATGGCTGGGGGGGAGAGAGGCAGAGGTGGAGAGGGAGAGAGGGAGAGAGAGGGGGGAGGGAGGGAGAGAGAGGGGGGATACACCCACATTCGCAAGTCCATTGTTCACTAACAATTGATATCTAGAGGGGTGAAGGAAGGAGTCTGGCAATTGTTCCAGGCACAGGGGCCCTAGCAACTGTCTCTTCCTCCCTTCTCCCCTTTGATCTTTCTTTCCAGGGTTAATGTTTCTAGCCACACAGGTGGCTCAGAACATTTCCCAGGTGTGCAACGGGTTTGGCAGACAGCACAATTCTCCTAATCAAGCCAATGATATGCCTGCTCTTGATCCTCCTTTCTGATACTATGTCAATATATACTGGAAATACAAAAAGATAGACTGAGTATTATAAAACCCAACAGAAGATGACATTATGTGATAGTCCATTACAGAGAATATTAAGTATCAGAGGGCTGGCTTAATCCTGGGTAAATTTATTTTTCTCTCTACCTTTCACCTAGTTTCTACTTATCCGTATCCCTCTTTTTTGAAACTGACCAGCATGTAGAAATGAATGTGAAATGGGAAGAAAAATTAATTACAGGGTAAATCTGGATCATAAACATCTCTTTTCCAACAATTGTTATCTGATTTATGTCCCTACCCTATAGGCATAAGAGACCATATTTTCATAGGATCCACAAGAGATTTTAAACAAAGACAAAGGTAGATATGGATTCTATATTGATACTAATATAACAATCAACAATTATATGAAATCAAGATATGCTCTCATGCTTCCAGAGTTCAGACCCATTTAACTGAGGAAATACAAGAAAGGATGGAACTACATAGACTGCTATATAAATTATCAGATTATTTTTTTAAAAGAGCAAAATCACCGTTAAAAAGGGTAGAGATTTGTGCCTTGCTTTACTAATATGCTATATTCAGCAACTACTGAAGAGAAGAGACTTGGCAACACTGAAGGAAAGCAGTACAGTATCTTTGAAAGAATACTAAGTAGAGGCTAAAATTAGGCACACTGAGAGAGGCAGACAAAACTCACTTCCTTTGAGTTGGATAGTTGATTTTTGAAAGCCTGTATCATCCATTATTCTCCAAGCTATTGAAAATGAACTGTTCTGGCTTTGCAGAATTGCTTTATAACATGCCCAGAATCACTCTTATGTATGTGAACAAAGTTTATGATACATCTCTTTGCAGTTGCAATGCCCACTTACTACTTCAATGAGACTGTCATGAAATTACAGGAATATACTATAATTCAGCCCTCCTCATTTTATTACCTCTGCCTCTCACACATACCAGTGGTGGGATTCAAAGGTTTTACTACCAGTTCCATGGGTGTGGCTTGGTGGGCATGGCTTGGTGGGCGGGGCAGGGAAGGGATACTGTAAAATCTCCTTTCCCTACCCACTCCAGGGGAAGGTTACTGGAAAATCCCCATTCCCTTCCAATCAGCTGGGACTCAGGAGGTAGAGAATAGATGGGGGCGGGGCCAGTCTGAGGTTGTATTTACCTGTTCTCTGAACTACTCAAAATTTCCGCTACCGGTTCTCTAGAACTGGTCAGAACCTGCTGAATGCCATCTCTGATACAGACCCCCTCTAAGGAGTGCCAAACAACAGTTTTCTACCTAGTCCAGATGAAATAACTGCAATGGAATTCTGGCAAAATTTTCCTAGGATCTTTTAACTCAGCAAATGTTATCAGTGTGTTCTGTTCTATTTTCTTACAAGCTTCTGAGCATTTCTGAAGTCTAAATTGGCTTTTTTTTTTTACTTAGTTCAAATTTGTATGCGGCCCAAGAGCAAAGAACCTGAGAATCAGATTTTTGCTGACTCTTTTATAATGGAATTATAACTGCCTAGTATTTCAATAACATTTATTCAAATCAGTTCCCTTTCCGCTATTCTTTATAACTTATATTCTCTTTAAAGTTGGAAAAAATGTAATTGAGAACAAAAAACACATTTTATCACTAATACTGGTACAATTGAAGCCCATGAAATGGTTGCACTGACTAAAAGTTTAGACTTATTCACCCCTTGTTATTTTAGTCTTTTAAAACTGCTAGTAAAGTTAAACCAATTCCTGCAGAGATAGTGGATCTATCATTAGTAACTGAGTTTAAACATGCTTGGGAATAAACTTATGTCCTTCATATGATAAAAATTTAAAAAATTAATTTAAAAAAAGATGGACCACCAGGACTTTTTCTGCTATCAGTTTTCTATGTTTCTAAATTAATTGTTTTTCATTGGTTTTTGCAGTTGAATGTTCTGGTTCTTAGTTGTGTTTTAATTGTGTAGCCTACCCAGAGTCACATGAAAGTAAGATGGGCAGCCATTTAAATTCAATGAAGAAAACAATTCCTCAGAGCAGTGGTGGGATTCAGCCAGTTCGCACCTATTCGGGAGAACCGGTTTTTAACTTTCTATGAGGTTCAGAGAACCGGTTGTTGGAAGAAATCTTATTTTGGTGTTTTCCTGCTTTACAGGGCTAATCCTGTAAGGAAGGCAGGAAGGAAACATTCTGGTGTTGTTTCTAGCTTAATCTTTATTGCCCTACTTACAGAAACTGCCTCTCTGGTTAACCCTTATTACAATGTAACAGCTAAGGCAAAGTGCCCATCAACCTGAGTGATGTTGAGTTGGCCACGCCCACATGGTCACATGACTACTAAGCCCCACCTACCCACCTGGTCATTAGGACAGAGAACCAGTTGTTAAATTATTTGAATCCCACCACTGCCTCAGAGGAAAAAAATGTTTGCTTAAAACGGGTGTAGGAAGTTAGGACCTCTCCTAGAAGATTGAAATATTCTAGGAAATATTAAAAAGGCAGAATACCCAGATGGACATTTCTTCCAAAAGTGTGTGTGTGTGTGTGTGTGTGTGTGTGTGTGTGTGTGTGTGTGTGTGTGTGTGTAAACACTCACTTACAAATCTTATTAAATTTCTTGTCAGGCCTGGAAGCCATCTTTTGCATTGGGCCTTCTGGCCCACCACATTTACTGCTGTGGGAAAATGGAGGGGGGATGTTATATAGTGTATGGGAAATATATAGTCAAAATAACATTCTTTTTTCAGAGAATCAAGGACATCTTGCCCTGCACCTGGAAGGACATGACTACAAGGCATCTCCAGTTGGGATGATGACTGATTGGGCCATGTGATGGACATGTGGGTGCTGGGCAGGGACTTGGACTTTCATTTGGGTGGAGAAAACCTGGAGCCTTTCAGATTCAGGTTTTCCCAGATGTGCCAATATGACATCTCTAATAAAATGGAATTTTGAGGAACTTCAAGCCTCAGAAACTTCTTTCATTGGGGATGTTACTTGGAACCCTGACATTTCTTCAAAATGATCAAACTAGCAATAATTCCTCACCACTAGCCTTTTTCAATCTATAATTGTTGTAAGCCAACTTGAGTGTTCATGCAAACAGAAAAATAGATGGGAGTCTAATAATATAAATACAGTAAATGTTGGACTTTTACTTGTTTAATTTATTTAGACATTATTTTATTATTTTATTTATTTAGAGATTCCTGTAATGAAATGGTTCAGAAATGGATTTGTGTTAGTAATGGCTTCAGGGATTGTTCCAGAGTTTCAACAATAAACTAAACTAAGATTTTATGAGCATATTTTACTGAATAAACTACATTTGGCTGAATTCACATATTTGAAATACAGGCTATTCCAAATCTCAAAAGAAGCAAGTCACATGTCTCATTCTCCGAATGAGGCATGAGGGATCAAAATATTCATATGAACAATTCACACATACTTTCTTCTGATTTTATTAATATATTTTAATATATAATATATATTTTAATATATATTTTGTAGAAACAGCTACAGGAAGTGGAATTATAATTATTAGGATCTGATTTTATTAATATATTTTTTCATTGTTTATTGTCCACAGATGTTAGTGGTCTATAAGTGGCAGTAGGATTTAATTTAATTTCACTGGAACTTATTGGTTTATTGTCTAGAATGAAATGTATTGTGCAAACTGATAATTTCTGACAGTAAGTAATATTTTAATGGGGCCTAATAAAATTGTCCCTATTGAGGCTGCTGTTAAAAAAAAAAAGGCTGCCTATTACATTTGCAGAGAAAAACTATGGTGCTGTTTTATCCTAAGAATAAAGCCTAAAACCTATTTTGCATTTAGTCCAGGAACAAAGGAATGTATAATGCTTTTTTTTTTTCAAATGTAGAAACAGCTACAGGAAGTGGAATTATAATTATTAGGATTACAATAGCAATAGCAATAGCAATAGCAGTAGACTTATATACCGCTTCATAGGCCTTTCAGGCCTCTCTAAGCGGTTTACAGAGAGTCAGCATATTGCCCCCAACAATCTGGGTCCTCATTTTACCCACCTCGGAAGGATGGAAGGCTGAGTCAACCCTGAGCCAGTGAGATTTGAACCGCTGACCTGCTGATCTAGCAGTAGCCTGCAGTGCTGCATTTAACCACTGCGCCACCTTGGCTCATACAAAAGAGGGGGATACGGTATAGTAATTGCTATCTCAGCAAAAAAAAAAAAAAATCTGAATCAGCTTTTTGGCAGCTTCTCTCATGCTCCAATGCAAGAGCAGCTTCAGAGAGCTCATCTTCATTAGGGAGAAAAGAGTTCAACATATGCATTATCCATGCTATTTCATTTTTTTAATGTGCATATTAAGTAGATGGCAACATTTGAGGTCATATCTAGTTCAGCATTTGCAAAATTGCATTTCTTATTAAAGAAAAAACAGCTATGCTGATCCATTAAATCCAAAATCCACTGCTGGGAAATAACCTTTATAAAGATCTACTATCTGTTATTCCCAGAGTCGTAATAGATTGAGATGACCTATAAATCTCATAAAAGACCAAACTAACTAATTGGAACAAAAATCATGCAAGATTTTGGGTTTACAGTCAAAGCAGGTAATTAAAAAAAATATAGCAAATGTGGGGAAGAGTGTTTAGAGTTCAAGTGTTCAGAGCTAGGACATGCAGGATAGGCCTTGAGGTTCGTAATTTTGTCTTGATCTGGATTATGAAGATTTCTATGAGTAGACTTTCAAATTGCACTTAGCATAGTAAGATCAAGTTGCATTAGCTAACCTCTACATTTCAAACAATGTGACATTAGCTATAATTATCTCTTGCCTTGGATGAAATATGCATATTCCTGGCTAAGCAAACTACAGAAAAGCAATCAGACAGGCTTTTTAGATTGTATCTGTTCAATCCCATTTAAAACAAATTGTACAATATATTCTGTTTTATTGGTCTCTATCCTTTACTTGACTCTTAGGACAAAGTCTCCTCTTGTCTGCTTTCTCCCTTTAAATTATTCTGCCTGTATATGATTGATTGATTGATGTGGGGAACAGACATAGGTGTTTTGCAAGAATATCCAAATAAGCTCCAAAAAAGCTCAAAACTCATTATTGCAGCTCTCCTCCTCCTCTTCATGTAGTGCTTTGAATTGGTGAGAATATTAAAATGAGGCTATATGGACTGAATTATATTTGCTGTGGGAAACACTACAATTCAGAAATGCCTATGTTTCAATTATTGCAATGGTTTGGGATCATGTACATTCTCAGTTGTCTACAATAAAATAGCTCTCCCACAGGAGTAAGTTAGAGAACAATCCCCAAAGTGGTGATTCAGAATCAATTTAATAGCATATTGAGGTCTTGCAGGTGGTTTGCCAGATGCCATTCCTATAATGGGAAGAGACCAAATGGCCATCATGTCCAATACCATGAACACAGTTGGTATTCAGTTTGACTGTTGGATTTATTGGCAATGCAACACTTGCAATAAAGAGGTTGAAACTCCAGAAAGGCAAGAAGTAGAAGATCTAAAAATAAGACCCTACCTCATTCCTGTTTATTTGGGAATCACAGTGAGTAGAAAAAAGTACGGAAAGGCTGCTTTTGTGTAAAATGCATATCCGTGTTTTATTCAATTAACTCACTTTTCTGAGTCATCATGACATACTGATTGAACAATAATCTGACCACACAGGCTGGATTCAGGCCTTAAACTAAAATATGGTTGGCCATTCTGTGGCCATTCAGAGTGTTGGGTGAACAAAGACAACAAAGATGGCTTTGTTGCCCTTTGTTGCCTTAAATGCAGAGTAAAAAGGTACAATGGGCAGTAAGCTATGGTCTACCAAAGACAAGCATCTGTCACACTTTAGGCTTCAAGCTTAGTATCCCTGAATGCATCTAATGACTAGGTCAATGAATAACAAAGAGCAGTCAAAATAGCACAGACTCATGCTTATCTATGTACTTTATGCCATATCTAGAACAAAGTAAAGTTTCAGTAATGACAAGTGGAAGATCTGGAATCGGGGAAGAAATACAGCAGTATAACCCAATTGGTTAAGTGCCAAAAACAACTAAGATCAACTTAGACAAATGGAAGGGTTGGATAGCTGATCTAATTACACTAACTTAAGATTTCAGTAGACTATTGAACATTAACAATGTCCATTACATCTTACAGAATAATGAAAGAAACAGAAATAGACAGGTTCCTTGTCTGAATATTTTATATTTTAAAAGGGATACAATAGAAAAAAGAGAGAGAGAAAACATAACAATATCACAAAGACAATAGCTGAATTTACAAGCACTTCAGCTGTGAGCTCTACACATTTCCACTGACTTTCTTTGGGAATCTCATCTCTTTCTCACAAAATTTCAATTCCAGAATGTTTAAAAACAATAGCCAAATAGTCACTATCTAAATATAAACTGTAGCTGACCTGTAATGTTAATACTGATTCATTCCTAAGCCTCTGATACACCAGTTCTGCAGTGAGAATGGTTCCAGCAACCTTACTTACCAAAAATTCACAGGAAGCCAAAAAAAAAAAAAAACCCAAAACTTGCTCTATTTTCTGTAAGACTTCAGGCATTTAAAGCATTTTATGCACTGTTTTAATAAAGTATCTTCCTACTCCCTCTCTCTTTTACTTCAAATACTATATCCAAAAGAGCAACATATTTTATTGGACTGAAACTTTTAACAAAGTCAAACCAATTAGAAGCAGAATTATGTAAAACCGTAATTAATGTTAAAAGTATTCAATGTCCCTCTAAAGTAAGACTAACATACACATCCAAGCTAAATATGTGATAAATGAGCCAGCTGTCTCCCCACTGAGCCACACCCAAAAATTGAAGGAAATATTTTCAAGATTATAAATAGAATTTGCTGACAATGCTTAACAGACACATATACATACAGATCCAGCAATGCATAATAGTTTATAGAATATGTGTATAGATCTGTTGCATTTGCTAATATCAGCTGTATAAAGGAATCTTTGGAATCATTCTGCATTAACAATTAAGACAAATGCCAGAGTTCATTGATTTTTAACACCTTATTCCATTGTTTTTAAGGAAGTTTTCCTCCTTTTTTTCCTTTTGGCTTAGCACTTAAAAAGAAAACAAGAAAGAGAAATAACTAACAGCCTTCTGTTCAAAAGAACGCTTTTAGAGTCCAGTGTATATTATTTTATATGCATTTTCAATGATTTTAAAGATAAAAATGACTGCAGCTATTTTGTACTTTACTTGTCAACTAAACACTCTCTCTGTTCGGTTGATGGAACTATATGACACCTTTCAGCAAAGGAACATCATCGGGAACTGCAATTGCTGTCTTTGTTTCTTTGGAAAGGGATCAATTACTATTCTCCAACTTGAGTCAGTCCTCTAAACTATTTGATATGACCCATGGAATGCAAAAATAGATCTGAAAACAGCATCTTAACAAGGCTAGAGAGGTATTTGGAAGTGACTTTAGAATATCTGGAATCAAATATATGCACTGACTCCAAGTATTTTAATATCACAGAAATTTTCCCTCTCCTTCATAAATTTATAATAAGTATTATGACACCATGTAGACTTAGGCCCTGGGATTAGACATCATTTCTTTATTGAATTTGCATTTTTATTTCACCTTTTTTTATTTGTTAGCAAATTTATATGTTTGCCCATCTCAGTCAATGTGACTCTGGGTAACGTACAACTAACAACAACTAAAACAATGTAACATAAGTAAAAATAAATAAAATGCAAATTGTGGGAGAATAATAAGCATCTGGGCACAATATAAACATTTCACACAAGAGTTCAGGGATATGTGGAATTCCACATTTTATCCCAATAACCACCACACTGGAAAGTAAATTGGACTGAGAAAAAGTCACCGTCTTAACATTATCATTAAGACATCAATCTGGATCTTTTATTTTAATAATACATCCATTTCATAAAACTGAATTATCCTTTCATGAACAAGAAGCCTTAATTAAATGGTTCATATGTAATTCATAAACCATGATTAATTAACTACAATGGCTGATGTACATATCACACTGTCATAATAGTTTTTATCCTAACATGAATGAATGACATAACTCTAGAGTTCAAATATTGTAAGAAATCATGGTTTTCTTATAAGAATGGTTTGCTGAATAGGTCACCATGACTGGGTTCACCTAATAAACTAAAACAAAACAAAACCCTGTAATTTCTGGCATCTATTTCTGGCATAATTTCTATCTATAGAAATTCTATAGTATATTCCCCTGACGTTATCACCAAAGCAATTTTATTATTTGTAGATTTCTAAGTGCTGATGAATAGTTGCTTTGTGGTTTACTTCTCCTCAGCTACTCAGGTTCCCTTTGGTAAGAATTTCAATCTTCCTGCATCTCGAGCTCAGACTGCACCTGATCACCTTTAGGTTAACTTTCACTCTCTGAAAATTATCTCCTCTACAGATTTATTTGTACATTATCAGAGAGTGCACTTTCCCCAAGCTTGGTTGTAGCTGCTGACATCACTTCAGGAGCAAAACTACAGCCAATGGTCTTCTAGCTTGGCAAGCCAATTTTGGCAATATAAAAATGCAAAGGGAAAAGACATGCAAAGACCACAAGATTCTCCACTTGCATAAATGCACTTAGTGTAGCTGTTTGAAGCTAATGGTCTAACAATTAACTGACATGTGTTACATGTGTTTTTAGGTAATTAATTATTTGTAGCATGTCAGCAGCCGCTGGCGCCTAACATCTGCTACGCATCATGTGAGAACAAAGCAGTTAGCAGACATACAATCTTGCAGTCTGAAACCATTCATCTACTATACTACAGACTGACAAAGAACTTCCTTTATTTAATTTGTAAGGCACTGCATTGGAATACTACACTGTAACTGGATGGAAAGTTCTTTTCAAATTTTCCATCAAAGTTGTGGGCAGTGAAACGGACTGGGTGATTTTTTTCAGAATTTCCCTTGCAGAAGGAAAAGACTGCCACCAATGTTACCAGAAGAGGACTTCCCCTTAGTCTTGACCATAGTCTTGTTACTGAAAAACATAAATGGGAGGAATTTCCTCATGTTTCCTGGGAATAACCGAGATATTATTGTACTATACCAGCCTATGAAATTAAAGACCCCTTAGCCATCTCATACTTAAGTGCAAAAAGTCTACTTTGTTCATAACAATTTTTTCTTGAAAGTGTTTCTAAAGCAGATTATATTCATGAATGGTGAGAACTGGTAAGGAAATGGTAAGAAAAATACGTAATCTATCTGGTACAGAAAAATATTCAGATAACAATATCTATCTATCTAAAATTCTTGCTGTCATTATTGTTACCATTAACTGGGTGAAACGGTGCATTATAAGGCAATAGTTTTTGAACCAAGATACCTTAAATGGGCTAATCTACACAATGTGACCAAAACCTGGGACTCTGAAAAGAATCAAATTTGCAGAAATTGTGGCTGCTTCAGACTGCTACTGTAGTTGGGGTGCTGCTGAGGTCATGAGATGGTAATTTTGAACATTTCATGACAGTTTCCCTGACAGACTCAATTCCTCACTCCTTCGCTCATCCAGCAGCAAGGAATTGGCTCTTTTAAAAAACAACTTGAAGGTCCATGAAGAAAACTGTGGATATTTTTAATTGCTTTACGTGTCCTTTTTCTTGGACATAAACATGCACATTATGTTCTATCTTTGTTCAAAAACTCAAGGCACATACATAGGGATCCATCCTCCTATTTCTTCATAACAACTCTGTGAGGTAGCTTGGGTTGAAAGCCATCAAGTAAGCTACTGCGGCTGCAAATGGATTAGAAACTGAGTCTCTCTGGTATCAGTCAAATACCTTAGCCACTATACCTTAGACTTTGTCCATCCTGTTTCATTTTTCAAATAATTCCTGTTTTGAAACTGAGTGTAGACCGCCCCTTTTTTCAGCCTCTGGAGATCATGTAGATTGATCCTGCCCTCATCAGGTCACATAATCCTATTTTTAAACTGTCTCTAACAATTTCCTACAACTCAGTGGGAAAGCCAGTAGGGATTCTAAACTGTTCTGAGGTGAGAAAAGCAACGTACAACACTGTGATAAAATAAAATAAATTACACTGAATGCATGATTATGCTACATGGAAAGAGAAGAGGGACGTTATAGTCAAGAGATGACACCATTTTTGGGCGATCTGGGAAGGAGAAGAAGAGGTGAAGGAATGGAAGATAAAGGGCTGCACGCCTTTAGAATCACAAGGAAAGGAATGAGGAGACAGGAAAACATGAAACATGTTAAGTTTCACAATGAGGCAACCGAGGAGCCAGAGTAAATGCAGTAATGTTTATTAACTTCACTAACAGAACCAACATGAAACAGCCTGACAGCTCTATTTATATGAGCGTTTTTAATAGCTTCTACTTTTGAAGGTGCCGGGTAAATGCCTTTGGCATCAATGTGAAACCCTAGGAATTCTACAGCTTCCACCCCAAAATGGCATATATTTTTTTAGTTTCCTGCCTTACGGAACTGGACTAAAACTGCTCTAAGTTTAGAGAGCAATTTATGATGACTTTGTGCTACAATAAGCACGTTGTCAAAATACTGTAGAATTCCCGGCAAGCCTTGGAGCATGCATTCCATTATGCTTTGGAAAATGCCAGGAGCCACACAGACTCCAAATTGAAGCCTGAGGCAATGGAATGCTCCACAATGGGTAACAATCGTCTGAGCATCCACCGCTGCATCGTCTACCACCAATTGTAGTCAAGCTTGGCAAAAATACGTCCTTGCCCCAGTGAGTGAAGATGTTGCACCACTGGCACTGGATAAGGATGTGCTTGCAGGGCTTTATTAATGGTCGATTTAAAATCTGTGCAGATGCTAACAGCTCCGTCTGCTTTTATGGGTATTACAAGTTTTCCACATTGCATAGTCTATGGGTTCAAGAATTCCCTGCAGAATCAATGTATCCAATCAGCATCTACCCTTTTTTGTAATGCAAAAGGGACCCTTCTAGCCTTCAACCTAATTGAGGTAACCCCCGGTCCAAATTAAAAGAGATGGGTGACCCAATATATTTACCCAAGCCTTCACTAAATACATCTTCAAACTCCTTGGACAGGTCCTCGAAGTCAGCAGCCGTCTCAATAGAACTAACCCCTGCAATAGAAAACCCCAGGTGCCCAAACCAATCTAATCCCAACAAGGATGCTAGAGGGCCATCCACTACTAATAATGGCAGGGGGCCTTTAAATGCCCCATGCTCAATTGTGAAAACCCGGCTACCTATAAGAGGAATAGGCTGCTGTTGATAATCTTTTAAACAGCAGCAGCTAGGGATCAAATTGGCTTTGGACAAATGGGGTAATAGTTTTTTTAGAGTCCCCCAAGCAATGATGGATTTAGTTGATCCCATATCGAGTTCCATTTTACATAGAACTCTCTCAAGGAGTACAGTAATAAACAATTTTTTGTTGGTTTTCATTTCTTATGCTGCGGTATTGATGCTTTCTGTGACATCTTCCTCATGGGCAATGGTATGGCAGTCATCTCTAGGGAGTACGGTGTGTCTAGCTTTTGGGCGATTTGTGGTGCGATTATTCTCAGAATTTGGCAAATTGGCTTGGCAAACATAAGATAAATGTCCTAGTTTGCCACACCACCAGCTAGTAGCGGACTTGAAATGGAAATTAGAACGCAAGTGGTTACCTCCACAAATGAGGCAGCTCGTCTGAGGTAACTTGACACCTTGCATTTGCCTGCGGCTTGACTGTGTGAATTTCAGTTGTCTCACTTTGTCAGCTGTCCCCGGCTCTTCCTCTTCCTCAGCCATTGATTGATTCACCATTGATGGTAGTGAATTTTGGTTATAGGCAGCCTGATACTTCCTAATTTCTGCTGCGGATCGTTCTGATTGTTCAACTGCCCTTGCCTCATCAAGAGCAATAGCCAGTGTTAAATCAGACCTGGCTAGAAGCTGGCGCTGTAGCCGCAGATCTTTCGTTCCGTAGACCAATTGTTCTAACAACGCTTCATCAAGGTCTGGGAACTCACAATAAAGAGCGGCTGTCTAAGTACAGCCCTGAATTGGCTGACTGTTTCTGTCTCTTTTTGTATGAATTGCCTGAAAGCAAACTGCCTGGAAAACCGGGATGGAGCTGGGGCATAATGTCCCTTTAGTTTGGTAATTAGCACCTCCCAAGTTACCTCATGAACTGAACTTGGGGCTGCCAAAGCTCTGGCTGTTGAAAACATTTCCAGACCGCAGAGACTAAGGAAAATTCCCCTCTTCCTATCATTGGGTATTTCAGTGAAAGCGTGTACTATAAGAAAGCACTCGAAATGCTGCATGAACGCTTCCCAGGATTCTTTTTCTGGCAAGAACGCCACGAAAGGTGGAATTGGTGCGATCTCACTAGGTCTGTGGTTAGTAATATGCTGAGCTCCTCGATTCCTCACAGGATCCCACTACCTCGTCGCCAATGTTAAGTTTTGCAATGAGGCAACCGAGGAGACAGAGTAAATCCAGTAACGTTTGTTAACTTCATTAACAGAATCAACACAAAACAGCCTGACAGCTCTATTTATATGAGAGCTGTCAAGTTAAACAACCAATGGGAAGATGGCAGCTCCCCTGCCAAAATGCCAGCCGCGCTGGAACCAATCCGAATGCATGCTTTGTTAGATTGACACTTTTGGGCAGAGCCCATCATATTTAGCAAAACAGAAAAGGGAAGATCACCTGGAAAATATGCGAGAAACACTAATTATTCTGAGAGTTCCTTAACACAACAATACCTGCCTTCCACAATAAGACATCAACAGAGAAAGTGTGAGACAAAGTACACAATTATTTCTGCTGCTGTTGGTGTCAAAGCCAAAGAAAAGTAGAAAAGATGAGAATGTCAATGCAGTATGGAAGCAACTCTAAGCAATCTAGAGAGAAAAATTTACTGTATTAGACAATCTAGAATTTGGACAAAGGGTTTTTTTTTTAATCTCTGTATGAGAATTCATATCAGCCTTCCATATAGTAATCCCTACTAATCATTCTATGAATGAACTTGTCTTCCAATGTAAAAGAAACAAAGACTCCACTTTCTCCAGGGTGATTATATATTTACAGGCATAATACAATGTGTATCGTTTATAGAATTTTGAAAAATACATCTAAAGTTCCAATCAAACAATCTATGTCCACCTAGAACAGTTCAGTGACCTGCGTGTGCTTTGTAAACTACCAGCTGAAAACCATGTTTCTGTTTTTCTTTCCAGCATAGTTTTTTTTCAGAACCAGATGAAGGAGAAAGAGGAGGGGTTGGAATTAACACAGTGTGGAAACAGTAGAGCTGGTCTAACAACATTTGTGGCCCATTAGCTAGAAATCTAAATATACTGCATTTGGCAAAATTTACTGTCTTTATAATCTGTCAGTGCAAATTCCTAGTTTTTACTGCAATATAATTACAGCTATTAACCTTCACACACACGAAAAGAAAAAACAAGAAAAAGTTGCTCTCCTCCTACTTTTCCTCCTCCTTCGTTTTAGCCATTCCCTATCCACTGCAGGACGAAGGCCTCTTCCGCATGTTTCCAACCAATACAGTCCTGATCAGAGGTGGGTTCCTACTGGTTCAGACCAGTTTGTCCAAGTAGGTAGTTACTTGGCCTGCCACCCTACCCACCCCCGAACCAGTTCTCTTGGCGGTGCCATAGGCGGCACCATCTTGGGTTTTTGTAGTACTTTTTTGAGTATTGCACATGTGCACATAGTGTGCATCAAGCACGCACACACAGTGTGTGGCTGAGCAAACCAGCAGTAGCAGCAGCCGGAACCCACCCCTGGTCCTGAGCTTTCTTTTCCCAATTGGGCTTTGCTGGTATTGTTGATCCAACAATTTTTGTTTAGGTCTCTTTTGTGGATGCCTTTTATTAAGTGGGATCCATTCCAAATGTGTTTCCCAGAAAATAAGCCCCGGTCTTATATATGTTCTTTATTGCTCCAAAAGACATATTAGGGCTTATTTTCAGGGAAACGTGATATCAGGTTGATCAGCATGGTTGGTTGCCCCACCCCCTGGCACAGTGGTGGGTTTCAAAAAATTTCAAGCCTACTCTGTGGGTGTGGCCTCCTTTGTGGGAGTGGCTTGCCAGCCATGTGACCTGGTGGGAGTGGCTTGCCGGCCATGTGTTTTCTTTCTCTCTCTCTCTTTCCTTCCTTTTGTCTGTCTGTCCCTTTTTCCTTTTTTTCTTTCATCTCTCTCTCACTTTTTCTTTCTTTTTTCTTTATTTATTTCTTCCTTTCTTTCTCTTTCTCTTTCTCTCTCTGTGTGAGTCTGTCTGTCTGTCTGTCTGTCTGTTTGTCTGTCTGTCTCTCTGTGTGTGTGTGTGTGTGTGTGTGTGTGTGTGTGTCAGTGGTGGGTTTCAAAAATTTTTGGAACCTCTTCTGTAGGTGTGGCCTGCTTTCTGGGTCCACTGGTGGAACCTCTTCTAACCGGTTCAGTAGATTTGGCAAACCGGTTCCACCAAACTGGTGCGAACTGGTAGGAACCCACCTCTGCCCTGGCACTCACAGAAGAGACAATGAGTGCGCAGGGGCCAACGGTGTCTGGCAGCAGCTGCAGCACACTGGTCCCTTGTCAATGCACTCTTGGGCTGCATAGCCCGTGGAGCACAGGTCAGTTGATTACCTGTCCAACAGCAGATGGAGGGAGAGGCACAGGGCGATCCCGACGCACTGGAGATGATCCCGACGCACCATGTGGGCTGCAGGCAAGCTGAGAGATGGTGGGATGGAGTGTGGAGCTGCTTTCACACTTGCATTATGGGTTTTTTAATATATTTTTTAAAGTACATATACTTTTGTTGGATTATACTCAACTCTTGGCTATACTTAGCTTATATAAATGATTTAAATGATAAATCAATACTTAATTTTGGATTAAATTATGCATCAAAATTAGTTTAACAAAGACCTTAAAACTGAGGGACTGGCAAGGTGTATACCAATGCAATTATTAACATTATTTTATTTGTCAAACTGTGAATTTCCAACATGAAAATACAGGAACATTTAACTGGATACTTCCCATATTTCATAGTTCTTGTAAAAGTCTGAGGAACATTGCCTTAAACAATAGTAATAGAGTGAAGTAGCACAAGGTGAAGTTCTGCTCTTCTAGTCTCTCTGGTGTTGTGATAAAAACAACCCTAAAGTTCTTTGTCATTCCTTTTTGAACAGTCTCTATATGTATTTTTAGGTTTCTCCAGAACAAAGTTTAGGATAGTAATTAAATATTGGATAGAACTGGAGAGATCCACATTCAAGTTCTCTGTTAGGACATAAATTACTGGGAGACAATGACCAAAATTTACTATCTTTCAGACCAAGAATAGAATAGAATGGAAGGGACCTTGGAGGTCTTCTAGTCCAATCCCCTGCCTAGACAGGAAACCGTATACCGTTTCAGACAAACCTTATACCATTTCAGACAAGAGGATTTAGGTTGTGACAGTTGCTATGTATGCATGCTTAAATTCAGAAAGACAAGAGGAAGTATCATACTAAAAAAAATGACATCCTGGGAAACTGCTGGTAGAAGAAACAGTAAATAAGCAGAATTCATAATGTGTTCTGAGCATCCAACACGTGCTACTTATCCTCAAAACACAAAGTCAAAGAAGATATAATTTCCACTGATTGCAGTGATACACATATACCCCTCAAGATTTATTCTGACATTATAGTAAATACCCAGGAAGTGGTGTATGGGAAGAAACTAATTATTCTTCACCAGGTGTTGGTTCTGAAACTAAGTCTTTTCCCTCATGCAGTGACTGAGTTCAAACATATGGTTTGCAAACTTTTGTTTGATGAATAAACTACAATTGGCTGATTCTGGCAGCACAATGAACCAAAAGCAATGTTTTAGATCAGAGGAAGTCAACCTGGTCCCTACCACCCCACTAGTGGGCGTTCCAGCTTTCATGGTGGGCGGTAGGGGTTTGCTGTAACTCTGCTTTATAAATTTTATAAAGTAAAGTTACTTCCCTACTTGTAAATCACCATTACTGTGGAACCGGTGGGCAGTTAGAAAATTTTACTACTAACAGAGATACAAAAGTGGGCGGTAGGTATAAAAAGGTTGACTACCCCTGTTTTAGATACAATTATGGCTGGGTTCATGACTATAAACCCAAATCAAATGAAGTTTTGTTATGACTAAATATGATGCTTGAACCATCAATCAAAATGGGTTTTTGTTACTGCTCTTGTTTTAAATTTTGGACTGGCTTTAGAACGGAGTTCCCAACATATCAGAGGGCAAACTAGTTTAAACAATTATAAAAGGAATCTGAAAAAATAATGAACATGAAATGTAGATTGTGTTCATACAGAATGTTTATCATGATGACTGAACTGATGATTGCTTCTATATAAAGTTTTAAACTCTTGGTGGAATTTGATGATTTACAGGACACACTAAGACATGTGCATTGTTTTGCTTTGGCTTGGCCATTATGGTTTGTTAGCCATGCTTTCTTTATAGGTTAAATGTATTTTGAAAACCCAACCAAGACATGCTAATTCCTAATTACTCAGCTCAAATAAAGTGAGTTAAATTGGCACGCACTGAGTCATAAAATAATGAACTTTTTAGACTGAGTTATTCTGAATGTTCAGTAACCTTAGTTCTCAGCTGATTTCTAATCTCCCATTCAATTCTTCCCCCTTCCATTACTAACCATAGTAATGAGACTGACTACATTGCTCCCAATATCAACTAAAAAGACTCAGGACAAATAAATTAATCTTCATTAAATTCTAAAGGCTCCCACTCAACAATCCAACATATCACCACAAAGCTCAAATAGTATACATTCCAGTATTTTTTTTATTAATATTATTTTGTTTTGTTCTTAAAACTGCCTCATTTCACTCTCACCTGTCAGATTCCACCTTTGGTCTTTCTATTGCTGAAAAGGCACAGTACTGTCTCCAAAAGGTTGCCTATTTCCATCTGTGTTGTGTGTACATGTAGTATTTTAAAAATGAATTTTTATTAAATCAAGTCAAGCTTTAGTTTGATCTACTGAATTTTAAAATTATTTTCAGTAAAACTGTCCTCAATTAACCAAATATATATTTAAATGCCAAATCCCTTTAACTCCTATGATGCTAAGCTTTGGAATAATTTAATGTTCATCATTTTAAAAGAACCTCCTAGTATTAGGATTGCCTGTCTACATTCTTGGAAACACTAACATTTCCTTAACATTTGGTGTGTAGCCTTCTTAAATTAAGGGCATCACAACCCACTCTAAAAGTATCTTTGCTGAGATCTTTCATAGCAAGTGTTCCAGGGACAATGTTGGCAGTACTGTTCACATTTTAGTGTGACATTATTTCTGAAATTCTCTAAGGGCGATTCTGAACTCTAATTCAAGAAAAAGTTTTATAATAATAGTTCAGAGTTCTCAGTAAGTAATGATCATTAGTGTAAACACATCCAATTGTCTATATTATATATCCTCTGTAAAGATACCTCAGCATTTTTAAAGCATAACCATTTAGAAATATGAAGACAAACTGGTTCACATTCCATTAAATCATTGTTTTATTAACCATTTTTATATGAAAAACTAACAGTGACCTAATTCACTGTAATATCATGGATTGAAAATTGCTATGGTTGAGTTGAGTTCATATACTACATTAAGTCAAAAAGTCATGATATACAAATTCAGCAATAGAGACCTCTATGATGCATTTTGGGGAGGACTCCAAATTTATGCCACACCTCCAGCCTACCCAGGTCAGGTGATCATAAATTTCACACCTTAAGTCTTTTTTTTTTTAAAAAAAGCCTGTCATCTTACATATCTTTAAGAAATATATCTACTGAATTAAGGTCATTTACTAACCAGGAAGACACAATGCCCTGGTATGCAAATAGCAGTAGAGGTTCTTGCCTCAACAATAAGCAGTCTCTACCTTTCCTAGTTGCTTAGCAACCATGCTTCCCCTAGGACATTTACCTCATCTTTTGTATAGCCCCCAGCTTTCATTCCCCTGTGAGCAGAGTTGGTTTACTAGAATACTACCAGCACCTCTGCTTGATGCCTATCAATAGACCCAGTAAATTTCTAATTTCGCCCAGTTCACATGAGGAAGAACATGTCTCTGGCTGTACTCACACAACACATTTAAACCATAAATGTGGTTTGCTTATAACCATAATAACCAAGCTACAAGCCAGAATGATCAAGCTAAAGCCAAGCAATGCATGTGTCTTAAGTATGTCTTATGACAATCATATTAAATCAAGAACGTGTTACTGATGTCTTTCTTGGAACTATGGAAAAATAAAAGTAGCCCCTAGGATGCAGTTTGTGTCAAAACATGATGGGGTTTGTTTTGACTTGGCAGATGATATGCCAATAAACAGTGTATTTTGTTAACTATGGTTGGTGGATTAGCATATTATGAGAAAGCAGCCAAAGTCTGACTATGTCAACACTATCAGCTCAGGCTTTCTCTAAAACAGGGCATAACCATACCTGGCTCCTCTTCTTACTATGATGAGTAATTTTTTTTTAATCCAAAGATCCAAACACCCAAACATCAAATGCACTTGTTTTGTGAAATTGGCTTTCGGAAATAACTCGATTTTAGCTACCCATCTATAATGAGATATAATACTGAACTCTCTTAACAGTATTCTATCTGAGATAATATGCACTCTCAAAACAAATTATCACAGCTACACTAAAAGGAATTTCAAAGAAGTGTATATACCACTCATGAGACTCATTCCATTGGATGCAATTACTCCCAGGTAAGAGTGTGTAGGTAATGGCTTCCCCAAGAGACACAAAAGATTGCATTTTTTCGTGTTTTCAATAGATTTCTTTCCATTACAATTTTCAAAACTGTTCTAGGTGGGATGGTTGAACCTACCATTCATTTACCTATTACCATGAGCACTCCTATCTCTTGCCTCTCATAAGAGTTTGCAAGGGATAGATATATTAACTTATTACAACAAAACCCCAAAAGAGTTCTTGAATCTCTTAAATTCTATAAATTACTGCATGAGCTCAGGTAAAATACATGGAGTATTATCCTGAGAAAGGAGTATCTATACATTATAAATAGAGGGGAGGGGAGGAATAATAAAAGGAAAGGTAGAAGAAATTTAGAAATGTAGACATTGCATTAGTCAGAAAAACAGTTGCTGAATGTGATATGTAGGTAGTTTTTTGACGTATGATCAAAACTGGGATCAAAATTTCCATTGCTAAGCAATGTGGCTGTTAAAAGAGGCATGCCAATTACTACTTTTGCCACAGTTAAGGAATTATTGTGGTTGTTAAGCAAATCACTGCAGCTAGTAAGTGAATCCAGCATTCCCTATTGACTTTGCTTGTCAGAAGCTCGCTGGGAGAAAGTTGCAAATGCTGATCATGTGACCATTTTATCCACCTCGGAAGGATGGAAGATTGAGTCAACCTTGAGCCTGGTGAGATTTGAACTGCTAAATTGCAGTCAGCTGGCAGTCAGCAGAAGTAGCCTGCAGTACTGCATTCTAACCACTGCACCACCAGAACCATTTGATCTGGAAGAAACCACTATTTGAACTACCTTCCATTCTGGCTCTGGTCTATGTGTTCTTTTAGTGGCCCAGGGAGTAAACTTCATTTGGAGTTCACTAAGAATGAATAACATTAAAAAAAATGAGACAGTAAGACCACCATAATGACTCTTTGAAAAGGATTCAAGGGTGTTTAGCTTTCTTTTTGACCATTATCTTTTCATTTTATTTTGATGACCGAACTGTAGCAGCACTTAATCAAACTCGGCTGACCTTGAAAAAGCTGTGTAGTTTCATATCTAGTTAATGTTTGAGCTAAAAACCACAAAAATATCTCAGGGGTGTGGACTGAACTGGAAAATCAAGACAATAAATCTTTCAGAAGAAGGCAATGGCAAACTGTTTTCATACTGTTGCCAACAAAGCTGGCATGACTCAAGGGAAGTAGAATTTTCATTTGCTAGGATTTCATGTAATTATCACCAATGTAATTAATAAAATATGAAGCCATTGGGAGAAACCATCTAGCCTTGGAATTAGATGTCATAAACATGCAGCAATCAAGTCTGTGTTCTGTTAATTAAGAAACTGGGAATAATTATCTTCATCATGTATGTCTAAAAATAGTAGCTAAGACTGGGAGGTAGGTTAACAGCCAAGCCATATATACTAAGTTGAGATGATAAGCTGTTTTGTATCACCTTACCCTACAAAGCATTTTAGGTAACTTTATAAGATTTATTGGCTGCCTGTTTAAGCAACTCTGGACTGGCTCATAACAACACTAAAACCAGTAACTAAAGCAATCCTAAAACAGTAAAAGCAATAAAATAATAAAACAAAGCTCTAAACCTTAATTGTCCCCTTGGGATGTTCCAAGCAAGCTCAGCTACCCACTTCCCCTGACTTCTATCCATTCAATCACATGTTTCAGTTAAAAGCCAGGCGTTAAGGGTCTTTTGAAAAGCTGGAGGGGTGGGATCTCTTTAATTGCATGGTGGTATTCCCCAAGGTTGGGGCAGCCACAGAACAGGTACTCTTTCTTTTTTTTTCTAATTAAAGTTTTTTTTGTTTTTTTCATTTTCATAACATATAATCACATGTATACTATTACATAATCAATATTATATTGTATTGTTAATGTTTATATCAATTCATCTTACCAACAACTCCCAAAAACCAATTATTGGCTCTTCTGCTCTCCATACACCATAACTGTACTTTATCCATCACTTTCTTCTCCCTCTCTCCTCCTCCCTCCCTACCTCCTTTCTTCCCTCTGTCCTCTTCTCAACTTCCCCTTCCTCTGTATTTCTCCTCCCTGCCCTTACCACTCTACATTCTCTCCTCCCCTCCCCCCTTTGCCCTCTCTCCTATCCCTCTCTCTTCCCTTATCTTTCTCCTCTACTTCCTACTCTTCATCTCATTTACTTGGTGTATTTCAGCTTCTGAGCAAGCGTCCTTTTATGTTGATAATATTATATTCTTTTCAATATAATAATTAATTTTTCTCCTCTTTTTAATAAAAAAGTGATATAACAGAAAAGTATACATATGTAGTCATTGTGCTTTTAACTCCCTCCCCCCAACCTAATTTTGGTTGAGCTGAAGACCTTGTTACAATTCCCAGCTAGTCTCTTCGTTATCTTTATATAGTTATACATCCTTACATGCCCCCAATTTGTGATTCTGTCTTTTAATCACAATAGTTTCCCATTGTAGATATATTTCATGTCCCCTCTCAATTTTTCAATACCTGGATTAATTACCCTTAATTATCTCTAGATGGCAATCTTCGTTGTTCAATGTTTGTTACACTTCCTTTAATGTATTATGTAAGTAACAAGCAGTAAACATCTCACTTTGTCCATCATCTTAAAGGTTCTATATATGTCCATGTTATATAGATTTTGACCCATGCTTAGTGTCCTCCTATTGTCATATTCACTCAATTCACAACCTCAATTTGATTATCATGTTAAAAAGATAAATCACAAACCTCTGCTTTACAAGCTTCCCATATCAGTTTCATATTTATCCATATTCCATATATTTTAACTTTTATTTAGTTATCTTTCCATTATCATGGTCAACCAGATAGCAACTCCATTTTATTATCATACTTAGGAATAAGCCCTTATCTTAACTTTATATTTTCCCATGTAGTAGTTTCTAATTGTCTGTTTTTTTCCTGGTAAGTCTTTGTCCCACTTCTCTGTTCCTTGCCTTCTCCCTTTTCTTTATTTTAAGACATCCACTCCCTTCAAATTTCCCCAGGTGACCAAAGGAATAATTTATATTCCTCTGTTGGGGGGTAACCTCCTGCTTCAATTTTCCTTCTACCACTAACAGCCTCCAAGATCACTTTTATCTGCTTTCTTTTCCCTTTTGTTGGGACACCTCCCCTTTTCACCATTTTCCCTACGCCATTGCCGGGACCAAAGGAGTTTTTTGTCTGCTTTTTATTTCCCTCTGCTTCTACCCCGTCAATGTCTCGCCCCCCCCCCTTCTTCTTTAAGTTCTTCTATAGCTATCTGCTTCTCTGGATTCAAAATTCTAATTAGACTTGATTTTACTGATTTATGTATATTCTTTAAAATTCCACATAGTTCTTCAAATTCCCAGTTTTCCATGATGTCCAGTTCCAAAGTTACAGTTAATTATATGGTTATGCAGTTCTTATTTCAGAGTTCTGTTCCACCTTAAGTTTGTCTGCTTCAATTGCTATGGGGAAAAACAATGGTGGCCATCTTAGTCTTTTGTTCTACCTTAATATCCAGATCCAAAATTGCAGTTAGTTATACAAATCCCACTTCGAGACTCTGGACCAACTTATATTCAAACCGGAAGATAATCTGGGGCCATCTTCCTCTTTTGCCGAGTGAAGAAAAGGAAGGAGAAGAAGAAAGCAAAACAAAACAAAAAAACCCTTTGTATTTCCCAGTTTGGGTACCGTTATTATTCTGTTGTTATTCTTTCCCTTACCTGGTCTGGTCTCTTGTAGCTGCTCACAATATATCACTTAAAAAACAGGATTGCGATCAGTGATCCTAGTTTTCAAAGTTCTGATTTATGGCAGTTAGTTAATTAAAACCTCCCGCAAAGTCAAGTTAGGCCATCAGTTATCAGTAAGAAGAAGTGCTCTTTTTTTGGAGTTAAGATTTATCAATTGGAAAAAGTTCAAACAGAATACATCTTTCAAAGTGTTTGGTTCATTTTTCAAATCCAAAACTAAGTTTAAAATTTATATTTGAGTGGGTTTGTCATTTCTCTGCTTCCTCCTTTCTGTCCAAAAATTGTTTCCGGTAAATAACTTTTGGGGGGAGCTGGTGTTTCAATTCTCCATTTTCCCTTTCTCTCTTTCTTTCTTTTTGGAAAAGTCCTGATCTGACCATCAATATTATTTAGGTTCTCAAGATTTCTTTGCCTTTTCCAGGTTTGATTATGGCTGTGGGTTAGATAAATTATCTTACCAGCCGTCAACTCTTCCAACTCTCCTGTTGTTCCTTTTGCTTTGACAAGAAGTTCAGCATCTTGTCAGTCATATTTATAGGCTGTCGTCCCGACTCCGATTCAAAAGAAAAATCTCCGACCTGCGAGGGCTCTGTTGCCTCACCCTGGGTCTAATGAGATGCTGTACTCTTTGCCCCCTCTCCAGGAGGGGGTTCCAGTCCAAACAGACCTCAAAGTTGGTTTGTCAGACAGAGTTCATGTGAGGCTCTTGAGAGCCCCCCCCCCCACGTCTGTCCAGTTGAAGAACTTCCTGTCAACCAGAACAGGCACTCTTCTGAGGTTCCACTAGTTGACAATATTTGGGGAGCAAACCTTTGAGCATGCTCACTCCACCTGATCTAATGGAGCAGGCAGCTATTCTTAGGGAGAGGCAGTCTTGCAAATAATCAGTGTCAAGTAGGGCTTTAAAAGTAAGAAGTAGCCCTTGAATTCAACCTAGAGAAAAACATGGAGCCAGCACAGCTCACAGAATAAATGGTGTAACATTGGGATAATATATTGGTTGATCAGAGGGGACAGTATGTAGTACCAATTTTAAACATCGGGGCCATCTTCCCCAAGAGTAGATCACTCTGTCTCCCTCCATTCCTTCCCATGTCTGTCATTCCTATTTGGATCCCTCTCCCAACCCTAGCCTCCCATCCCCACAGCCCTGAAAACTATCCATATTCAACCTGAACAATCTAGACAAACAGGTTTTGCTTAAGTTCTTGTGCTTCTGGCATATACTCAGCACCTCCACCCTAGCAAGCCTTAAAGTTTCAAGTGTATAAATGTGAAAGAATATGTATTATTTTGCCCCATGTTGGTTGAATTGGTTGAACCCAATAAAGTATTGTCCAGCTATGAATGTTGGATTTGTACAATAAATCAGGACACAGGTACAACTATATAGGTAACTGAACATCTTGCCACTTTCTAATGTAATATCTTTATTTGTATAAACAATTTGCCTTAATGTTATAGAAATATAATAGCATTTCTCCCAATACTATGTTCTGCAAAGTTTTTAGTTAATGTCTAAAGGCTATACAGCAGGGGTATCAAACTCAAGGCCTAGGGGCAGGATCCGGACTACAGGGGGCTTAGCTCTGGTCCATAGAGCCACCCTGGAAACAGTGAAGGACTAGCCCTGAAAACAGAGCTCGGGAGGGTTGCATTCATTTTCACTGGCACTGGATTGCAGGAGGCCGTTGCAGTCAGAAACAGAGTGTGCGAAGGCTGCACGCAGCCCCCTGAGCTCTGTTTTCGCTGGCAGAGCACTCAGGCTACTACAGGTGCCCCGAACACAAGTAATGTTGAGCTGGCCATGCCCACCTCAGCCCCCCGATGTCCAACACAACCCTGATGCAGTCCTCAATGAAATCGAATTTGACACCCCTGCCATACAGTGTGAAACTATGGTACAGAAACTAAGTGTGTTTTTTTTTGCATAACATTATTTTTGTTGCTAAAAAAATACCTTTATTTGTTGTATCCTAACCTTGAATATACAAATATATTTAAATAATATATGCACATTACCCAGAAATACAAAATAGTATCATCCTTCTCTCCCTCACTATTGTCCTAATAGCTGTTTCTCTTTCAGCCAGTTAATGTGGCTGAACGTATTAGGAGTTACAACTATTCTCAAATACATGCAATCATCTCCACTGTAAAATTAAAACAATATTCAAATATGCATGTGTTTTTGTAGGTTTTTTTAAAAATGAAATTGCTTATGAGCAGCTCATTCACATATTCTGCATTAGGAGCTGATACAAGACAAGTTATTGCAAAGAATATACAGAGACAAGCTTTCTGTTGTATGTACAGTAATGAGAGAAATGATTTCTCAGATGAAAAACTAAGTGTTGTAAATGCACAATTGGTTTTTTCTTGTTATCAGTAAATGTTCTTCCTACGTTCTTGATTTTTTCCCCCAGAATCTACTGTTCAGCATGTTTAATCTATAGCAGATTGCCTACCCTGATGTCATCCAGATGTGTTTTCTTTCAATTCCCCAGACAGAGTTGAAGTCTGCTGCACTTTGACTTATTTTTTTTTCCAAAAATCCCTTCTACTCCTACTCCTACTCCCACTCCTATGTACAGCCACACTAGCAAGCAGTAGGAAGGTACATTAGGTAAACCACTTAAAATTGCATGTTCTACATTTTTTTTCACTTTGGGTATTGAAAACAAATGTTTCTGAACAAACACAGTCTAAAACTTTAACAGCTAGTTTGGAAAGAAGGAAAAAGAGACCCAAGGGCCAATTCACAAAGAACTTTTCTTAGCTAAACTGCAGTTTTTCAGAGATTCAAAACCTACAATGTCTGCTTACCACTGGCAACAGCAGCTGATAGGCAAGTAAATATTTGCATCATTGTTTCATTATATTCACACATTTCTAAAAAGCAAAACTGTACAGACCACCTTTCCCAAAGAAATCTCAAAATCTTTCCATTCTCCATCCAAAATCTCTGCTAAACAATGGGAATTAGTTCATATTTCAGACTTTTACAAGTAGAGAAGCAAGATACACATTGCCTTCAGCGATGTGTTACCACAAATGCCTCTTTTTTTCATGGTCTACAGGAGTCCTAGACCAAGCCATAAAATAACAGGTTCTTATTTTCAGCACCTGATAAAAGATGTGCATTTTACTTTGTAATAAATGTACCAGAAAATATCTTAATAGTGCAGAGGGTATCTTGACGGAAAAAAAAGAAGAATGAACATTGAGCCTGAAGAAAATGAAAAAAGTGTATAAGCAGACATTGGTAATAAAATATCAAACTATTAACTTCAAAGCATGTACATACCAACACATTTCAGCTTTATTTCTCTTTTGTTTTTAAGTTCAATCTTATTTTCAGGTTTCTGGCATCAGTCCACCGTTGATAAGGTAACTGATTCATTATACCCCATTCATTACTTTTGTAAGAACTGGACCAAACAGGGCTTTTCAAAATTGCAAACCAATGCTGGTGGATTGATTTTCTTTAACGAACAATACAATCCATATCCCTTGAGGCTGTTCACACAAAGCTTCACTTTGTTTTATTAAATCGATTTGCAGCAAAAAAAATTCAGAGACTGGTATATGTTCGTGCACAGCAGATCTCCTGTTCATTAACCTTTACAATAGTAGTTACTTTATTTTATATCAGAAGCAAAACAAAAAAAAAAGAATACAAGGCAAGGTATTTTTATTTATTTCTGGATTAAACTTTTAAAAACCATTCAGCCGGTCTTCCATATAAAGGCTGGCTTATGGTATGACATAACTGAAAGAAAACTGGGAATTATAATTCAGCAACAGTGGAAAATTCTTTAGCAAGATTAATAGTCCTTACCATAGGGTTGTAACCTGCACCAGATGTCCTCATCACCTCAGCCAGTACCATTTTGGTGGTCATAGCATCCTTGGATGGAATGAGGCCAACTGTTTTGGTCAGTGTGAAAGAGTTGGGAGAAGAGATGATTTAAGAAGAGTTTTAAAAACTCAAGTCTCTAAAATGAGCTGACTGGGTGCCTATTTTGCCCTTAACGAATTCTCCCAAAATAGGGCAATAATTTTATCCACACCCCATTCCATTGACTGCCATCCATTAAATTGCCGGGCTCTGCAACATACAGAAAAACTGTATATTTTTACAGTGTGTGTGTTTGTGTGTTTGTGTGTGTGTGTGTGTGTGTGTGTGTGTGTGTGCGCTGGTCTTGTATCGAGTCTTTTCCTGTGTAAGATTGAGATTGTTTTGGCAATCTCACTCGCCATCCTCAGGCTGGTTTTTTCGGCTTAAAGACTTTAAAGACCTACATCCATGAAAATCTACGAATATATATGTATGTATGTATGTATGTATGTGTGTGTGTGTGTGTGTGTGTGTTTGTTTGTTTGTTTTACTTTTTTTTTTAACAAAGGCAACAGTAAAAATATTGGGTTTCTGTCGTGATGGAGTCTTGTGACGAGCCGATTGACAGATGATGGAAGCAGTTAGCTTCCTCCCATAATTGGGGCTTACCAGGGGTTGTAAAAATCTTTATATATATATATATATATATATATATATATATATATATATATGTATGTATGTATGTATGTATGTATGTATGTATGTATGTATGTATGTATGTTATATTTATGCTGATAAATAAATAAAGGGAGACTAGTATAGATCTATTTCAAGCTATTTAGCTCTCATCAGCTAGCCCATACTTGGGCATACCAGGGGTTGTGACTTTAAGTGTATATATATATATATATACATACATACATACATACATACATACATACATACATACATACACGTACACATACACATACACATACACATACACATACACATATATATACACACACACACACACACATACACACATACATACACACACACACACACACACACACATACTGAATTCATTCATGACTTTTAGACATACTTTCTCCTGACTGTGGTTTACTGAAAAAGTCATAATGGCCTGCTTCACACATCGCACATAAATCAAAATCAAGTAAACATTTTGATCTAGAACTGTTTTTCACAAAAATCTAACCTAGTCTTTGCGTTATCTTTAGGCACTTTCTCTTTGAGTTGGCATTTGGCAACTGAAGTTAAACAATTCTAAGGTAATTTTAAGCACTTCATAAATTAGAACCACATTGCTGGTGGGAGTGAAATCTAGGTTTTAAGGCTGCAAATGTTGCAAAACACTGATATGTGAAAATAGGTTTATCTACTGGATTAAATCACAAAATAGGTCATTTGATTTTTTTTTTTTTTTAGTTTTTATGTAGGAACCAAGCCATTGTGGCTGATTCAGTAAATATCATCTGGATTAATTAAGTACTTTTATCTGAGAATATATGCTGACCTTATCTCAAACCATCAGACATTAAGCAAACTTTCCAACCTAAAAAATCTACCAGCTATAATGGTATAACATTCCCATGATAGCTGAGAATCCTAAAGTTTGTAGTCTTGAAATATCTGAAAGGCAATGCCGCAACCTTCCCTGCCTGTGAGATATTGATAACTTCACCTTTGAGGCTGTTCAATTGGGGAAGGCGAGTATTAAAGGTAGAATACTGGTCATAGACTCTGCATGACATAAACCTCCCACGAAGATATGAAATTCAATAAAAGTTCTTAAGTAAGCCAAATCCATTCCTTAGAATGGAGCTGGTTAATGGGGAACATGTAGTTATACCCAGCTCTGTTTCATTTGGAAGAGCAGCGATATTAATACATAATATGTTTACACAAATTCTACAAACACTCTTCAGTTCCCCCCTCCCATGTTCTCTCTACCAGTATTAATATTTAACGTATCTCCAGTAATTTGTTCTTTTAAATGATGTCCCTAAAGAATGCATTAGAGGAAAGAAGCTGCCCTCCTTTTCAAATTAATTGAGAAAAACTGCTGTAGCATTGTTCTAGTTTGCATGTAGCAGCTTGAAGTTGTACACAAAGAAGTAGATGCCTGGAATTCAGATATTAAGAAATGCAGCATGGCTTGGCTGGCTATTTTTAGCTAGCCCAATGCTAAAGAATGAAATGCTTCACAATTCTAGATGAATGTTAATTGAACTTAGTACCCCTATCATAGAGGGAAAATGTTAGCGTGCTTTATAATTGAGGAACACAGCTGTAGAAAAATAACTATCTGTCACAGAATGCAATTCCAGCCTGCGCCAAAAGAGCCCTCCCTCTTATCCTTTCTAACATTCACAGCTGGATTATACTGGCCTATGCAGACTGGAGAATGAATTCACACAAAATGGTTTTTGTTCTTCCTGCCCAACCTTCCTTGAGTATGTTCTCCTATGGACAAAAGCAGCATGAAAACCAGGCAATTACAAATATGGTTAGCAGCAACTTGAGGAAGGAAGGATTCCCTTAATATCACAGTTGTAGAAAATCATGTTCACAATTATTATAATAAGCTAATTCACTTTTACGTTTACCACTGCAAATAAATGCTTTAAATATATTCTGCATATTAATTCTGGATTTTTTTCAAAAATATCCTTTGGCACAAGCAGGCTCAATATCATTAAGAGTTGCTGAATTCCTTAGAGGGAGTTACATTACAAATAAAACATTATAGTAGCCCTTCTCCAGTGGTGGGTCCTACCGATTCGGACAGGTTTGACTGAACCTATAGTGGGTTTAGCGGCCTGGGTCACTGGAATTGGCAGCAGCTCAGGCTTGCCACGCCCCCAAACTGGTTATCCAGGCAGCGCCATAGGCACCCGCCATCTTGTTTTTTGGTTCTGCGCATGCACAGAACAATTTTAATTGTACTGCACATGTGCAGCACGCAACACAAGTAAACCAGCAGTAGTGCCAGCTAGAACCCAGCCCTCTCCTTCTCTCCAGCTTTTTCTTAATGGGGTTTTGATTCTCTGAAAGATTCAGTGGAAGTTATTTGATGCCTTCTTTCCTCTGCAGAGAGGATGGAGGAAATGTTAACAGAAAAGTACCAGTGGTGTATGGAATGGCAACTTTCATAAATTCCATTCAGCTGAAAATTCCAGACACTGAAGGATCCAACATATGTAGAGGAGACAAGATTTGGAAGGGAGCATTGTCCAAGGTTGAAGTGAGCTTTGTGCTATCATCTTCTTACAACTATAATTAAAGTAAATAAGATATCAATCCTGAATCATTGAACCACACTGAGCAAAGCTGGTATAGTGAAGCATAAAAAAAAATCAGAACAAGAAAAACATCATTCCAATTGAATTCCGATATCATATTAAGCCAGTTACATTTTTAAGCCATTTAGTTTTCACTTGGTCTAGATCTGGGAACTCAGAAACTCTGCTTTGTAAAACATGATTTATGGTTTACTGTGCTGCATGATCACAGCCAAATTAAGTTTATTCAGTAGAGTGGTTATAACAAATGATGTATGAATTTCCAGCCCTAGGCTTCTGGTATATATGTGATGATAAAAACATGTGCAAAAAATGTCATGACACAAACCACAGCTTTCGTATTTGCTTGATGCACATCTTGTCACTTATGCTTACGCCCCTTGCCCAGACATCATCATAAAATGGTAAATAAAAGGGTTCTGCTATTTAATAGCATTAGGGCTGAAAGGGATTAGAAAGAAAATCATGGCTGAAACACTGAGGGTCAGGATAGGTCTAGTTCCTGTTTACAAATGCCCTTTGTATATTAAAGAAAGAGCTCATGCATTTTGTGATGCAAACATGTATAAAGCTACTGTCCTCCCCTTTCATGGAGAAAATCTAAGAGCTGACAAGAACTAGATGCCACATAATCAATCTATCCCTCCCCTTAGGCACTCTCTGAATACAGGGACATCAGTTGCCAAATTTCCCCAACATTACCATTATTGAGAATTGAGACAGTTGAAATCCACACAGCTGGAAGATGGAAAGATTGGGAAAAGACGTACACACATTTGCTTAAGATTTGAATATGAACCAATTGCACCTATATAAAACCTGAATGAGAGATCTTAGTCTTAAACCCCAAATTCTTACTCGGGCTGGGCCTAGAACTTTTAAGATGTGCTATCTCAGCAAAGTCATTTGATGCTGTATGACTGAAAACTCCAGAAAGATTATTTCGAAGTCCCTTTGGCAGTGCAAATGTTATGCCTAGAGATAATACAGAGTACATGTACATATACATATATACATATACACACCACACACACACAATATATAAGTGTATATATATATGTATGTATGCATGTGTGTATGTATATATATACATATATGTATTATATTAATATTATATATTATATGTATATATGTATATGTTATATGTATGTATATGTGTATATGTATATATGTATATGTATATATGTATATGTATATATGTATATATGTATGTATAGTATATATGTATGTATATGTATATGTATATATGTATGTATGTGTGTGTGTGTGTGTGTGTGTATGTACGTGTGTGTGTATGTACGTATGTGTGTGTGTGTATGTATGTATGTGTATGTATGTATGTATGTATGTATGTATATGTATGTATATATATATATATATATATATATATATATATATATATATATATATATATATATATATATATATATAAAATACCGGGTACAGCAAAACTAGTAGTGGCAACCTGTGGGTATTTATTAATTTACATCTAGGAACCAAATACTATAAAGATACAACAATCAGAAAAGTAATCCCAGATCAAAAGAAAATAAGTAAAAGAACAAAAAGGAGGCGCCATAATTGCCCAGGCGCCAGTTTGTTGCTCTTGTTATTCTCTCAGACCTTCAATAATTTCCGTGAACAACATATAGATGTCCTGGAGATATAAAACTCTGCATCAGAGTATATCACTCCCCAAATATTCTTCTCTTATAAGTATGCAGTCATAAACCTTTACTGTGTATGTTCCTTTTGTTTTTCTATTTTCATTAATAACTGGAATTATTAGCAGGAAATGAGTCTGCTATAAACACTGGAAGAAACGATGACTAACAGCTGTTCTATATAATTCAACTTCAAAACGTTTTTAAGACTTTGGTAGCAATGTATCACCAGAGAGGCAGATACAGTAATAACCAGCAAGGGGAGGACTTTTAAGAATGTGAAATAGAAAGTTTTATCTGGTTAAAATGATACCTCGTTGATGAATTCAAATCCAAGTCAATGCATTTTTGCTTCAGTTACTCTGCCAGCAACTGAAGAAATTTTTAAACTTTATTTTTACATAAAGACATGTATGGAAAGTTATTTCGATAGTCAAAACACCCAACATATAGAGATAGTCCTCAATGTACAACAGTTCATTTAGTGACTGTTTGAAGTTACAAGAGCATTGGAAAAAGTGTCTTATAACCTTTTTTTCACACTTACAACCATTGCAGCATCCCCAGGGTCATGTGATCAAAATTCTGATGCTTGGCAACTGACTTATGCTTATGACAGTTGCAGTGTCCCTGGGTCATGTGATCACCTTTTGCAACCTTCTGACAAGCAAATTCAATGGGAATGCCAGATTCATTTAACAACTGTGTTACTAACTTAACTGCAGTGATTCACCTAACAACTATGGCAAGAAAAGTCATAAAATGGGGCAAAACTAAACAAATGTTTCACTTAGCAACAGAAATTTTGAGCTCAATTTTGGCCCCAAGTCAAGGACTACCTGTATTATTTTGTTGTTTGAAATGAAATCTTAAGGCTCTTTTTGATTTGTGGATTAACTACTCTAAAGTCATGCTTTGGTTTCAAGTAGAAGTAATCTCTTCCATTTTACTCACAATTTTAGATTCCCACTGAAAATCAAAGAAAGTCTACAAATAATTTTAAAAATACTTTATCAAAAGATTACACTCTTTCCATTTGAAGAAGTGAGCTGGGAGTGTCAAAAGAGCTGCATTAACATAAAATGATAAATTGGAAAACAAACAACGTTGAAAGAAAACAGTATAGCACCAATGGTACCACTCTATCCCATTTTTGCCTGAGATATGTACCAACCTCTTCCCTGCCTTTTGGTTTTAAAAAATAGAAAAGTGACATGCTTCAAAGCAAAGAACCACCCTCTCAAATCATATTTATCTACAGAATGCATTTTGAACTCATTTTGGCTGAGCTAGGTTGTTGTTGTTGTAATTACAACAACAGAATTGTATCACAGCAGCCAGTTGTTTCGCCGGATTTGGCATTGGTTACTAGTCGGGCCCCACCCAGGGGCCTAGGACGTTGTAACGTATTTTCGTAATATGCGTGCAGATCCAAGCAGTGCGGCTTTTTGCATTTGACTGATAGTGATTTTGTCAATTTTTAACTGTTTTAAATGTAATTCCAGTGCTTTTGGAATAGCACCCAGTGTGCCAATTACCACTGGAATTACCACTGCTGGTTTATGCCATAGTCATTGAATTTCGATTTTTAAGTCCTGGTATTTTGAGGTTTTTTCATGTTCCTTCTCGGCGACCCTGCTATCACCTGGTATTGCGATATCTATGATTGTGACCTTATTTTCTCAACCAGTGTGATGTCTGGTGTATTATGCGCCAGTATTTTGTCTGCTTGTATACGGAAATCCCACAAGATCTTGACCATCTGATTTTCGGTGACTTTTTCAGGCTGATGTTCCCACCAGTTTGTTGCTGTTTTAATATTATAATTTTTGCACAAATTCCAATGGATCATTTGTGCTACTGAATTGTGCCGCAATTTATAAGCAGTCTGCGCGATTTTTTTTACAGCAGCTGAGTATGTGATCAACAGTTTCATCAGCTTCTTTGCAAAGTCTGCATTTGGCATCTCCAGAGGATTTTTCGATTTTGGCCTTAATGGCATTTGTGCGGATAACTTGTTCTTGCGAGGCCAGGATTAGTGACTCTGTTTCTTTCTTTAATGTACCTGTTGTTAACCATAACCAGGTTTGTTCACTGTCCACTTTATCTTTTATTTTTTCCAGAAATTGGCCATGCAGTGCTTTGTTTTGCCAACTCTCCATTCTTGATTTTATCACATGTTTTCTGTATTCTTGTTTCGTCTGTTGGGCCTTCAGTAGTTTTTTGTTCTTTACTTCAATTAATAGATGTTCTTGACTTTTTTTAAATAATCAGCCAGTGCATGTTTTTCTTCTTCAACTGTTTGCTTCACTTGTAACATTCCTCTGCCACCTGATTTTCGGGGCAGATATAGTCTATCAGTATCACCACGTGGATGTAAACTGTAGTGCATTGTCATTAATTTCCTGGTTTTTCAGTCCAAAATGTCCAAATCAGCTTGTGTCCAGTTAACTATACCAGCTGTGTATCTTATAACTGGTATTGCCCAGGTATTTATGGCCTTGATGGTATTTCCACCATTCAATTTAGATTTCAAAATTTTCCTAACTCTGTTGGTGTACTCTCGCCTGACAATAGTTTTTACTTCTCCATGCTTGATGTTATCCAACTGCAGAATGCCTAAGTATTTGTAGGCTTCATTTTTGTTGCATTTAATTAGTTAGCCATTGGGCATTTCAATTCCCTCATATGCAGTGATTTTGCCCCTTTTTATGGATACAGTGGCACATTTTTCCATGCCAAACTGCATTGAAATATCGGTGGTGAATACTCGAACTGTGTTTGTCAAATTATTGTTGTTGTTGTTGTTGTTGTACAATTGTATCACAGCGGCCAGTTGTTTCGCCGGATTTGGCATTGGTTACTAGTCGGGCCCCACCCAGGGGCCTAGGACGTCGTAACGTATTTCTTAATATGCGTGCAGATCCAAGCAGTGCGGCTTTTTGCATTTGACTGATGGTGATTTTGTCAATTTTTAACTGTTTTAAATGTAATTCCAGTGCTTTTGGAATAGCACCCAGTGTCCCAATTACCACTGGAATTCCAGTGGTAATTGGAATTATTATTATTATATTATTATATTATTATTATTATTATTATATTATTAGCCATGCCAAACAGCCATTTTTAAATGGCTAATTAACCTTGTGGCTTGGGGCCTAAGACACTGAGCTTGTCGATCAGAACAGTCAGCAGTTCAGCAGTTCAAATCCCTAGCACCATGTAATGGAGTGAGCTCCCATTACTTGTCCCAGCTTCTGCCAACCTAGCAGTTCAAAGCATGTAAAAATGCAAGTCAAAAAATAGGAACCACCTTTGGTGGGAAGGTAAAAGGGTTCCATGGACCTTTGGTGTTTAGTCATGCCGGCCACAGGACCACAGAGATGTCTTTGGACAGCGCTGGCTCTTCAGCTTTGAAAAGGAGATGAGCACGCCCCTTAGAATTGGCAACAACTAGCACATATGTACAAGGAAAACCTTTACCCTTACCTTTTAATTATCACCCACCTCAAAATCTCAAAATTGCAAATGCATCTCATGGGAAAAAATTACCTCTACTCAATTTTCTGAAAACAATGAAGTTGATTAAGAAGCAGGACACCAGACACAGAAATGAATTTTTAAAATGTAAAATATTCACCCTTCTTTGACATATACTAGGTTGCTTTTTAATCTCTAAAGGTTTGCAATCACAAACATTACAATTCAGCATGTATAGTATGTATAGTATGTATGTATAGTATTCAATATGTATAGTAATGAGGCAGCAAGACCTTATTTTTTTAAGAGGAACTTAATTAAAATTGTAACTCCCAAGGAACTGGGAGAATCATCTCTGATGAAATGGGTGGCACATAAATTTAATATGAAACAAACTGTAACTCCCAGTGAATTTATTTAAAATTATAGTTTGGGTGGGGATAGAGGCAAATCTGCTTTTCTCCCTTCATATACTAGCAAGGAATTGTTTTTATTGTGTGTGGCTTTATTTCCTTGTCTCACAAAAGCAAATTACCTTTGCTAGCATTGTCCATTAGTGAAGATACTGTTTTCATAAAATTATGTTTTATTTCAGAAATAGGCAATTGGAAAAGACTTGCACTAGGGAGTTTCTAAAAAGGCTTTTAGGAAACTTTCATCCAAGAAATCTCTTATGGGAGACTGTACGGTGAACATTTATAGGTGGTGAGATTTATATACAGGTGTCGTCACAGGTTCTTGAAATGAAGCAGAAGCCACTGGGGCTTAAGTGATATATATGATCAAGTTTCAGGTCAGAAAAATGATATAGTGCCAAGGAACTTCATTAGAGCAGCGATGGGGAAAATTTGGCCTTCTTAAATGTTGCAGAATTAGCTTTTGCTACTATTAGTCATGTCAGCTGGAACTACTGAAAGTACTTGCAATTCAGCAACTCTGGACCGCCACAGGCCCTGCCTAATAGTCTATACATCTCTGGCAGATGTCCAGTTGGGCAAAGCGGCCAATTGATTAATACGCTTTGAGCTTGGTCCTGGGAGAAACCCAGTATAATTTTCTTCATCCCAACCTACCATTTGAGATGTGGAAAAGTTCTTTTTTCCGCTCAGCAGAAGATTATATATTAATCATAAATCTCTGACAAAAAGGGCAAGGAAAAGGAGAGGGAGGGACAGCGAGGGAAAAACGGGTTGCCATAATCCTATTACAGATTCAGTGAGGCTTATTCTGCAAAGACCACTTTGCTGCTGCTAATAAAGCACAGTTGTCTCGGTTTCCAAGGCAACCAAGGCTCTTCATGTATTAGGAACTGCTATTGGCTTTTGTCTCCCCACTCTTTTTTTTTTTTTAAGAGTTAAGTCCCTTCTGCTCTGACTTTGCCAGCATGGAGTTAGGTAACAAAATGAACCTGGTTATTGCCATCAACAGATAATACTGGTGGTTTTAAAAAATGTAGCCTTCCTTTATTCATTCAAAGCATTTTGAAGCCCTGCCCATCAGAAGGGTTCTCACAGGCCGAGATGATATCTGTCACTGTTGCTTTAAGGAAGATCTACAAAAGAAAAAGAAAGAAAGGACACCATTTTTTGCAGTCTTTAAAACTGTATGCATCTGATAAGGCAATGTTGCCTTGCTGTTTCCAAGGTTTTTGGTTTTTTTAAACAGAGTTTGTCTCCTGTGAAAGAAAACAAAAGACTATACAGGTAGTCCTCAACTTATGACCACAATTGAGCCCAACATTTCTATTGCTAAGTGAGACACTTGTTAAATGAGTTTTGCCCCATTTTACAACCTTTCTTGCCACTGTTGTTAGGTGAATCATTGCAATTGTTAAGTTAATATAACATGGTTGTTGAGTCGGGTTTAGTCATTGACTTTGCTTGTCAGAAGGTTGCAAAATGGAATCACCTGACCCCAGGATATTGCAACCATCATAAATATGTCAGGTGCCAGGCATCTGAATTTATTTCACCTAACCATGGGGATGGGCTTTTTATTTTCAAATCTTTTAGAACTGTTGTGAGTTTCACCTTATGGCTGAATCACATGTGATGGCCATTTGTACGGATCAAATTTTGGAAGATGAAAATCTGATGACATTCAAAAACAAGGTAAAGCTCTCCATCTTAAATTTATCACTCCATATGAATTTTCTACTGAGCTAAACATCTAAGTTTGAAGGATGGAAGTAGGAATTAGTTTCCACAATATATAAAATGATTGTACATATTTGTTTAATACCATCTTTCATCTCTGCTTTGGTAGTGACTCATTCAGATACTAAAAAGCAGAAACATCACCCTGTCAACAAAAGTGTGTATAGTCAAGCCTATGGTTTTGCAGTTGCAATGTATGGCTGTGAAAGTTGGACCATAAGGAAGGCTGAGCACCAAAGAATTGAGGCCTTTGAACTATGGTGTTGGAGAAAACTCCTGTGATTCCCTTGGACTGCAAAGTGATCAACCAGTCAGTCCTAGAGGAGATCAACCCTGACTGCTTTTTAGAAGGCCAGATCCTGAAGACGAAACTCAAATACTTTGGCCACCTAATGAGAAGGAAGGACTCACTGGAGAAAAGCCTAATGCTGGGAAAGATTGTGGGCAAAAGAAGAAGGGGACAACAGAGAATGAGGTGGCTAGATGGATTCACGGAAGCAGTAGGCGTGAGCTTAAATGGACTTCAGAAGATGGTAGAGGACAGGAAAGCCTTGAGCAACGTTGTCCATGGGGCCGTTTTTGAGGTGTTTGCTGCGCTCTGTTTCGTTCGGTTTTCTTTATTCCTTGTCGGACATGACTGCAACTAACAAAAAACTCATTCAGAATAAAGCATGTCCTTTGGAAAGAGATGAAGGATTCAGACAATTGTATATCCTGTTTCTGGCTGAGATTAGATTCGCTTATCTTGAGATAAAAAAAAACTTTATCAAGCCAATTTCAGTACCTTGTAGCAGCTATGTAATGAGAATAATGGATAGAGTACACGTCTAATTGCTCTTATAACAGATACCTTAGTTATTACGCACAAATAAATAATATGCAGTAGAGTAGTTGCAATTGATTGCAGTTCTGAAGCAGACATCCAACCGAAGAGGTTGCTACAGTTCAGAAATAGAGAATATGGTTTTCAGAGACAAGATACAAGGACCCATGATTGGCATCAACAAGTGAGATTATAAATACATCTTGCATGAAAACTAAAGAGCTATTGCTGGCTGGCTTTATGGATGAAGAGACAAATAGCCTGATCCAATATAAGGCAGTTTATTTCCTTCTTAAAATACATTAAAAGATCTGGGGCCGATACTGTATTTATTGAAATTGCTGGGATCTTTTTTCCTGGACCCATTTCTTATGTTTAGCACAGATTCCTGTCTTTTTAACAGACTGACTAATGCTTTAAGAAAATTTGCAAATTTAATCTCTTTTTCTACCATTCATATCTTCACCATATTGAGGTGACTACCATCTTTGTCATTTGCTCCATGAACCCTTGTTCATTTTTTAAAAAAGCATTTGCATTTCCACTACCCCTGTGTTAACTGCAGTGCTGGCAAATCCCTGTTCCTTGTATAGACTTGTTCACCTTCCTGCTTTCCATCTTTCTTTCATTTCTCAATCTTCATCTCTATGAGATTTTCATCAAGGGTTTCAGATTATGTACCATTTAGACAGTCTGATGGTCATTGATAATTGCCAGCTCTGAAGCAAAAATATTATTGCACTTAGCATGGGATGGAAAGCCGATTCAAAATGAGACAGCTCAGGAGCAATAAATGTGGTAATCCAAGCATAGCAAGATCTAAACCTGCTGTGTATCAAGTACAGTCGGCCAAAAAGAGGAAGGGGAGAAAGTCATTTCAGATCTCAGCACTACATTTATTGAACAAGATGCAGTGTATACAGAAGGTGACTGACACTATATTCCTGGCTAGCCACCATCTCTATATATCAGTGTTTTTCAACCTTGCAACTTGAAGATGTGAGGACTAGGAACACATTCAAGCTGCCAAGGTTGAGAAACACTGTCACAGATCAAGATTTATATGCAAATATTGTTATATAAGTACAATTGGGTCCTTTTAGTACAACAATCTTTGTCTGTGTGGTGCTAATTGCTACAATATAGTGTATAGTGGCACAGTTAGGGTTGATTTTGTACCTAAAATCCAAGCCCTCAAAACTCAGACAGCATTGGATAATGGGAACACCAACAGGTTAGGTCAGCATCAGCAGTTTATCCCAAGATAGTCATGTTTGTTACTTGTTAAGAATATATGATAGCTGTCTTGAAGGGAAACCAAGGTACCTAGCAGCAGCACTGATAGCCTGGGAAGCATTCCACTGAAGTGATAGAATTGAGATGAGAAATGTGTTTGGAAGATAGAACAGATTATTATTCCTCTAAACTGAACAAAGCTAATTAAGTCTTGTTTTTCTGTTCTGGATTCCAGACATATGCAGTAGTTGCCATTCCTAAGATGTTTAGAAATCATAAGAATATATATTGCAATCTAGTCACTGTGTCTAAATTCTGCAGTAACTAATTTGCATGTGTGATTTTGGTTTTGTTATAGTTCCTAGCAGCAAAAAAAAAAAAATCTTCCCTCTTTTCTCCTGGAACACAAACAAGTTATTCTAGTGACAGAAGTATTTTCATAATACTAAAGCATAATTAGTGTAGGCTAGGCAACTGCAGCCCAATTTTAAGGAAAGAATCCAAATGTTTGCAAGAGCAAATTTCTTCTTGGGGCAGATAGAACAGAGAAAAAAGGGTCAAAAACAGAAAATGAAATACAGAGAGAATAGATTCCCTCACAACATACAGCAGAGGTCTTCAGAGGGGACCCCTGACATAGAAGCTTTCTGATTGGTCTTGCCCATAGTTTGCTTCAATTCTACCCACCAATTGATCCATGGCTTCAGAAAATGCAGCTTTCAACTGAAATGTGTTCAAACTCTGAGGTAAAGCTATGCGGATAGGAGCAGAGCAGGGCCTCGGTCATTTGAACTTTACCCTTTCATGTAGATGAGAAGGCAACTTCACCAAAATTAGTTTTCCATTTCTAGAATTCTTGGCTAGTTGTTTATAAACCAGGAAAATATTTACAATTCTATGAGCCAGCTACTACCCATAATTGAAGCTTTTTTATTATAAGCTATGTTTCCTCAGGTATTCTATTCAATAACTTTGCACTAAATCAGTCTACCCAGATAAAACTCAATGATCTGGACTGTGCACAAAACTACAGAAATTAAGTCCATATTTTACCAGTGAAGTGTGGCAAAATTAGACCTATTTTCTGCCTCTCAATGCCAGGTTGATTTTTTTAAGTTCTTGTCAGGGATATATTCCAGCGAGAAAATAGCGAGAAAATGGCAAAGCATAGTTCATGTAGACAAAATGTAAACTATGCCTTTGGTTACTTCCTGACCAAAAAATATGTTTTACCATGTTCTGCCTATCCTACCGCATATTATCAGACACTTCCACTCTCAATCTGAACCTGTTTCCTAGAAGAACAATAAATTTGCATTGTTCTCAGAAATGTAGCCACAAATGATTCTGGAAATAATACTTCTAAGAAATATGCCCAATTCATCTCTCCATTAAAAAAATGGACCTACTGATTGTTTGCACTAAAGTCTGCATTTGCCCAAGTGCATGTTAACATGTAAGAATCGTGCACTAAAAGTTGAGTAAAAAGTATAGTCTCACACATATACAAAGAGATCAACAATTATCAACAACTATATTCCCAGGCAACAGGTTTGTTTCAAATCAGTGCTAGTCTTCTTGGGTATAAATAACATAGTTTGTAAATGATTAAAGATGCTGAATTTGCCAGCAGGAAAGCTGATAGCTTGGGTTCTGAGTGCTGAGTGAGCTACCATTATTTACCCAGCTGCTACAAATCTAGCAGTTTGAAAGCATGCAAATGCGAGTAGATAAATAGGTACCGCTTTGGTGGGAAGGTAACAACATTCCATGCATCTTGGCATATAATCATGTGGGCCACATGACCATAGAAATGTCTTTGGACAATGCTAGCTCATTGGCTAAGAAATGGAGATGAGCACGCCCCCCCCCCCCGAGTCAGACACAACTGGAAGGAGAAACCTTTATCTTTTACAGTTTAACATTGAGTTGAACTTGAAATTTGACTGCCTGCTACCATAATCTATTTTAATTACCGTATGTTCTCACCAATCTCAACTCTCTACTGTCTGAATCCCAAAGAGATCTTCAACTTATTCCATTACTCAATAAACAGTGATCCAGTTAAGGAGAAATGGAAAATGAATTAGGCCCACACTGCTACAGATAGGGAGATTTAAATATTTTCCTATGCAGTCTTCCTAAACTAACCCATTTTCCTTCAGTTGCTATTTATCCACTCTAAAAATCTGCTTTCCATAGAAGAGCAGAAAATAATTTACATTATTATTTTTATTTACAAACATGTAAAATACACACACACAAAACTTAGACGTACACCACATTTACACAATACAATATGAACAGGAGCTTCCTGTTCTTTCTAACAGCAATTATCAATCGATACCGCTCACCTTATATTATTTCCCCTTCTATTGTATTTCATTTGGATTTCACCACTCTTAACCCTCTTATTTTACTCATAACTATTATTTTGAGTTTTGTTGTATTCCTTCATTGATTCTTGTTTCTTTCCTCCATCCACCTATATACCATTTATCCCATATCTGGTAGAATTCTGATTCTTCTTTTCCCAGGATTTCTTTAGTTAGTTTGTCCATTTCAGCACAATCCATAACCTTTCTTATTATTTCATCTTCGCTTGGAGTTAATTTGTTTTTCCATTTCTGGGCAAAGGCAATCCTTGCTGCCATAATTATATGTAGTATTAAATACTAGTTTTCTTTTTTTGTAGTTCACAGACATTATTTCTAATAAAAAAAAACTTCAGGTTTCCATTCTATTTTAACCCCTGTTATTGCCTCTAGCTAATTTTTGATCCTTTTCCAGTACTCTGGTTTCTCTTCAGATTGTATAAATCTTTCGCCTCTTATTCTAGTCTTAATGCAAGTCATATAAAGAAGAACAAAGAACAAGACATGTGAAAGAAAAGAAGAGCAGGAGAATCAGTGTCCCATCTCTACTAGCTCACCCAATTTGTCTGTAGGAGTAGAAACTCACTCAACAGCACTATTTATCTTGATGTATTCAAGAATCCATAAACATATCTCATATACATGAGGGGGGGAATAAAGAAAATATGTGCAGGGTAGAGCATATCATTAAACAATTAAAACAGGTGGGAATCAAATAGAATTAAAATGAAACTTTAGAGAAATTGAATGTACTTCATTCTCAACAATTATTGTTAAGTTTTACTTCAAAAGAGGAAAAATCCTGGAAGTTAACAATATAAGTATTCAGATATAAATAGCGTGTATTTGCCACCAAGTGTTATATTAAGTCCCATTCCCAGCACATTTACTCCAGCACAAACCACCTATGGTGAACCAAAAATCACTGTGAAAAAAGAAATATACTGTGAAGAAAACATTAACCACAAAGTGTATCAAAACTAAAGAGAAAGAGAAATGCTAAGAAAAGGTATTTTTATATTTATTGTGTCTTTGAATCACCCAATAGCTATAATGAGCAATAGACATACATAACTCAAGTAGAAATAGCTTATACAAAACAGTACAATATGCAATAATGGAAAATAGCAGCAACAAATGGGAAATATGATACATACAGAGTAGCTGACTGTAATCTGAACATGTTCAGTTGTGTGACACAACTGCAGAAAAGGCAATTCATGCTCGGTTGCATCATGAAAGATATTAGTTTGCAAATCACTGGACATAAACTTCCTACTGTATTTTTAACTAATCAGAACTTACAGTACATTGATTTTGGTGTCCAGTTCTGGGGGCCACATTTCAAGAACGATTCAGAAAAATTGGGAGCGGTTCAAATGGGAGAATGAGTAAGACTAAAGAACTGGAAATGAATTCCTGTGGAGAGAGAGTAAAGGAACTAGGAACATTTAGCCTTGAAAAGAAGGGAACATGACCATGGTTCTCAAATAACCTGAAAGAATGGCACAAAGAAGAAGGAAAAGAGCTGTCATCTATGGCAGAGAACACTGAATGATGATTTTAAGAACAGGAAAGAAAATTGTGACTGCGTGTTAGAAAACTCTTCCTAAATGTAAGAGCAGTTTGACAACGGAACCAATTATCAAGCAAGGTGAAAGGCTCCCTTTCAGTGGATGTGGTTAGTCAAAGGCTAGACAGCTGCCTGTCAGAGATGTTTTAATTTGGACTCCTGCACTGATCCTTAAATGCCTAGATGGCTGCCTTCAACTTTAATTCTATGGATAAGGGCACAATAAGGACACCGAAGCAGCAAAATAAATGCAACTAAAATAGTATGTCTTAAAATGTTGGACTAATGAGAGGTTTTCTTCTAGTATAGGTAGTCCTTACTTACAACAGTTCATTTAGTGATCGTTCAAGGTTACAACGGCTCTCGAAAAAATGACTAATGACTGTTTTTCACACTTAGGACCATCGCAGCATTCCTATGGTAACATGATCAAAATTCAGTTGCTTGGCAACTGGTTCACGTTTAAGATGGCTGCAGTGTCCTGGGGTCACGTGATCACCTTATGTGACCTTCTGGCAAGCAAAGTCAATGCGTAATCCAGATTCACTTAACAGCCAAGTTGCTAACTTAACAAATGGAAATGATTCACTTATTAACTGTGGCAAGAAAAGTTGTAAAATGGATCACGCTCACTTAACAAATGTTTCACTTAGCAACCTAAATTTTGGGCTCAATTGTGGTCATAATTCAAGGACTACCTATACTAAATGGATTATTAGAGATGCCATTAAGTAATATTGTTTTGGGCACCATCAATGAAAATGTCCTCTTCTTCTATGCACAAGTCACTTTATTTTATGGCGTAGGCGATAATGTTTCCCAAACTGGCACCTTTTAAAATATGTTATGCCTACGACTCACTGAGCATAGCCAAAGGCTGAAAGTTTTCTATTAAGTTCTCCACAGGCTCCACAAATGAAAAATCCCTCAAAAATATGTATTGGAAACGTCAACAGCTTCAAAAGAACCTAGGATTTAATTCCATTACCAGAGAGTCAGTTTCAATGGCTTCACTCTCAAAATTCAGAACATTTATAAAAAGCAGACATCCCAGAATGAATGAGCACATTTATCAAATGATAAACTATCACTATATCAAATGAACATATTCTGTTAAACTAAATGCTACAATAGAATTGGACAGAACCCAAAAGCGTTCAAAGTGTACGTGTCAATTCTGAACATCGAGAAAGTAAGAAAGGGCTGTGTTTGTTGTATAATTCTGAAGATGCCATTGGGAAAGGAAGAAAGACGGCCATTGCTGTTCAAGTCAGCCAAAGGAATAGTTGGTGCAATGTATGATGCTTGTTTCATTGGGGAACTGATTTGTACTTACAGTGACAGTTAGTTCCCTTTTTGTTTTGCTGGAATCGTTAACATTTCTTAGCCAGACCTATTTATTTTGGGAATGAAAAGGGTTGAAGCAGATTAAAGAAGCTCTTAAAAAACTATGTATTCTCAAAGGTCCGAGCTCTGGAGTTAGACCACAATTAGGATGCCACTTGCTTTGGGTTTCAAATGATTTAATAAGCCAGATGCTTGGCACACAGTGAGTTCCATCAATAAAAAAGTAAGGAATATGAAGGCTGGAGCTATGCCCTTCTGCCACTGGAGCAGCTGGTTATCCAGCAGACCCAATCAGCTGATTGTCAGGCCACCAGCAAACTCTGCCAGCTGATCGTCAGCCAGCTTGCATTCAGTCAGGATCAGCTTTTTGTCAGCTCCACGTTTTTCACCACTTGCAGCCTTCCCACAAGCACCTCCTGTGCAGAGGTCCCTCCCCCAGGTATGGCAAACCCTGATTCGAAGTTCGACGCAATTTTGTAACTTGGAAATCAGAATGATTTGATACTTGAGCAGGATAGCTGTGACCTGGTACCACATGGGGTCTCCAGGTTCTATTTTATGGCCCACTGGATCCTCACCTGCTCCTCCCACAAACAATGATTGTTGAAAAGTGATGGCAGAATTTAATCCACTTTAATATGGGAAGCAGATGAAAACTATAGTCTAAACCTTAAGACACAACTCACTATCACCTATGCATAAGTAGCAATCGTATTTTTCCTAAAATCACAGTGCTGCTCAGGTGAATAAAAATATTATGTGACATTTAGCTCACTTATTTTAAGGTTTAAAAAAATCCCAAGAAATCAAATAGTTTCCAAATGCCAAAGTCAATGCTTAGCATCAGGAAACAAAGTAAGTAAATACAATTAAAAGCATCTGTAAAATATTTGTGTGTTACTAACATTTAGTCACTTGCAACTTTCACAATAACTGAATTCATCCAAATAAATGACAGCCAATCATCACATTGGCAATATAGTGGCAACAATAGATTAAGCCCACAGAAAAATAAAAACACAGCATTTCCCTATGCTGCAAAGGAAAACTAAAAAGAACATTAAAACTTTGAAGCCAAGGGCTTAGGAAAGAGGACTCTAATTTATATGTGAATATGGCAACAGCAGATAAAGGAGAAGCTGTGAAAACAAAATTGTTTTCGTATCTGATTGAAGAATAGAAAAAGCGGATGCGAGAGCTATTGTGTATAGGCTTTCTTCATACCATTGACTGCAGGAATGGATTTTTTTTCAATGCAACCCATTAAAATTATTATTTCACTTGAGATCAAGGAAAAGAAGACTGCACTGACTGAGAAGTGCATTGATCTATAGATACCATCAGACAATTGCAATTTTAGAAATATTAAAGATTCATTGATATGCCCTGGACAGTGGCTTAATACATAAAATGAAGATGAAAAATGATTGCCATGGGATTTACTTTGTAAAAAAACACTAAGAAACCCAGGATGAATAAATTATTTTAAGACAGTTTTTCAAATTAAGGTAGTAGAAACTACCAAGGATAGTAAGAAGAAAAAAACAAATTAAAATAAGAAATAAAAGATAATGATTTTTCCAGTGTAATTTTAAGATTAGAATTCCCAAAATTCCCAGCCCCTCTGATCAATATATGGGAATGGCACTTGTTTGGAATATATATTGTATATGATGAAAACAAAGATAAAAAGACAAGATTAAGAGAATAAGGTTGAACCATTTTGTATTCAATTGCTTATTCAAAACAGAACAAAGAAAACTACATTTTAGTGTCCTTTTTCAAAGATTTGGGGGGAAATATGTGAATATGCCTTCAGAATTTTCCTATTTTTGGAAGTGTTTAGACCATAAATCCAACTAGATTGTGTTGTCACAATTGCTACAGCAGCCATCATCCAGGCATTCTGTAATCCTGCAATATTTCATTGGGTGGCACTAACCAGTAGGCAACAATGTTAAATCTGTGGAAAATACAAGCTCAAAATAGATAACTTGTTATAGCTGCAAAATCGTATTACCCATTCTGAGGCTGAGGATAAAATAGTGAAACCTTAGAAGTGGAGAGGCAGTTTATTGGTTTAGCCATTTCCCTTAACATTGTTCTACATCAAAGCCATGTCTTTCTATGTCCTATCTAACAGAATAGATCTCACTGTTATCCTTTGGCTAACCTAACACACTATGATAAGCCACTGCTTGTGTAAAAATAATCTATAAAATAACTGGTCATGACTGATTCTACACATTATGCATGAATCCAATTTTGTCTCAATTATAATCTTTCCCCCAATATTATTGGAGTGAATAGCTCTTTCTCCTTTACCTGAGCGAAACTTCCCTCCTAGAGAGGCAAACAGAAAAACAACTGGTCTAAGAACTAAACTAAACTATACTTAAGTTTCCATCATGCCATTTATTTGTAAAGCAACACTAAAGATATATTCAATGGCTCTTCAGCCTGAATTCCCAAGGAGCTATCCAAGGTGCTACACAGAATTTGAAAGAAATTAGGACTTGATGGTTGTTAACCAACAATATACCACTATGGAAATAATGTCAATCTCACATAATGCAGACCATGGTAACAAATCAAAGCTAATATACAAAGGGATGAAGAGTGCGTAGACTAAAGTTTTATAAAACAAAGTAGATTGTGATGCTATAAGTAGCTGGACATAATCTGTCCACATGCTGTGTATGGATTTACTGAGTAAATTAGACAGATCAATCAATCACATTTGTTCATACACAAATAAATCCCACTTCCAAAAAATACACAGATAAGCAGCAACTGACACTCCATTACAATATCTTCCAAGAACTGAAGTATTTTATTTTTAGCCTACAGCAGAGTTGTCATACTGGTAGACTGGATGCGTCATGCGTAGGCCATGCCCATCCCAGCTCCACAAATGGGGAAAACAGCACAAAGCATCACATGACAGCAACATGAAACAGCAAGTTTGACACCCATGGTCAATAGCTATTATACATACCATAGGCTGGTAAAATTTGAAGTGTATTAAATTATTTCAAAGTAAATTTCTTACAGGAGGCTTGTTAAAGCTTTGGAATTTTGTGAAATGGGACAAAGAAAAAATGTAAAGATGTCAAGTTCTAGGATATTATTTGAAAGATTGAAGATCAAGATTGTTAAAGATAAAAGAAAGTTGGTTTATTTGATCACAGTTAAAATAGATACATTATGTTTAGTAACCCTTAATTGAATGTTGCTGATTAGGACTAAAACAATGATGCCTTAAGAATTTGTTTATAGGGAGGTAATATAGGAAGAAGTGATTGTTTGTTGCATATTAAGAGAAATGTTTGTATCTGTTATGGTGAAGAGTGAAGTCAATTCTTTACATATTGTTTTCTTTTTCTTTGCTACGTAATTATTTTTCCTACTTTTTTTTCTTTTAAGTTTGTATCTAGGATTTAAAGCTATCTAAACCTAATTTGAAGCTAGTCTGAAGCTCATCAAATACCATGGCTATTCCAAACATCTAGTTCTATCACCAGGAGATTTCTTATACAACAGCAAATGAAATGTACTTAAGAATAGTGTTAGCCACACACTGCACATTAAACCACTAAAACCCTCACTCTTCCAAGAATTAAATCCAGTCCACTAATAAAAAAAAATCAAAATCCTTCTACAACACACAATAAGTCCCTAGAATTTTTCTCAGTGTAAGCAAAGCAAAAAAAGAGTACAGGTACATTCTGTTACCAACTGCCTTGTTCAACAACCATTTCTAAGTTACAAAGTGCTGACATAATGTTATGACCAATGCTTATATTTATGATCTTCCCAGAATCCCTTAGTCCCCATAATTGCTAGTCAGTAGCTATTGTCTTGCACCTGACCTATTGTTTCCTCACCCCCTTGGAGAGTGGAGTGTTTGGGGAGGAGAAGATAAAGTGGCTCAGTGGCTAAGATGCTGAGCTTGTCAATCAGAAAGGTTGGCAGTTCGGTGGTTCAAATCCCAAGCGCCATGTAACGAAGTGAGCTCCCTTACTTATCCCAGCTTCTGTCAACCTAGCAGTTTCGAAAGCATGTAAAAATGCAAGTAGAAAAATAGATACCACCTTTAGTGGAGAGGTAATAGTGTTCCATGCGCCTTTGGCATTTAATCATGCTGGCCACATGACCATGGAGACATCTTCAGACAGCGGTGGCACTTCGGCTTTGAAACCACATCTTAGAGTCGGGGAACGAGTAGCACATATGTACGAGGGGAACTTTTACCTTTAATCAAGCACATGATGGGGAATACACATCAAAGAAATGTGGAAGCTGGGCATTTAAGTGTGCTACCCACTTCCCACTGTCTGCCTGCTTATTTTCTTGCAATCCCCTTCTCAATCACTTCGCTCTGAGGAGGTTGGGACTGCTACAGAGATTCTTTTTTCTCTCCCCCCCCCCATTTGTTTATGCATTCCTTTCTGCTCTGCAGGGAGACCGGGAAGAATCTCTCCCATTTTTTCCTCCTGCCCCCCCCCCAAAGTGGAAATATTTGAGAAAAAGAGATTATATGAGAGTACTTGGAGACAAACACATCGAGAAACCATGAAGATATCTGTTCCATGTTCTTTCAGTGTGTATTCCCAATTGTGTGCTCACTTGCTCTCTTGCAATCCCTTCCTTGTCAATGAATGTAAATCAAACATTAATTCTCTCCTTGCTAATTAACTCAATGCTGGGTGTGAACATTTCAAAAGTTGAGGAGGAAGGGTGAGGGAAGAAAGCACGTTCACAGTCATGTGTTTTCCCACCTAGCTACCACTTTACCTAATGACAGAGCTATCTCAATTGTGATAATGAAACAAGAACTACATTTAACAGATCCCTGGTTAGTATACCCAACTTAATGCCAGGCAACAAAATAAAAATCCAAACATGAATAAAATATTAGTAAAATAGCGCTAATAAAAATAACAAAGGGAAACAAAAATTACCACATATTAGATGCAGGAAAATACTTTGCAATTTGCATTTAGACAAAAAAAGGTAAAGGTTTCCCTCCACTAGCACATACATATGTGCTAGTCATTGCTGACTCTAGGGGGCGGTGCCATCTCCGTTTCAAAGCCAAAGATGGTCATGTGCCGGCATGACTAAATGCCAAAGGTGCACGGAATGGTGTTACCTTCCCACCAAGGGTGGTGCTTATTTTTCTACTTGCATTTTTACATGCTTTCGAACTACTAGGTTGGCAGAAGCTAGGACAAGTAACAGGAGCTCACTCCATTACACAAAACTAGGATTCAAATTGCCGAACTGCTGATCTTTCTGATCAAAGATCATCTTTCTGCTGATCTTTCTGATCTGATCACCGTGTCCCTCTATTTAGACAAATATTAAGATGCAAAATAAAAAAAACCTCCCACAAAAACAATAGAAGCTGTAAGAATATAACAGTGTTTTTTCAACCACTGTGCCGCGGCACACTAGTGTGCCGTGACATAGTGTAAGGTGGCCGTGGGAAAAACACCCGCCGGGTGTTTTTGCCTCGGGACATCTCTGTGTCCACTGTTCCCTCTAAGGTGTGCGGCTCCTCCAACAGCACTGCCGGATTTGCCGCCAACGCTGCAGCCGAGGTGAAGCCTCCAAAGCTCCCACAGGCGACCCCGCCCATGGCAGCGGCGGCGGTGCCTCCCCCTCCGCTCGGAGCACCTCAGCTGGGCTCTGGGTTACCCCTGCCGCCGCCTCCACCTCCGCGGTTTTTCAGAAGCCATGAGGCCTTTTTCCCTGCTCCCCCCCCTCCGCTGCCTTCCTACTAGCTCCCGCGGCCAAATGGCTCCTCAAAAGCATGGCGGAGGAGGAAGGGGGAGGGATAACACGGGGGCCAGCTCAGGTTGCTCTGCGTGGAGGCTAAGTCAAGGACTGGCTGTATTGCAGAGGAGCTGGGAGCCACCCAAGGATTTCACTGTGCTATGAGGAGGAGAGCAAGCCTCTGAGCAGCTGCGGGGAGCCTGCCTGGCCAGGAGCGACCTTCGGCTGACAGAGGGGCGAGGGCTGCCTGGAGAAACAGCGAGGGCCCTTTTGAGCTATGTGAGCAGGAATGTTTGTGGAGCACACCGGTTTTGTGTGTGGAGGCTCCACGCAGAGCACCTGAGCTGGCCCCCGTGTTATCCCTCCCCCTTCCTCCTCCCGCCGTGCTTTTGAGGAGCCATTTGGCCGCAGGAGCTAGTAGGGAGGCAGCGGAGGGGGGGGAGCAGGGAAAAAGGCCTCATGGCTTCTGAAAAACCACGGAGGTGGAGGCGGCGGCAGGGGTAACCCAGAGCCCAGCTGAGGTGCTCCGAGCGGAGGGGGAGGCACCGCTGCTGCTGCCATGGGCGGGGTCGCCTGCGGGAGCTTTGGAGGCTCACCTCGGCTGCAGAGCTGGCAGCAAATATGTGGGTGCTGTTGGAGGAGGAGGAGGAGGAGGAGGAGGAGGAGGAGGAGGAGGAGGAGGAGGCAGCTATTCTAGTGGCGGCGGGGGCTCGTTGGCATCTTCAGCGGCAGCCCTGCCCCCTGCCCCTGTGAAAAAAACCGAAGATAGAGCAGATCCACGCAGATGACGTTGCTGCAGCATGAGTGGAGGAGGAATTCTGGGAGTTGAAGTCCACAAGGCTTAAAGCTGTCAGGTTTGAAGACCCCTGGGGTTTTTGTTTTCCTAAAGGGTGTGCAAAGGTCTTGTAACTTGACAGCTTTAAGACTTGCATGCTTCAATGCCAGAGTTCCTGAGCCAACATGACTGGAGGAGGAATTCTGGGAGTTGAAGTCCACAAGGCTTAAAGCTGTCAGGTTTGAAGACCCTTGGGATTTTTTTTTTAAAGGGTTAGGGGTGGAAAAGGTCTTGTAACTTGACAGCTTTAAGACTTGCATGCTTCAATGCCAGAGTTCTGAGCCACCATTTTGTTGCTAAGCAGGACTGTTGTAAGTGATACTGATATTAGATAACACTTTTAAATAAGCGGGTACCTTGAATAAATATAACTTTGAGTTTCAATAATACTGATTTCGTTGTGTTCTTAGGTGCATCTGTGAAAAAAATTCAGGTGCTCAGGCATGAAAATAGGCCGCTCAAACACTATACTTTTCTGCTCACACTGAAAAAAAATTAGAGGGACTTTATCTGTGTCCGAAAGTTGCTTTCGGGCCACAGGGATGCCTCTATTATATCCCTGCGGCCCCGTGTTTACTTAAAAACGCGGGGACCGCCGGGAGGTAGCGCACGCAGGGACGTCACTGACGTCCCATGCGTGCGCCCATAGCAACAATCGCGGAGGATTCAAGAGAATTACTTTATATATAGTCAATATAGGCACAGAGTTAAATTTTTTTAACATTTTCTAATGGTGGTGTGCCTCGTGATTTTTTTTCATGAAAACAGTGTGCCTTTGCACAAAAAAGGTTGAAAACACCGGAATATAAGGTATTAATTACTATAGAAGACAATCAATACACTATCAATAGAACCAGCAACCAGCAATAGACAGGTTTGGAGATGCAACATGCTGATACACAAAGAGAAGCAAAATACTAAATACAAATAGCAGCAACAATATGCCCTGAAATTGGCGCAATATAAATTAGAATGCATTGTGTTATCTAAAAGATACTAGCTAACAACATCTCCTTCTCAACTATGCACCTATATTCACTGGTGTAGGATTACATTAGTATGCTAAGATTACTGACAGCTTCTAATCTTAATTTCTTCCTGTAGTCAAAATATCCAATTACACAGAAAAAAAGAAGTCTCATACCATTTGTTAAGAAACACAAGCAGAAATTTGTAATGTTTGCTTGCTGTAACCTACTGTTTTAATTTTTAAGAACCCCCTTTAATCTATTTATTCAGTTTGTATACCACACAACTCCCCAACCACATGATGAAATAAGTGACAGGTTTGGAAATACACTTTATTTTTAAGCCTGGCATTTGCTTTGTAGCACTGCTTTCTTATTTATTTTTAAAAAGGTATTTTGAAATACTGTAGACATCTTTGCAAAATCCAAGGAATTTTGCCAATTGGACTATAGTTAACCCAGGAAATGGAGACTGAGATTAATCCACTATGTAAACACAACTATTGCAAATAAAACATTAATATCAATTGATTTTGGGGGGGGGAGCAATCACAGGCAAAGATCAGAAAGAACAAGCTGAACATTAATGGAAACAATAAGGGAGTAACAATTTAAAAACTTTAGAGCAGAGGTGTCAAATTCAAGGTCTGGGGGCTGAATCCAGCTCACGGGGTGCTTATATATGGCCTATAGAGCTTCCCTGGGAATAGCAAAGGGCTACTTCAAGGTGTCTCTGCCCAGAAAAAACGGAGCTCAGGAGCCCATTTTCACTGGCAGAGTTCTTGGGCCCCAAAAGGCATCCCCAACATGAATGATGTTGAGCTGTCCACGTCTCCCACAGCACCCCACCTTGGTCAAATACAACACTGATGCGGCCTTCAATGAAATCAAGTTTGACACCCCTGTTTTAGAGACAAGTCACTATCTTATTAAATTGACAACAAATCATCCAAGATCTGCTATCCCTGTGTTGTTAGAGCAGGACACGTATTTATTTATGAGAGGTTTAAAGGTAGGAATAGTAAACATCTGACAAGCCAGCATTTCTTAATGCCATTTTTAAAAAATATATTTTATTGTTTTTACATTTAAAAACATTGTAGCATCGCGAAGTCATAGTGACCATACAATCACATTATATACAGATACTCTCATCCAATAACTGTTAGGCTACTTAATACATTATCTATCCTTCTATCCAATCACATTGTTTACAGTTGTTCCAGTCTCGTCACCTTGTCTTATACCAATAATAAAATTTGTTCCAAACTTTATAATATTCCTTAATCCCATGTTTACAGTCCCTCCCCAGTACCCTATCCAATCTCCCTGGAACCCAAAGCTTCCTATTTCCATTCCTGCCCTTGAGGCAGAGGGAAAGACCTTTCTCCTTCTCCTATAACCTATAACCTTCCAGAATGTCAGAAACAAAGTTTAACTCCAAACCCAGGTATATTGCTCATTTTGGTGTAACAAATTATCATTAGCCTACGTACTTAACAAAGGGAAGTGGAAGATGGACTGAAATTTACCTCTCATTTTTCCTAGCTTTCTTCAGCTGCTGAACATAAGCAGAGCATTTAGATTTAAGGAACTGTAGGCAAAGATTAGAGGATGGAACTCGAGGGAAGAAGTGATAGCAAGAAATGGTATGGCTCTAGCTTCAATCATCTTCAATACCAGAGACAAATGTGGGTCAATGTAGAAAAATGAGGAAGATTAATGCTATTCCTTCATTTCAGTCTATCCATCTTTTCCCCAGAGGGCATGATAACATCATTATCATAACAAGTGGGGATGGAAAGAAAGAATCACCAAGACCTGCATAATACAAGGTAAATTCAGTGAAATGCCAAGCAGAAATTGCTCATACAAATGTACAAGCCAAGCTGTTCAGGAGAAAAATTGACAGCCCCTCAGGCACACGTTTGAATTTATCTTCATCCATGCTAGAGACCTATTTACAATTCTCCCAAGAAACAGATTCCTTCCTAAACCCAAGAATATTTATTTTCCTTGACAAGACCGTGGCACTGCTTCACCTTCAGAAAGCAGGTGCTTTTCCTGCTCCAGGGAGTGGCATAAACCCATCAAACATGAGATAATTTTGCCAGTTTTGTTTTTCTTGAAAGGAAATACTGATAGCCTCATCAGCTAAGCAGCCCTCACAGAGAATATGCCAGAATTTTAGTAGAACACAACTACCGTGTTTTCCTCGAAAATAAGACAGGGGTTTTATTTTCTTTTGACCCCCTGAAATAAGCACTTGGCCTTATTTTCAGGGAGGTCTTATTATTTTTGAGGTACAGGAGGCACGAGCATTGTCACCTCATGGCTGCTGCTGTGTTGCAATATTTTCAGGGAGGGCTTATTTTTTGAGGAGGGATTATTTTAGTGCATACATTCAAAAGCCCGATTAGGCTTATTATCCAGGGAGGTCATATTTTCAGGGAAACAAGGTATCTACCCACTTGGGAGGTTCAATATTAAACAATAATGGTTTTACATTATAATTATAGCTGGACCAAGCACTGAAGGGGTGTTTTATTTTGACAATGCTTTATCAGAAGCACCTCCTAGAAACATCTTCGCAAAGAAAAGAGCCTCCTGCTTCTACAGTGTCAAGAGAAACTGCCACTTTGTTTTGGGTTATGCTATTTCATAACCTCTTCTAGCATTTTGTGAGCTACAAAAAATACTAGAGGTGGCTTATGTGTATGTGCAATGCATTGTAGAAACCTTCTCCTCTCCACTGGAAGTGATGGAGAAGGTTCCTGGAGCAATACAGTGTCTTGAGTCAAATCCCATTGCCTCTATGTCTCAATGCCTCAATGGACTGGACATTATCTCCAAAAACTATGATCACCCACACAGGTGTAATAATATTGTGCCCATGTATGGTGCAACATCACAATTGTTCCCTATTGCGAACTTAATGTTGTTGAATGTTGAATGTTGAATGTTGATTTTATTTATATGCCACCCTTTTCCCCCGAAGGGGACTCAGGGCGGCTCACAACTCAAACCCAGGGAAAGGGGGATACAGACAAATTAAAAAATGACACAAAACAATGCATGGTTTAAAACACACAACAGTCATACCATTCGAGACGGGGGGCAACGGTTCTTGTGTTCACCAATCCATATGCAATTATGGACAATTACTACATAAGATCAAAGTACTTTTAATTAACAGGCCAACATCTTCATCAAATTCCCATACCCAAAATATATTAAGTATTCAAAATGATTCAACAATTTGAATCCATGCTTCCAGTCAAACTGACAGGTCAAATCAATTCAATCATGTAAACGAGCTAATTTAACATATCAAATCAAATCAAATCGTGGATACTTGACAGATAAATAATAAAAACTACAAGATGTGGACACCTAACTTCTTTGATTCTGAGGCATACTATCTTCACACCAAGCACATCCACAAAGCAGACAAGAGTTTTATTTTATAGTAGGACTTATAGGACTAAAGAGCAGATTCTTCAGTCAACAACTGCTGCCTTTATCTATGGTTGCAGAAGCTTCCTTGATCCAAATATCTTCATTTTGATAAAACTAAACAAAGATCTCTTAGTAAAAACCATTTCAGTGCCCACCAAATAGAATTCTGTTCACTCTGAAGATAACATAAACTGTTCTTTGGTGGTTTCTAAAAATTATCTTGCAATGCTTGAGAAAAACTTTATCAGATTATGAATAATAGCTAAAATTTTAAAACATGCTAAGAAAAGATTGGATCTTCTGTTGTTAGTGATATTTCATTTAAAAAAATGAAATTGAGAGGTCAGTTAAAGGAGAATTAAATACTTACCCTGTCTCCAGTTAATGTCCTAGATTGTGTTATCTCTGTTCAGATGCTTGTTGGATACTAAAGGAAAGAAAATAAGAGAAAGAATAGAGGATGTTTAGCAATGTTCTTGAAAACTATATAATTGTGTTTACTCTAGATGTTTTTATAGTTAACATGCCTGTCTCCTGTTTTTAAAGATAAATCACATGCAGTATGTGAGTTCATATGACTCAAGTATTTTTTATGATCTGTTAACTATGACTCCCCAAATTGTGGTTTCCAAAAATTGTTTTCTTCAGGAATCCTGGAATCACACAAAAGATTCCCCATTAATAAATCTTGGCATTTTGGTGATGCCAATCAGTGGTGGGTTCCTACCGGTTCTGCCGAACCGGTAGTGGTTTGGCAGCCTGGATCGCTGGAACTGGCAGCAACCCAGGCCTGTCCTGCGCCCGAGCCGTAGGCGCCGCCATCTTGTTTTTCAGTTCTGCACATGCACAGAACAATTTTAATTGCACTGTGCATGCACACAAGCGCACACACGAGCAAACCACTTATAGGAAATTATAATGTAACACAAAATAGAATTAACTAAGTTTTATCTTCTCAAAAACACCTTCTTCCCTTCAAGAGAAACCACTATCCAACTTCACTTATATGTATGACATGGCAAACCTACTTTGCGTCATTCCATTCATTATGACTCTTAATTATAGCACCAGCTAGCAAAGGGATGGACACCCCTGATGTAGAGGACTTAGAATATCTGTCTGTCCTTAGTCATCCCAAGATATCCTTTACCTGACATATAAATCATGGATATATAAAATATGTATAACAGATCTTTCATCCCCGGATAATTCCACCCATTTTGTCAGCTGCATCCATAAGATAATTTAAAAAGTAATATTTTCATCTATCCATTCATTTATTATCATGTTCAAATATGACCAATATTCAAAGTACTTATGGATGAAATGCTAACAAACACCTGCATAAACAACACCTTTCAACATAACACAAGAATACTCATAACAGTATCATGCCTGAATATTAACGATCTCCTATTTCCTACAGCTTACTACTCTTATTATTATCAGAATTGTAAGTGGTATACTTCAAAATTGCTGAAAGAAATGTCATGAGCACTTGTGAGTCCTGCATAAACAAACACCTTTCAACATGAGTACTCTTCTAGCCTGAACAACAAATAGCATACCATACATTCCAATTTTATGTGCATATGTTATGTTACCTTCTCATTATGTGTAGAACTGCATGACTTCTGCCAAGTATCCCCCAAGAAGATGCTGGAAAGCAGCATTTGACCTCTTGTGGGCATTGTAGGTTACAATGCAGAAGCCACAAATAATAAATGCTGCAAAAAATGGATGTAAAATTAGGCACGGTCACGTGATGACCTGCTTAACAACCATTATGACTTATGACCATAATTGTGGGCTTAATTATGGTCGAATGCCGAGGACTACCCGTAATTTGCATCATTTTCATTGACTATATCTCTCATTGATTATATCTCTCAGTAACATACCTGGCGATTCTCTTTGCTGTGATATTACAATATCATGACTGTTTTTCCATTCATCCAACAGCACTCAGTTCATGCTACTGTAGATCCAATGTACTTAATGTGCATTCTTAGAAAAAAAAACAAACAGTGGTAATTACTACAGATGGTGTACACTAGATGTGTAATGAAGAATGTCCACGTGCACATTTGGAAAAATGAATGTAAAGATCACCTTAACAGCTCTGTTATACAGCATTTTACAGTAGTTTCTATATACAGAAAGCAGGTAAATATATCACATGCTTTTTTTAAAAAAATTCAAAATTCTGCATTACTGTAGTACACAATTCACAAACCTAATACTTCAGAAGTCTTGCTTTTACAAAGAGTAATTACTTATTTACCCTGCCTTAATTTTGCAAGCCATGGGGAGTGGCAAAAATGTTCCACCGGACACACTTATCAACTCTGTTCTTAGCAAACTGTTTACTAAGCAAAGAATATGTGTATGCAATGTAAAAGTGTAAACAGAGAATAGTAACTTGATGCTGTTGCAGCGTTATGGATTAAATCTGCTTTTCCCTTTTTGCTAGTACAGCAAATGGGCAGATATTCAGGGCACTTTAAACCAAAATGTCTAGAGCAGTGCTTCACAAACTTTTAAGAATAACAGAGTCAAAAGGGACCTTGGAGGTCTTCTAGTCCAACTCCCTGTTCAGGCAGGAAACATTATACCATTTCAGACAAATGGTTGTCCAATCTCTTCTTAAAAACCTCCAGTGTTGAAACCCACCCACTTGTCTTCTGGAGGCATGTCATTCCACTGATTAATTGTTCTAATTGTTCAAATTTTTGACCCAATTACCTCTTTTTGTGGTCTAGAATGGTTTTATTACTCTACAAAAAAAATCAGAACCAACCCAAGACTTGTTTTACACAAGTACCTCTGCAATGGCTATCCCAAACTGGATCCTCGATTCACAAACAAGCAATTGCTCCATTATCCCCAGGATACAGTGTGTCTAAATTACCTTCCCATTTAAGAAACACTGTTCTAGACCAGGGGTCTCCAACCGTAGTAACTTTAAGACTTGTGGACTTCAACTCCCAGAGTTGAAGTCTTAAAGTTGCCAAGGATGGAGACCCCTGGTCTAAAGGGTGGCTTTAAAAAACATATTTTAAGTAGAAAAATACAAAGCAAATCTTGTGCCCCGTATCAAATTCTTCGCTTGTGCAGAATTTCAGAGCATGTTCGTCTTAAAATAGTGGTTGGAAGGAAAACAAAAAGAATAAAGGTTGTATATAACACTAGCAAGGTACAGTGTAAGTCATTATCTGATTGGCAAGCCCAGCAAGTCCTGATATTCCAGTTCTCCCGAGTCTCTACAAGCAAAGCCTGCCAACTGTATTCTAAAAACATAGCAACCTACATTACAAATACAAGTAAATACATCATTAAAATAGTTCTTCAGCCGTGCAACAAGCCACAGAATAACTAAGTACAATCCATCAACCACAGCACTCCCGTAGTACCTGTATAATATTTATAGGGAAATCAGGAATAGTAGTGACAGTTAAACAGGTCATGTATCCGAGAAAATATCTTCATAATTGTGTGAGAGCCCTTTCTCATATTTTTCCCTTGCTTTCCTCTGCTGCTACCACTTTCTTGAGATCTCTACTATTTCTGTATTTTGTTCTTATACCTTTTTGAGGATATTGCCAAAAAAAAATACTGATAAATCACAGTGAATAAAATAGTTCCAACTTTCTTTCCTGATCAGATTTTATTTAAGTCAATGCTATTTTGCCAGGAGATTATGGGAGTTCAATACACCTGTAAGGGTTCAAGTTGAAAGAGACTGCTATAAATCCATAATCCTTGCCCTGATTGCAATATGTCTGGCACTTTTAAACTCAGGGAAGGTCTTGCATATTCAAATAGTGTCTGGAGGAGAATAGGTAACAGTAAATGGATTTAGAAAATTCTTTGCTGCCATTTAGTGGTTGTCTGATCTCTACATGTATCACTAAAAAAAAAGTTAAAATCTACCTAAGTTTACTTTTTGACCAATTTGCTTCAATTCCTAAATATGTACGTAGAAGCTTTGCAGATGAAGCAGCCTTTTTTCCCTTCTGAAAACAGCCCACAGCAAAGCTAGAAAACATCCTTCTTCTAATGATCCTGAATTACCTGCTTATTCCACTTTTTAACAAAACTTAAGAGCAAAGAGCCATGAGCTGAAATTTGAAAATATGTCAAACTAGTAATTTCTCACAGCGCTATTTTGTTTACATGTTCAGATGTGCTCCAATTATTATCTTATGTTTCACTCCTTAAAAATAATTCAATAAATTCAACTCAAACGGTATCGTGCATCCAAATTATACCTGGGCTAAACTTTTGTGATTAAACAAATACCAGATTTCATTGCAAATTTCTTTCTCACCTAATAATTTGTCCGAAATTTGGGAGTAATTTTCTCTGGTCATTCCCAAATAATTATAAGATAGAAATTTAAATACAAATACTTTCTAGTACTTAAACAAGGCCAACAAAGTTCTAGTTCACAGGCAGAAGGAGCAATCATTCCAGTGTGAACTAATATAGCAACCAATCATAGGAAATATATAAGGCATTTCCTTAATGTAGCTAAAGTATATAAATAATCTAGGATATAATTACAATCAGGACATATTCTTCCTCTTTGCCTTATGTTCCTTCATCAACTGAATTCAGCAAGAGAAAGCTCCAAATTCTTTTTTCTGGGAGCAAGAATGTCAATCAGTAGAGCCTCATTGGTTGCATCATCAGCGTTGAAGACAACACAAGCTCCATGACCAAAGACATTTGCCTGGTCCAGGCATAATTAATATGACATCATTTCTTAAAATGAAACTTAAAACATTCCTTGAATCTCTTGTTTTGTAACTGATCTGACTTACACTGATTATTACCTTAGATTAATACTGTTTGATTATTGCTTTAATTACATTTTAAGATTCTCCTTCCTACAACTAATTATCACTGAAAAGACATTTGTCCTTCCATCACAAGGAAGACAACTACCCACCCTATGTCTGCTTTTCCAAGTTTCATTGCTTTGAAGGAAAATTATTAAGTAAGTAACTCTTGAAGTTGGAAAAACATGGTGAAAGGTTACTCCCACTAATGGCAATCACAACCGAGCTATCAGTCCAGCAGTTTTTTTTCTCTCTACACCTACAACTAAGCTGCATATCATTACAAAATGAACCCTTAGTATAATAAAGAAGATAAAGTCACTCATTTTGAGAGGAATTTTAGCACCCTGTGATCATAAATTTATGGAAAACAACTCTGGCATTCAAGAAGAAATAATTAGAGGAATTATCTGCAAAAGCTTTGATTTTTTCCCCTACCATGGTCCTGATTTTGAATGTATGGAAGGCAACAGGAACCCTCATTAAGTACACTAAAATTAGCTCAAAATTTAAATCCCACATTGTGGATTTAATTGCCATTAGACCTGAAATGAGTTCCCACTATTAAAGTTTTATTTTTATTTGGGGGGGGGGATGTCAAAACAATTTTTTCCAGATGTTGTAATGTCACAAATTTAGTTTTGTGTTAAAGAGACATTAAATCACATTATCCAAATGGCTAAGGCAGTAGGAGGCCTATATATGTTCAAAGTAAATAACAAACACAAATGTTGGAAACACAAAATTTGCTTTATTATTTATTCAAAAAATTGTACTCTTGAGGAAAAATAGACCCAACAAATGGCAAGACGCAGCTACTTTTGTCCAGATATGGAAGCTAAGGAAGGCCAGGCCAAGTAAGAATTTGGATGGAGAGTACCTATTGTAAGATGAAAGGGCTAACACCTGAAGTTTGGAGAGGATAGAAAAGTCATCTAATCTTTGTGACATCCACTCCCTCCATTACAGAAAACGATCATCCAGCTCCTTAAAGAAAGGAAGCATTGCAGCAAAAAAGATAAAACCAAAGAGACACCTAAATATAAGCCATGAGAAATAACCCATTTAAAATTGTGCTAAAATTGCTGCATGAGCTGGTTTTTCTTGCCTTTCAGCCCCTTGAAAATTTGTGCCTGAAGTAATAGGACAAGCCCAGAAAGCAAAGCAAAGGAAGATTTTCTTTCAACTGCAGGTGAAATACCCTGAAATGTTACCCCATCGCCAGCCCCATCCACCAGAAAAGAAGGTATGTGACAGCATCGTTGTTTTTCAGTGGAATTTTCCCAAGAGAAAACTCTGCAGCTGACATTGAGATACAGCATTAGTCCTCTATGGTCAGGACAGCATCATTTGTGAAGTGTGTGGGGGGGGAGATTGAATAAAGAGACAGGAAAATGGACCAATTGCTCTTTTCATCTTTTGTCAGAATCTTTTTTTTTTGTTTTTTTTTGTTGTTTGTCACCTTATCTCGTGGGAAATTATTCAGGAGTTTCTCAATGCAAGCATGTTCTGTGCCTATTAGCATGGAAAGGATTCAGTCAGCAGGCAATAAAATATAGAGAGGTTTAAGAGCAGTTTTTTTAAAAAAAAAAATCATGACAACTTTAAGATGTGTGGACTTCAACTCACAGAAGCCGGCTGGGGAATTCTACAAGTTAAAGTCCACATATTTTAAAATTGTCAAGACTGAAAAACACTGGATTTACAGGATGATGATTCATCCTAGATGCCATTGCAACTGGGCTTATTACAAGAATACACATTGACTGTAGGCTGCATTTTTTTACCACAACCAAGCAAGAAGCATACAGCCATTCTTGTCAAATGGAATATTTTATATGTATCCAAACTCAGGTCTAGATACAACAGTACATTTTTTAATATGTGCTCCTGATATTTTTCCCACACAGCATTTTTTTTCTGTCACAGATAACCCAAGCTACAGTAGCCCTTCTTTATTGTCTAAATCACAATTTGCTGAATTCACCCTGTAAAATCAAAGTACTACCTAATGGTTTAGCACTCGGTTTTCCCTTGTGTAAAATAAACTTCTTTAAGAACACACATTTTCCCATAAATATGCAATTGGAAAAAGAATCATTCATTTGGGGTACAGATATTTTTCTCTCTTTGCATGTCTGAAGTACAACTTTCAGACTTGTGGACTTCAATTTCCAGAACTCTCCAGCCAGAGACACCTACTCTAGTTCAACCACATCAAAGCAAGTGTGCCTACGATGAGTTCTAAGGAAAACCTGAGTGCAGGGTGAAATTCAGCAGGTTCTGAGCATGACCCGACAAAAGGGCGAATGACAAAACCGCGCCCGACTAAACCGCGCCGCTGACGTCATCAACAGCCAGTGCGGAGAAAGAAGGGCGCTTTAAATAGCGCATCGAAAGAAAGCTGATTTAACTTAAGGTAAGGGTTAGGGTTAGGGTTAGGTTAAGGGTTAGGGTTAGGGTTAGGTTAAGGGTTAGGTTTAGGGTTAGGTTAAGGGTTAGGTTTAGGATTAGGTTTAGGGTTAGGGTTAGGGTTAGGGGTTAAGTTTAGGTTTAGGGTTTACAGCGTGCTTCTGTCTCCGCACTGTTGTCGCCCTGTTCATGACGTCAGCGACGTGGTTTAGTCGGGCGCGGTTTTGTCATTCGCCCTTTTGTTGGTGAACCGGTTCTGAGAGGTTCTGGAGAACTGGTAGCAGAAATTTTGAGTAGTTCAGAAAACCAGCAAATACCACCTCTGGCTGACCCCAGAGTAGGGTCAGAATTAGAGATTTTGCAGTAATCCTTCCCCTGCCACACCCACCAAGCCACGCCCACAGAACCAAAAAGTTGAATTTCACCACTGCCTGGGTGGTTTTATTTTTATGATTACTTATCTATTTAATTATTAAATGTGTATAGCTACTCAACTCAAGCTCCTGAATCTAGACAGGTAACAATATTTTAAAATAAAATTTAAAAAACTAGGTAACAAACCCTAACAACATAAAGAGCCAAGAAAAAACCAGCCACAATCAATACAAACAAAATACAGGATATACCACACATCAGAACTCCTAGGCTCAACCACAAAATGTGGTCTTCAAATAGTATGATCTATGGTGACATGATATCATGTCTCCCCTAGTCCTTCTTTTCATTAAACTAGACATACCCAGTTCCTGCAACCGTTCTTCTAAAACATATGAAGAACGGTTGCAGGAACTGGGTATGTCTAGTTTAATAGAAAGAAGGACTAGGGGAAACATGATAGCAGTGTTCCAATATCTCAAGGGTTGCCACAAAGAAGAGGGAGTCAAACTATTCTCCAAGGCACCTAAGGGTAGAACAAGAAGCAATGGGTGGAAACTAATCAAGGGCAGAAGCAACTTAGAACTGAGGAGAAATTTCCTGACAGTTAGAACAATTAATCAGTGGAACAGCTTGCCTCCAGAAGTTGTAAATGCCCAACACTGGAAGTCTTTAAGAAGATGTTGGATAGCCATTTGTCTGAAACAGTATAGGGTTTCCTGCCTAGGCAGGGGGTTGGACTAGAAGACCTCCAAGGTCCCTTCAAACTCTGCTATTGTATTGTATTATATCATGGAAGACAAGCACCAGTACAGAAAAGGCCCCCCTCCTCCTCTGTCCTGCCAATTGACTCTAACAGGTGGGACCTGGCACATACTCCTCCTGCTTACTCTAACAGGATGAGGACTTACAACTGGGAAGAGACAGTTCTGCAAGCAACTTGGTCCAAACAATGAACAGCTTTAAAGGTAATATTCTGTACCCTGAAATGAATCTGAAAGCACACTGGCAACCAATGCAGCTTGCAGAGTAGATGTTATCACATGTGCCAAACAAAGGCATTCATAACTACTTGTGCAACTGCATTATTTCATCCTGTTCTATATCAAAGATATGACAAAGTAGTCCTCAACTTACTGACATTTGTTAAGCAACCATTTGAAATTACAACAGTGCTGATAAAGTGACTTGTGACTAATCCTCTCACAATCATCGCAGCATCCTTGCAGTCACATGATAAAAATTTAGGCTCGTGGCAGTGGCATGGATTTATTATGATTGCAACATTCTAAGGTCATCTGACCACCATTTGCAATCTTCCCAGGAGAGCTTCCAACAAGCAAAGTCAATGGGGGAAATCAGATTCACTTAATGACCACAAAACACTTAATAATCACTTAACAACTATGGTGATTTGCTTAACAACCATGGCAAAAATTTGGCAAGACTATCTTTCTTTGCAAGAGAAGTTCCAGTCTACATTGTGGCCTTAAGTCAAGGACTAGCTGCAATCTCAGAGGAAGAAAATGGCTCTGCCTATCAGTCTTCTTATCTCATTAGACTGGGTGAACAAGTGTTTCTTTCATCACTGTATGCCTGCAATTAACACCAGACCTGATTATCTTCCAGGGCTGTTATGTTTAGCAGACAGCTCCCTTTGATAATAGCCAAGATGAGTTGTCTCTGCCACAGAATGACTAATGACATTAATAATTGTCTAGATTCACACATCTCATGAAACCATGGATTGTGTTACCCACAGTTTGCTGAAAAAGACCCAGTGGCTGAATTCATATAACATGGTAGGCAAAAACCAAGCAAAAGACATTATAGCTTGGAACAACATATTAATGCAGTCTCCAAGAAATCAAATCAAGTCAAGCTGACCAGTAAATTAAAGTATCCCAGATATTTCAGAGTATCCTAATTCAGCTCTTTCAATTCACCAGCAATCTTTACTCTCATGCACCTAGAACTTATAAAAGAGCAACGTGCAGAATCAAAGAAATGTTTAAGATGTAAAAAAGAGAAAAGAAGCAAGAAAATCAGAAGATACAACACCAGCGAGAGTAAGAGGTCAAAGTCAAGTTACCCTCTAAGTGTTTGTTCTTCCACACATCCTCTATTAGAAGCACGAAAGGAAAATCGCTGAAAATCCTGTCCACTTGCTTTCTCCATAAAGTTAATCTACTTGTAACCCAAGTTAGAGAGCCAGTTTGGTGTAGTAGTTAGAAACCTGGAGTCTGAATTCTAGTCCCTCCTTGGGCACAAAACCAGTTGGGTGACCATGAGCCATTCAATCTTGCTGAGCCCTAGGCAAACAATGGCAAATCACTTTTGAAATACTGCCAAGGAAGCCGCAAAGACTTGTCCAAGCAATCACCAGGTGTCAATGCTGGCTTGAAGATGTGTGCACGCACACACACAATACCACCAAGCTGTACACAGCTATCCAGCTATGTATTATAGCAATCCAAGGGCTTTGTCTCCCTGGTTTTGCTGTTTGTCTTGGAATTGCAATCTAAGAGGGATCTGAGTTGAGCCCTGGAGTAGATACTCCAGAAATGTTTGAAGTTGGACTCTGTAGGCTAATATGTTTGGACAATATAAAACACAGTTAAGAGATGGAAACTGCAAACATCATTCCTGACTAGATCAGCAATTCTATCTTTTTTGGGGGGTGGGATAGTGATTTACAAAATATAAATCAGACAGTGAAAATATTGTTCAGCATATCATTTTATTTTGATTTGCTAGCAAGCATCTACAGTTTTGATGACAGATTTATCAACACTACCAACTATAGCATGAAAGAGAAATGAATGGGAGAATTCTATTAAATTCAAGCATGATTTTTGAATAAGTCTAGCAGTGAAAACATGCTTTGATATTCTTCTTCTATTATAGAGACAAACAAGCTACCTGTAAATCAAGTAATGGATTAAGAGATTATTCCAAATGGACAACTCAACAATTCAGATTCTTCATTTAGTATTTCTTCGCAAATCCTAACATTTTTAGCACATTTAAGCAGCCTAATCCCAGAATGTTTTCACACAGTCTCCTTACAGAGCCTATATTGCTTATTTTTGTTATTTGTCATAGTGCTTAGGCAGTTTTTTTTATTATTATTAAAACCTGTCTGCTCAAGAGCTATTCCAGACAAATCTAAAGAATTTAGCTTCTTGAATCATGTGGCAAAAATACTGCCACACCAAAATTTATCTGACTCTTAAAAAAACCAACCCAAAACCGAACTCTTCTGCAACTATGTATTTTTAATCAATTCTAAACATAGCTGAATTCTATGCTGCTAGAATATAACAGTGTTCCCTGAGATTTTCTTCATAATGGGGTTCCAGTTCCCCTTAATCCAGAATTCTGACTTTCTGTAAACAAATAGCACCCATTGCTCCTTCATATCAATCTAGCATCTTCTGCCAGTTACATGGGAACAGTTACATTTACTCAACCTAGTAGTGACAAAATATGGCAATCAGAATCTCTGCTCTATTCGGTTCTTAGCAAGTCAGGACAAAAATTATGATTTGTTGACTAAACAAATGGTCGCAAATCAAGGACTAATGTACATTCTTAAGATTCCAGGTTGGGCACTTTAATAATAGCATTATTCCTAGTGCAAACAATGATTAGATGGTTCCATTTGTACCACCTAATGCAATAAAGGAAGACAATTCACTGTAGCATTTCCTCTTTTAACTGCCAAAAACTAAATCCAGCTATCAGTATTGCCTTTTTCAACTGTATTTAATAGGGTTTATATTACATCAGCCATGTACTGATGTATATGCTACAGCATTATTACATCCTGAAATGCCAACACACAACTCTTTTTGAAGAATAGAAAGTAGGACAAAAAATTTGGACAGCCCTTAAGCACAAACATTCAACAATACATAGAACACCCGTTCTGATCTCTTGCCAGCAGAAAGGACAGGACTTCCTACTTTAAAGTGAGATTTTAAGATTTGAGTACACTTCATAAAATAATAGGAGGTGGCAATAGACTATTAAATCCAACCCCTTGTTCAGAGCAAGAATCTAAATTTAAACTTCTAACAATGCCTATCCAAGGTCCTTCTGATTTACCAAACCCAGGGATGGGGAGAAAAACAAAAACGTGCATAAATCTAGAATGCCCAGATTTCTTCTCAGGTTTTTCAGTATTGATAGCACCTCCTACCATTAGAAATAATAGCAAATCAATGATACATCTAATTAGAGCACTTTCATTGCTTCCACTGTTCATCCAAATGCAAGGCCATCCCCAGGAACATAATCAGAATTTGCAATGCTGCCCTTTCAACAACAGCATCTATCAATCTTCCTCTTTACAACAACTCCTGAAAATTATTGGATTTTTAGACTTGAAATAATGGAGAGGGGGAAATAAGGAACCCAGCGCTGTATTTCCCCACCTCTGCCTTCAGAATTTGCATCCCACCACCAAATCCAGCTGCTTTTCCACAAACAGCAGATGTAACTGGGTTCCCATTTGGCTGTATCTATATGAGCCAGTAATGTTTTTCACAGGTATTAATTGCAAGACATATTCTGAGAGATCACACTGAAAAATATGCATGGGTGGGATCTTCCCCTCCGCCATACCCAAACTTTTCATAAAACGGCTCTGTTATCTTCTCTTCTCTCCCTCTCCCCCCCCCCCCCCCTCTCTCTCTCACACACACACACACAAACACACACCACAAATGAAAGTCATTTCAGAATCCTGCAGGAAAGAAGAGGTGGGGGGAACCAGAGCTAAAAATATCCACTGGAAGGTGTTACATTAGAAGCAGACAGATCATAAGGCAGGATGGGTCATGAATTCATTATGAACTCCTAATGAAGCTTCAAAAAAAAACAAACCCATGAATCTAAAAGGGAAGAGGGAAAAGAGACAGGGGGAAAGATGAAGGGAAAACTTTTTCTTTCCTCATGAAAAGATCCATCCACATTCTCAACTCATGCACAGCAGACTTGTATGCCCTGCATTTTTCATCTTTATGTATGAAAGAAACAAACTTACATCAAGTACTCAGTACCAGAGTGTTTATCAGGTATTATACCCCAGCCATTTTTCTCCAGTTTATGTTTAACCTAAAGTTAAATAAATGCAGAAAATAGAATGTTACAAAGCATTACACTCAAGCATAATCTATATTTGTACTGATGCTTCCATTTTTTGCCCTACTTCATCCACAATATATTTGAGATTCCTTTAAAAAGAAGTCAGCACCCCCATACTGTTTGGAAATGTGTACCTTAAACAAAAATAACTGAAATTAGCACGTTAGCTACAAGTACGGTAGTTTTTGATTTATAACCAATCATTTAACATTCATTTGTAGTTATAATGGACTTCAAAAAAGATACTTATATAACCCTTCCATAAAGTTATGACTCCACTGTCACATGATTGCATTTCAGGCACTTGGCAACCAAGTTGTGTTTATGAGTGCTTCCTTGGTCATGTGATCACAATCTGCAACATTTTTTACTGCTTTCTAGCAAAAAAAAAAATCCCATTCAGAATGGGTGTGCTTAACAACATGATTCATTTAACACCTATATGATTCGCTTAATAATCACACTGACTTGCTTTATGACAGGTCTGCCAAACTGGCAGACTGTGGGCTGGATACATCCAGGGGTGGGCTGCTGGGGGTTCGCAGGATTTGGGAGAATCTCTAGTTAAGATTCTATGCAGTTCGGAGAACCCCCAAATCCCACTCCTGGTTGGCCCCTCCCACCCCACTCTTCCCCTCCCAGGAGTTCCCATGCAGCCCATTTTGGTTGCAGGTAAGTGCAGGGCACGCGTGGAGGGTGAAAAACGGGCCTACCGGAAGTTTGGGAAGCCCGTTTCCAGCCTCCAGAACCTGGAGAGGCAGTTTTTGCCGTCCTGGAGGATCGAGGAAAGCCTCAGGAGCCTGGGGAGGGCAAACATGCCCCCCACCATGGTGCAGGAGGCCGACTAGGCCACACCCACCATGGCCACACTCACCCAACAACTGGGCAGAGAATCCCTTGCTAAAATTTTTGAAGCCCACCCTTGGATACATCACATGCAGGCCACACCCATCCCAATTCCGGAAAGGCAAAAAAAAGTCACAATACATCCAGCCTGTGACATGATCAAGTTTGACACCTGTGCTTTATGGCTATCCTAAAAATAAGCTAGTTGCATGGTGTCTTAACCTACAACAACAACTTGCAACTGAAATTTGAAGCTTTGTATTATGACCATAGTGGTCATAATCCAAGAACTACCAGTAGCTACAGCTCATCAGATTGTCTTTTGAATAATGATTATATTTGTTTATGACCATGTCCATAGGGGCAACCATTTTATGTATATAGCTATAATATCCTTCAAAAATTCCAAAAAAACCTGGAAATTCCTGCAGGAATTAACACAGAGAGATGAGATTACTGTACACTCTAAGAAATCATTTGGCACTGGCTACCAGACTAAAGAATTAGGTCATCTGAAGAATTCACTTTAAGTCTTGTGAAAATGAAATTCTGAATAGCAGCAACCTTGGGGGCCTTTCCAATGATCCAAACTGAGTTATAGTCCAATATACATTGATGGCATGATGTATTACAGGTAGTCCTCAACTTACAACCACAACTGGGGCCAGAATTTCCATTGCTAAGCAAGGCAGATGTGGAGTTGTATAGGATTTTATAACCTTTCTATCATAGTTATTTAGTGAATCACATGGTACTTACTTCCCCCATTTACTTTGCTTGTTGGAAGTTGGCTGGGAAAATCACAAATGGTGATCACATGACCACGGGTTGTGTCGTAAATACATGCTGGATGCTAAATGCCCAAATTTTGATCACACACTCATGAGGATGCTGCGGTGGTTGTAAATGCAAAGACCATTCATGTCATTATTTTCAGTGCTATTGTAACTTCAAATGGTCTAAACAAATAGTTGTAAGTCAAGGGCTACACTCAAGAATTGTACAATGTATTGTACTATATAGTTGCTCATTAAATAATCCTGGGTACACTACTAATGTGGTTAAACCAGGGGTGTCAAAACTCCATTTCATTGAGAGCTGCATCAGGGTTGTGTTTGACCTTGGGGAGCCTGGGTGGGTGTGGCCATGGTGGGTGTGGCCATGGTGGGCATGGCCAGCTTGACATCAGATGTGTTGGGGACGTCTGTGGTGGCCCAAGCTCCGTTTTCAGCTGCCATGGCCTCCTACAACCCTCTGCCAGTGAAAATGGAGCTCGGGAGCCCGTTTTTTGCTGACAGAAGCACCATAGGCCCATCCTTCACTGTTTCTAGGGCAGCCCCATGGGCCAGATCTGTACCCCATGGGCTGGAACCGGGTCCCAGGCCTTGAGTTTGATGCTCCTGGCTTAAACAGTCCAGGCAAGGGTCTGTGAGCATTTACTTTGTTTTTATAACTTATTCACACATAAACGGTTTCCCAAAAAATTTACAGGGGCTTTTGTAGAGAATATCTTAGAAACTACATGGTAAAGAAGGGGCCCAGATGTTTTTGCTATCTAAAAAGGACTTCCATGCTTCTTATTTCTTTACTCAAACAAATGCATGGGAGCACTACAGGTAGTCTTTGACTCGCGGCCACAATTGAACCCCCATTTTATGTTGGTTGAGTTTTTCCCCATTTATGACCTTTCTTGCCATGGTTGTTAAGTGACTCATAACTTGATTCACTTAAGTTAGTGATAAGTTGGTAACATGTTGTTAAGTGAATCTGGCTTCCACATTGATTTTGCTTGTCAAAAGGTTGCAAAAAGGTGATCACTTGACCTTGGGACACAGCCACCAGCTACCAAGCATCGTGCCAATTTTTTTTTATCAAATGGTCATGGGGATGCTATAAAGGTTGTAAGTGTGGAAAATGGTCATAAGCCACTTTTTTAAGTGCCGTTGTAACTTTGAATGGTCACTAAGTGAACTGTAGAAAATTGTGGACTACCTGTATTGAAGTACTGATTCATAAGATGAAACTTATCATTGGTCTCTATGGCTATAAAAAGAGAGTAGACCGAACCATCTTCTCCCTCCAACTCTCCGCACACGTATCCCTTCCTCCACCACCCTATTTCTGCAAGCAAGCGTTTATAAAGATTAACATTGGGGAGAACATTGTTTGAGCAGCACATTCTCTTTCTTCTGCTATACAATGGACACACACAGACAGACAGATCTGTGGCTGCTCCACTAAGTCTAGTAGATGAATGCACTGTTTGCACTCTCATATAATTTTATGCAGTGGCAAACTTTATGAGCAAGCCGTATTAGACATGACAGTTCAGTAGGGACGTTTTGTCTACTTTACTCTGATGTGAACATTTCAAACAGTCACCCCAGAATGTGGGGCTCCAACAGCAATTCTTCATTTGCATAAGGAAAGTAAAAAGGAGCAATACCAGGTATACAAAGATGGTGTTGTGAATCTGTGAAAGTTGGACCATAAGGAAAGCTGAGCGCCAAAGAATTGAGGCCTTTGAACTATGGTGCTGGAGAAGACTCCTGCGAGTCCCTTGAACTCAAGGCGGTCAAACTGGTCCGTCCTAGAGGAGATCAACCCTGACTGCTCTTTAGAAGGCCAGATCCTGAAGATGAAACTCAAGTACTTTGGCCACCTAATGAGAAGGAAGGACTCACTGGAGAAGAGCCTAATGCTGGAAAAAATTGAAGGTAAAAGAAAAAAGGGACGACAGAGAATGAGGTGGCTGGATGGAATCACCGAAGCAGTCATCGTGAGCTTAAATGGACTCCAGAGGATGGTAGAGAAAAGGAAGATCTGGAAGAACATTATCCATGGAGTCGCGATGAGTTGGACATGACTTTGCAACTAAAAACAACAAAACATGTTTTTTTTCACTAAGCTGAATGGAGAAGTCCTTACTGTAATATTGTATTGTATTGTATTGTATATCAGAGTACAAACAGATTTCTGGATTTGGCTCAATGTTGCTGAATTGAAAATGAATCTGCGTCCCAAAGAAGAAAATATAAGAACATCTAAAAGAAACAAAGTGTAGAGTTCTTTAAAGTTATAGCACACCGAAGAATCTATTAGAGATATTCAAATAGATGCGCAAATCTAAAAATCCAACATTACCCCAGAGGCAGAAAAATATTAACCTTTTCATTTCACAAATGGTAAAAAGCGAAGGCATGGCGAAATCGTACAGCTTGCCAAATTTGAAGAAAGAGACCTCAAAGCCAATGCCTGTAGCACCTTAACTTCTAACCTTCTAGCTGTGACACATCAAGAGATGTTTTCCAATGGCTGGAATCAGAAGTACAGCTGCAAATGACATTTGTAGATTAAAATAATGTGGAAGAAAAGAATACAAGGAAGCGGTCTCTTCCCAACGGATCAAAGGGACATGTCTAGCAATCTCAGCTTTAATCACGGCAATAGAGTCTTACTGAAACTGATGATGCAAAATTCTACTTTTTCATTAGGAGAAGTCTTGGGAAACACCAAGGTCAATAGAGAGAGATGCACAGAGATTGTTGCTGTTCCGCACAGGAGGGTGGAAAAAAGGAAGATACTCTTAATTCTCATCTCTTAGAATCAAGGGCTTTATCAACCAGCAATTTGCACAAACTAATGCAGAAGCAGCCTGCAAAGCACCCGGCATCAATCCACCCCTTTCGAGATGTATGCATACTCACTGCAGCAGTAATTATTGTGAATGTTTCATCCCTATTTATAGAATATGTCTGATTTAATGCCTCCATTACTATCCAAACTTGCTGTTAAAGCAATAAATGGAACCCAGCAATTGCAGTCAAGAGCTGAGAAATATTTTGCTGCCATCAATAGTACCACTGACAAAGAAGGCGAAAGGGAAGCGTGCACACACACTACATGGAAATATAAATCTCTGGGGAAGAGAGCACGAGTACTGCTTACTGCAGCAGCTCCTATTCTTCATTCACAACAAAAGCAGTGAAGGCAACCAGGGACAGAATTCCATACATGCAGAAATTATCAAAATGCCTCTCCCTCTCTCTCTCTTTTTAAATAACCAGAACAAGGAAAGAAAAAAAAGTATGCATTGGGAAGATTTCTGAGAATCTAGGTAGTTTATACTGTATATTGACTTTTAAAAACAGATATATTTGTATGTTGCCCAAAAACATAGCTATATAGGAATTAGGAGTGACAGGTAGAATAATCCAGATGTTTTGTACTACAGCTTCCATTGTTTCCACCCAATGCAGCTAACAAACCTGCTTATTAAGTACAGCAGAAGCTATATAGTCTGACATCTCAGCGCCTACTGACTGGGGAAGGCTCTTTCAGAGCAGGCTTGTATTATGAAAAACTACCACCAAGGGCTGTCTTTATCCAACAATACTATGCTAAGAGTGGAACAGTCAGAGAATTGTACCTCAAACTAAAACCAATGCATCTCCAGAAGTATATTTTCAAACAAATACTCTGGCTCCAGATTACCAATGGCAAGTAGAAAAAAACAGCAAGATGTCTACTCCTGAAACTGCAAACTATAACCAAATTGTTTTCTTCACCCAAGCAGTTAAGCATTAGCTGTTCTAAAGGCCAAAAAAGTTGTTGCTACAAAAAGTGTTACCATAAAGCCTTCTTGCAAAACCATATTACTGTACACCATCTGAAGCAGAGAAAAGATGGGACAGTAACTATTAGTTTTCAGAAGACTAAAAGGAAATGTGCATGTGATCAGTTTATTCAGTAATATCAAAGGAACATTGGGCACCGTTTACAAGTAAATGCACAACTCTTAACAAAATTGTCAATCCATATCTTTTTTTTCTTAAAAAAAAAGAAAGCTTTTTATAAGTCTTAAAATAAGCTCATAGACATGAAAGGAAAATGAGGAATCAAAGACAAAGCCAGCAAGTAGATCAAAAGCAATCAAGCCACACCCAAATGCCCACTCAGATCAATAATAAAATTGCAAATTGTAGCAGTTTACAAATAAATGATGCTGAAACCCAATATTTCTAGCTAATTGGAAGACAAGATAAATTATGTCACCTTCATTAATTTAGGTTGTAAGCTTAGGCACACTAGTACTAAACAGCACAACTTATTTTTTTTAATAGCTATATATAAAATATACTACCATACATGAAAAATATGTTTTTCTGACATTTTTTTTAGAGGTAACTGCCCAAATCTATTTTTTCCATGGCACTGTCTTGTCTGTAGGAAAGTGTCTCGTTTTTCCAAGTCAGTTAGGAAACTTCCTCTTAAAGATATCAGTGATCTCAGATATTTAAATCTGTATCTTCCTACTGCAGAATCAAAACTGAAACCATCATGTCCTTACATTAAAACAAACACAAAGACACCTGGACTGAAGATACAACTTCAATCATAATTAAACATACTCCCTACACCTACAGCAAACAAATAAAGTTGCAAAAACTACAGAGTATGGAACTTGATGAAAAGGGAAGGTAACTAGTTAAAGAAATGGGATTTTAAAAGGCATGCTTGCCTTTAATCTTCCATGGTATGCTGTAATAAATTTGGATGAAAGCTTAGAAAGTATACAGCAAGGAAAATGTTTGAAATGTATACTTCAAACTATATTATATAATAAAAAACAAATGTTTTTAAACATAAATGTTAAAAGAGGAACTTCAAAGTATATTGCCTATGTTCGTAAAACATTACAGTTCTTAGGAATCCACAGTGCTATCACCAGAATCCAGATTTTGATATATGATTGTATTGAAGAAACCAACAACAACAAAAAAAAATGTGAGGAGATTATGCTCTCAATATTACCCTCTCAATATTCTTTATTTAACTACTGATGCAAGCTAAACTTCTGAAAATCAGCAGGCCTTGTGTTAATGTGTTATGCTGAAACAAGGATCAAAGTGCAACTCTTCAGCAATAATACCACAGCTAATTTTCCTGCACACACATATATATGCACATATTTACCTAGTACATTAGCACTGATTATGTTATCTAGCATGGGTAATGAAATTGTCTGCAAGAAAACAACTAAGCTCAGAGAAAATCAAGGACATCATCATAATACCAAGAATTAATGTTTTCCCTTACTCTATTTACATGTTTTTTCTTTACTCTATTTACATAAACTCCAGGGATTCTAAAACACATCCAAAATTCACAAGTCATTTTCCACATGGTTGCTTTTCAAGATACTAAATGTCGGTGACTCAATTCCCTTGCTGATCTTTTGTAGGTTTCATTCATTCATCCTTTCCTCTGTATCATGAATTGCATCAATAAGAGGTATTAACTTCTTGCACAACATCCATACAAAATAAAAACATTAACAGGAGAAACAATTGAGAATACATTCGCAACAAAGACATGCTGCAGAAAAATCTAATTTATGTCTGAGGGCTCAGAGATTTAGGTCTCGCCAAGAAAATAAATGGAGATCATCTAGAGTTCAATAAGCTCCTAGATACAAGATGGAGCCTCTGGTGCTTCAAATGGCAAAATGCAACAGGAAGGGAGGAAGGCATGAATTGCCATTTACTAAGCAACTTACCATTTTCTTTCTTCCCACAGCACAAGCCTCCAAATGTGTTCTCTGGCAGAACACAGTGAGTAATCTACTAGAGCTCATCTGGTGGTATTGCCGTCATCAACTCACATATCAAAGCAAGATTTCCAACTGTATCTCTGCTTTTTATATGGAACGGAGGCTGAAGCAAAAGAGTCAGCAATTTTTGTTTTAGGGGACAGTGAATAACAGGAGCTGGCACTTTTCCTGTCCTCTCTTCCTTCTGTTAATTCTACAAAAATCAAAACCTTAATTATCACAAATAGACCCTGGTTTCTACATCACTGGAGCAAATCATTAAAAGAAAATAATCATATGCACATGTATAATGAGAAATATTAAGTACAATAGATTTTTTCTCACAAGGGTCCCTAGGATTTCAATTTAAGGCTGCAGTCTTATTGAAAAGAAAATAAATTCAACAGGGTATTACATCAGGATAAGCAATCTTAGGTTATCTTAATGTTACTCTAATCTTCATTAATCTTAGTGTTCCTCCTGTATCCAGCTTTTCCTTTAAGGATTTTACAACCAAAAGAGCCTCCCAAGGCTGTTAATATTTAACACACATTACAACCGGTGTTATAGCCAAGCTCTATCAGAGAAGGAGGGTGACCATTACACGATTTAAAGGGACCACACAGTTTCCCAGAATTAAGCGTAGCTATCCATCAAAAGTACACAAACGTCCAACTAAAAACATCCAACCTTCGAAAAAAACCCGCGTTCGTTTCCAAAATGAGACGATTAATCGAGAACGAGGCTAAAAGCTCCGGGACAGATCACAGCTGCCCACCGCGGCCACCAAAGTGCCTGGAATTTGGGCGTGGCAGCCACTTCACATCTCTCTCAGCTACAAAAAAACGAGGAATTGGCTTCCGACGCTTAACAGACCTGGGAGCCACCCGCCGCTCACACACCTGCCCGAGACTCTCCAAACCACAAGGAAGAGATACATACACAGCTATCCCGCCCAACGAGGTTGGCCCCGCAGCCTCTCTTTTTCTTCAGCTCAACGAAAAGCTACGCAGCTCACATCTGAGGAAAAGTGAAGCCCTGGAGAAACCGCGGGAACTCTTTTAAAAACCTTGTTCAAGCGTCAGCATCAAATCTCTCTCCTCGCCGACTGTCAGCTCTGAGTTGTCAAGACCGGCCTCGCATCGTACACTGGAGAGAGAGGGGGGGGGGTTGGTGGTGTTGTTTCTTTTGGAACAATGAAGATTGAACGCCCCTCGGGCACCAGCTCCGCACCTTTCGAATATTTGGAAAATGAAAAAAACGGCGGGGACCCCCAGAGAAACACAGCTGCAGATGAACAAGGCGCGATTTGCCCCCTGAACGACTTTTTCTGGGAGTAAACTCACTGGAGCCACCAAACAGCTGGCGCGCTTTCTCTCTCTCTCTCTCTCTCTCCCTCTCCCTTTCTTTCCAGGCCAATTTGCCTTTCGGCTACTCCAACCCCTGCCTAAAAAAGCCCCCAGGTTTTAGAGGCTAGAAAAACACGAATTCAACCGGGAGGAGGAGGAGAAAGACAGTCGATTGTCAAGGAGGGGGGGGGGTTGTGAGGGGGGGAGAAGTTCAAGCAGACTTTAAAAACAAAAGGTACTAAGGATCAACAGGGCACAAGGAACACCTGAATGCCTGGCCGAGATTCCCTCTCCCCACCCCAACCCCCCATTTCCAACAACCGGCAGCCAATGAAGGCCGAAGACGCGAGGGGAGTAAGAGCGCTGATTCGCCGCGCGGAGGAAAGAAAGAAACACACCCCTCTCTCGGGGTAAAGGGAGGAAGATGGGGGCGCCGCGCAAGGCGAAGGCGGCGGGAGATGAAGAGCGGGAGGAATCCGCGAACAATCGCAGCGAGAATAAAGACGAGAAGGACGGGGGTGGGAAAGTGAGGGGGGGTTGAAACGGAGAAGAATTTGGGGTAATTGGGCGGGGGAGGCGCGGGGCGCGCGGGAAGACCCCTCCCCTTCTCCCGATTCCTTCCCCCCCATCCCCGCGCAACGCCGAACTCCACCGAGACCCTCCACGTGATCTCGCAGCCTTGCAAGCCTCCGGCGAGACCGCGGCCGCCCGCCCGGTTGGGGCGTCTACCGATTTAGCCCCCGTCGGCGGCGGTGGGAAGGCAGGCGAAGTGAGAGGAGAAAGGGGGAAAGCCCAAAGGCAGGAGGTGTCATGGGGGAGGGGGGGCTTCCCTTCGGGGGTGGGGGTGGGATGAGAGGGAAGGAATCGACGCCATGGCTAACCTTGTTCTCTTTTTTTTCTCCCCCCTGAGTAATCCGGAGTCAAGACGTGTCGCTGGCCGAGGAGAGGTTCATCGGGCGAGGACAATCAAAGGCTGCTCCGAGCCTCCTTTGCAATAAAAAAAAATTACAAAAAGAAAATAAATGGAGGCGGGGTGGAACAATGCAGCGCCTTGATTCCCTCGGTTTCTCCCCCCCCCTCTTCTCTAGGTGTAAGGGGGCAAAAAAAAACCCGTCCCCCTCCTCGGAAAGCGGTGGTGGGGAGGGGGGAAAGCAAATAGTAATAAGCTGCAGCAGCAGGGAGTGAGCTGGAAGGCGGGAGGGCTGGGAGCTCAGCGAGAGAGGCACGTCATGAGCAGCAGAACCAGCCTCCGAGGGAGAGGAGGAGGAGGCGGGGGTGGTAGGAAAAGAAAAGGACCGTCTATGAAACCGAACAACCACTACGCGAGCTGCAACCGCCAGGCTCTTAACGAGAGTCGCCTCCGTAGAAGTCAATTGGCAGACGATCGCGGAGCAGCCCCACCTGTTTACAAACGAAGGGCATCCGAAGAGGCTCTGTCCAGCCTTTTCAGGTGGTATCCCAGGTGAAAAACAAGGAAGCGTCTGTCTATACTGGGATCATAATTCGATTCCGGGCTAACCCACATTGCTTCCTACCGTAGTAGCCCTTTTTTCCCCTTCCACTCAGAGAGATGGAAATCTGGTAACCCCGCCCACAGCTACGCCCGTCTCATTGTTCCGTAAACCAAGGTGAGCGCGAGACGACGCCCCTAAATCACACACCGTCCTTGGCTGCTGAAGTCAACTTCGGATGGGAGGGGTGTTTTTTGTTTGGTGTTGCCAGCATGTGGAAGTCTTACAAGGTTGACTTTCTGAGGTTCTAGTAGGTTAACCATCCGGTCGTCATTGCTTTCATATGGCTTTTCTCGACACGTGAAAATGCCCTATACTATAGCGTCTGCAGAAATTGTATGAAACCTCTTGAGTTGTTTCTCGTTTAGGAATTAAAAAAACAACAAAAGGACAACATCTATAATGTAGAGAGATTGTGCCAGTTCACACTCAACCGAAAGGGAATGGGTTTTCTTTCCAAAATGACAATTGTTGAAAGTTTTATCAGAATAAGACAAGCAGATGTGATCCTTGCAACCATTCGAAGACTTTTCTGATTTAGATGTTATACTTTTTAAAATAGTTTGCGTTGTTGTCTGCTTGAAGGTACCACAACACAGCCCCTTCTGAGTTTTCAGTCCCTGTAAGCAATAGTGATTAGTGGACATGAATATAAATGCACATTGAAACATTGACAATACATTTCTTATCTTTCAAAAGGGGCAGAAGCATATTCCAGGTTTAGAGATACAATAGTAGTGAAATGGCTGTTGTATGTAAAGCAAGCTCAGTCTAGAAGGGGAAAGTATTTCACTCTGAAAATGCAATCATACCATACAAATGTCAGTGGTCTCCATAGCATCCCTAGAAATGCCAGTAAAGAGCAAAGGCAACTGAAGAGCGTGGGCAACTGACAGCTGTGTGACAGAGCCATGGCCATGACATTAACTCGCCATGTTTATGTGACATACGCACCTATGATTAATTAAATCAGTTTTCTCACTTTTCTGAGAACAATGACATGCTGAACTCTGCAATAATCAAATAGACTGGATTTGCAGAACTAAAACATGATTTAGTTGTTTGTGTTCTGTGTGTCATGCCAACACATTCTCTACCACAAAGTCAATGCAAAGAATTGGGTAATGGCCAGGGCATGACTATGGAACATTCCTTGTCATATGTGCATAAGGGGGGGGGAGGTCAAATTATCCCTATCGGCAATGGTTCTTCACATCTTGAGTTAGAGCCTTGAGCCTTGAGTTAGAACCTGCAGAACAGTCAGAGATAACTTGGATGGCCATTAGTTCAAATTCACATTGGATCTGAAATAATTTCCCTTTCTCAAAAAGATGGAAAGAACATGCATGCTGGCCCCTATAAGAACAGATCTGAAATACTGCTCGGAATCAAAGCATTGCCTACACCTATTCTCAGATATAGATTGAGAAGGTCTACAACAGCATGCAAGAAGCTTTGATCTTTAATCATCAAAGTCTCCAATGGCCCACGGCTTGGAATACAAAGAAACTGCTCAAGGGTGTAGTGAATGCTTTGCCTCTATGAGAGACTTTGAATTTTCCCTTACTGCTGAGGAAGAGTACAGCTTGTGTAACTGCAAGCTATTTACATAGTTTGAATCCATATTTACAATTTAGGATTCCAACAGGCCTCCAAAACAGCCCCCATTTTCATATACTTATCAAAATGTTATATTTTTGATTAGTGCTATGTTCTCTTGCCTATCTGTGTGTATCTCCTGCCTTTATTTTATATAAATAACTCAAAGCAGCAAACATAGTACCTCTCTTTGCCTATTTTCCCCACAACAGCAAAAATCAACCCCCCTCAGGTGGGTTGGGCTGAGTGAGTGACTGGCCCAAAATCAGCCAATCAGCTTTCATGCCTAAAGCAGGATTAGAACTCACAGCATTATGGTTTCCAGGCCAGCACTTTAATAACTATGCCAAACTGGGTCTCTTTTGCATTAATTTGAATTCATTTTGATATGCAGCATTTTCTTTCAAAGAAAACTTTCAGTATGAACATATTTGTCGGTTTAAGAAGCACTATTCAAGCATTTCTTATTTTTTCTATGTAATTTACATAAATTATATAGCAAACAATCTTAAACTCAATAAAAGAACATGCTAGAACTGAGGTGCCGTGATCTGGTGAGGAAAAGATAGCCATGCAGATGCAACATCATTACATATATTATAGTTGGCAAGTGATGCAACTGCGTTGAGGTCTCAATCTTCCTTTTGCCTCAGGCTCTTGGTAAACAGGTTGCAGTCAGTGCCATTGCTCTGGGGGGAAATATTGTTAATCTTACCAGCAACAAAAAAATGAGCTTCTAAAAGATGAGTTTGGAAGAATCTAGTTTCTGTCTGAGATTAATGTAAGGTATAAAGCTGAGAAATTTTCCTACCACTAAAGCTTTGTGATTGACAACTGAACAAGGGGTTACCAAGAGCAAAATACAGGAAAAAATGATGGCATAATACAGATTATTTTCAGGAAAAATATGCATGAATCATCAATCAAGAATTTTACTGGTTCACATTACATAGAACCATAAATATAGATTGTTCAGTTATGATCATAGCCAATAACACTGGTTTAACACAGTGGTGGAACTGGTAGTTTTTTACTACCGGTTCTGTGGGTGTGGCTTTGTGGGCGTGGCAGGGGAAGGATCCTGCAAAATCTCCATTCCCTCCCCACTCTCAAAATTTCCGCTACTGATTCTCCAGAACCTGTCAGAACTGGCTGAATACCACCTCTGGTTTAACATTTCTAAGTATTACTGCTATACAAATTATCAGTTATTTCAATATGATGTGTTTTAGCAAATCATAATAATGTCATATTGTGAAAATCTTTTCTCTATTGGAATTTCTAATCAGCTGTGTACACTAGGCAAAACAGGCAGGGTTTTGTACATGTAAGCATCTGGATAATGCTGCTTCATATCTGGCATTTAAGGATAGAAACTGAACCTTTCAACCAGTAAAATATAAAAATGTTGTGATACCACTAAGTCTGATTTTTGAAAAGAAATATTTAAAATGAATGACAATTTGATCCTGATCTGAAAGTTGGGTCTGGAGTGGACACTTATACTACAGCTTCTCACTTTATGTCTAACAAGTATAGTTTAACCAACCCCTACATTTTATATAAAGGTGAATATAAAAAAAGGAGAATATTTGCAAATATTCGGTCTTAGTCCAAATTGAATTACAGTGATATCTTGGGTTCCACCACAAAACCGCGGTAGACTAAAGCGCGTGTGACTAAAGCGCGGTGACAAAACCGCACCATCAAAACCGCGCGACAACAGCGCGCTGACAACAGCGCGCCGACAGAAGCGCGCTGTAACATAACCCTAAAAATAACCCTAAACCTAACGCTAAACCTACCCTAAACCTAACCCTAAACCTACCCTAAACCTAACCCTAAACCTTACCTTAAGTTAAATTGCGCTTCTGTCAGCGCGCTGTTGTGGGCGCGCTGTTGTGGGTGCGCTGTTGTGGGTGCGCTTTTGACATCGCGGTTTTAGCGCCGCGGTGTTGTCGGCGCACTTTTGACGTTCGCGGTTATGTTGTGCCACGAATATCTTGATACTCATCATTAATTAGTTCCAGGAAATGCAATGAGTACCAAAAATGATGAGTACCAAACCATTTTTTCTCATAAGGAATAATGTGGTGAGTCATGGCAAGTAAGTTCTAGCTTGTGCTTTGAGTAGCAAACAAACACTGAGTATCGGGATAAAATTTTCACATCAAAATGAATACCAAATTCAATGAATTTGAAAGCAGTTGGGCACTAAGGTACCACTGTATGTTTATGAGACAAAATGATTATATCTGAATTGGGCCATTATCTTTTTGGCTACACTGTTGTTTTTTAAGAATATTTATAAAAATGCAAACCATGGATATGACCAATATATACCTTGAAAAGATATGTGCATCAATGAATTGTGAAGGTTAGTTCTGCATACTGCAATATATAAAATGCACCTGTGCTCTGCGTCTATTGATTTAACCATTTTAAAAATGGGATCTATAAAGATACTTAATGAAAACCATCATTTCTACTGGCTAAACAATTTATTATTTGAAAGAGCATCTTAAATATGTTTGTTGAGTAAAGCAGACAATGAATGGCAGCATGGCATTAAATAACCTTTCATAAAGGAAGCCTGAATTAAAGCACAATTAAAAGCCAAGGTGGCGCAGTGGTTAAATGCATTACTGCAGGCTACTGCTAGATCAGCAGTTCAGCGGTTCAAATCTCACCGGCTCAGGGTTGACTCAGCCTTCCATCCTTCCGAGGTGGGTAAAATGAGGACCCAGATTGTTGGGGGCAATATGCTGACTCTCTGTAAACCGCTTAGAGAGGGCTGAAAGCCCTATGAAGCGGTATATAAGTCTACTGCTATTGCTATTGCTATTGCTATAAAAGCCTTATTTTAAATTTATCATCAGTGTATTTACTTACATGATTAATCTGATTATTACATAGCAATGACATATGAATTTCATAGCTTGATAGGTAAGGTTTACATGTTTTTGTCCCTAAAGTATAGTATTTAAGGTTAGTGTCTTTTAAATCAAATATAATTGTTGTTTTTAACAAATAATACAGAGAAATATTTGTTAATATGCAAAAAAATAGCCATAAATTCTCATCCAGCATTATATCAGTGCAACCATGTTTGCACTAAATTACTGTTTTGTACTTCAATTCAATAATATGAAAGTTGTTTGTCAGTACCACAAATAGTTACGGAAATGGAAACAGGCTAAATTACAAGAGTATATTCAGTTTGAGAGCTACTTTGGTGGAGTGTTTAAGGCATCAGGCTAGAAATCTGGAGTCTGCGAATTCTGGTTATCCCTTATGCACAAAGCCAGCTGGGTGACTTTGGGCCAATCATTCTCTCTCGGCCCTAGGTAGGAGGCAGCCACAAATCACATTTGAAATCTTTCAAAGAAAACTGCAAGGACTTTTTTAGGGAGTCATCAGGACTCAAAACTAACTCAAAAGCACCACCATTTTTTTTAAAAAAAATCCAGTTTAATATAATCCAGGTGGAATAGACCAATGACCTATGTATTGCAGCTATTGTTCCCACAGAGATTTACTACATATTTATGAAACATGGGAAAATAAGATATCATAGACCATCTTGTATTTGTCATGGATGCAAACTCTGTTTCCCATGGTATCACATAGAATGGAAAATTATTTTACATGTGTCAAAGAACCACAATTAAGCTCAGACTCCCACATAGGTAAAGATTTGTACTCTATTCCCACTGTTCAAATTTCCACAGTTTTCTGAGTGGTGAGAAATTCAGTATATTACATAGGTTTGCTTTTGTTGAAAAGAGAGTTTCCATAAAACAAATGTTTATTTACACATATATGCAGTTGAAGTGTTAATTGAAAGCACCTTGTATTAACACTCCAATCAATATCTCAAAGTTCAGGCTCCCAGATAAGATCTCTAAGGAGATGTGTATATATTAAAAATGTTGTTGCAGATTTCAGTCTTGATCTTCCGATTCTGTGTTCTTCAAACATTTTCCAGCAATTTCATAGGTACATAATGTGAGGATCTCATACCCGAAGAGAGGAACCAGAAGAAAATAATCTGATCCCTGAGTAGCGAATTAAAATTATTTGAAAAGAATTTGCCTATGGAAAAACATTTATTTCAAAAAATCAGAATCCTTGGCCAGAGTCATCAAAATAATTCCCTGCAATCCAGAAAGAAGATGTTCATCTTCCTTTCTCATTACATTCTCTATCCTCTGTGCAATATTTGATGTGCAGTACTTGTTGTCATATAGCTGTGATGGCAAACCTATGGCATGCGTGCTAGAGATGGCATGCAGAGCCCTCTCTGTGGGCATGCGTGCCATCGCCAGCTGCTCTTCAGGTTTCCTATGCGTGCATGCATGCATGCGTGCCGGCCAGCTGGTCTTCACATGCATCACATTCCTGGAAACCCAAAGACCAGCTGGACGGCATGCATCCACATCCCTGAAACCCTCAGACCAGGTGGCTGGCACACGCATGCTCACCAGCCACCTGGTCTTCGGGTTTCCAGCACGCACATGTGCATGCGCACACACATTCCGGTTTGGGCACTCGGTGCTGAAAAGGTTCACCATCACTGTCATATACTATATACCAATTGCAAATCTCCCTTTTTGACCAAATGTAGTATGACGCTGAGCTTTTCTAAACAGTAGGTGAGAGAATTGCTGTAGAGCAACAGTCAGAATTTGGCTAGCTGATGTAAGCAAGTCAAGCAGAAAAATGTTAGCCAGAAATTCCTTGACAATTCAGTCTCTCATATACACAGGTGTCATCTTTGGACACATCGATATAGAATTTTGGAAGTAAAGGGTGATTATGTACCGTATTTTCACAACCATAAGGCGCACCGAATTATAAGGCGCAGTATCAGTTAACAGTAAATTTTCAAACTTTTTTCATATATAAGGCGCACCGGATTATAAGGCGCATGTTTTTTTTGCAACATTCATCCGCGCGCAACTTTCGCAAACAAACAAATTACTAATGAAATCGCGCAATCGCGGGGTTTACTGGTAGGTGCTCAATTTGCAAACATTTTTCACGGATCGGCGTAGCCTTTAAACGCAGCCTAAAAAGAATTAAAACACTAAAAAAATACAGAGAAAAATCAGTCACTTTTATTAAACTTTTAAACAGCTTTATTTTATAGTCGGCTCTATTCATCTTCCATGAAACCTTCTAACTCTTCGTCCTCCGTATCGGAGATCATCAATTGGGCGATGGCGGCATCCAGTAAACCCGAATCCGTATGGCCCGTATCTTCATTGTCAGAGTCATCAGTTTCGATACTCTCGATGCCGTCGCTGGTCAGTCCAGGAATGATGTCGGCCTTCGCGAACCCTCGGATGACAGTTCTGGCGGATACTTTATGCCAGGCATCCACTATCCACTGGCACACAGTGGCATAACTGGCCCGGCGTTGCCTCCCGGTCTTCGTGAAGGAGTGCTCTCCTTCCATCATCCAGTTTTCCCACGTGATTCGCAGTTTCGCCTTGAAGGAACGATTGACACTTATGTCCAGTGGTTGCACTTCTTTGGTCAGACCACCCGGTATTACAGCAAGCTCCGAGTTGGTCTTTTTCACCAGGGCTTTCACATTTTCTGTTTTGTGGGCACGCATGGAGTCGTACACCAACAATGCCGGCGACGCACGAAAAAATCCATCCGGTCTCCGAACGTAAACTTCTGATAGCCAATTCTTCATTATCTCTTCCTCCATCCAGCCTTTAGGATTCACTTCAACAATTATTCCAGCTGGAAATGTTTCTTTAGGCAATGTTTTTCTTTTAAAAATTACCATTGGGGGTAATTTCTGCCCATTTGACAAAACACCGAGAACTACAGTAAACGATACCTTTTCGTTTCCTGTGGTGCGAATTGATACCGTTGATGTTCCGGTTCTCTCTACAGTTCGGTTCACCGGAATATCAAAGGTGAGGGGGACTTCGTCCATGTTGATGATGTGGTCGGCCTGTATATTTTTTCAGAGATCTTGCTTTTGCAGTAACTCCGGAAGTTGGCCAACTTTTCCTCGTAATCCGCCGGCAACTGCTGAGACACCGTCGTCCTTGTACGGATAGAGAGCTGCCGTCATTTCATGAAACGGAAGCACCAAGAAGGCCCTCCTTTAAAGTCATTGATATCCATTTCATTTGCCATCGCTTTGGCTTTTATCCGAATGGCGACAGTTGAGATGCTTCTGCCACCTGCTCTTTGTTCCGAAATCCATCGGTCAAGTCTGTCTTCTAGTTGCGGCCATCTTGCTTTATTGCCGCGGAAACTTTTCTTCATCTTCTTTGCAAGACGTAGGTCATCTTCTTGCTTTCTCCACTTGCGCACCATGGACTCATTAATGTTGAATTCTCTAGCTGCAGATCTATTTCCATGTTCTTTTGCATGGTTGATTGGTTTCAATTTAAAATCTGCCTCGTAAGCAAGTCTCCTTTGTGGAGCCATTTCGAAGTCACTTTGGATTTACAGGATTTCTGATTTCACAGCATACTAATACCGCGTAAAGTCAGGGTCGAGGTCAACAAGCGCATAGAATGAAGGAAATGTGTCCGTCTCCCCGTTAACACCCCCCTCAATAACGCCTTCATCCCCGGGTAGGCAAGAGCTTTTCTCTGATTGGTTTATCGTAGTCAAAAACGCTCGAATCGTCAAAATCGCCAACAAAAAAACCGCCCAAACAATCCCCTAGTCTAAACAATATAGGCGAATCCACTTCAACCCATTTTTGTTTGGGAAAGGCACGCACGCCAGCAGTGCACTATTTCTCAAGGGGAAGGGATTGCGGTCATTCGATTGCGAGCTTCAAGTTTGTTGCTGCGCAATGTGAAACAGAAATTGTTTTGAGATCCCTTCAATACTCAATTTCATATAAACGGTAAATTTTCAAACTTTTTTCATATATAAGGTGCACCGGATTATAAGGCGCACTGCCGGTTTTTGATCAAATTTTAGGATTTTCAGTGCGCCTTATGGTCGTGAAAATACGGTACTTATGAAAGAATGTGTGTATCTCTTTCTATAAATATCTTAATGAAATTCATCAACTTTCAGCTTGAATTAGCTTTGCATTGACTGGCAATATGGTTCCGTACATTATAGATTCAGTGCATTTTTTAGAATCTTAGACATAACTAGGAGAAAAATATTGAAGAAAGTAATAACCATAGTAATTGTCTAGCTATAGATGATGTTCATCCATTATTTTTGAAAAGGACCTTGACATCTAACAGGTTGTGAGCTGTCCACGGTGTGTCCACAAGTGACTGGTAAGGCCTATACAGGCACAGAATGTTCTGCCACATGTCAGGCCAACGTGTGGGCACCATTGTTGCAGTATTTGCAGCTCTGGTTTTGCAGAATGCTCGCTTCTCTTGTGCTATGGTTGTCCTTCTATCTTCAAATGTCTGGCAGCGTGCGCTATGTTGATCAATTTTGTGCCAGGGTTTCCCAGGGGGTGGTATCGATATCTATGGTGTCGATATCCTATATATAGTCCTCAACAGACAAACATTTGTTTAGCAACCATTTAAGGTTATAATAGCACTGAAAAAATTGGCTTGCAACTGATCCTCACACTTACTATCACTGCAACATCCTCCATGGTCACATGATCAAAATTCATGTGCTTGTTAACTGGCATGAAATTTATGTCTGTTGCAAGGTCCTGGGCTCATGTGATCTCCATTTGCAACCTTCCCAGCCAGCTTCTAATATGCAAAGTCAATGAGGGAATCTAGATTAATGACTGCATGATTCACTTGACTACAATGATTTGCTAAACAGCTGTGGCAAAAAAGGTTGTAAAATTAGGCGTAATTCACTTGACCAGCATCTGTCTTAGCAACAGAAATTCTGGGCCCCAATTGTGGTTGTCAATGGAGGACTACCTCTATCTGGATAATTTTCTGTCTCTTTATCTTTAAAGGCTGTTTACATGGTTACAAAAAAATAAAGTTAAATATTCTGATATTTTTGCTTTGGTGTTTTGACTTCTTTTAATTCTGGAATTATAACTTTATTATAAAAGAATAATATAGCCATTGTGTTGCTACTTGGTTTTATATAATACCACATGTTAAGCCTTTATAAATCAATTTTAATTTCATTTTTTTAAAAAAATCATTTTTAAGGATGCATCTGTTTACATGGCCCTACAGAACCTTGAATGTCAAATTCTAAAAATAAAAGACTGGAGGGGGTGTTTTTGTTTTTAATGTAGTTTAAGAAGCTTAAAACCTGAAATGTGGACAGAATTGGTGACGAGTTAGTTTCATTACTCTGTTTCAATGAGTCAAAAAGTCAACAGATAGTCTACAACAACTGTTTTCTGCAATAACAATAACACTGTATAGGAAGAATATACAGTATAATGGAGAAGTCTTGTCAGAAAAATATTCATTCTTTAGAGCAAAACATTAGAGGGAAACCAAACATAGAAATTAAATATTAACGGGCATTATAAACTTTCCCTGCAGTCCAATAGCTTGGTGTTTACTTTGATCTTAAAGTCTTGCACAATAGCGCCAAGCATGTTTAAGTATTACAGTACTCCATTTGAAAACATTGAATGAAAAGGTGCTTAGCTGAACCTGGAAGCTACATTATAAAGGATAGTACAGATTGGTATTGTACAGAAAAAAAGGCATATTTCTCTTAAGTGATTCCCAGACTACAGTGCCAGCATATCTTGAGATCCAGCTCTAACATGGATCAAGTGGTTGAATGCATTTCACTAGAAACTTGTTTGAACTTCGAGGAAAAAACAACTTTGTAATGTAGCATGTGGTTGCTACTTGCTAAAATGCAAGTAGTAAAATCAGTTTTCTATCACTGCATTGAATTGATAGAAATCTGATTTACCACTTGCATTTGTACATTAGCTTGAGTCATAATGTCAAAAGTACCAGTCTGAAACTTAAATAAGTGTGCCTGGTGAGGAAGCATAACCCTGGAGAGAAAGGCATTTATTGTTACAAATATAATATAATAATATAAAAGCACTCTGTTTATGAGTTGCCACTTTCAATTTCACTTCAAGCTCATTATTTGTATTAGCCCCCCCCCTTTTTTTTTTGCATGGAAATATTGCCCAGGATATTTAAAAAAAAATAAGAGAGGATGTTAGCCTATCAATGCAGAAGAAGGCAAATTGTGGAGGACAATTATGGCAGTGGTTGGTATTCCTCTACCCTGAATTGCAAGGGGAACCTCTATCACCTCACTGGTGGTGTAGCTTTTATAGGCCAGGACTTTGTGCCATATCTAAACAACTTCAGTCAGTACTGCAGCTGAAAACAATTAGGATAGGGGAGGATTATCTTTTCAATGCACAGCCAGACCTCTGTTTATGATAACACAGTACTTCAGTAATAGAAAATAAATAGAATCATTTTGAGATATAAAACCATAATCAGGAGGATAATATGTAAATGCAGGGTGAAATAGTTTCAATCAAAGCTCTATTGAGAAGCATTACGATAAAAGTTCTATAAACTGGCAAGAAGAACAAATGTAGTCATAGTGAGATTGTCCTTTATATTATACTTATTAAGTTTAAAGACACAACTCAATCTATCTTAGTCCAATATTCCTGTTGAAATTCTAGAAGACAATTGCCTACATTTTCGCCTTCTCCTGTAGAATATAAGCAGATTGCTTTTGGCAAGCCAGTCAAAAGGTTGAAAGTTTGCCAAGGGCATTCCAAAGGGTATAAATTGATTCTCAGCTAGTGTCTAATCTCAAAAACTGTTTCCCCACTCTGCCTTAGTCTTGGAAGAATAACAAGAAAAAAAGCACCATTCTGAATCAGTGAAGGCATCAGGGACGATGGGACTCACTGGAGGTTCAGCATCCTATTCTAATACAAATATGCTAGAGCATTACAAGATGCCTGCCAAAAAAGCAGAGGAAAGAAAACAAAAAAAGAAGGTAAAACACCAACTATATGGCACACCCTTCCATGCATCAAAAACGTTTCAAAAGCAATAGAATGCATCTTCCGAGATTTGCAACCAGACATCACACACTGCACAGAGGCTACCATACAAGGACAAATTATGCATTGTAAAGATTGTTTGGAAGTGGGAGATACTTCCAATATAATCTACTGGATCCCCTGCATGGATTTCCCCTGTGACTATGTAGGACAAATGGGGAGAAAGCTAACCACCAGATTGCAAGAACACAAGCAAACAGTCAGATGAAGAGACCTGAACTCATTGGTAGCCTCACATTGCAATGAACAAGGACACATTTAAATTTATGGCAACTAGGATCATTAGCCCTGCATGTACAAAGATAGCCAGGGAAATGATTGAAGTCTAGGAAATGGGCCTCTTGTAAGTTAACAAGGAGTGTTAACTTACAAGGAGTGTAAGTTAACACACCTTGTTTAAGGAGTGCTGAATTTCCACAAGCTTATCAAATACTTAGGAACCGAGGGCTTGGCAGCCCAAGGAAATGACAGCCAATCTCCAGCCATCAACAGACCCATCATGCACCACATGAACACGACTCACAGAACAACCCAAAGCATGTATTTCAGTAGAGAGAAATTCCCTGAAGATGGGTTCCAGCATGAGTCTGAAAGCTCGGAAGAGTAAATCTCTAATCCTGACGACTGACACAAATTTGATCTTGCATTATTACCTTGGGACAGATATATTTGCCTTCATTCGTGCTATATTATGTATAGGAAAGCCATCTGTATTTTATTTCTTCACTAAGATACTGAACTATACAGTATACAAGTTCCATCTAACGCTACACCAGGATTTATATACTATACTATATCATGGTTTGTTTTAACTGTAGTTCGTTGAATAAACCATAATCCATAGATTTACAAATAACAGTGACTAATAAATCATGTTTACAAATAAAAAATGCTGGCTCCCAACACATTAAGCCAAAATGAAGTAATCCATATTATAGCACAGTGAAATGTATGGATGCCATTTTATTCTATGTGCCACCATTTTATACCTCTTCTTGTAACTGATTATACACTCTTTTTTTCTTTAACATTATGAGGCTGAGCTCCTGCCAATGTGCTTTTAGGCATGTTACGAGGGCAGTCTTTAAGGATATATCACTCAACATATATTGGCTGGGAATGATAAAAGTTTAAGTCCAATACATTCCCAAAATATATGAGTGTCTGTGGTAAGGGAGAGGTGCAATTGATGAGTCAAGCATTGTAATGTGATGCAATATCCACTTCTTTTGTATAAATGTTACAATGCATGTATATAAGCAAGAAAGCTTGTATTGTAATGTCATGATAATTTCAGGAGGCATTTAAAGCTGTTGTGTCTCTCCTGCAGACACAGATTAAAGATTAATATTGAATTGACGCCAGAACATTTCCTTTTAAGGTTAATGGACAGTTAGAAAAAATCACGGAGGGTTATTGTATGTACGAAGATGGAAATATTTGACACTACCCACTATGGGAGAATGGTTGGAGAAAATAGATTTTGCTGAAAATATTTTTCTAATTAAATCAACTTCTTTGATTAGAAAAAAGACATTATCTACATTTATTGCTAATTTGAAACTTCTGGATGTTTTGCATAAAAATGAAAAAAAAAACTTTTGATTTATGATTTTGATGGTTAGACAGACTTGATTACAAATATTTCTATCTAATAGAAAGGTTGTTTTAAAAAATATTTTTTAAAAGAAAACTGTAGCATGTTTGATTGAATGAACTTGTGATATTCAAGGTACACAGATCACAGAAGTCACAACCGTTATTATTAATCTGCACACTATAATAGATTTGTCTACCAACTTTTGTGATCAGTGTACAACAATATGGTAAATTAAGTAGACTAAATTGGAACAAATCTATTATTTGTCACTGTGCAATAAAATTTCTAAAGAAATGCATAAAATTGGTTTTTCAGTTTTATTCAAATTCTATAAAAAAAATTCTAAGAAAATATTCCTTTAGCTGTTTTGAATATCTGTAAATTTATGGAGGTTAATAAATTGTACAAAAATTACTATTATATTAAATACATGGGACAATGTCGTGCTAATTCCATTTACATATTTTAAACAAGTTGTAAATTAATGATTAAATTTGTATGAATGAGTCAAATTCCAAAGTTTTTCTGTCAGAGTAATGACACATAAAAACAAGAGAGATTAATTTTCCTGATTTCAGTTATATCACTGGATTTATTTGTTAATTTCACTTTGGCCCTGGAATGAAAATAATATTGATTTAATCAATGATAGGCCAATAAGGGCAATAATTTGACACATTTAGAAGCTTTTGTTTCCAAATTGAAGACAGTCATATTTGAGCAATACTGGAAAAGAAATAAATTGGAACCTTTGCTGTCAAGAAAAACTGGCCCTTAATAGCTAAAATAGGATGACTACCCTTAATCAGCTAGTTAGAAATGATTGCTTCAAAGATTTTGAAAGTTTACAAGAAGAAAAATCTGCAAAAAATAATTACATTGCAGTATACCCATCTAAAGCATTTGTTATGATTGCTTGGCTAAGAGCCATTTACTTACTTGGCTCACCCTGTGATTTTGAATGCATTAGATTAGCTTTTTTAAGAAGCTAAATCAACAATTCAGTTTTATTGACAATTTAAAGAACATGCTAAAATAAATATCAACCATTTACAAATGGAACTGTGGTTTCCAAAATCACTTGATCTCAAGCTTCAGGACATACTAAATATGTTTCTCAAAAAAACATTAAATATTTTTCTTATGATCTTAAAATGGAGGTTAATACATTAAACAATTCTTTTTCAGGTTTATTGGTCTGCTTAATGAGTGCTCAACAAAGATTAATTGTTCTCTCGATGCTACCTATTTCCATATATGGTGGACTTGCGAAAAGGTTAAGGCATTTTGGATAAAAATATGGTGGATTATGCAAAATATCTTTAAAAGAAGGATAAAGTTTACCCCTCAGTTATTTTTGCTAGGTATAAGTACTGACTTTACAGTGGTAGAAACTAACTTGATCCTGCACTTAATAATGGCAGCAAGACTGTTGGTGGCGCAATACTGGAAGAAGGAAGACCTGCCTACAACTCAAGAATGGACATTGAAAGTTACAAATTTAGCCAAGATGGCTAAAATATCGGCATATCTTAAAGATCACTCAAATGAGAAATATAAATGAGACTGGAAAAAATGGATTGACTATATACAAAATAAATACGGGACCAAGAAATTCCAGTTAGCCTATGCTTAAGATCAGGAATGATTTAAATTGTTTAAAGTTAGCTTAGCAAGAAGAAGCTAAGATCAATGTAGAGATGTTATTAATTTCTTTATTTTTTTTTTCTCAATAGATTTTAGACTGTGTTTGTTAAAAATCTCTACTGTGTACGGGTTCTGGGAAGTCGGGGGGGAGGAGGGGGGTCGGGGTCGGGGGTCGGGAGGGAGGGATATATATTAGGCTAGACACAATGTGCTAGATCTAAATGCAATGTGACTTCACATGTATACTGTTTTTCTCTAATTTTTCTTTAAAAATAGGATAAGCCAAATACATTAACATATAGTGGAAATACACCGAGGGGAGGAGGAATAGGAAAGAAGAAAGATGCACAGAGAGGGATGGGAGAGAAGGGGGGGAAGGCAAAAAGGAAGGGGGGAGTGGATCTGGAGAGAGGAGTGGTAGAGGGCAAGGGGAAGTAGGGTAGAGGGGGATGATGGAGGGAAGATAGAAAGTTGGAGGGTGGTGGAAGAAAGAGGTGTATGGAGAATGGAAGAGGTATATTGGGCTTTTATTTTCTGGGGCATTGTCGACAAGAGGAATTGATGCAATTATTGTTTAATACTGTATGGTGTATACATGTGAGTGTATGAAAATGAAAATAAAATATACTAAAAAGAAAAGATTAATTGTCAATCTTTTTATATTAGAGACATAATAAATGTGAAGTTATTTTACTTTGGTCTTGCTAGCTTTTTATTGGTTGGATAGTCTTATTATTATAAACCAGGGCTGTTGGAAATTAATATTTAAAGAGGTTAATATGTTACTCAGTTCTATTCTAAACATCTGGAATTTGTCTATTTATAAAGGTCTTTTGACCTACTGTGCTTAGTTTATTGCCAAAAAGGATCCTTATTTGTTCTGGTACTTATGTACCATTTACCAAAAGTTAGCTTGATGATGCAATCTGTCACCTGTCTTTGAAAAGTCTCCCCATAAATATAGTTAAAACACTGGACAATATGGTAAATATTCTATTCATTGTTTAAAAATTTAGTTGTAACCGTTTTATTATAATGCCATTTTGATTTCATTTTGATTTTGCAATTTGGTTGAAAGGGTACTTGGAGATCTTGTGGTTCAAACCCCTGCTCAAGTAAGAGACCCTATTCATTCTGGATGGCTATCCAGACTCTCCTTGAAAACCTCCAGTGATGGAGCACTCAGAACTATATAATTTTCAACCACATATTTAGCTTTTATTTGTAGATCTTAGAAAGATTTTTTTTTAATCTGTTTGAACTAGTTAGTAATTGAAAGGCAGGAATTTCAACCAATCAATGTATACTCTTGTGAACTTAATGTATCCATTGAGTATGCCATCTCCAGAGCTTTCAATGTTGTAACAACCCTTCCTATTTCCTTCACATAAAAAAGATGCACATACAGTTTTATCATCCCTGGACAGACTGTGTATGCACACACACACACAAGACATATTTTTTATGACTGCAAACCCTTGCCAAGACCATATGATTTTGGTGGTTTATAAATGAAATTAATATTTCATTGACATTAGATTGTGTGCATTTGTCTAATGATTAGTGAAACAATCTACTTAATAGGTTACTATGGGAAAGGATGTACTGTAGTTTCAAAGGAAGATTGACTTCAAAAACTATTGACCACTACATCAAGAAACTTCAAAAGCCTTTAGTTCACCATGATGCACATTTGTAGAATAAACACTGAAATTGAGTTCTAGAGAAATTTGTGTTATCCCAGCAAATCCCATATAGAATGTCACCCAAAATCTGTGAAAATTGCATTCTAGCAAAATTGCATTTGATGGTTTTTCCTTTGTTGCCCTCAATATTAGTCTGAAATGCTGGCCTAGTTAAACAGTGGGAGGCAGGAGAGCAGACTAAGCAGTCCCTACAGTGAGAAACACAAACACTCACAAATACAGGGTTTCATCCATCCTGAGAAAATAAAAAAAATGTAAATTAGTTTTCTGGGAGTGGCAGAGTATAGAAATTTGCATCACTTTGTTGCTTATTTGTAGACAGGATTATGCAACTGACTACAGCAGAAGAAAGACAGAAAAACTGCATCCATATGTTATTCACATGTTACAAACAAGCATAGATAACTATTTTAAATACACAGGAAGCACCCTTAATTTAAAGACTTCCAAAATGTGAAAGGTTGTGAGATACCAGGATCAATTGGGCAAGCTGATGAAGCTGAGAGCAGATATATAATTCATTATATGGTCATGGTCTTAAAATGAAATGTAGGAGCCATTTCTATGGTGAAATTGAGTGAAGGGACCTTGGAGGTCATCTAGTCCAGCTCCCTGCTCACACAGGAAACCTGTACTAGGGATTCGGACCGCCGAACTGCCGACCATTCTGATTAACAAGCTCAGTGTCTTAGCTACTAAGCCACATTAATCAAATGGGGTACCAGCTAAGGCAGGCTGCCATAATTGTATACTGGTATTCAGGCAGGGTAACAGCCATCTCTTCAAGACCAACCAAGTCAACATTCTTCATTTTCAATGTTTAGGGTTTAGGGATACCCCACATTATTTGATTGTATAGCCCCTCCTCTAGATCAAAGGTTTCCAAAATTCTGTGCCCTATAGAAATTGAGCTTGAAAAACTAACCACTGAAACCATTCTCCTGCAAAGCTCAATTCCAATTACAGAGCAGGATGTCTGCTACATCCAACAATGATTTACTGCTCTAGCTCTCTGCTTTCAATCAACTTCTGCAGTGGATCTTTTGGTTTTCCATTCATACCAGGTATTACAGAATTGTTATAAACTATCTAGAGTTTATATGAACAATGAACAAAAACTACATTTAACACAGAGATATTGACAGAAATACTCATCATCAGGGAGTCCTGTTTGTCTGCACCTAACCTATTGCAGTTCTTAACGTGCCTCTTTCTTTTTGGATAACCTGTGTCTATAGCAGTGGTTCTCAACCTTCCCAATGCCACGGCTCTTTAATACAGTTCCTCATATTGTGGAGACTCCCAACCATAAAATTGGTGTCTCGGTTCCTAAGACCATCGAAAATATATGTTTTCATCGAAAATATGTGTTTTCCGATAGTCTTAGGCAACCCCTGTGAAAGGGTCATTCAACCCCCAAAGGGGTACCGATCCACAGAGATTTTTTTTTTTTTTTTTAGAGATTTTATTAATATTTGTAGGCCGCCCTTTTCCCTGAGGGGACTCAGGGCGGCTCACATAAAATCGGGGAAGGGGAGATACAGACATTAAGATAAGACATATAATAAAATAATAAACAACATACATTCATCATTCGGGAGGGGAACTATCCTTGTCCCCAGGCCTGACGGGCGAGCCAGTTCTTCAAGGCTGTGCGGAAGGCCTGGACGGTGGCGAGGGTGCGAATCTCTACGGGGAGCTCGTTCCAAAGGGTCGGGGCTACTACTGAGAAGGCCCTCCTCCTTGTAGTTGCCAGCCGACACTGGCTGGCCGATGGTATACGGAGGAGGCCTAATCTATGTGATCTTATTGGTCGCAGGGATGTAATTGGCAGAAGGCGGTCTCTCAAGTATCCAGATCCACTGCCATGTAGGGCTTTATGGGTGACTAATAGCACCTTGAAGCGCATCCGGAGATCGACAGGTAGCCAGCGCAGCTCGCGGAGGATAGGTGTTATGCGGGTGAACCGAGGTGCACCCACAATCACAGGTTGAGAATCACTGGTCCATAGCTTTTCTTAGAGGTATCTGCAGATCACAGACTTTTATCAAAATGATGGAAGGAGCACTGTCCCATCACAATGCAAGTCCCACCCCTTTTGTATGTGAGTCATGGTGTTTTTTCTCATTCCTTTGCAGCTTTGCACCAAAAGTAATTGAATGATTTACCGATTTAGAGAGGCAGCAGTATTTGAGGAAAAGTCCTACTGTACTTCCTCTGCTTGTTGCTTTTGCTCCTGGTATTTCTACATAATATCTCTATTTAATCTATGGGGACTTCATGTCTGTTGAGGGCAACTGGTTATTTTGAGAACCTTTGGCTTTGTTTGTTCAAGATAGGAGGCAATTCTGTAACAGACTTTTGTCAGCTCTGTAAGAGGAGACCCTTTGTTTAACTATTTCTAGTTGGACAATGGAGGAAGTAGTCATTAATCCTGACATAGACATATTGTATATGTCTTGCAGCACGAACCTACTATAGTCAAAACAAAATCCAATCCAGGATATCAAGTTCTTAGTGCTGCTCTACATGGCTCTGTAAATCTTGTATTCCCTAAAGTTTTTTGATAAGTAGCCTCAACCTGATATAATCCATGTGTGTTGACAGTTGGAATTGCACCCTCCCAAATTCTAAGCCAAACACCATCCTGTTTGGGAAGGATTCTTGGACTTTAATATTAATCTGACTATAGAATATCAAGTTGGAAATGATTGCAACTATATTCTAACTCAGGGATGTCAAACTGGCAGCCCACAGGCCAGATACCTCACATGCAGGCCACGCCCACCCAGGCAAAAAAATGACACAATATGTCACATGGCACAATTGAGTTTGACACCCTTGTTCTAACTAGTCTCCCCATGTTGAGAGTGAAAGAGGGGTGGTAATGCAATTCCAGTTAAATAAGATGAAGATAATTGATTGTTTCTGAGTGTGCAAAGTATATTGAGCCACAAACTAACCAAATAGATTGGTCTCACCCAACACATTAAGCCACACTCTCTCATACACACAAATAAAACTAATCAAGCTTAGCAAAGACCTTAGACTTTTAATTGACCTTGCTAAACAAATGTGAACATAGCATAAGAGCAGACCTACTAAAATTATTACCCTTAACTCCAACTTAGATTATATACTCCAGCCTTTTAAAAAATGAAAGTCTTACCTTTTGTCTGAAGCCATAATTTAGTTTTTGTTCTCTTGTTCTCCATTATACATGTACACCCACTTATCACTTGTCTAAAGGTAAGCATCCATTAGCCTGCTTGGTGAAATGAGGTGTGGAAAAACTAAATGCCCATTGCTTTAAAAGAAACAAACAGAAGTGACACTGCAAGGACAGCTTGTAGTTCCAGTTCTTCTTTGCTTATATTAATTTTATGTGGTCACTTGGTCGGTTGGTCATATGATTGGCTGGTCACATCCTGCAAATGTATCCTAATAAAGAGATAGATAATGCCATCATTGGTCGCTCAATTGATCCAACCCCTTACAGGTTTTTAGATTGGTTTCAAATTGATATGTTTGTTGATTGACCCATTCGTTGAATACTAGGCTTTGACAAATTTGTCTGTGTGGTTTGGGATGGCATGACCAATTATTTTTGTTCCATCCCAAACTGATATTGCTCAATGTCAGTGTGAGTCAAAATCAAAGATTTGTAGTTGTGTAGGTTGACTGCTAATCAGTCTTCATGGATTCTTGTTTTTAGTTGTATGCTGTTTGCCTAATGTAGAATTGGTGTTGCATTTGATCTTGTAGATTAAGTTGCTGTTCTCTTCTTTCTGTACTTTGTCCTTGGTTTTAGACAGCTCTTGTCGGAGTGTGGATGTTGGTTTGTGAGCCACCATTTTTTAAGATAAATTTTAGTTTGTCAGCTGCATTTAAAAGACCTATATGAATCTGAAGCAAAAGCTAAGTTATCTTCATCATTAGCAAGCACCACTTTAACTTCACACTATCACTACTGGTAGTTCTTGACTTATGACTAGCCACTTAGCAATCATTCAAAGTTATTATGGACCCCAAAAATGGTTTGGGAGGCTTGCAAAGTACTCCTAGGGGCTGGGGGAACAAAAATGAACAAAAACAGACCTTTTTTGCTCGTTTTTGCCCTCCCCAGCCCCCAGAAGCACTTTGCAAGCCTCCCAAATCCTCTGTACATCTATTTTTACAAAGCGGGCGGGGTTTTGGTATGTCAAAAATGGTGTATTCAGTGTATAAGATGCACCCAAATTTTCACCCTCTTTTTGGGAGGAAAAAGGTGCGTCTTATACTCCAAAAATATGGTAGGTGGTGTCATATCTCTCCCCCTCTGTTGAGAGAGGGCTGTTCAATTTTAACATAGATGCCGTCTCAAGGACTACTGGTTTGAAAGACCGGTCAAAGGGTCCATCTATGTTAAAATTGAATAGCCCTCTTGCAATTATAGCTTTGATGATTAGACAGAATAGAAAGAAGAGAGACATAATGTAGCATAATGAGACAATAAATAAGAGAGAGGTTAAATATAACACAATTGTATTTATAGCTGTGACAAATATCAGAAGCTGCTTTTTGTATCTTTATGTCTTATTTTTCTACTCCTATTTTCTTATGCACTTTTAACTTTTTCAGGTTTTTTAAATTTTCTCTGTTCTAATTTAATTTGAATTGCTTCTTATTGTTCTTAAAGGTTTTAATTAAAAGTCCATGCTCAATACAGATTTGTTACAACAAGATGTTTTCTTACAGACTTATCGGGGGCAGGGGAAATAGTTTTCTTCAAGATTTCTGTAGACTCACAATATGAAAACATGCTGTACAGTATATGTTTGCATTCATATTATTGTATTGTTCCTTTCTTGGGAATAGTGATTTAGTTTCTTCTTCTATGCTCACCTCATAATAACTGACATGATGAAAAGTAGCTTTGAGACAAGCAATTTAATTGTTCTGTCTTCACAACAAATATGCTTAGATGTACTGAGTTGTACTGAGGACAAAAATCATTTGAAACATTTGCAGGAAACAATCAAGAGAACCGATTGACCCAGACAAGGAAAATATTCATCAAACAAAAAAGACTGTTTGGCAAACAGTCTGGCTGTGTCTTCCCAGCAATCAAAAACAATTTCATCAAGAGAGAGAGAAAGACATATATTCTTGACATACATCAACAAAACAAGACATTCTGTTTTTCACATTTTTATAGATGTTGTGCTCATGAATATGTAAACAAGAAAATCAAAAGTGAATCTAACCAATTATTGATCCTGTGCTATTAGGTAAAAAAACCACTATGAAAGACTGATTTTTTTGCATACAGGAAGAATTTTGCCTGAATGTGATTACCTATTATGCAATTTCTTATAAAAGGAGAATCACAAATAGTGAGACCAGTCTTGAGTGATGCAACTGTTTACTTTAATGTAAATGAATGCAAATCAGAGGGTGGGAATGAATAATACACCCAACTGTCAAATTATACCTTCAGAAAATATACACAATACCAGCAGGTACGTGCCAATTTTACCCGCCTCCTCCATGCATTCATTTTAATCTAAGTGGTTACATGGGTTTTAGGCTCCATTGTTCTAACATTATCCCACATCCTTGTGCCAGATATGAGTATTTGGTAAAACCCTGTTTAGGATCCTCCTTATAGTTTTTTAACATCAAATTATCATTAGTGATTTAGCCTTAATTCCTTTACTACCAAGCTCAAGGTTAGAGTAAATAGTTCCATTTGGAACTCTAGCTTTTCGATCAATTTTTCCATGTTTACTTGGAAAGAAAAAGGTCAAAGCACTTCTCAGTATTTTTATTAGTATTATTATTTATGGTGCTATCAACCATTTGCCCCAAAGCCCTTAAAAACTTTTATTCTCTTATCATTTCACAGCTGAAAATAGAGATGTGCTTTTAGTGTCCATGTTCTCATTCCACACAGCACTGACTGAACACCTTCCTCTTCAAGGATCTCCTGTCTGTTGGACATTCATTCATTCACTTTTATAGCCACTGATATCATCTTTGTAACACTGAAGGGCTCACACAATTAAAAAAACCAAATAACATAACCAATAATCAAAATTTAAAAATCAATAAAAACACAATAATCTCTTTAAAGCTAAATTAGAAACACAATTAGAAACCTAAATTACAACTGAGAAATATAAAAAGCAGGCAAATGGAAGTCATGGATTAATCAATGCAATAATTTTAAGGCCAGCAGAGCAATCTATTTTCTGAGAGGGGGGGGAGAGTGTTTCAAAGAGTGAGTGCTGAGGCAGAAAAGGTGTGGGTGTACGTGTGTGTGTAAGTTGCATCCATATATTCTTTAGTAACCAATTTCCAAATCAATAAATGCTATACTTTTTAATTTTGTATTTATAATGGGAAATTGTTTTTAATTTATTTTAAGATTGTTTAGTTACACTCAGGTGGGCTGCTCTATGAACGAGTGAGTGAGTGAGTGAGTGAGTGAGTGGATGATTGAATGAATGTTGACTAAAGAATTTTTTGACTAAAGATAAGCTAGAGGAAAAAATCATAGTTTTTTCCATCATGTTTATTATTTCTCAACAGAGCTCAACTTGCTTGTTATGGATTTATTACTTGGAAGCCTGTTCCAAGATATTTATTTTTGTGTTTCAGAAGAAGCACTGGATTAAGCAAAATTGTCACCATTACCCAGTCATTTCTTGGTGCATATGAACCACAGTTGGGATAGAGAGTGTTCCCATTGATCTTTTTTATGTTGTCTTAATTGATAGCATCCTGGTTCTGTGCAGAAAATGGATTGTCCCCACATTAGCCTTTCAGATAACCTACTACTACAGGACACTTTTGCCATTTGCTATATCCCAAAATCTTTTTTTGTTTTTATTTAGGTAATCTAGGTAAAATATATTCCACATAAATCAGGATTTATAATCTAGGCATCATGATGGAGAAAAGCGCCTCTTGGTATCAACCCCTCATCTTGGCTTGTATTATTTCATCAGTCTCTTTGATGATGCTATGTAATAAACGACTTAAACATGCAACTATTTCCCTGCTCGCTTAAGTTCTTTCTTGGGAATTATAAAGCTGCTGGAAGGTCAAAATGTAAATCTGATGTTGCAAAAACAGGTTTACTCTTCCACAATCCATCTTCAGAATGTTATTAAATTATTAATTTCCTTCAAACAAAATGTAAGATTAATTTTTGTTCAAGAGCAATTGCAGGATTTAATCAAAGAAAGAAAACAAAGGAAGAGGAAATTAAAGGACACATTTACAAATGAACCCATTATGTTTTTCCTGTGGAGTAGCCCTTCAAAAAGAGTTGCCCAATAAGGAAGGCCACTGAAAGCCTTCCCTTACATGATAAATCCAAAAGGCAAATTTCAAAGGAGTGAGTCATTGGGACACCAGCCGGGCTTAAAAGGAGGCAATTCAAACGCAAAGCAAAGCCATATCTTGCTTGAGAAGCTACTTACAGAGTAAATTCAAACCAGGCTCAACAAAATTAATTTTATTTAGACAGCGGGACAGTCATTCATTACTTTGATGGCTCAGACTAGACATGAGTTATGAAGTCTTAGTATCTGTGAGGACTTTTGTTTTGTTTTGTTTTCAAACAGATAAGACCATTCAGGAAAAGGGAAAAGATTTGTGCATTTGGATTATGAAAAATGAGCCCCTTGTTGAGATGATCAGCCATGCAAATTGAATCAACACAGACAGTTAGCCTTCTACCTGAGACAGAGTGTAGGCTGCATCCATACTAAAACAAGCTACCTGATGCAGGTGGTCAAGATAGCCTTTCAAATTTTACACAGAAAAATGTTTTCAACTTCACAATAGTTTTTGCCTTCCATGAGACAAAAGTTTGGACAAGCATCTGCCTGAAATGGCATAGAATTACCTCCTTAAGCAGGTGGTTGGACCAAAAGATCTCCAAGGTTGGACTAGAATAGGGGTGTCAAACTCACGGCCTGCGGGCCAGATGCATCACACACTGGCCACAGTGCGAAAGGGGGATGTCATGATACGTTACTTGACAACAACATGACACTGTGAATTTGACACCCCTGGACTAGAAGATCTCTTTTCCAACTCTGGTATTCTGGTAGACAGTTCTCGACTTACAACCACAATGGAGCCCAACATTCCTGTTGCCCAGCAAGACAGTTGTTAAGTGAATTTGGCCGCATTTTACAAACCTTTCCTGCCACAGTCGTTATGTGAATCACTGCAGTTGTTAAGTTAGCAACACGATTGTTAAGTGAATCTAGCTTCCCCATTGACTTTGCTTGTCATAAGGTTGCAAAAGCTGTTCACAGAAATACATGCCAGTTGCCAAAAATCCGAATTTTGATCACAGTGACCACAGGGATGCTGCAATGGTTGTAATGTGAAATTAGGTCAACGGTCACTTTTTTTAAGTGTAACTTTGAACGGTCACAGAACGTGTAGTTGTAAGTCCAAGACTACCTGTAAAGAAAGAAAGAAAATCACAAATTCAAAGTAGAAAATAGCCTTCTGAACTTAAAAAAAACAACCACAAGCTACAGGTGTAAGATTGTATGCAAGGGAAATTACAGGTTGGTTTATCTAGTTGATGAATTAATAATGAAAAGGATTTGGAAACAACATGAACTTTACCAAGTACACCATGTTACAGGGAAATTAAATATTGTCTCAGAGTGTGTTCATAAAGACTGCATAAGGTTGTGTCATAGAAGATTTGGCCACAGATATTGAATGTGTTTCAAACCAGGGAAAAAAAGATTGAACAAAAGAATTAAAAATTAAAACACCTGTCTCTCAATTTAAATGTGCTGACTGCATTAAATGAAGTGCAGCTAGGGCTATGCACCCGTGTCTAAGGAAAGACAGCCAATGTTTAATGTTTAGAATTATTTCATTCGGATTTTGTAGACCCTTTCCTGTGAAAAGCCCTTGAGGAGTGGTGTCAAACTCAAGGCCTGTGGGACAGATCTGGCCCTTGGGGCTGCCCTGCAAACAGTGAAAGACTGGCCCACAGTGCCTCTGCCAGTGAAAATGGAGGGCTGCAGGAGGCCGTCACAGCCAAAAACAGAGCTGGAGACAATGGATCCCCCCAGTCCCAGCTGGGCCACCACAGATGTACCCAACACGAGTGATGTCAAGGTGGCCATGCTCACTCAGCCACGCTCACCTGCCCCCCCCCCCCGAGATCAAACACAACCCTGATGTGGCCTTTAATGAAATCGAGTTTGACACCCCTGCCCTAGAGGAAACCTTTTTTCCATTATGTTTCTGGTTCAGTTTGCAACGTAAATGAAAAAAAAATCCTTGTTTCCTAGAATAAAATTGTAAAGTAGAAAAAAGAATGGGACACTGCTGGAAATGACTAGAAACATGACTCTAGATAGTGCCCTGCCAAAATGATATTGGAGAGAAGCAATAATAATTGAAATGTACTTGCAAAATAATTCACCATAAAAAAGAAGGGGGCAATGCTATTTGTATTATGAAATACAGCAAAGTCAAATGGCAAGCACTTTAAAGGTTTGGATTCCAGGTGTACCCAAAGAGAGGAGACTGCAGATGTGAAGAGGACTTTGGATCTTGTCAAAAAAAGAAAACAATGAAAATACAGGTAGTTCTTGACTTACAATCACAACTGAACCCACAATTTCTGTTGCTAAGTGAAATATTTGTTAAGTGACTTTTGCCCCATTTTATGACCTTTTCTGTCACATTTGCTACTGATGTTGTTAAGATGGTAACACAGTTGTTAAGTGAATCAGGCTTTCCCATTCACATTGCTTGTCAGGAAGTTGTAAAAGAAGATCACATGACCCCAGACACTGCAACCATCATAAGTATGAATCAGTTACCAAGCATCTGAATTTTGATCATATGACCACAGGGATGCCGCAATTGACATAAGTGTGAAAAACAGTCATAAATCACTTTTTTTGGGTGACGATGTAACTTCGAACTGTCATTCAATGCATTGTTGTATGTCAAGGACTACCTATACACATTGTGGAGTAATTTGCTGAAAAATAAATGGCAAATAGTAAAGATTTATCTGTAGCAGTATTCTGGACTGGAAATGAGTTTTCAGTGCAAAAGTCTTTCTGAGTTTTGATTACTGAGATGTATTAAGGAAAAGATTACAGTGATAGAAAAATTCCAAGAAGTGTTTTTTGAATTTCAGATGTGAATCCTATATCCGTGCAATTCGTTTTGCTTCTTGTCCCCCCCCCCCCAATCTTTTTGGATGAAGTGGCAAGAAAGCTTGCTTCTTTTGAGAAAAGTTTACCCCTTGATATTGTTTTCTACGAGGGTTATCGGCTTCATTAAGTGTGAGAAACTACACAAAGAAAAATGTTAGAATTTCATCTAGAAACTTGTACCAGGAAAAGAATAATACATCATTCACAAAAAAAAAGAAAACCATGACCTCAATTGGGATGCTGACATAGAAGCTACATTATAAGAACGACCAGAAGTGAATGAAAAGCATGCACCACAGTTAAAGCAAACCATCCAAATGCACTCTTCTCCCACACAAGAAAATGAGATGCCAGAGCCTTCCATAGAGCCACAGGTTAAAAAGATACCAGATCTCTACAAAAGATAATTGGCTATATATACACCAAGAGGAGAGATGGGATTTCTTTAGAAATTAAAACATGTGCAGGATTGAGCTGTGGTGGCACAGTGGTTAGAGTGTACTTTTGCAGGCTGTCTCTGCCCACTGTCAGGAGTTTGATCCTGACAGGGGCTCAAGCAGCAGTGAAATTCTTTTTTTTTTTTTTTTTTTTTTTACTACCGGTTCTGTGGATGTGGCTTGGTGGGCATGGCAGGGGAAGGATACTGCAAAATCTCCATTCCCACCCCACTCTGGGGCCAGCCAGAGGTGGTATTTGCCGGTTCTCCAAACTACTCAGAATTTCTGCTACCGGTTCTCTAGAACATGTCAGAACCTGCTGAATTCCACCCCTGGGCTCAAGGTTGACTCAGCCATCCAAGGTCAGTAAAATGAGGACCCTGATTGCTGGGGATAATATGCTGACTCTGTAAAGCGCTTAGAGAAGGCTGTAAAGCACTATGAAGTGGTATATGTCTAAATGCTATTACTATTGCTATTCTTACACAGCTATGAAATGGAAGTCCACTGGATGCAAATTGGGTTCCACAACTAAGAGATGCAGAAAGACATCTTAGACTACTAGGTTGGATTGGCTTCCATTGGACACTTTCAAAATATGATAAAGCATACTTCAAAATATGATAAATCATACACATACTGTATAGCACATAGCACCGTATAGCACTGCAGCTTTCAGACAGTGATTCATGTGCCACATCTGGATGCAAAGATAATTATCCTTTATGGAGATACTGATGAAGACACATACATGTGCCAAGATTTGAAGAACCTCTCAAACAACTGTATCATGTGCAAGGTATTCTGTGGGCTCAATCAAGCAGCAAGAGGTTGTCATGAAAGGCTGCATCAAATGTTGTATAAAAAGAGACTCACACGTGGCCAGATGCAAAAACAAGAAATGGATGATATGTCCTGACTTATATTGATCAAAGGAAGAAATAAAACTTCATGGCTCATCTGAACAAAGTGATTAACAACTGAAGGGCATCTATTATCTTAGAATTTAGAATGAAAGAAAAGAAGATGGAAACTTGTTCCTCAACCAGAGAAAAGAATGGACTTAATAGAATGCTTTAAACAGAGGTTAATGAAGTACAGATGCCAACAATGAACTTTATCAACTTCTATAATACTCAATACAAGACCACGATTTGTAAGCTCCTATATATCAACAATAACAAATCATATATTGCATATAGTGCATCAATTGTATGGATACTACATTGGATGATGTATATACTGTACCAACAAAGAGAAATTGAACTGTAATAAAAAGGATAAGAAGACATCTAAAGATAATTGCAAATCTAAAATACTGACACCAGCAAAGAAGGACAGAGCATTCACCAGTATGAATAGAGGAGGAGCTATCAATTGCACTAAGCAGAAGTAATCAGTTGTTGCCTTCCTATTTACAGAATAGGATATTTACAGTATTTTCAGCTCAAATTTATGAAGCTGTATATGACAAGTGCAAGCTGTATATCTCAAATATGTTTGTAAATTCATCCAAAAGGTTACACAACACACAAACCATATTGATGCCAAATATTAATATGTGTGAAATATGTAGCAAATTGGTCTTGCCCTACTGAAAACTGACTCATGGAATAAATGGTACCAGATGGACTTACAAAGCATTTCAGTCATGAACAGGTGCAGCAGCTGTTGAAGAAAGTTGGACCAGCTTTTTCCTTCATAAGAATTATTTTCTTATTTCTGCCTAGTTTGCCTTCTATGGTCAGAATGATATACTCAGGGATACCATTACTACAGTTCCTGCTTCATTCTCTCACAATCTTCTCCCCCTCCCTCTCTTTGTAGCAAATACCATGCTACCTCTAAAGAGTAGCTGGAGTAAGCAGTGAAGGTTGACCTATCCACATACAGCGTTCTAAACAAAGATTGTGTATTTTTTTTCTTTCATGCATATGTTGTCCTGCAGAATTCTTTTTACAAACATAACTGTTCTAATTTATTACGGCATTTTTATTGTGGAAAGGAAAGTATACATTGTATACTGTACACATTGACTGGTATATGTTTCTGGCAGAAGTGGTATTCAGCAGGCTCTGAGCAGTTCTGAAGAACCAGTAGCAGAAATTTTGAGTACTGTATTTTTCAGAGTATAAAATGCACCTTTTTCCCTCAAAAAAGAGGCTGAAAATCTGGGTGTGCCTTATACACTGAATACAACATTTTTGGCCTCCTGAAACCCTGCCCCCTTCACCAAAATGGCCGTGCAGAGCCTGTAGAAGGATTTCAGAGAGCTCCTGGGGCTGGAGAAGGCAGAAATTAGTGAAAAATGAGGCATTTTTTGCTCAATTTTGTCCCCCCCCCCCCAGTAGTGCTCTATAAGCCTCCTAAAGCATGCAAATTTTTTTACAAAAAACAGCCCCGTTTTTGCAAAAATCAGGCTGATTTTTGCTCATTTTTGGAGGTCCCCACCCCCCAGGAGCACTCTGCAAGCCCCTTAAAGGCTATTCATGCCTTTTTGGGGAAACAAAATGGGCCATTTTTGAGAGGTTTGCAGAGTGCAAAAACTTTTTTTTTAATTTGCCTCTTGAAAATCTTGGTGCCTCTTATACTCCGGTGCATTTTATACTCTGAAAAATATGGTAGTTCAGAGAACTTTTAAATACCACCTCTGACTGGCCCCGTCCCCATCTATTCTCTACCTCCTGAGTCCCATGTGATTGGGAAGAAATGGGGATTTTGCAGTAACCATCCTCTGCCATGCCCACCAAGCCACGCCCACAGAACCAGTAGTAAAAATCTTTGAATCCCACCACTGGTTTTTGGATGAGTATTTGTGTGAGATTGTGCAAGATGTGCAATTCAGTGTAGCCTAAGTTAAAAAATATTGCTACCTACAGTATATTTTCAAAACTAAGTTCTCCTTTTTAGGGGAGTTCTTAGAATAGTATATATAAAATCCATTTTCCCTTGAGCTCTAAAACAGAGAGATACAGATGTTATATTATGTCATGCACCCATGTTTAGGATTCCACCTCTGACTCTTGGAAGAGAGGGAATTTCTCTATTTTTACTCTGAGTTTCAATTCAGTGTGGTATTTTTCCATTACATTGACCACAGCAAGCTTCCTCCTTTATTGAGACTTTTCAGATGTGAGTAGCCAGATGTTATTTTGTGGGTTTCAGATGCTCTGTACAATAGAGGAGCTGACAATAGCAATAGCACTTAGCAATAGCACTTAGATTTATATACCGATTCACAGTGCTTTACAGCCCTCTCTAAGCAGTTTACAGGGTCAGCATATTGCCCCCAACAATCTGGGTCCTCATTTTACCCACATCAGAAGGATGGAAGGCTGAGTCAACCCTGAGCCTGGTGAGATTTGAACTGCCAAATTGCAGCCAGCCAGCAGTCAGCAAAAGTAGCCTGCAGTAGTGCATTCTAACCACTGCGCCACCGGGGCTCAATGGGGGAAAGTGCCTATTTTTATTATTTAGAAATACATCTGCATATACAAAATATGCAAAAAATGGATGTTCTTCCATGAACTCCCTGAGCACAGCCTCTGAACATTTGAGAAAAGCTGTTGAACATAAATCCATTGAGCTGTGATTTGGAAGCATACAAGAACCCACTGAATAGTTTATGGTTGGTTCAGCAGCTGACTGCTTCATTGCTATTGATTCAATCTTTATGTTATTATGGAAAATCAGTATGAATTGATGTCCTACAGTAATAGTAATTTCATCCTGATCAATGTTTTACATTTCATTTTGCTTCCTCTTCTCATTGATGGTGGGCAGGGTGTTGGTCCATGAGCATTCCTCCCCCATAATTTTTCCTAGTTCTTTTGCCTTACTTATATTCTTGGTTTATCTATTAGACTAGATTGGCCTCAGATATTTCTTTTAATATATTTGTTTTAACATACTGCCATTTAGTCACATATTAAACAACAACGTTAAATTATTATTCATTGTAAAATTCCTTGTGCATATAATAATAAACTTCAGGCTCTATATGCTTTTTTCTGGGAAACAACTGCAAAAAATGAAGAGACAATTAGTGTGAAAGTGCTATGTGATAATTTCAGTTCACATTAGTATATTAAATACTAAGCTCTCATTTGTTGCATTATCAATTAGCATATTGGATCGGCCCAGCTGTTTTGAATGGTTAACCATGGTTAACCATGGTTTATTTTGTGCAATCTGTGATCCCAACCAATTAGGGCTTATTTAACAATTCAGTGGCTAAGATGCTGAGCTTGTCGATTAGAAAGGAACCGCCTTTGGTGGGAAGGTAACTGTGTTCGGTGTGCCTTCGGCATTTAGTCTAAATGCCAAACATGTGGCCACGCTGGCCACATGACTATGGAGATGTCTTCAGACAGCACCGGCTCTTCGGTTTTGAAATGGAGATGAGCACCGCCCCTTAGAGTCAGGAATGACTAGCACATATGTGTGAGGGGAACCTTTACCTTTAACAATTCATAATTAGAAAACCATGGCTTAGAACATCATTTGACCCCAAGTAATATATTTATTATATGCATGCAGGGCAGGAAGTCCTGTGGCAGGTAAGAAAGAAGCTCCGATTTTTCCAGGAGCTAAAGCTCAGTCTCACTAAGAATATGTAGCATGGTTATTGTAAGTGCACACAAAGAATGGAAGCCTTCTTGCAATTATTATTATTTAGATATAAAACCAAATATAATACTAAAATTAATAACTTCCCTATCCCCAGGGAGTGCCCTTTATGAAATGCTATTGTTCCAAAGATATTGCCCTACCAGTTTGGCAACACTCTCCTCTACAGCAGGAGTGTCAAACTGGATTTCTTTGAGGGCCGGATCAGCACTGTAGTTGTCTTCCATGGACTGGTGGGCAGGGGGAGATAGGACGGACAGCAGACAGGACAGACACCTTCTGGCCAAAACATGCCCCGTTTTTGCTAGCAGAGATACTACGTGCTTTTTGCTTTTTCTAAGCCAGCCCTGCAGGCCAGATCTAAGCACCCCGCAGGCCAAATCCGGCTCACGGGTCTTGAGTTTGACATCCCTGCTCTACAGTATAGCTCCTCTGTAGTAAAAATAAATCCATAGTGAGGAGGCACCAGCCGGGCTGAGTGCTGCTTTTTGCACTGATGGGAGTGAGCATTTCTTGGGTGACATGTTCCCAATATTTCAAAAGTTAGCAGCAATGAAAATGAATGGAGAAAGAACCAGTAGCTTTGGAAGCATCCTTGGGCGTTACATCTAGGTGAAGTGGTGAATCAAACTAGCTGTTTCCAGGGAAACAGGACAACAGCTATATATGCATTCTTAAAATAAGGTCAAAAGAAGGTCTCGGGGTTTTCAGTCACTTTCCCAATCATCTGATAGCTTTGATCCAAGGCAGAATTCAAATTCTAAGAGAATCCATTGTTGCTGACGACCTGCTCTGGGCTAAACTGCAATTATTAAAAAAGACAGTATTAAATATTCCTCCTCAGGGCACTGGGGTGAGTTTTAAATCACAGCTCATGTCCTATGCCACAAGTTAAATTCCTAGATAACAGAGTCACCAAATTTTAAGAAGGGACCTAAAAAAAAGCCAGTACAGACACAAAAATGTTGACCCATTTGGTAGATTTTTTTTAAAAAAAATGAAATAATAAGCTGCTGACGTCTCAAATGGGTTTTAATTTTATTATTGTACAAATCTTTCACATTTAAAACATTTAATATTCTAGTTTCAAGAACTGTTGTGCAGAACAAGTAAATAAGTACCGGTATTCAATTCTCCTGTAAATCCCCTAGAGCTGTAGTGGGGAACCTATGGCATATGTGCCAGAAGTGGCATGCAGAGCAATCCCATGCAGGATGCGTGGCCTCGCTGGTTCCTCTTCCACATTGCTGTGCACACACGCATGCCAGTCAGCTGGCTTTCACATATGCAGGACCGCCAAAACCTGGAAGAGCAGTGTTCCGGTGCACATGAGCACACCAGTACCTAAACTTCTGGGTTTCCGGCATGCGCATGAGGAACAGACAGCTGTTTGTTAGGCATGCACCTGAGCTGGAATACTGAAGTTTGGGTGTCGGTAGCATTTATTTGCGCTGGAACACTGCTCTTCTGAGTTTCAGCGCTCCCGCATGTACGAAGGCCAGCGAAGCTGTGCAGTCCAGGTGGGATGGTTTTGCGTGCCATTTCCGGCATGCAGGTCAGCACGCGGAGCAGTGGTGGGTTTCAAAATTTTTTAGAACCTCTTCTGTAGGTGTGGCCTGCTTTGTGGGCATGGCTTGCAGGTCATGTGACTGGGTGGGAATGGCTTGCCTGTCATGTGACTGGGTGGGAGTGGCTTGCCAGCCATGTGACTGGGTAGGCATGGCCAACTTGTAAAATGTGGTGAAACTCACTTAACAATGCTCTTGCTTAACAACCAAAATGTTGGCTCAGAAACTCTGGCATTTGAAGCATGCAAGTCTTAAAGCTGCCAGGTTCAAGACCCTTATACCCCTAACCCTTTAGAAAAAAAAACCCCAGGGTTGTTCAAACTTGACAGCTTTAAGACTTGGGGAATTCAACTTCCAGAATTCCTCCTCTCGCTCTTCATCTTGATGATGTGCGGACGGGGGGGGGGGAGCTGGAACTGGTTCTAAACAGCACTGTAGATTTGTGGAATCTCTTCTATAGAAGAGGTTAGAACTGGCAGGAACCCACCTCTGACGCGGTGACATAAAAGGTTAGCGATCACTGCCCTAGAGTGATCACCAATAATGTTCCCCATCAGCAGAATAGAAATTGCTGGAAGTGGGGCCTTTATGTGCTCCAGAGTGTGAGGGAATGTCCAGAGCAGACGTGATAATGGAGTTCTTTTCCTAAAAAGTCTCAGGTATTTGCACTGTGCAAACACAAATACACTGTGCTTTCCCAAATTCATGGCTCTATTCACTTTTTTCTTGAATATACTACTCAGCTAGTATACATTCAGAAGAAAGCTAACAGGAAAACTCTTTTGTCAGTATTATGAAATAATGGTTCTCTCCGCTGGTGTGGAGTGCAGGGCATGTAAACTCACCTCTGAGGCCACAATTATCATCAATTAAAAAAAGAATTCTAAAGCCTGAGAAGGATTATTATGGGAAATGAAAGAGCCGAGTTCTCTTCCTCTGAAAAAGTGGCTGAAACTGCAGAATTCTCTACAAGCTCATAAATGATGGAACAACATGTTTCCTTGCCATAGGAGAAAGTTGCAAGCTTAAGACCCTCCCTACCCCATAGCATTTCATTGTTTATGCCTTTAATTAAACAAAACAGTAGAAAAGAACAAAGAAAAGGGAGAGCAAAGCAACAACAAAATGTAGGTATTTAAGGATGCTTCATATACAGGTAGACCACAACTTACAACCACAATTGAGCCCAAAATTTAGGTTGCTAAGTGAGAAATTTGTTAAGTGAGTTTTGCCCCATTTTACGACTTCCCTTGCCACATTTGTTAGGTGAATCATTGCAGTTGTTAAATTAGTAACATGTAGTTGTCAAGTAATTCTGGCTTCCCCATTGATTTTGTTTGTCAGAAGGTTGCAAAAGGTGATCACATGACCCCAAGGCACTGCAACTGTCATAAATGTGAGTCAGTTGTCAAACATCCAAATATAAATCATGTGACCAAGGGATGGTATGGTTATAAGTGTGAAAAATGATCATAAGTTACTTTTTTAATGCCGTTGTAACTTCAAATAGTCACTAAGCAAACTGTTGTAAGTCAAGGATGACCTGTATACACATATTTAAGCTTTTATATAACAGATTTTAAAAAGGATTCATATATTTCATTGTAATTGCCAACACATAATCAAAGGAACCCATTTGCCAGTTGTAAGTAACATTTGGTTTTCAGTCCACTGAGTAATTGCAGCCTTACATTCATTTAACTTTCCGATGTTGAAGGACTTCTCTTTCAGCAATCAGGGCACAGAGAATCCATTTCCAGTTTTCCGTGTCCATGTAATAAGTTATAAAGTTCAATAGAATATGGACTTTTGTACATTTTAAATCCTATCTCAGTAAAATTAATATAAATAATGATTTCTTCCCAGAACTTAACCAATGGATGTTGCAAAAAATGTGTTTCAATGAAGCATTATACTCAAGCAGTACAAATATTGGAAAGGAAACAAAGAATAGTGAATAGGAAAATAGAAAATTAGAAAAGAACAAGAAAAGACTATAAAAAAGCAGCTTTCCATTTTTTTTTATTTGTTGATTCCTTTTTCTTAAAAATGTAATGGCAGTCAATACATGAAATATTTTTTAGTTGAATAAATCATAGCTTTCATATTTATTGGAATTTTTGATACAAATGTTAAAACAGTTTCTCTTTGTTTAAACAAAATCAATGTCTCACATTCTTTGTTCCATTCAAATTTGCATTTCAAATTGATTTAACAATAACAAGTATTTATAAAGCTTAATTGAGAGCTCACACGCAATACTACATAAGATAAGTATGCTCCTAAGAATTTAAAATTTTAATTGGTTAGCCACATTGGCTGAGTTCATATTTCATGTTAAACCACGAAGTGATTGAGTGTTGGATTAGCACAGTGTAAATCCAACTAAATTATAATTTAGGATATAGCATGATTTTAAACCAGACCACATTGGCCTGTACCAGAAAAATATAGTTAAAATAAGTGATATATTAAGTTCATTAAGTTGACTTTCCAAGACAACTTTGATGCCTTTGAGGATCTGGCCTATTAATGTATTAGCAAACTACTAGAGGCCTCACACAAGTAAGCCATGAATTAGCTTCAACTAGAGTTAGTTCACTTTAATCACTTTGTCTATGGTTTTGCTTGATATAACCATTGTAACAATCAAGCGTTAACACCTACCTTGATATTTATTGGAAGAAACTGAAAGGACTGACTACAAATGCTTCATTTATATAGGAAGTATTACTTTAGCTAAGCAATTATGGATTTGTAATTCTGCTGAGGAATTTTGCAACTGTGCCCATTACTGGAACAAAGAAACATAACCTGACATTTTGCTTAAGCTGTGATCAACAATGTACAGGCAAATGGTCTGGAGGTAAAAAGTGTATTATTAGCTTATTTAAAAACACACACTAAGACCTTAGCTCCATGATGGCAAACCTATGGCACAAGTTGCCACAGGTGGCATGCAGCGCCCACTCTGTGGACATGCAAGCCGCCGCCCCAGTTCAGCTCCACTGCGCATGTGCGCATTCCTCCTCGTCGGGTCTCTGCCGCACATGGGGGGTTGTGTTTGCTTGCATGAGGATGGGGACATGCACACATGTGCAGGAGAACATGTACAAGGGCGTGCATGTGGGGGGCATTCACAGGGATGTGCATGTATGCTGGGGCAGGGCTTATGCACAGAGGCTACGCACGCATTGCATTTGGGGGGTTCGAGCACGCACACACGCATTCTTTGAGCACTCGGTCCAGAAAAGTTTAGCCATCACTGCCTTAGTAAATTAAGTGCACCCCTATGCTTATTATGGGCTGTTAGCCTAATCTGCACATGTCTTCAATAAATCAGGAACTAGTGATGAAATATCAGCAAATTCTGATGTATAAATGTGCCTGTATGGTAGAAAACAGAGGTGGGTTGCTGCGGGTACGGCCGTACCGGTAGTGGCTGGGAACAGCTGAGAGCATACCGGTACGGTGGCTCATTTGGCCACCTGCTTGCCCGCGCTCTATAGCTGTTTTTATGGCAAACAGCAAAGTGGGCACATGCGCACAGTGTGCAGTGCCTGCGTGAGCCCCAACAAGCAGCTGGTTGTTGCAGGGTCGTTGGATTGTGCATGCATGCGCAGCACACATCTGGCGCATGCAGGAACAGACTACAATCAGTGTACCAGTAGTGACGGTAAGAGCAACCCACCACTGGTAGAAAAGCAGCCACACTTGATTAGGACATCGATCCCAAGTATCTATCTTTTCGTCCGAGCAAAACTAAAGTATTGGACCCAGTTTCTTTTTCAGCATGATTTCAGCAATTGGCCCAAATTGTGCTGGGTAAAATGAACCCAGTTTTGGGCTCGGTCAACATCTTGAACCATTTTGGCAAATTCTGATTTATATACCAAAACCCAATTTCTCTAGCCACAATCTGGGGGATTTGACAGGCCAGTTCTAGTTCCTATACTAGCATAGAAGTCCAAATAGAAAGAGGGCAGAGCAATATTTAAGCAGCAAATCTCTTAGCTACAGCCTAACTTCCCCTAGTCCAGGCAAATGAAACAATATAGCAGTTCTAAATCAGATTATTGCCAAAATGTGTTGCATGCTGTCATTGTAGAAAGGAAAATGGCTAGGCTTCTCTTCCCTATGACACTCTGTCTGTCCTCTTTCTCCTTTGCTTCACCAATGTGTTCCTGTGGTTAAAGCTTGGTTTGCCATCTTTGCTTCATTAAAAAAAATAGCAGCAATAACAGCAATGTTCTTGGCAATGGAACCAAAAGCTCTGACCAATCATCCACACAAGGGAATTCACTAGAAGAAATGGGGAGGGGGTTGTGAAAACAAATCTGACTTTGTCTTCTCTTCCCCTCCCCCCCCCCCCAGGCTCATTAACCTCCCTGGATCAGCAGTTGTGTTTCATGTGACTCAACAGCCAGAGAAGCGGCAAGACAGCAATGAATGCAAAGACAAAAATAAAAATAAAAATCCTTGCTCTCAATCCAAATGTTTGCTTTGTAAAATAAAAAAATAATAATATAAAAATGCCTGTCCCAATTTGTATCGCCCAGGGGTACTGGCAATTTAGAGAAAGTAGATACTGCCTCATGATTTCCAACCCATGCAGAGCTGTAAAACATTATTAGGAAAATAAAGGACTAAAATAAATCCAATTGAGCATGAATGGACCTCAGATTGCAAGATCTGGAGGAAAACAGCAGCTGTGTGAACAACAACAGCCTCACCTAATCCATAATATTTGTTTAAACTTGCCTGTGTTATGGTGTCATGGTGCTTTAATTTCTACTCAACAATAGCAGTTATTGAAAGGGTGATGTGATATGAAATCATTATGCACAGGTAGGATTACAGGCAGGCCAGAAGGAAATGAAGAAGGTCACCTGTCTTCTTTGGTAGAAAAAGTTCATTATACCACCAATTTCTAAACTACTACAGCCATAGCTATTTAACCAATATCCACAGTTCCATAGATTCCTAGATTTCAATATCTGTTCTGTATTTAATTCTAAGGATTTTGTATTCACAGTTTCTGTGAGTTTCTATAAAGCCCAGATCACATCACATACAGTAAGTATGGCTTACTGTATTGTTGCCAAACCCTGGTTGCTTCCATCCTGAGCTACTGCAGGTATTTTAGCATGTCTCATTCTCTTATCTTGGGTTGGAAGGACAGAAACCTACTACCAGCTGCTGGCCAGCTTCTGTACTTCTGGAATTGACATGGTGGTAAGGTTCTGTCTGGCTCCTTGGGCAGCTGAACCACCACCAGTTTTATCCAAACTTCCAGTCACTGCATCAAGTCAACTTTGTTCTGATGTTTCATTTGCAACCTTCTATTCTCATACTCTGCAGCACAACATTCAATACGTACCCACAACACTCAGGTAGAGAAAACCTCCTCCTTTAGTAGTTGCAGCCCCAGCTAATTCAGTTGCTTCAAAGTCCAAGAGGCAAAGGAAAATAAAAATTAAAGGACAGGCTCATATTGAATGTTGCAGGGCTCTCCTTCCACAACCAGGAAGGGATCTGGGAAGCGAAGCTACTGAACTTCCACCCAGTTTCTATATTCTTCAGTTGGACCATTGCAGCTATCAGTAACTTTTTCACCATACATGGTAGACATCCCTGATCAGAGGTGGGTTGCTCCCATTTCAGAGCATGAGCAGAAGCATTGCGCATGCACACAAGTGAACTGGTAGTAAAAAACATTGGAAACCCACCACTGTCTCTGATATATATGATTTGATATATAGAATCATATTTGTTTTGCTTTCAAATCACCGCATATATTAATATAATTTTGGAAAGATACAGAACATAGAATTTTGTGAAGAGCTTTCGTCCACTGAGCCTGGAGCATGACAAAAAATTTTTCAGTAGAAACAGACTTACCCTCATGATACTGTGGTATCAATTTCAAATATGAATCAATTTCTCTGTTTTTGAAAACTCTTTATATTCAAAAAATAAAAGTAATGTTTCCCTATAGGACAGATTTAATGACCAGTTTTACAGTCAAATTAAACCCTTGGTGATACTAAAGAAATATTATATGGAACTTTTCATTAGTTTTTTTTCTTTTCTCTTACATTTAGTTTATTTGAATCAAAATAATGTATGTAAGATTTCTTTTCTTGCACTACCACTACTTTGCATGTACGTGAGTGTGTAGGTAGTGGGGGTGGTTTAGATATTTATAATCCACTCGTAAATACATAAATAAATACACAGACATCTATTCACCAGAAAATAGTTTGACTCCAGGGAATCTTTACTTTATTAGTTTTCCCAACCTTTGCCCTGTGAAAATATTTCAAGTTGGGCAATTTGTTATGCAGATTATTGCAAAATGTCCAATGACAGTGAACTTGATAGGCCCCAGTTTATGTGAGTTGGAAGAAAGTTTCCAAGTCTCTCTCTTTGAATATAGGTTCCCCACAGGGCTGTGTCTTGAGTCCACCACTGTCACCTTGATGACCCATGACTGCTGTGCCAAATCTGCTATGAATCATATTGTGAAGTATGCAGATGACATGGCAGTGGTGGCTCTATCTGGGACAACAATGAAGATGCTTATAGGGAAGAGGTTAAAGTTCTGGTGGACTGGTGCAATAAAAATAACCTGGTTTTAAATATTAATAAAACAAAGGAGATCATTGTAGATTTTAGAAAGAGCTGGCATGGCCATATTCCACTCAGTATCGAGAATGCAGCTGAGGAGGTAATCAACAGTATTAAGTATCTGGGGGTGCAGATAACTAACAATCTGAACTGGTCTCTCCACATGTCGTTCTTAGTGAAGCATGCAAACCAGTATCTGCATTTCCTGTGTTGGATGAGGAGAGCACATCTTTCTCCTTCTGTCCTGGCCACTTTTTACAGAGGCACAATTGAGAACATTTTAACAAACTACATCACTGTTTGGTTTGATGGCAGCAGTGCCTCAGATAGAAAGTCCTTACAGAGAGTGGTAAGGACAGCCGAGAAGATTACTGGAAGCTTGCTTCTTGTCATTCAGGATACTTCTAGAGCTCAAAGCCTTGTCAGAGACACCACACACCCACTTTACTGTCTGTTTCTATTGCTTCCCTCTGGGAGGAGGTTTCAAAGTATTTCTAGCAGGACTCCCAGAACCTGTAACAGCTTTGTCCCATATGCCATCTGTCTGGTAAACTTGCAAGGTTTGTTTTTCTCGCCATGTACATGTATACATCCAGAATAGACTGTGTTGTTTCTCTGTGTCATATAATATATGTGGGTATATGCATAATTTTGTATTTATTTATCTATTTATTTTGTCATCTTTATGTAGTATATATTGGAAGTGGTGACCCTTTTTAGAGTTGTATGCAACAATAATTCATTTTAATGTATGCCACTTTTAGTGTACACTCAAAGTGACCATAAAGTTAGTCTATTCTATTCTATATTCTATTCTGGACATAAAGAAAGTTGTTGGTTTATTCCCCATGCAGAATATGACACTAAAATATAGTGTACTTGTTGATTTGGACCTATTTTTTTTTTCATTTTGCTCTAAATGGTAATCTTCCTAAATATACTGGTAAAAAACATAATCACCCACAATGTATTTAGCCCAGAATTTTTGAATTACATAATATTGTGCCGTTACTGCTTTCATATTTGGCAATAATATATTGCAGTAATAGCTAAAAATAATTTAATTGGTATTTAGTCAGCAGATGCTGAATGAAATACTATTTACCAACTATAGCTACTAGCCAAAGGAAGAAAAAGGTGTGGATCTGTTGTTAGGGGAGGGATGACTTTTGCCTTGTGGTCTTCTTGGTTAGCCAAGAAAGATTCCTGAAGACCCCACCACTACGCTATTTGAGGCTGGGTTTCTGTTAAGATGCTTGTCCATATTTTCATGCTCATCTGGGATAATGAAGGATGAGCCATCATTACTCAAAACCCCTGGCATTCTTTTTAGTCTTATCACAAAAAATCTAAGCAGTGAAAGTGGATTTGTTGACCATCATACTACTCAGAGAAAAAGGAAGGGCAAAACATTATTCCAGGAATCCTTTTCAGAACTAGGATCAAAGAAGGATAACAGTTTCATAGATAAAATCTGTTTACCATGCACCCAACCAGTTTTCTTGCTTATTGTTTGTTTGTTTATCTGAGTTTCATTCACCCCTAAAATTTTTGGTTGCTACTTGACATTCTCCTAAAATGAAAAGTTGTTGTGACTTAATAGGTAGCTTAAGTGCCCAATGATCATGACCAAGAGTACCTACAAGTATATGTGGGTTGTTCAGAGAGGTATTAGAATTATGTTCTCTTTTTAAATTTATTTTTGCTTGGGTGCTGTTTTTTAATGAGAATGGTTTGAAAATGATGTCCTGAAGTAGTCTAGAAAAAAAAAGCCCACAATAATTGTTTTAGGTAAACCTCAACTTTAATGGAGGACAAAATTAGTTGGATAAATGAAACATGGTTCAATGTTATGGCTCTTTCTCTCCCTCTATTGTTCAATTTTGGAACTTCCTCTCTGAGACAAGCAAAAAGATTGCTAATAAAAAATCTGTGAAATAAGGCAAAATTTGAGTAAAAATGACTTTTTATAATCCATTCCATTGTAGATATCCCCAACATGGTGTTCTTTAGCTATGTTGGAGTTATGTCAATCAACTCCCCATCTTGGCTAGAATTATCGGAAGTTGAAATCCCAGTATCTCTAAAGAATGCCAAGTCACACAAAACTGTCAAAGACTACATTAGAATATAGAATAATAGGACTGGAATGAATCTTGGAGGATGATTAGTCAAATTTACTGCTCAAGCAGGAGACTCTATACCATTCTGGATGTCCAGTTTCTTCTTGAAAACCTTCAGTGATGGATCCAGACATATCTACCCATATGTACCCTGGCTTTCTAGTCTCAGATGTTTCCTCTGTCATCTATCAACATTTTTTAAACTGGAGATGTAACATATGGATCTCAGGAACATTTTGTATCCAAAACATATAATTCATCCTGGAGCATTAATTCCACCTCTTATTTTGCTGCTTCACTGTCCAGTTATGGGATTTTCCTTTTAAGCTTCATTCCATAGGCATCCATGCTAACCACAAGGATGCGAGACTAATGAAAAATGAATTATGATATCACAATGCATGTTTGATCATTTTTTCCTTTCTGTAATTCCCCATGTCTTAGTCCCAGCACAGATGTCCTTTTCTCTGCATTCTATTTTTTATAAGATCCAGCATTTGATACCCATATCTGGACAACTTTCTAATCTACCCATAGGTCAATAGGTCATTGAATAGCATTTCTCTCCAGGGAAAAATCATTTTATTAAAGAAATTTTACTTACAATTAATTTACCATACACATTTTACTGTATTCAAAAAAGTATATACTGTTTTGGGAACTTTTAGGAAAGTTAGCTGGTCACAGTAACATAGTTACCTTTTACAGACAGTTTGAGTGGAAGGCCATAATTTAAGTAGCATGCTGAGGGCTACATTACAAAAAATGGCCAGAAGCAGAACAAAACTTCGTTCATTTAATTTAAATTTAATTAAAGTTAAATGAAATTCAGTACAATTAATATAATTACTCCACATGTGTTTAATGATTTCTTCTCCCAATCACATTAAAAGTGACAATTCATCAGCATTGGAGACATTCTCAGGGTTACACTCCAAGCTTGTAGGATCATATGCAACTATGGAAACATGGTTGTGCAACTCTGGTCCAGGAAAAAATGATCTGGGCACACCATTGTTACATCCGAGCAGTCGTCGGTTTCAAAAAATTTTGGAACCTCTTCTGTAGGTGTGGCCTGCTTTCCGGGTCCACTGGTGGAACCGCTTCTAACCGGTTCAGTAGATTTGACGAACCGGTTCTACCGAACTGGTGCAAACATGTAGGAACCCACCTCTGATTCGAAGCCACTTGAAAGGGGAAGTAATATTTTTATGTATATATTCAAACTATTTCCACTGCATGTACAACATGTAATTAGTTTCCTTTGCTTTGAGGCACTTTATAAACAAATCAATAAAATATCCTCCAAGGAGTCTGAAGCTACTTCATGCCAACATATAACAACAATGGCTGCATCAGAAATCTCAGTTCCACCCATCTCTGTCAAAACATTACCGATACATTGTTCATCATACCTTCTTCCTCTAGAGCAGAGGTGTCCAACTCAAGGCCTGCAGGCTGCATCCAACCCACGGGCTGCTTAGATCTGGCTCATGGGGCTGCCCTTGAAACACTGAAGGGCAGGCCCACAGTGCCTCTGCCAGCAAAAACTGTGCCTCCTCCTTCCCCCCACTCCGAGCTCCGTTTTTGCTGGCAGAGGTTTGCAGGAGGCTGTCGCAGCCAAAAATGGGAGCTCACAAGCAGAGCACTCGGGCCACCACAGGAATGGTGTCGATCTGGCCATGCCCATCTTGGACACACCCCCAGCCCCCCGAGGTCCAGCCAATCATGATGCAGCACTCAATGAAATCGAGTTTAACACCCCTGCTCTAGAGAATCTGGGGATGGGGGAGTTAGCCTTACTCTGCCTAGACCAGGGATGCCTAAATGTCTTCATGAATTGATGCCCAAATATTTATTATATGAAAAAAAAGAATAACAATACTACAAATAATAATAATAGCATGCAAGCTTATTGAATTGTAAAGAGATCAATCTGTCCTACAAAAAAAGATCAAATGATGAATAGGAAAGAGACATGGCAAGGCAAAATATTACATGGCCAGTACATTAAAAACAATAATAGCAGATAAAGTAGATAACAACAAGACCTGATAATGGCTAAAACTAGGGAAAAAACTGAAGAAAGAGACAGAGGGGCTAATTCTCTGTCTCTTTCTACACAAGACCAAGCCTTAAGAACAAATGCATACAAAGCCAGACTTGAGGAGACAGCAAGAGACACCAAGCGCCTCCTCTGCAAATAAGCTGAAGAAATAGTTGACCACCTGTTGGCTGCTATAAGAAGATCACACAGACTGACTACAAACAATGGCATGACAAAATAGCAATAATGGTGCATCGGAATACTTGCTTGAAATACCATTTGCTGCAAGCAAGAACTGGTGGGACCATAAAATAGAGAAAGCATTAGAAAACAAAAAAAGCTAAATAGCTGTGCAACTTTAGAATTCAAACAGATAGGCACTTGCCACGTAACACCCCAGACTTAACAACCGTCAGTAAGAAAGACAAAAAAAAGAGACTGGGGAATGGATATGTCAGTTTCTGGAGTCAGCAATTTCTCTAAAAGGAAGGCAGAAACTCTCACACAAACCTTTGTCAATGGGCCGTTAAGGCCTGAGCCAGTCTATTCTACATAACAAAGATCGACCCCCTTCAACTCCAGGGTGATAGGATTAAGACATGGCCCTCAGGACATAATAGGATTAGTCCTCTAGCCATTTAGCAACAGAACTCACCACATGGCACCTGGGAAGATTACATCATCCAGCAAGATTCAGCCAAGCCTGGGACATAGTCATCCTACAAAGTTAGCTAAGACCCCTGCCCCCTGGAGTCTGACAGCCAATGGGATACATTTCTTGGACAGGAACAGGAAACTGTAAAGTGGGGCACAAGAGGGGGTATACTTAGACTCTCTCAGCATCTCTCCCCTTTTTCTTCAAAATCTTCAAGGCATGTGAGCCTTTTCCCCCAGGACCTCAAACCATGTGATCCTGTCCACCATCTTTCCAAACAGCTGCCATGTTTCCAGTGTCTTTCTCCCCACTTGGAATTGAACCCAGAAGGACATTTCTTCCAACAATTGTGAATACATCAAAGGATACAATCCCATCATTTTCTCTAGTTAACTGGGGTTAAGATTATAAAGCAGCTGTTGTAAAGCATTGGTTCTGTCCAAAATGTTTTCTCCTTACCCCTGTGAACATTTCCCTGGTAATGCAAATAGGAGAATTAACATCCGTTTAGCTGTTTCTCAAACTTTGCATCTTGTTCCAAGTCACGAGAATCATACATTAGCCAACCATCCATCAAAAACCAGCCTTGTCCAAATGTTTGCAAGTGATGTTTACCAGCCATATGGCTTTTCCCATATGAACATGGTGACATTTTAACATATTTGTCAAATTACTTCATTCTGTCTCCTTCAGGCAAATATGTGGGAAAAAGTCACCCTCCCTTCAACCCACTCTGCTTTTCTGGCAAATCTACTTGAAACAAATTGGAAAATATCTGCAGCCCAAGTGACAGCAAGTATTTATAGCAATTAGCAAACCAAAAGCAGACCTTGATCCAAAGTGTCATAGGTAATAAGGACGTTCTGTACTGTACTCAAGGAAGCACTGATTCCACCCCCCCTCCAAAGAAATATGTGGTATTTTTATCTTTTTAGGTCTTTCCAAAGACGTAATGATTTGGCCAAGCTCAACTTTCAAATGCCGAGCTAATATGCTTGGTAAAACAGATTTCTGGTTATGGAATGTGTGTTAAAATACTCATTTCAGAGCCAGTTTGATTCACTGTGTATATTGGAGGGGTGAGCCATGAAATACAGTGAGTGTCCTTTTTGTGACTGCTTTGTTGTTTTGATTTTTTAAATTTTTTTTTAAAAAAACCACTATTAAGGTAATTGATATTGTAAGAGAAATCTAAATTCATAAGAGTCGGAGCTAAAGTGTGGTAGCAGCTGCTGCATCCTAAGCTCAGATATTTAGCAATGAGACTCTAACAGACTCCCTTGCAATTTTGATCTAAATTCATAAGTTCCATGGAACTAAAAGTGGGGAAAGTGGGAATGTGACAATTCTGAAGTGGTAGTAGTGGTGGGGAAATGCAGGACACATGTTTTTGCCAGCATCTCTTTTGTTCATCCAAATGCTTTAAAAAAAAAAAAGCTTGATTTGGTTTCAATTTTTTTTAAGCCTATCTTCCTTTTTGAAATCTTAAGCCTTTTACTACCTTGGTCTTATGTGTAAATCTGCTTATAGTCTTCCAAAGCTCAAATACTTTCTTGGTTTTTTTTTTAATACAAATTCTATATTTATTTGATTGTTGATTGGTTGGCTTTTGAAGCTGCCCAACTCCAAAAAGACTCTTGGTGAGTTCACATTTTGAAAATATGGCATGATTTTTTTTTAAAAAAACTGTTAATTGTTATTTTCCCTTCTAAAACCCTTTCAAGCCTTTTCCCCCTCCTCTTAGATCTGCATCTGTTTAAATTCTTCAGATATGTCTACAGCTGCTAGAGAAATCCTTTGTTTAAAACTTTGATGCAACATAAGAAAAACAAGCTTGCTGATAAATTGTTTTTACACTTACCTCTTAGAGAAAGTGGTGCAAATGGAGAGTTTAGATCCAACAGTTAATAGTTTTATGTATTACCTTTGATAGTGTATCTGAATTTAATTATTCCAATATATTATTTATTTATTTATTTATTTATTTATTTATTTATTTTGGTATTAGATAACAGATATTAGTATCAACATGGTAATGTATACATGAAATGAATACAAATACAAGAGACTATTAGGTCAGGAACAATAGGCATTCTGATGTAATTACACATGCCTTTAAAGACCTCTTAGGAATGGGGTGAAGTCGACAGTAGACAGTCTAAGGTTAAAGTTTTGGGGGTTTGGGGAAGAAACCACATTGTCAGGTAATGCATTCCAGGCATTGACAATTCTGTTACTGAAGTCATATTTTCTGCAATCAAGTTTGGAGCGATTTACCATAAGTTTGTATCTATTGTGAGCTTGTGTGTTGTTGTGGTTGAAGCTGAAACTGTGGTTAAGTATCCACTGACAGGTAGGACATTGTAACAGATAATTTTATGTGTTACTCTTAGGTTGGATCGAAGACAGCGAAGTTCTGAGTTGTCTAAGCCCAAGATTTCAAGACTGGTGACATATTATGTTGCGAGCTGAGGAATGGAGGACTCTTCCTGTGAAATGTCTCTGGACTCATTCGATTGTATTAATGTCTGATATGCAGTGCGGATTCCAGGCAGATGAGCTGTATTCGAGAATTGGTCTAGCAAAGGTTTTATATACCCTAGTTTGCAGTTCAATATTACCAGAGAAGAAGTTTTGCAAGATTAGGTTAACAACTCTTAATGCCTTTTTGGCAATAAGCCAGGCTGGCACGTTACATTTTATTTTTGTTCTGTAGTGAAAAATCAGGAAAAAATTCAGAAAAAATGAAGGGGGAATGGGTTGGATATTTCTTTGCTTCACCTGTTCCTAACAATTTGTGGTTTTTCATCTGTTCCCAATTAATATGAAAAATTCCAAATATAAACGGAAGCTTCTTGTTTATACAAACCTTCTTGTTTAAACAAATCTTGAAGCTGGGTACCAATTAGCATTTTTTAGCTTGTAATATTATTAGAATGAAATAAAACATCATTAAAATGATCAGAAACAACATTTAGAATCAGAACTGGTGATAAGTTAAGTCTCTTACATTTCATTATTTCTAAGAAACCATGCTCCATGTTTTACCATTAAATATTGAACAGCTGATATATATTTCTATGCTGAGCGTGGGAAGCTCAAACCCTATTAATGTGATTATAGGAAAGCAATTAATTCAATACAGGGAAGCAAGTAGTGCTGTTTCATATGACATTGGCCGCATAAAAATGATTGAACTTCCATTTTTCTTGATTAAACACTAATATGGGAAAGAAGCCTTATTTGAATGAGAATAAGAAGACCTGAACATTGGTGCATTATTTCTTTTTTACTGCATTATTTCGAACTCTGTCCGAGAAAACAATGCTTTGCCCTGAACACAAATCATCAGGAACACTATGAGAGGTAAATAGGAACTGGAGACTTTTTTTGCAGACATATAGGACAAGTGAAATGGGACGTTGTGGCTCAGTGGCTAAGATGCTGAGCTTGTCGATCAGAAAGGTCGGTGGTTTGAATCCCTAGCACCGTGTAAAGGAGTGAGCTCCCGTTACTTGTCCCAGCTTCTGCCAACCTAGCAGTTCAAAAGCACGTAAAAAATGCAAGTAGAAAAATAGTGGTTCAATGTAACAGTGTTCCGTGCGCCTTCGACGTTTAGTCAGGCCAGCCACATAAGCATGGAGATGTCTTTGGAAAGCGCTGGCTCTTCGGCTTTGAAACGGCGATGAGCACCGCCCCCTAGAGTCGGGAACGACTAGCACATATGTGCAAGGGGAACCTTTACCTTTTACCTTTAGGACAAGTGGAAAGAATTGTCCCATTCTTTGGCATCCTTCCTAGTTTTGGCCTAGTTCTCTATCAGGAAGTGGGATTCCCTGATGACATTTGCTAAGGAAAGGGAAATGACAACTTATTGTTCTTACACACACATTCACACACACACACTCATCACATAAACCTTTTCACAGATTCAGGCAAATCTGAGTTTCTTGTAATGTATGCTGATAGGCACAGGAGATAAAAGTTTCAAGCAGCAGATTTTGAGGGTCACAAAAAAAATGAGTGGCAAAGCTTACGTTTTTAATGTGTTGTTGACCTTTTCTGCCAAGAAACAGGAAAGGCCCTTGTGCTGTGTTGTGCTTCGGATGCCAAAATAATCCCTTGGCTGGCATAGACTGAAGGGCATTTTGGAGGAGGTGGAGAGCGATGCCATTTTCTCTTCAGTCCTAAGGAGCAAACTGTCTTAGATCAGACTCGTAGCCTTGTCATTCAAGCCCTATTAAAATTGTGTGTTAAAAGGACCACATTTGAGAGCTGCCTTAGGCTGATAGGTTTCTTAGTCTGAGATCATGGCAAATCCACTTTGAATTGTAATCAGGTTTCTCTGTCAGCCGTACAAGACCCTCTATGGCAGTGTTTCTCAACCTTGGCAACATTAAGTCCTGTGGACTTCAACTCCCAAAATCCCCCAGCCAGCACAGCTGGCTGGGGAATTTTGGGAGTTGAAGTCCACAAGACTTAAAGTCACCAAGGTTGAGAAACACTGCTCTATGGTATGATTCCTTTGCCTTTTACTAGACTGGTTTCTCCATAAGCTTAATGTTCTGCCTTATTAACTATAATCAATAGCTTCATTTTAACATTTATCTATTTCATAAGATAAAATATAAATTCCAGCTTTAATCAAAATTGTTCTTGAAAATAACTAGGCTTGTACCACTGCAAACCAATGCCCATCCCCCCATTTCAAGACAGTTACGACTGTCATTGCACAACCACAATTCCTACAGTGAAGATTCTGAGTCCACTAACAATGAAGTCCCTGGGAAATAAACAAAAAATGGCTGTGTATTTGCTGGAATGCCGCATTTGATAAACTTAAAGAACCCCCAATAAACATAAAAGCAAACCTCATCCTAAAATAATTTTCCTAAGAATCTTCCCCCAACTTCCCTATATCAAGACTCCTTTGGAAAACAAGAATATACATTTAGGCAAAGGGGAAGCCTGGGCTGCTGCATTTAATGGAAACTGCATTCCATGTGGTCCATTTGTATTGGATAATTGCCATATTGGCTGGCAATTATGAGAATCATAATTGAACACATTTGGAAGGCTGGCTTTTAGTTTCCTTAAGGAGCACGTGACTGGTTGAAATCCAACACAGCACACTTACTGATAAGTGAGGATACACATCAGTATTTTTCCCCCTGTAGATTCTACTTAGTTCTTTAGAGATGACTCACCCTGCTCCCCATGGCATGGAAAAGCCTGCTAACTGTTTTTAAAATGTTGTAGCCTTTAACTCAGTCACAGTTCAACTACAGAAAAAAAATACATTTATTTTTAGCTTTCTAAATGCATAATGTTTTCCTTCTGCTGCTAGAAAAAATATACAATACCTCAAAATGATGACATTTTTGGTGACACACACACAGGGGCTGGGATCTGTCCAGTTGTTGTTGGCTGTTTTAGGTTGCTGGAAGAACCAAACTCCTGTCCACTCATTGGACACTGTTCTCCAGAGCCATTTTTGGCTTAGGCTGTAGGGAGATTGGCCACCACCAGGTTTCTGCAAAAGCATCTGCTCATGGCAATGTTCGGCACATTTGTTAGATGTTATATTGACTGCTGATATATAGAAGTTCCTTCTTTTTGAAAGAGCAATAGAGTCATAAGTTAAGGAAATGGGAGTAGTATTTTCCTGTTGGAATACTGGTCCTTGGATATGTGTGTGTGTGTGTGTGTGTGTGTGTGTGTGTGTGTGTGTAAGCCTACTTACATGTACTGTATACAGGTGTCTCTCATTCAGTCTTTTGTTGTTGTTGGCATTTTGGTACCTTCAAGTCAGTGTTGACTTCTGGCAATTGCCTGGACTAGTCCCAGCCATTATTTTGTGAGATTTAGAAGTGGTTTCTTCTCTCAGTTCTTCCCAGCACTGAGAGATTGATTGGCCCAAAGTCATCCAACAAAATTTTTACCTAAGGTAGGATTAGAACTCAAAGTCCCTTGTACCTTAACACTAACAGGGCCCCATTACTTCATTTACTGTTATTTTATAAATTATCTTCCTTGCTGTTTGTATTTATTTGCTTTTTTGATGTTATACTGGTTCACTGTTTTTTAATTGTTTTATAATTTTAGTATTGCAAGCTACCTGGAGTCACTTGGTTGAGTTGGGTTGCTATAGAAATAGAATGAATGACTGTCTGAGTCTCTGGAAGGGGGAGGAGGGAAGGAGAGGAAGGAAGGAAGGAAGGAAGGAAGGAAGGAAGGAAGGAAGGAAGGAAGGAAGGAACCTGGCTCTCCATTCAGTCTTTAGAGAAATAAAAATGCTTTCTCATCCCCCACCCCTATTTTTTCTTCTTCCTTTTTTCTTTCCTCTTGTTCTGTGTGGGCATATGCATGGAGGCATCTCACGCACGTAGCACTCCATCCTCAGTAATTTATGATTATCAGTAAACAATTCCTGCTGAATCTCTTCTCCAATTCATCTTACAGCTGCCTGTCCTCATTCTTCAGTTAGAATAGCACAATTCCAGAAGAATGCTAAACGTATCCCCAAAATGAGCCTATCAGCTGATAGCCAGGCTCTCTTTCAATGCACAGATATGAAAATTACACAGAGAGAGCTTCTGCCTCCCGATGCAATTAATGAGTTCTTCCTTGCAGTTTTGTAGTCCCATCCTGCTTCCTTTGGCCCACAATGTAGGTATTATGAAGTCTTTCATCTGCCACTCTAATCACGCCTGCCCCTCCAGCTTCCCAGCATTGACAAGAGCCCAGAGGTATTTTTGCAAACAAATAAATGGGGCAGGCAATCAATCAGCCTCCCCTATTTTGCTGTACCTATACAGGACAGCCAACAATTTGAACCACAAAACAGAGATATGTGGACAATTACAACTTCCCCTTTGAACCAAGTATTCCATGCAGCATTAGAAAAAATGAGTGGGGAATCTCTTTTCCCTCACTTTTTCTGCCCCAAATATATTGTTTATACTTACAGTTAGGAGGGAAGAGAAGAAAATGGGAAAATAATTTATGGATAATATTAAATGAATCATTAAGTGATAAATGTTGCTGTACACCAGATTTGTTTTTTGTTATCAGGTTAAGCGGAAAGTGGAAGATGTAGAAAGAAGAATCAAGGGTTGATGTTTATAAAAGAGCCTCCTTCCCTCCCTTCCCCTCCTCTCTCCATTTTTTTGGCTTCATATTTCTGGATATAGACCCATTCTCCTGCTTTCACTTTTGAAATCCCAAGATGCCAAGTTTTTTAAAAAAACAGTGACACTTATTTCTCTCCGAAAAGTTTTTTGTGATGGCAAACAAATTCACGCAGGCGTATTCAATGTGCTTTTCTTAATTAAGAGTTCCATTACATAGATCTTAATCACGAATTCATGAATATTGCATAAATGTAGGCAGGAAAAAATGTGCAAGACGAACACAAGTGCCTAAACTCATTGAGGGATGAAAACATATTGACAGGCTAAAAAGGAATAACCAAGATAGTGGACTATCATATTAATTTCTTACAAGGACTATCAATCCTATAAGATAAACCAGTCCAGGAAATCAATGTGACAGAGGCCTAAGACTACTTTTATTGTAATAGCTACTGTATATTAAGTAACAAGATCTTGCAAATTTGAATGGGCTTCTCTTCTCCCCGCTTTTATCATTTCATGAATTAGGAAGGGGCTTGCTCAGATATTTGCTCACATTAGTTTCATGGAAAGGCCTTGAAGCCACATTTGTCTCTTCTCTACCTTACTTGCAGCTTTTCCTCCTGTCCCCCAAGGCCATTCCCTATGTCCCTAGAATGAAAGAGCATTTCATTAACACAAGCCCCTGTGGCCTATCCCCTGTTTCTCTGGCCCCTTTTAAACATGGCTTTAGCACGCTTCCAAAGATATGCTATTCCAACATGGCACTGTTCCAGTATTTCACTAAACCCATACCCAAAACACTGACATAAAAACAGACCAAATTTGGGTAGATTATTAAACCTATTGTCTAGCCATCTCTCAAAAGTTGCCTCTTCCACAGTTCCAGTCCATATTAAGAAATGGCATTTCACATTTGGTAGGAAGAAAAGGCAGGAAATCCATCAATGGCTTTCTTTAATTTGTCCCATAGATAATGGTAAGAACAACAACAGTTGCCGGTATCATCACCCAATCAGAATAGTGCTCAGCAGAGCATTTTACCATATGCCAGCATACTCTTCTAATTCTAACTGGGAGCATTCGCATTAACCTGGTTGCAAAATAGAACCCTTACAGTATGCCAAGGGGTTAAAGGGGGAAAAAAACTATTTTTCTCTGTTTATTGAAAGAAAATTCTATTCAGATAATTCTATACAGCAGTGTAAAGTGAAGACAGTGAGCACCATGTCATCCTGGCAGCTGTTTTGTTTTCCTGTATCTGAAACTGCAAGTAATATATCATAATTAGATAGGAGCTGGACTAATAGACTCTAATATAGAACCACACAAAGCTGAACATCTGAATGAGCTAAAAAATGAGATACAAATTGATGTAAGCGATTCAAGCTTTCTTCCCTTTTCTTCTGCCATTTTCTGGCATGCATTTCATAGACAATGAATTACAATTAAACTGTAAGCTTCTTACAAGAGCCAAGGTGGCGCAGTGGTTAAAATGCAGCACTGCAGGCTACTGCTAGATCAGCAGTTCAGCGGTTCAAATCTCACTGGCTCAGGGTTGACTCAGCCTTCCATCCTTCCGAGGTGGGTAAAATGAGGACCCAGATTGTTGGGGGCAATATGCTGACTCTCTGTAAACCGCTTAGAGAGGGCTGAAAGCCCTATGAAGCGGTATATAAGTCTACTGCTATTGCTATTACTAGAAATCAGTGTTGTTGAGAGTCTCAGATAGAACTTACAATACAATAGCAGAGTTGGAAGGGACCTTAGAGGTCTTCTAGTCCAACCCCCTGCTAGGCAGGAAACCCTATACCAGTGATGGCTAACCTATTTGTTGTTGGGTGCCAAAAATTCGGGGGCGTGAGTGTGCTATCACCCACCTGTGCATGCATGCACAACACCCCCCATGCTCCCCCCATGCACACCGTACTACTTGCCTCCAAGCTGAGCTTGGTATTTCCTCTGGGAAGCTGTGGGAAGCCATTTTTGTCCTCCCCAGGATTCAGGAATGCCTCTGGAGCCTGGGGAGGGCATAAAATGGGCCCAATGGCCCAACTGGAAGTTCGGAAACAAACTTTGGGCCCATTTTTTTGGCCTCCTCAGGCTCCGGAGGCTTCCCTAAATCCCGGAGAGGGCAAAAACGGCCTCCCCCGGCCCTCTGGAAGGCAGAAAATCAGCTGGCCAACGTGCACATGCATGCTGGAGCTGACGGCTCACGTACCAGCAGATATGGCTCCGTGTGCCACCTGTGGCATGAATGCCTTAGGTTCACCATCACAACCCTATACCATTTCAGACAAATGGCTACCCAACATCTTCTTAAAGACTTTCAGTGTTGGAGCATTCACGACTTCTGGAGGCAAGTTGTTCCACTGATTAATTGTTCTAACTGTCAGGAAATTTCTCCTCCTCCTAAGTAGCTTCTCTCCTTGATTAGTTTCCACCCATTGCTTCTTGTTCTACCCTCAGGTGCCTTGGAGAATAGTTTGACTCCCTCTTCTTTGTGGCAACCCCTGAGATATTGGAACACTGCTATCATGTCTCCCCTAGTCCTTCTTTCTATTAAACTAGACATACCCAGTTCCTGCAACCGTTCTTCATATGTTTTAGCCTCCAGTCCCCTAATCATCTTTGTTGCTCTTCTCTGCACTCTTTCTAGAGTCTTTCTAGGACTTCCTGCAGAGGGACCAGAACAACTCTAAATTTTTGTGGGAGACTATTAAGAAGAATGCTAAAGTCTTGCTCTCTGCTAAACTTTGTGACCATCATCAGACAGTAGGGGCAAGTATGTATATTGAGACTCTTAGTTGTTCAGGGATCAGATGACTTTGTATTTATTTTGTCATAGAAATATTTGGATTCTAGCTATTTCCATACTTGCCATCTTGCCAGGAATTGGCAAGTTACAGAAATTCCATTATTGTTCAAAATTGCAATGTTGCTATTAAACTCCCATTTCAAGATTTCTGCATTATTCTCATGTCTTTTTTTTAAGACCCAGCTTGCTGTTCTTTTTCTTATTTGCACTATAAATGCAATACCAATCCGTCTGGTGCTCTAATTGAGCCTCATTACAGTAGGTGATATCAGTGGGTGAGCATCCCTCATATGCAAAAGTTTGGTTCTATGCTTTAGGAATGGTTAGAATATCTCAAAGGGACCAGAAATAAAGGGCAGGAGTTCAACACAAGCAGAACACAAATGTGTCCCAAAGGTGCTTTTTCAAGAGGCAACTGGACTTTCTGGTTTTTCTTTAAAGACGTTTTGCTTCTCATCCAAGAAGCTTATTCGGCTCTGACTGGATGGTGGGGAAGGGAAGGATTTATACCCTTGCAGACAGCTGGTCATTTGCATGCAATTAGATGAGAAGGGAAACATCTTCAAAGAAAAATCAGGAAGTCCAGTTGCCTCTTTAAAAAGCACCTTTGGGACAACCATAACCTGGATGACTGAGAATCTTCATAGAGAGAATACAAATGTATTTGGTTTTTTAACCCAATTCAATATTTATTCAATGAACTATATTATGTTGAGGACTACATAAAATGGGGACGAGATGTACATTATTAATTTGACTTCAAGAAATGAGTATTTGCCCTGTATTGGTCTATGATGCCTAGATCCAAAAAAGACCATAACAGCAGCAACAACAATAAATCAATTAATTATATTATTTGCATTATTTCAGTTTCTTACTGTCTACGAAGTCAAACTAATTAACCTAGGATTTAATTTTCATGGAAAGTGTTTAACTTAGGCTAATGTGAGCTTAACTGTTTTAGGTATAGCTCTCTTGTTTAGGTATGGCAATCTGGCAAAGCATAATAAATTATTTTTGTTCTCCTGAGACTGCAAAGTCCAGAATGTTTAGTATCTGTCAAGCTACAATTTATTGCTTAAATTGCCTTTTGGGAACAATCATTGCAAGAATGCTTTTGCTTGACCATTGAAACGGAAGATTAATAATTAAAACCTGTCTATTAAAAAAGTGTTAGACTCATGCAGTGAAGAAGACTTTTTATTTTTTATGAGATGGAGCAGTGACTTCCCATTGTTTTCTGTTTGCACCATTCATCACTTCTAAATGCTGTGTGGTACACAATCCCAGCATGCATCGCACAGCAGGGGACATTCCTGGCATGACAGCTGCCATGTCTGCAGCTGCACTGGAGGGAAAAGAGGACTGCGATGTGGTGCTCGGTCTCCAAAGCAAGCTGCACTTGAGCTGTCACTCTTGTTTTCCAGGAGGCAATAAACAGGCAGATGGCCTTATTATTATTATTAGCATTGTTGTTGTTGTTGTTGTTGTTGTTGTTGTAATGAATGCTTGGCAAGTGCAACACAGGCCATGAAAGGCACTACCATAGGGAGCAAGCCAGGACCATCAGCTCTCCGCCTAGGATTGTCATCACTGTCAGTGCCACTCATGTGACAAATGAACCCAGACCTGGAGAGGGGAATAGGGAGGAGGAAGAAGGTGTTGCTGTCTCAGATCCTAGAGATGGGTGATGCTACAACAGCTGAGAAATGGGTAACTAGAAACCTGTCCTTGCAGGTTGAAAAGAATTAAGGCAGAGCAAAGAAAAAGAAAAAGAGGTGATGATCAAAAGACTCTCTTCTATAAATACTTTGTGATATACAACACCAGTCCTCCCTAGCCAGGTGTTAATTAACTAACAGTAACAGTGTTGGAAGGGACCTTGGATATCATCTAGTCCAACCCCCTGCTCATGCAGAAGTCCTATACTAGGGATTCAAACTGCTGAACTGCCGACCCTTCCGATCGACAAGCTCAGCATCTTAGCCACTGAGCCACCCTATTGGTCCTTTACTGCCAGGGTTTTTATGAATGCTGTATCTAAAGGGAACAGCAGTCTAAAAAAGGCTTTTACTATGTTATGCTAAACAATCTTAGACGTGTCAATTCCCAAAAGAAGAGGCAAATGCACAAGAAATTTCCAGAACTCCTTTGTCAGATAAGATGCTTTTTGTAAAAACTTGGCCTATGAAAACATTTGAGGAACCCAAAAGCTTGGCAACGTTTTGGCTGATATTGCCCAACTGTGGATTTTGAATGTTGTGTGAAGGTCTCTTTATTTAGTGCAAATCACAGAATTTTATTATTTAACTATTACGTATTCTGCTACACAGATTCATAAATTAGGACGCTGCCTTGTGTCAGTCTACATACACCAAGACCTTTCATCTGTTTTATGCTTTCCTGTAATTGTCTAATTCACATTAGCCTCTTTAGTCCTAAAATTCTCTGGTACTTATCCAAGCCTAGATGGATGTAAATGCAGGGACCACTTCCTGGGAATCCTTAATTGTAAGATGTGCTCAATATGTATCACAACAGGCTTTGGAAGCACAGCTCTTTTTAGCCTGTATTCCTTACTACTCTTTCAACTTTCTTACCATAATTATTTTATCATTCTTCATCAATATTTCTCAATTGAAAGGCTCTTCATTTCTATCATAATGTGAGTTTATCCACTTCACCTTGACCTTGCTATAAGACAATAGCAATGATGTTGGAATAATATGGGCTCAAATAACTTTTAAACTGATAACTTCATTGCTATTGCTTGGTGATTTCACTATTTTCCATCTTCTCTAATTTTGGTAATAATGTAATTTGATTGCTAATTTCCTTTGACTGTAAGCCATTAGAGAGATACACTCCCACCTTGTTCTCATAATAACTTCCTTGATATAATTTAGGCTAAAGAGCCACAGTCTGCATTCTGTGATTTATGCAAAAAAATTCAATCCCACTTCACTGGACATTTATCTTGTCAAGTTATGCTTCCTCTACTTCCAATTTATCATAGTTTATCCGTTTCATGTCTAGTACCTCATTTTCTGATCTCGTATTGACTCTGCTTTTTTCTTAATTGACATCTCCTGCATTTGAATCTCTTGATGCATTAACAATAGTAGTTAACTCTGCCAGTTGAGCAGTGCTTGATTTTTTTAGTTTGAGCCTACAAAAAAAACAAATCTTAAAAAGATGTCCTTGTCCATGGTAATTTCCAGTTCTATGGAGCATTGAGACCTATGTTTGTAAATGAGAAGACAAGTACAAAAAAATACAATAGGAATTCCTTTCATACAGTTGTAAGTGATTTCTTTGCATTCCTGCAATAAGCCAAGCACTGTTATACTGAAGTTTAATTTCCATTCAAGCCAAGTCCCTAGAGATTTTCTATGATATTCCACTATCACGGTTACCACTTTCCAGAAAAGGGCCCTCCAAGCATGCTGCAGAAATTAGCATGTGACTTCCAAGTTTGCCCACCAATTAACAAATTGCTTAGTTAAGCCCTCCTCGGTCTAGTGTCTCCAGCTACATTATAGCTACTTTGTAGACTTGCTAGCAATTCTTGTGCATCATTATCCTCACATAAATCACTAAAGGACACCAGATTAGTAAAGGATGATTAGATTATAAATTGGCCTCAGCAGTATATGAATATCTAACTAAGCAAGTAGTCATGATTTGCCTCCATGTTGTCAGAAGGGATGGATCTGTGTAATCTACACACATGAACTCCAGTGATTTAATGAGGAAATGTGATTAAAAGGCCCAGGAAAGTTCAGCATTCCCACAGCTGCTAATATTTTTACAGGAAATTACAAACAGCTTGCTATAGATTTTAGAGACATGTTGATGGATCACCAGTTCACTTCATTGAATGAAGTGGAATAGCCTTTTGATTGAGATTCTGTGTTTCTTTGTCCATACGTCAGCCATATGCATTAGCCACAGATGCTAGAGAATCAAAGGCTGTCTACTGACAGATAGGGAGCTTTTTCTTCCACTTTGTTATGAGCCTGTATCAATGTCAATAGATAAGCAATATTTAAATCCTAGGCAAGGAATAAGTCATTTTATCTTCTGAATACATTTTAGCATAACTGTCACATTCAATCAAACTGAAGAGTAGTCAAAGTAGAAAAAATAATAATATTGCTCAACATAAGGTATGTTTTTATACTTCAGTGCAGTATTACTCCACACAACAAAACTTTCAGTGTTAAGAGATTCTTTGCCAAGAGCTCAGAAGTGTGCAAGGATCCCAGAAGGGCCCCTGCTTTTCCAAAGAATTATAGATGATAAAACAGCAGAAGGGATACCTAGGATGCTGCTCGGAGAAAATAAAGAAATCCAATCAAGCACAGGTAAGAGCTTTTTATAAGAAGAGAATAGAATGGAATGATAGAATAGAATAGAACAGAATAGAATTATTTATTGGCCAAGTGTGATTGGACACATAAGGAATTTGTCTTTGGTGCATATGCTCTCAGTGTACATAAAAGGACAAGATACATTCATCAAGAATCATAAGGTGCAACACTTAATTATAGTTATAGGGTACAAATAAGCAATCAGGAAACAATCAATATCAATATAAATTATAAGGATACAAGCAACAAAGTTACAGTTATGCAGTCGTAAGTGGGGAAAGATGGGTGATAGGAGCCATGAGAAGACTAATAGTCATGGTGCCTTAATGAATAGTTTGACAGTGTTGAGGGAATTATTTGTTTATCAGAGTGATGGCATTCAGAAAAAAACTGTCCTTGTGTTTAGTTGTCTTGATGTGCAGTGCTCTATAACATCGTTTTGAGGGTAGGAATTGAAACAATGTATGTCCAGGATGTGAGGGGGTCTGTAAATATTTTCACAGCCCTCTTTTTGACTCTTGCAGTATACAGGTCCTCAATGGAAGGCAGGTTGGCCGTAATTGTTTTTTCTGAAGTTCTAATTATCCTCTGAAGTCTGTGTCTGTCTTCTTGGGTTGCAGAACCAAACCACACAGTTATAAAGATGCAGATGACATACTCAAAAATTTCTCTGTAGGGTAGAAAGGGGAAGAGAAAGAGTAGGAGTAGGAGAAAGGCACGGGAAGAAGGAAGGGGAAGGAGAGGAGGAAGGAGGAAAGTAGAGAAGGGAGGGAGAGAGAAAGGAAAGGGAAAGGAAAGGAAGATGGAAGGGAGAGAAAAGGAAGGAGAGAGGGTAGGAAGGGAAAGATGAAGAGTAGGAGCAAAGGAGAGGTAAGGGAAGAAGGAAGGGGAAGGAAAGGAGGAAGGAAGAAAGTAGAGAAGGGCGAGAGGGTGAAAAGAAAGAGGTAAGGAGAGGAGGGTGGAAAGAAGAGAAAGAGGAGGAGAGAGGGTAGGAAGGGGATGAGGAAGAACAGGAGTAGGAGAAAGATACAGGAAGAAGGAAGGGAAAGAAGAGGAGGAAGGAAGAAAGTAGAGAAGGGAGGGAGGGAGAAAAGAAAGGGAAAATAAGGTGGTGTTATAACAGGAGGAAGGGATGATAAATAAAGCAACCCAAACTGTATATTATAACCTATTAAATGAAATAATAAATGTATAAGAATGATAAATGCTAAAACACTTGTAACCAAACGACATGCTATATGTGATGATGGGTTTTTTTCTGTTTTGTTTTTTGTTTTTGTTTTTTTCTTTTCATTGTTGTGGATATGTGTTGTCTATGCAACAAAAATAATAATAATAAAAAAAATTATTAAAAAAACATTCCTCTGTAGAACTGTATCAGCAGCTCCTCGAGCGGTTTGAGCTTCCTGAGTTGGTGCAGAAAGAACATTCTTTGTTGTGCTTTTTTGATGATGTTTTTGATGTTAGGTGTCCATTTTAGGTTTTGACGTCTTAAGGATTATCTTGAGGTGGTAAGGTTAATAAAACGAGTGATTTTTCTGCCCTTATTGCATCTATGGAGAGCTCACCAACAGCCTGTTTAGAGGGACCCATCCCTCCTACTCTTCTCAATAAAGAGAGCTGAAGGGAATACCATCAGACCTTCTCTGAGGATTGCCTCAGACAGCCATCAAATAAAATTGCCCAAATTCATGTGGACTTGGAGTCTGGCTGTACAGATCCCAGGCAATTGCCTAAGGCACAGTTTTGCCTCAGAAGAGTGAACCGGTTGGCCCTGAAGGGCAGAGTTTCAGCATTGTAAGCTTGGCACCTGTCTTAGATCCCTGTCTCTCCAGGTTAATTAAAGTCTGTTGGGTGGTTGCAAGTGGGAGGATCCAAGCAGTGGTTGACTGTCCATACCTTAAAGGACCACTGGATCCACCAGTGGTGGGTCTGCAGGCCAGAAAGTCATGGAAGAAGCATATTGTTTGAACCCCTTCCAGACAGGATTCATATCTGGTCATGGTACTGAGAGAGTATTGATCTCACAGGTTGCATAATCCTGAGTCTGCCAAAGAGAAGTGTGATCTCTCAACATTTTGATATCATTAATTATGGCATTTTTCTGGGCCACTTTAAGGAGTTGGGAGTGGGAGGCATGATGCTACAATGGTTCTCTTTTCTCCAGGGCCAGTTCTAGTGGGTGTTAGTTAGAAGGAGAGAGATCAAACCTGAGGACCCTGCTTTGTGGGGTGCTCTTTGGATTATTGTGATATAAGGTGAAATGAATTTGTAAGCAGTAGCTGATCCAAAATGCAGCAGTGGGGGCAATTTCTGACATTTCTTATTTTGCCAGCAGAACACACTGTTCCAGAAATTGTAGGGGCTCCCAGGGGGCTTGCAGGTATGACTCAAGGTATTGGTTGGCACTTACATATAAAGTCTACATGGCAAAGGGCCAGGCACTTTGAAAATCATCTATCCCAATTAATGATCCTTCTTCTATATGTCCTATGTAGACCAGCCAGGAAGCATGACCAGGTGGGCTAACTCTATTTTAAGGCTAAAAGAATCTTGCAAGTCTAAAAGTAAAATCTCCTGTTGTCTCTTTTTACCATTTGATAAGTTAGGGCAATGGTCTCCAACCTTGGCAACTTTAAGACCTGTGCAAAGCTGGCCGAGGAACTCTGGGAGTTGAAGTCCACAAGTCTTAAAGTTGCCAAGGTTGGACACCACTGACTTAAGCTACATCCTTTCTAAGTTTCTTCACCCATTATTCAGCTGTGGCTCCCCTTCTTTTATCTGATCATTCCCCAAGCAGCATCTCTTCTCCTTGTCTCCCAAGGTCATTACTACGTACCATTTCATATATCACTAATTACTGCTTAACTATGGTAAATTGGGACCAGCAGCTCCACCACTAAGCTCAACCTGTTTTAACCTGCAGATCAAAAACATGCCTGCACTCTTTTATGAAATCTGTCCTTACCATTGACTGGATAAATAATTAAAGTTTATAAAATTGATGAGCTAGAAAACAACAGGAGAAAGCAACAATCCATATGGGACACAAAATATTGTTTGAACTCTAATGATTAGCTTCAAAGCTTCTAGTTTTTCAAAAGCAACCCTAAATGTTTTCGCTGTAATTCACACTTCTATAATTTTGTCCCATTGGAGAGGGGTGGGTGAAAATGAAAAAGCCACCATTTTAAAGCAAAAGAACAAACATATAGACCAAAAAAAAACCCTCTCTAGACGCTGCATGCTAGCATCAAACTAAATATATCTGTTTTGGTACAATAAATGACAGATGGTCAGAGTTCTATTATCCAAATACTTGTTCATTGGCATCTAGGTATCTGGTGCCAAAACATTGCAAAAATAAGTACCAGGATGATAGTATTGCTTCACATTCTCCAAATTCCAGGCACACTGCCAACTTCCAAAGGATTTCTGATGAATTCAAAGCATGAAATTCTTAACTTTAAAGGATGAGGAAGTATAAATAGGAGATGTTAATACCATGGACTAAGAAACCAGCATAACAGAGTATGATAAAACATACTGAACATGTTTTGAACATTAAAAGATACAGTACTAACCATATACCATAGTAGCCTATTATTAAATTGCAGTCATGTCTGGAGAGACATAATTACCTGCTGCTGTTTTATATTAATATTTTTTATGAGCATATATGAGGTCACTAACTCAAAGCTTGTGGACTGAACACTGTGGGCATTTAGCCTCATCAGCAACACAGTAGAGTTTCTTTTCCCCATTCTGATACCATTCGGTTGTGTTGAAATTACCACTCTCAGTTTTTCCAGTCAACTGGGCCTTGCATAAAACTTAACTGATTAATATGACCTGTAACATAACTCACATTCAGAACTTATTACAATTTGTATGAAGCAACCTCAACATGTCTGGAAATTGAGGAAGTTGCTATGGTCACAATACTTCCAACTGCGTTCATCAGAAAATCCACCGTGTACTTTCAGCAATTGGGTTTAGCACATAATATGAACATGGCTATTTACTGAGATAAGCATTTCCAGTGTGTTCTCTTTTACATTTCAAGACTTCTGGCAGCCTGGAGTTGGATTCAAACCTCTCTCATTTACCATCTTCTGAAAAATAATAATTTGGTGCTAAAAAACACAAGAGGAACAAAAAGGCATCCATACAGATGGCATGGTGAGATCTGTCAAGATAGCAATCTGGCTATGGAAAAATTGTAGTACAAAAGATGCTGGGGTGAAATTACTCTATTATACCAATAAGACAGTGATTTAAGGGTCTCCTTCAGCATAGCTATGAGCAGGTTAAAAGAGGTTGAAGTTTATTTCAAAGAAATAAACAGATTTCAGCCTGATCAGTAGCAATACTGACGAGTCTTTAAGGCATGTAAGGAATCCAAATGATCGTGCTATTTAAAAGCCACTTCCAGCTACTTCTACATGCTGTTTCTAATGCACTCAGGAAAGCCATTTGATAATGCATTTAGGAAAGCCACTATCAAAATTCAAACTTAACCTGTTGTAGTCAGAAAAGTATGACCATGTTAAAATTAAAACCTGAAAGTTTTCAGAGAGGATGTTCAAAAAGTGAACTGTAGATTAAGAGACATGTAGGTATCTAGAAAGGCAGATGCGGGCGTGTGAGTGTAAAACTGAGATCCCAGCCATCAACCACTTTTCATTCATTCATGATGTATTATTTATTAATGGCAGATTTCTAAACACAAAACTCATTAGTAACTCATTAGTACCCACAAGATGAACTGTTAACTTCCCATTTTTCTTAGAACTCATTCACTCATACACTCAAAGCCTCTTACAGCTGGCTTTGGTAGATGAAAGATGCATTTGTTCTTTGTTGAGAGCAGAATGAGAGACAAGAATCCCAGAGACTGTGGAGGGGTGGGTGGGGGAAGAGGAACTTATGGATGAGGAACAAATTGGTATGGGTATAATCTACTCTACTTCAACCCATCTAGATAATGTCATTTCAAGAGTGCTTATTTGGTTTTTCAGTTGCACAGCATTTTTGGAATACGGTCTTTTTGAAATAGCAATTATAAACTGGTAACAGGTGGACTAACAGTTTAAAACCAGAGGGCAGGGCAAGACTGATGACTGAGCCTGCATTCAGTTCACTGGTATGTGCATCTGTGATCTCCCTTGGGAAGCCAGCCTTGCACAGTAGTTGGAGAATTTGCTGTGAGCACTGGATGCATTTGGCATCCTGTCTGCATCCTTGGAGACGAGTCATTTTTTTTAAGTGGCATTATTCCTTGAGCAATTATGCCAGTGCAATTGTGAAATTTCTTGGAGAATTAAGATAAGGGGAATTGACACTCTTTCAATGGATGTAGAAGAAGAATGTTGAAGTATACCAGTTAGGGACATAATACGTTAGTGGGATAATCCACTGCTGACTAAAATATAGAGTCCAGGCACTTCAACAGTAGACAATGTTGTTTATATATACCCATCTTTGAGGTCATGGTTGACTGCACGTTGTGTAAGCAGCTTTTTTGGGATTTAGTTTATCTTAAGGGAAATATAGGTAGTCCTCAACTTATGACCACAATTGAGCCCAAAATTTATGTTGCTAAGTGAGAAATGTGTTGTGAGTTTTGCCCTATTTTACAACTTTTCTTGCCACATTTGTTAAGTGAATCACTGCAGTTGTTAAATTAGTAAAATTGTTGTTAAGTGAAATCTGGTTTCCCCATTGACTTTGCTTGTCAGAAAGTTGCAAAAGGGATCACATGTCCCCAGGACACTGCAACCGTCATAAAGCTGAGCCAGTTGTCAAGCTTCCAAATGTAAATCACTTGACCATGGGGATGCTGCAACGTTCATGTGTGAAAAATGGTCATGTCACTTTTTTCAATGCCGTTGTAACTTCAAATGGTCACTAAGGGAACTGTTGTAAGTTGAGGACTACCTCTATATATGATGACCTGTTCAGGACTACATGGAGATAATAGTTTAAATCTTCCCCTTGCTAAATACATTTTATTTTTTTAAAAATCTACTTCTTTTTCTAAACTCTAATGATACCTAATGAGAACGAAGGACTCACTGGAGAAGAGCCTAATGCTGGGAAAGATTGAGGGCAAAAGAAGAAGGGGAGGACAGAGAATGAGGTGGCTGGATGGAGTCACCGAAGCAGTAGGCATGAGCTTAAATGGACTCCAGAGGATGGTAGAGGATAGGAAGGCCTGGGGTCACAATGGGTTGGACACAACTTCGCAACTAACAACAACAAAGACACCAGTGGAATTCTATAAAATAACTGCTTTAAGACAGGAAAGCCTGATAGAATTTTGATGAAATAAATGACGGGTTTGATGGAAGCTTTAAGATTTTCATTATTATTATTTTTATTGTTATTGGATTTATATGCCGCCCTTCTCCCAAGGACTCAGGGTGGCGTACAACATAAAAGAAAACACATATTACAAAAATTAAAAGGGACATTAATTAAAGTATCCACAAAAATCCAATTGATATTTGCAATACAAATTTAAAAATTAAATTAAAATTAACAACCAAATTAATCCTATATTTTATTCTATTCAGGCCAGGCCGGCTTGCTGGAAAAGCCAACTTTTTAGGGCACGTCAGAAGGACCGGAGATCAGGGATTATGCGAAGCTCCAGGGGCAGCTCATTCCAGAGGGAAGGTGCTCCCACAGAGAAGGCTCTCCCCCTGGGGGTCGCTAGCCGACACTGTCTGGCCAACGGCACCCTGAGGAGGCCAACCCTGTGGGATCGCACTAGACGGTGGGATGCTACTGGTGGCAGTAGGTGGTCTCGCAGGTATCCTGGACCTAAGCCATGTAGCGCTTTAAAGGTCATAATTAGTACCTTGAATTATGCCTAAATTACACGTGAAAGGCTGTTTGCATGGATACATTTGGAGTATAATGTAGTTTTGATGCCTGGTTGTTTAAGTATCTTTTTAAATTTTATTAAGAGTGGACTAGTATTTTTTTTTTGTTTGAAAATAATAATGAAATGTGAAGAGGTTCAAATTCTAAGTTATTTCAATGAAAATATATCAATGTAAACTCTAAGGATTGTAATAAACCAATGGCTCTTAACACCCAAATTCTTCTGCATTATTGTCTGTTCTGTAAATGATATATTCTTTCCCTTGTTTGAGAGAAATTATTCAAAAGGTAGAGCTGTACAGAGCTTGAAACAGGAATTCTAAATACAAGATGCAGATATTCTGCTTTACCATGACACCTTAACTAGAAAAATCACCTTTCCGCCATGATTCAGAACTAGCCCTGCCCACCCTATTACCCAAAATATGTTTTGGGATTATAAACTCCCAAACTGCTGTCCGTTGGTCATGTTAGTTTGAGAATCTGGAAGTAGTTTAGGTTAAAGCATACTTTGGCTTCTTAACCTGGACAGTTTGTTTCTCAATCACTAGTCACCAACCTCCCACCCGATTTTGGCAGAAAATTACAAATCTGAAGGTACCAAATATTTGATTTAACTCTTAGATAGATAGACTTTTGGCAGAAGACAATTCAACTAGATAGGATTTTTTTTCAGATAAAAATGGAGCCTTAAATACAACAAGGTATTGCCATTACTGTGCAAAAACTCAGAGATTTATATATACATACAATATGAATATATAAGTATACATATATGTAGAGATAGAGGAAAGGTTACAAAGAGGCCATTTGCAGCACACTGCCATGACTCAGTAACTGTTTACCTCAAATGTCTATGAACTCACCTAATCAGCAGCACAGGACCCATCAAGAGATGTGAGACTCTACCCTGGCTGGAATGTTCTTAAAGATTGACAAGGAGAATCCACCAATAACAATGATGTTGCTATATATTCTTTGCTTTGCTTGTTAAAACTGTATAAAAAGCAATAAACTCTGCGAAGGCAGATAGACATTTTGGATACCCTGCTATGACTGGTGTCTGAATCCATCATATGTGTGTGTGTGTGTGTGTGTGTGTATATATATATATATATATACACACACACACATATACATACACACACACATACACACATACACACATACATACATAATACATACAGCCTTTCACACTGAAGGGACTTGTTTGCTTCCTGAGGAAAGCTGAAGTAAAATCTAAGCACAATCATGGCCATGTGATTTTTCATTAGCAACCAAGTTACCAGAACCAACTGCAATCACTAATCAAGTATTACCCATACATGATAGAAAATGCACACGATGTTTTCAGTTCTAGAAAAATTGGTGGCTCATGCACCAGAGAAAATTCAAGGGGCCAATAAAAGACTTCAGTCTCAAATTATAAAGAACACATAACCTGCAGAAAGGGGAAAAATCAGTGAAGGGGATAACTGCAAACAAAGAGAAACCAGATATAATTAACAATGGGTCTACTTATGAAACTCATGCTAATGGAAAATATGACAGAGATAATGTTATATGGTCCATCTGCACTTCTCATTTGCAGAGGTATTTTCACACATTACTGAAAAGCACTAGCCAGCAATCTCTTCACAAATAATGTAACAGCTGCTATTCAGCTTTCCTTTTTACTACTGTAGGAAACCCCCCCCCCCCTTCCAAGAATAAAACGTTCTTTATTCTTAATATTAAAAAGAGGCAGAATAGACTATTTCCCCTGAAGGAGGAGAGACATCATAAAGGCAGAAACCAGTCACAGTCTTCCTGCTATAGGAAAAACAACCTCAAGAAGAACCCTGAACCCTGAAGTCTTTAGCAGTGGTGGGATTCAATTTTTTTTACTACCAGTTCTGTGGGCGTGGCTTTGTGGGCGTGGCAGGGGACTGATACTGCAAAATCCCCATTCCCTCCCCACCCCACTAACCTGCTTTCCAGCTCCGTTCTCCTGTTCAGAGCAACAGCTGGGAGGCTGGGCGGCAGCGGGGTAGGGCCAGCCTATTTGCCAGTTCTCCGAACTACTCAAAATTTCCGCTACTGGTTCTCCAGAATCTGTCAGAACAGGCTGAATACCACCTCTGGTCTTTAGGAATGGATATTTTGTATCCATTCAGAAAGCTGGGCCACTCTATTCATAAGAGCAGCCAGAAACTCCAAATAAGCAACACAATAGGCAAGGAGCCGAAGCGGACAAGATTAGCTCAGACAAACAAAACACCTAAGGATTTGCATTGCCCCTTTTGCCTGTAGAGCCAGCCATGACTCCTACATGACCCCATAGGAATCTGGCAACAGCCATTAAAATATTAAACAACATAGTCTTACAGAGGAATAGGCATCTCAATCACAAAGCTTCAAAGAATGTATAAAAACCCACCTATTCTCAACCCCATTTTGTCCGCCACCTCAGAAACACGCTGCTGTCACTAGTTTCTAACTCCCAAATGAACAGAGACTTCCGTTCCTACAGCCTGCCGCCATTTTATATCCAGTGTCTTTCTCACGGCCTTGGAACTGGACCAGATTTTTTTCCCAACACTACATTAGAAGTTTTCAATCATTTCTCTTAGACAGAGAAAAATCTAAGGGGTTGTTGTCTTATTAATTGGTCATCAGATATTACACTTGTAGATCAATTAATTGTTTGTTGCCCATGAGTAAGTATTACTCATAATAACAGAGTCTTAGAAAGAAATGGTCAGGTTGTTGGTGAAATATCGGTAACAATTTTGCTTTTTCGTATTCCAAGCCTCAAGAGCAAAACTTCCAGTTCACTTGACTCTATCTCAGATAAATCATTCACCAATGTATTGATTGATACTGCCAATCCCTTATTGTGGACGAACTGAATCCTGGATGTAAACTGGTCCACAGCTTCAATCTTTGGGAAAAATAAAGTTTAAATGAAAATATAGATCAGTGTTTCTCAACCTTGGTCACTTGAAGATGTCCGGACTTCAACTTCCAGAATTCCCCAGCCAGCCATGCTGGGAGCTGAAGTCCGGACATCTTCAAGTGACCAAGGTTGAGAAACACTGATATAGATGATTTATTTGAACTTCAAGTTTTTAGCTTTCTGATCATGAGACATTCATAGGAAAGTTTGTGAAAGTTTATGAAGTCATCCATTTATAATAATGATATGCAACTTTATCTGGGCTTTGAATGACATGCAGGGAACATACCCCCACTCCTCAAAATAGATTGGGGGCCAGGAAAAAATAATAATTTGTTGGTTTATATTTAAAGTCAAGGAAATTGAATTATTTAATATGGCTACTTCCTAGAAATTAAATCATTTCTGCCTTTTATTTTACTTTGTAGGAAGTTAAAATTCACCCCTCTCCTAGAAAAATGAAACATCCTGGGAAATATTGAAAAGGCAGAATTTTCCTAGATTATATTTCCCTGGATAAGAAATGGAGAAACATGTTTTTAGGCAGGAAACAGACTCACTCTTAATAGCCCTCACCTTTGTAAATGGGCTATTAAAGGCATGGACCAGTCTATTCTACATACCAAAGGTAGGATTAGCCTTCTACAGAAACTCACCACAAGACACCTGGGAAAATTATATCATCAAGGTCTGGTCCACCGTTAAAACTATCTTTCCAAGCAGCCTCCATGTTTCCAGTGTCTTTTCCCCCACTTGAAAGTGAACCCAGAAGGACATTTCTTCCAACAACTTAAAGTAAAATTTTAGTTTTTTGAGAAATGTGGTAAATACACCAAAGGCTACGTGTGTGCTGTATGTAAGTTTGATGCCTCCAGTTTTATATTTGTCAAAGTATGTAATTCTTTGTAATCATTGGAGGAAATGGTTGTTCGGCTGATCACGCTGGAATATAAAATCACTGTGAATATTCCATTGTGAATGGAATAATTCATATAAAGTAACTATTCTATTTACATTCTAGAGTCAAACACTGAATACTAATTCTGTAAACTGCAAGCCCCAATATAGAGACAAGGCACCAAATTCAAGAAGGCTAAAGCTACCAAGTATGGGATGGAAAGTTCTGAAAACCACAAGATGACCACAAAGAGAATATCCTGTCTCTGGTGCCATCTAGTGGTGATTTGGATCTTTCCTATTCAGAACTGGTAGCCCCAAGGAATGTACAGGTGAAAGTTGAAAATTTAGAATATAGTGCAAAAGTACATTTATTTCAGTAATGCAACTTAGAAGGTGTAACTAATATATGAGATAGACTCATTACATGCAAAGCAAGATAGTTCAAGCCTTGATTTGTCATAATTGTGATGATTATGGCTTACAGCTCATGAAAACCCCAAATCCACAATCTCAGAAAATTAGAATATTACACGCAATCAATAAAACAAGGATTGTACATAGAACAATATTGGACTTCTGAAAAGTATAAGCATGCATATGTACTCAGTACTTGGTTTGGGCCCCTTTTGCAGAAATTACTGCCTCAATGAGGCGTGGCATAGAAGCTATTAGCCTGTGGAACTGCTGAGGTGTTATGGAAGACCAGGATGCTTCAATAGCGGCCTTCAGCTCTTCTGCATTGTTCAGTCTCATGTCTCTCATCTTTGTCTTGTCAATGCCCCATAGATTCTCTACGGGGTTCAGATCAGGCGAGTTTGCTGGCCAAGCAAGCACAGTAATCCCATGGTCATTGAACCAGGTTTTGGTGCTTTTGGCAGTGTGGGCAGGTGCCACATTCTGCTGGAAAATGAAGTCAGCATCCCCATAAAGGTCATCTGTAGAAGGAAGCATGAAGTGCTCCAAAATCTCCTGGTAGACGGCTGCGTTGACCCTGGAATTAATGAAGCACAGTAGATCAACGCCAGCAGATGACATGGTTCCCCAAATCAACACAGACTGTGGAAACTTCACACTGGACTTCAAGCATCTTGCAGTGTGTGCCTCTCCATTCTTCCTCCATACTCTGGGGCCTTGGTTTCCAAATGAGATGCAAAAGTTGCTCTCATCAGAAAAGAGGAGTTTGGACCACTGAGCAGCAGACCAGATCTGTTTTTCTCTAGCCCAGGTAAGACACTTCTGATGTTGTTTGTTGTTCAGGAGAGGCCTGACAAGAGGAATACAACATTTGAAGCCCATGTCCAGGATCCGTCTGTGTGTTTACTTGGACTTCAGTAAGGCATTTGATAGGGTAGACCATAACCTACTACTAGATAAAGTAGAAGAATGTGGGTTGGACAGCATCACCACCAGATGGATTCGTAACTGGCTGACCAACCGCACTCAATGTGTAGTCCTCAATGAAACTGCATCTAAATGTAGTGGAGTACCCCAAGGCTCTGTTTTAGGCCCAATACTCTTCAACATCTTCATCAATGATTTGGATGAGGAAATAAATGGGGAATTTATCAAATTTGCAGATGACACCAAGCGGGCAGGAATAGCCAACACTCCAGAACAGAGGCTTAAGATACAGAAGGATCTTGACAAACTTGAACATTGGGCACTATCTAACAAAATGAAATTCAATAATGAAAAGAGTAAGATATATGTGGTACCTTGCTCAATAGTAGTAACTGTGAGAGAGATCTTGGAGTCCTAGTGGACAACCATTTAAATATGATCCAGCAGTGTGCAGCAGCTGCCAAAAAAGCCAACACAGGGATAGAATAAAGATCACGTGAAGTGTTAATACCACTTTACAATGCCTTGGTAAGGCCACACTTGGAATACTGCATTCAGTTTTGGTCACCACAATGTAGAAAAGATGTGGAGACTCTAGAAAGAGTGCAGAGAAGAGCAACAAAGATGATTAGGGGACTAGAGACTAAAACATATGAAGAACGGTTGCAGGAACTGGGTATGTCTAGTTTAATGAAAAGAAGGACTAGGGAAGACATGATAGTATTGTTCCAATATCTCAGGGGTTGCCACAAAGAAGAGGAAGTCAAACTATTTTCCAAGGCACCTGAGGGTAGAACAAGAAGCAATGGGTTGAAACTAATCAAGGAGAGAAGCAACTTAGAGGAGAAATTGTAATTAATCAGTGGAACAGCTTGCCTTCAAAAGTTGTGAATGCCCCAACACTGCAAGTCTTTAAGAAGATGTTGGATAGCCATTTGTCTGAAATGGTATAGGGTTTCCTGCCTAGACAGGGGGTTTGACTAGAAGACCTCCAAGGTCCCTTCCAACTCTGGTATTGTATTGTATTGTGTGGTGGCTCTTGATGCACTGACTCCAGCCTCAATCTACTCCTTGTGAAAGTCCCCAACACTTTTGAATGGCTTTTTCCTGACAATCCTCTCCAGGCTGCGGTCATCCCTGCTCCTTGTACACCTTTTTCTTCCACACTTTTCCCTTCCACATAACTTTCTATTAATGTGCTTTGATTCAGCACTTTGGGAACATCCAACTTCTTTTGCAATTACCTTTTGAGGCTTTCCCTCCTTATGGAGGGTGTCAATGATGGTTTTCTGCACAACTGTCAGGTCAGCAGTCTTTCCCATGATTGTGATTCCTACTGAACCAGACTGAGAGACCATTTAAAGGCTCAGGAACCCTTTGCAGGTGTTATGGCTTAATTAGCTGATTAGAATGGGACACTTTGAGCCTAGAATATTGCACCTTTTCACAATATTCTAATTTTCTGAGATTGTGGATTTGGGATTTGTCAATTATGACAAATCACGGCTTGAACTATTTTGCTTTGCATGTAATGAGTCTTTCTCATATATTAGTTTCACCTTTTAAGTTGCATTACTGAAATAAATGAACTGTTGCACAATATTCTAATTTTTTGAGTTTCACCTGTATACATTGTCATATGATCCAGATTCTTACTGAATCCTTATAAATGACTATAAGTCATATTAAAACCATTTATGAATTAATCCAGTGTACTTAAAGGAGGAGAAAATGCTTATAGTGGCTTTGCCAGGACAAAGGTACAGTGTAAGAATCCATGTTCAAAACATATTCAGGTGATTACTGTCAACTGTAATGTTAATATTGCATGACAGCATCCAATCTATCTAAATTAATGAATATTACTTGCTTGCTAATTATACCTGTTGGGAATGATTTTGACTCATACAGTCAATCAAAATCACCAGTACTTTTTACATGCATATAAAGAATGACAGTCATGTCAAGTTTGTTGTTATTATTGCTGTTCCTCAACAACCATAATTCAGGACAAAACTGAATATTGAAGAAGTAGGTTTTCAGAACATTATCATAGATGAGAAATAACTTGTCCGCCAAAGAAAAAAGGGTAAATGCTCTCTAATTTAAATTGTAGTAGGAAGGGAGGGAGGGAGGGAAGAAAGAGAGAGAGAGAGAGAGAGAGAGAGAGAGAGAGAGAGAGAGAGAGAGAGAGAGAAGGAAAGAAAGAGAAGACTTTTCAGATGACATAGTTGACAGAATTAGTGGCTTGAAAGGAAGTCTGACCCTCTTTTCACAGTAATTTATCTGGGATAACCGCAGATGGATTTTAAAGAACCCAATTCCATTTGTTTATAAACTCAGAGATGTAATCAGGATAGAAATTAATTTGAGTCAATTATGTTTGAGAGGTTAATTTTTTGGTAAGATGTGGAGAACATTCTTCTGAGAGTAAATTTCAGGGGTTCAGCCCCCAGAAGAATTCATGATAGGATGAAAGCTAACAGCAAACAAATTAAACTAGCATTTGTCTTTCATCAAAAATAATCCGTGTAGGACTAACAGATCATACATGGTCACTCCAGCTGATGGAAAGTATACTCAGGGCAGAGCCTTGTACTGCTGGAAGCAGACTGGGTCTTTTAAAGGAAGCAAATATGGAAGAACTGCCTTGCCATTTCATTCATTAAAAAAAAAAAATGCCATTTTAGCTTCCTCTAGCTAGCAATTTTTTTTAGTATAAAAAGAAATGAACCTTAAAAACTATGCAAAACTGGAAAGCTGCCCTTACAAAGCAGCTTTTAAAACAAGGCAGATTTTTTAATTATCTTTCTCTCTACAGTTTTTAGATCATGAAGAAGTACAGTGTCCATTGCAAACAAAACTAGGGGGGAAATCTTAACCAGGGCAGGATGAAGGAGTGAAATAATGGACAATCTACCTTTTCCAATAGTCCGGCAGATTTATGAGAAAGAGGGAAACATACTTCTTCCTTCTCAATTGTATTATTTTAATATTATTTATTATGTGGTTAATCTTTGGTGAGATTCACAGCCTTTGGGGCTGGTTGGTAGTTCAACAGCTCGAGTCCTAACCAAGGACCTAGGAACTGTTAAAGTAATGTCGGAGGATATAAGTTGTTCCAAGTAGGGTGGTTTTTTGTAGAATCAGAATGTTCAAGTCTGATAAATTTAAAATTTCCAAATAGCAAGGTAGCCCTTTAGGTATTGCTCCAAGGGCTCCAATTACAATCAGGACAACACACGATTTCTTTTTCCACAATCACTCAACCTCAATTTGCAAGTCCCGGTACTTTGTGATTTTTTCTTGCTGTTTATCTACAATTTGTGCATCTCCAGGTATTGCAATGTCAATGAACCATACTTTTTTCTTTTCAACTATTGTTATGTCAGGTGTGTTGTGGGCCAAGTGTCTGTCAGTCTGAATTCTGAAGTCCCACAAGATCTTGACTTTCTCATTCTCTAAAACCTTCTGAACATGATGTTCCAAGTGGTTTTTGCTGTACTCAAATCCAAACTTTTGGCACAATTTCCAGTGAATGATTTTAGCAATGCGGTCATGGTGTTGTAGGTAGTCAGTTTGTGAAATTTTGCAGCACCCACTGATCAAGTGGTCGACTGTCTTGTCTTTCTCATTACAGAGGCCACTTGAGAGACCGCCTCCTGCCGATTACCTCCCTTCGACCGATTAGATCGCACAGATTAGGCCTCCTCCGAGTTCCATCCGCCAGTCAGTGCCGACTGGCGACTACGCGGAGGAGAGCCTTCTCAGTAGCAGCTCCAACCCTTTGGAACGATCTCCCCGTGGAGATTCGCACCCTCACCACCGTCCAGACCTTCCGCACAGCCCTTAAGAACTGGCTATCCCGTCAGGCCTGGGGATAAGATTCTAATCCGCCCCACCCAAATGCTGAATGAAAGTTGTGTTTTATTGTTTTATTTTTTATTTACGCACTGTCTTATGTTTTATCTTGCACCCCCCTTCCCATGAACTGTAAGCCGCCCTGAGTCCCCTCAGGGAAAAGGGCGGCCTATAAATAACAAATAAATTCTAAATTCTAAATTTGCTGTTGGTGGTAACATGTTGAATTTTTGCCTTCATGCAGTTTATGGCTAAGGCTTGTTCTTGAGCTGCCATTATTATTATTGTACAATTGTATCACAGTGGCCAGTTGTTTCGCCGGATTTGGCATGGTTACTAGTCGGGCCCCACCCAGGGGCCTAGGACGTTGTAACGTATTTTCGTAATATGCGTGCAGATCCAAGCAGTGCGGCTTTTTGCATTTGACTGATGGTGATTTTGTCAATTTTTAACTGTTTTAAATGTAATTCCAGTGCTTTTGGAATAGCACCCAGTGTGCCGATTACCACTGGAATTCCACTGCTGGTTTGTGCCATAGTCATTGAATTTCAATTTTTAAGTCCTGGTATTTTGCGATTTTTTTCATGTTCCTTCTCAGCGACCCTGCTATCACCTGGTATTGCGATGTCTATGATTGTGACCTTATTTTTCTCAACCAGTGTGATGTCTGGTGTATTATGCGCCAGTATTTTGTCTGTTTGTATGCGAATATCCCACAAGATCTTGACCATCTGATTTTCGGTGACTTTTTCAGGCTGATATTGCCACCAGTTTGTTGCTGTTTTAATATTATAATTTTTGCACAAATTCCAATGGATCATTTGTGCTACTGAATTGTGCCGCAATTTATAATCAGTCTGCGCGATTTTTTTACAGCAGCTGAGTATGTGATCAACAGTTTCATCAGCTTCTTTGCAAAGTCTGCATTTGGCATCATCCGAGGATTTTTCGATTTTGGCCTTAATGGCATTTGTGCGGATAGCTTGTTCTTGCGCAGCCAGGATTAGTGACTCTGTTTCTTTCTTTAATGTACCTGTTGTTAACCATAACCAAGTTTGTTCACTGTCTACTTTATCTTTTATTTTTTCCAGAAATTGGCCATGCAGTGCTTTGTTCTGCCAACTCTCCATTCTTGATTTTATCACATGTTTTCTGTATTCTTGTTTCATCTGTTGGGCCTTCAGTAGATTTTTGTTCTTTACTTCGATTAATAGATGTTCTTGACTTTCTTTTAAATAATCAGCCAGTGCATGTTTTTCTTCTTTAACTGTTTGCTTCACTTGTAATAATCCTCTGCCACCTGATTTTCGGGGCAGATATAGTCTATCAGTATCACCACGTGGATGTAAACTGTAGTGCATTGTCATTAGTTTCCTGGTTTTTCGGTCCAAAATGTCCAAATCAGCTTGTGTCCAGTTAACCATACCAGCTGTGTATCTTATAACTGGTATTGCCCAGGTATTTATGGCCTTGATTGTATTTCCACCATTCAATTTAGATTTCAAAATTTTCCTAACTCTGTTGGTGTACTCTCGCCTGACAATAGTTTTTACTTCTCCATGCTTGATGTTATCCAACTGCAGAATGCCTAAGTATTTGTAGGCTTCATTTTCGTTGCATTTAATTAGTTGGCCATTGGGCATTTCAATTCCCTCACATGCAGTGATTTTGCCTCTTTTTATGGATACAGTGGCGCATTTTTCCATGCCAAATTGCATTGAAATATCGGTGCTGAATACTCGGACTGTGTTTGTCAATGATTGGATTTCTATTTCTGACTTTCCATAGAGTTTCAAATCATCCATATATAGTAAATGCGAAATGTTTTCAGCTTCTTTGGCTGTTTGGTAGCCTAATTTCATTTTTTTTAAGATTACTGATAGTGGGATCATTGCGATGATGAAGAGAAGAGGTGAAAGTGAATCACTCTGGAAAATTCCTCGCTTGATATTAACCATTCCGTAGATCTCATTCCCTACTGCCAACTCAGTTCTCCATTGTTTCATCGCTTTTTCAGTAAAGGATGTAATATTTTTGCTAATGCCAGTTGTTTCTAAGCATTTTATGATCCAACTATGTGGCAGTGAGTCAAATGCCTTTTTGTAATCCAGACCATATTCAAGTTCATTTTTCTGTTCTTACAATTTTCTAATATCGTTTTATCAATTAGGAGCTGATCTTTTGTGTCCCTGCTCCTTCTTTTGTTGCCTTTTTGCTCTACTGGCAAGATGTTGTTTGTTTCCAAATAATCCATCATGTTATCTGCAATAATGCCTGTGAGTAATTTGAAGGTTGTTGGCAAGCATGTTATTGGTCTGTAGTTTTCAGGTGTTGTTCCTTTAGTTGCATCTTTCTGAATCAAGTATGTTTTTCCAGTTGTCAACCATTCATCAATTTGGCCCTTTTGTAAAATATCATTCAGTTGCCTGGCCAATATTGCATGTAAACTGGTCAGATATTTGAGCCAGAAACCATGTAATTGGTTCTTTCCAGGTGATGTCCAATTCTTTACCTTTTTTACTCGATTTTTGACCATCTCAGTTGTTATTTCTAATACTTGCATTTGTTTGTTGCCAATGCTTTTCTCAAAGTCATGTATCCACTTTGCTTCCTTATTGTAGTCCTTTGCATTTCAACTGTGGCCTGCTTTTCTGGTTTTTCACTTTTGGTGTCACCATTCACATTAAGACTTTGATAAAAACGCCATTGGTTTGATCGAAATTGCTGATTTTGTTTATATTGGATGATTTGTGCCTCATATCTTTCAATTTTTCTAGCTGTTGCTGTTATCCGCTGTTTTACAATCTCTACAGCTTCATTGATGTTTCTTGTATCCAATCTATATCTTCTGATTAGCTGATCTATGGTTTTGTTGTTTTTAAGCTGTTGCTCATGCATGTTCTTTAAGTTACTAGCATCTGCCCTTAATTTTTTGATTTTTTGTTCTAAACGGATTTTCCACTTTGGCTTTGATGCTTTTTCTGTTGTGTGACTAGGTACTTTAATTTTAATGCCTAGTTCATTAGTGACTATTACAGCTGCGCTGTACATTAACTGGTTTGTTTCCAAGATGGATCCCGGTTCAATTGTTGAAAACACTGCATTAACCATTTTCATGATAGGGGCCAAAATTTTCTTAGGCATTATTATTATTATTATTATTATTATTATTATTATTATTATTTCTTGCTTTATTTCTGTGGGCCAGATTATATATGTGAGCATTCTTATTTACATCTCGATTAAGATGATTGCCCATCTCAATAATGTGACTCTGGATACTAACAAGGATTAAAATATAATAAAACCTATTGTATCTTTTTAGCTATGTGATAGAAACATAAACGTCAATGGATCAGATTGCAATAATTATTTAATTCAGAAAGGGTGCAAAATAAACCTGAACAGTTCTCAAAGGCATTGAAAATGTTGCATTATTCTGAAAGAACTAGATATAATTTTCTTTCTTGACCATTTCTGACATCAGTGGATACTGCATACAACTGTGAGTCATATGTGGCCACAGGAGGTATTTGCAAGTGGCTGAAATTCAATTTTGATGAAGCAGGCTTCACAACTCACCCACAATTTTCCTCTTCATTTGCAATGTGTTTACTGAATATGCTGCAGAAAATCAATCATTGAGTGTTTCAGTGTGGTGCAAATTGGGAAAACCACTTCAGCCATGAAAGTACTCCATCATCTTCTATTACCATCAGTATTTCTGAAAAAAAGAAAACAATATAATTGCTTGAAAAGACAAGAATTTACATTTGGAAAATGCTTTTCTTTGTAAAGTTTTTCAACTTAGGGATGCTCAAGAGACAGCAGTTATGTAATTTTTCTGCATTGTACTGTAAAAGTAAATCTAAAAATGTTGCTGTTTTGCTTCTGAAAAATACTTAGACTTCTATAAAAATGTTTTGAAATAACAGCAAACAAAAATATCCACTATATTTTAAAAGATATGATCAAACGAAATTTCAAGAAGCCACTCAATGGGACTATTCTATATAACTAACATTTCTATTGCTATTTTGTATTACATGCAATTGCACCTACTAATAAGAAGAAATTAGTTTTGATCAGGGCCCTTTGAATGTCAGTATTTAAGACTGAAAGTCCAGAGATTGAACAAAAGAGTTTTGTGTTGGTTCTAGGATGCTTTGTCCTCTAAAATTCATGTTTTGGTTTAATACTTTTCTTCATGGTATGTAATATTATGAAGATATTCTGTATCAGACTGAGCAAATTAACAATCTAGCAGCTGGACATGGTTGTTTCTGAGTGAATAAACTCTCTTAATAGAGTTGCCTTTCTATTTCATTATTATTCCGCCTTTTGTTCCATAAGCATCCACAAAGATAGCTTACATAAATTGCACAGGGGCTGCTATTTCAAAATTATACCCTGAGCCGTAAATTAGCCAATCAATTTTTCTTTGATATGTTGTGTGAATTCATCTCATGAAATTTATTTATCCCTCGGTAGATCATGCAAAGCCAGATATATTGTTACTGCATCAACATGGATATGTTGATCACAGATAACCCCCTTGAGTAGAGAGCCCATCCAGCTACACAAAATTAGCATATCATACTGTCCCTACTCAGTTCTGTCTAACTTATATGTCAGAATACAGAAAAACAGAGTTGGAGGAGACCTCGGAGGCACTAGTGAAATTCAGTTTTGTTTTTTTTAATACTGGTTCTGTGGGCGTGGCTTGGTGGGCATGGCAGAGGGAGGATACTGCAAAATCCCCATTCCACCCCATTCCAGGGGAAGGATACTGCAAAATCCCCATTCCTCCCCACTCCAATGCTGCTTCCACATTACTGCCATGAACACTGGATTTGTACATGAAATTTCCAGAAGCTGTGCTAATTCAAAACAGGCTTGGCCTTTTTATCTTCTTTGAAGTGGGATATTGAAATCCCATATGCTTCAGGTCAGTTCTGAAGCATTTTTCTGAAGTTGTCTGGCTATCAGCAACCTAATTAATATTTAGATGAAACACAAGAAGGTAAGTAGGATAGAAGCCAGTTAATTTGAATTAGATTAGTACAATAAGTCAATTTTTCAAGACTGTTGGCAGAACTGTCTGTTGAGATGGCCTTAATTACACTTGTGTCAAAGGGGAAGCTAAAGATAAGAGTGAACATTGAACTATATAAAAGACAGTTTAATATGGAAATCTTTTAACCTTTGAGGAAGCTTAAATGAGGTTTAAGTTCAGGAAGCAACCACATTTCTACACATATAGAAAAAGATTTCTATCACTTCTAATTTCTGGATTTTAGTTTTAAGTATTAACCTATTAGACTGCCTTATTGTTTCAAGTGCTTTTCTTGAGGATTTATGAAGCTGGAAGAAGTTTTCTTTTCACTGGCAATAATAAAAATGCTAAGATCTGTTTTAAGTAAGAAGCATTCAAGTTCTCCCAAATATTTTGCCAGACAGTCCTTCTGCCATAGTGAGTCAAACTGAGATGCCACATTTATGTTTCCATTGGTGTAAATCTGTTGTTGATGCATTATCATCAAAACCTGGTCTAGAAGATTTTGAAATGGAGGTTTCTGGGATAGGACAAGAGAGCAAGTTTTTGATTCAGCTTTTAAGGACCATCCATGTTTCTCTAACAACAGAACAAATACAGGCCCTCATGATGTTGCCTTTACCTCATTCACAGCCCATAGCAGAGGCAATATAAAATCCTACTCAATTCTTCTGGTTTTATCTGGGCAGTCATAAACCAAACCCCTGTTTTGTTAATGTGTGCAAGAATGACAAGCATAGTGCAAAGACACATTGCTAATTTAGTATGGAAGGCACGGGCTTCTTTGTCCTTTGAAGAAGTTGACCCTGCTATTTATAGACTGGCTCAGTGATTTATAAAGACAAGATATATTTTCCTTCTTTTTTTCCCCTTTGCTGAAGCTAGAAATTGTGATGCCAAGAACCACTGAGAGATCTGACTTCTGTTTCTGAAGATTGGGACTGAGAAAGCTTTAGAGTCCTAATTACGCTGGCAAGCTTCAACTGCTTTGCTTGTTCACTTTTTCCATGAAAATCCATTAATCTGAAAGATCCCTTGCATCCCTATTGACCAGTGAAAGCATATTAATGTTATACAGGAATATGTTCTGTTAAACACTTCTGTTCTCAACAGCCATCATGTCATCTGATAATTGATTTTCAGCTCACCTACTTTAATCTCCCTGTGGGAGGCAGGTAGATTTTTAAAAACCAGGCATTTCCTTGCTTTGTCACTGAGCAACATGTGACCCGTTCCACTTGAACTAACATAGGATCTTAGTACCATACTCAAATCAGTCTTAGGAGAGGTAGAAAATAGATTAAAGCACTAATAAGCAGAAGAGCAGGGTGCGCTACTGTATGACTGGCTAATGTGCACCCAGACATATAAACACACTCTCCCAGAACTCAGTGAAGCCAACTGTGGGAAATAACAAATGCATGAACCACATCATGCATATACACAAATAATCTAAAGTCAAGACACCCAAGCAATAAAGGGGAAAGAGGAAAAGGGATACATCCTTCCAGGTCAGAAATAAAGACAGCAATATTCAGGCATTTTATTCTCCATTTAAGCTGAACCGTTGCTTTCTTCCTAGAATTCCTTTTGAAGAGCAGTCTGTTGTTGTTTTTTCTTGGACAGTGACCAATAGATGGTCATTGTCCAGAGTTTGTTACATTTCTACAGAAGCCACTCTCAGCACAGGTGTTCAATTGGTAGAGTGGGAGGAAAAAATCACTGCCTCTTCTCCTTTGGTGGACATAAAAAGACATCACCCCACTGCTGTGATACTTTTCCTTCCAGGAAGGGGAGTCAGCCTGACCAATGGAAGCGATCAGTCTGCTTCTTTTCACTTTCCAGTCCCTGCCCAATTGTCAGTAAAAGCTAAATGTCCTTTTTGGCAGGCAGAAGCAAGTCAAGCTTGTTGCACCATCTGCTTCTTCTCAATTTAACGTAAAGTTGCTAATCCCACAGAAACTGTTTAATGAAATGCAAACTGGGCCCCTTCTGTGCTGCTACTCTGTACACATCTTCATACCACACACTGGGACAAACATGAAAGTGGGAATGTGAAATACATATATGTGGATTTTCTAATTAATTTACCAAGATATTGTAATAGTATCCTTTTGTTAGTACTATATATTTTTCTGGAAAGTATTTGTGTAAACATTTGAATAGACTTCAGTGGAATATGAGTGCCTTTCAAAGCAAGCCAAGAAGACAGAATGCTTATTCCAGGGGTGTCAAACTCAATTTCATTGAGGGCCACATCAGAGTAGTGTTTGACCTTGGGGGGGAATGGGTGGGTGTGGCCAGGGTGGGTGTGGCCATCTCAATGTAACTCGTGTGGCGGCGCCTGTGGTGGCCTGAGCACTCTCTGAGCGCATGGCCCTCCTGAGCTCCGTTTTCGCTGGCAGCGGCACCTCGGGTCAACCCTTCACTGTTTCCAGGGCAGCCCCACTGGCCAGATCTAAGCACCCCGCAGGCTGGATCCAGCCTTGAGTTTGACACCCCTGCCTTATTCTAACAGATGTCTGTTTCTGCATCTAGTGGTAATACCAGAATGAAGACTTACAAAGACACAGTACAAAGTGAATCTAAAATCAGAAATACTTCTCACAAATATATGGTTACCAAAAGAAAAGATAATTCCTATGTGAAGTGGATGAAGCAATTCCTCTCTGGTGAAAAAGTGCCAGAAGAAGTGAGAATAACAGCAAGCTAGGGTTGCCCAAGCTACCTGGAATCTATAAAAATGGATGGGAATTATAGCGCTTTGCTGTATCACATTGAAGAAAATCTTAAATTCATACCTAGGCAACCAACCAGACTAGAGGTGAATGCTAATCTTTCAATTCAGAAAGTAAATAAATGCTGTAAAAATACCTCATTTTCTATGCTTCCCAAGCCTCTGCATAAGTCAGAATAGCCCAGAAACACCTTTTCATTACCCTCTCTGTTTTATGTGTAACCATATAAGCACCAAATAATCCTCCCTATTTAAGACTTTCTGTCCTCCACCCGTACACCAAATGAGTGTTTTTGAATGAATGAATTTGAGCTGGAAAATGGGCACCGCTCAAATTCTCAGGAGCAAATTCCTTCCTTTCAGTATAGTGTAATTGTGTGCTATAATAGGTAAAATAGCCCAGAATTGCAAATACAAATAAGTACAAGTTACAACACACTTACTGCAGTAATAAAACGCCTGGCAGAACACCTTGTTTGGGAAAGAAGAGTTTGATTCTATAATTATTTTGTGCTGCAGGAAGCTTACAATTTCATGCACAGAAAGAAGAAATGTGGTGTCACCTCAGTTGCCCCCTAGCAATAGCACAACTATACAACAGTGTGAGTGAAGCATAGTGGGAAATAGGCATGCCTCCATGTGCTTGTCAATTGGGCTGACCCTATTTCAGGATGTTGACTGGTTGCTAAGATGCTTGTAGAATTTTAAACAGCCCTTTGCAGTGGGCATTTTGTTTGGTTGGCCATCTGTGATCAAGCTTTGGAGAGAAAAAGTTGCTCCATGACCAAGGTTATAGCCAAAATCCTGTTGGGAATCATATACCCTTCTACCAAACAAAAAAAACTTGTGTCTTTTTGTACCTGCAGAACAGCAACTTCAACAGTTCTGAATTCAAAGGCATTTCGAAAATCTACTCATGTCTCAAGTGAAGGAGAAAATTACCTTCTTACCTACTCTGGGACTGGAAAGCTGTTAATGAACGAATTAATTGGATATTACACAGAAGGAAAGGAGGCTTCTGGACTGGAGTATCAAACAGTAATTAACCAACCATCTATAAAGGTTATGCAAAATTGTCCAATAGAATCAAGGGCTCAAGGGAATCAAGGGAAATATAAGTATCTGATTGTGGATCTACAGTACCAGAGGTGGTATTCAGCAGGTTCTGACCAGTTCTGGAGAAGCGGTAGCAGAAATTTTGAGTAGTTCGGAGAATCGATAAATACCACCTCTGACTGGCCCCACCCCCATCTATTCTCTGCCTCCCGAGTCCCAGCTGATCAGGAGGAAATGGGGATTTTGCAGTAACCTTCCTCTGGAGTGGGGAGGGAATGGAGATTTTATAGTATCCTTCCCCTGCCATGCCCACCAAGCTATGCCCACCAAGCCATGCCATGCCATGCCCACCAAGCCACGCCCACAGAACCGGCTGTGAAAAATTTTGAATCCCACCATTGTACAGTAGGTTCTATAATCCAAGGATAAGAAACAGCCAAGGGCTGGCTTTTATTTACCAAATCCCAAAAGAAAAGTCTTTTGCCAATCAGAAATACTATAGTATCTAGCTCTGGATTTCTTGCATGATTCAAATTGAACTAGGAAAATCATAAGCCTTTTTGATTTTATCATGGCCCTGGGTGTTCCTCTGGTGAGGAAAAGAGAGATGAATATTACTCTAGTTCTATCCAACATTTTGTTAGCCCTACTAGCTAAAATAGGAAATAAAAAAGGACTCTACATTTTATGATTTAAGAAGAAAAAGTATCTTCTCTCAGAAATAGAGCTTTGCGCCATAAAAGTTGTAAGCCCCCAGCTGTAGTTTAAAAGCAACAAAATTCTTATAAGACATTAAAAATGCCTGGTGTCATGCTTTCAAGCTAGGTTTTTGACCAGCTGTGTTCAAATGGCTGCTCAGTTGTATAGTTATAATGTAGCTGAACAATTATAGGATTCTTGCTAATTGCTTGTCATTTCAAAATTGTATCACCTTGGCTCTTCATTGTTCAGGAGCCTACTACCATTTGCAGCTTCTAAAATGGAAATGGATAGGTTTCCATCTCTGCCATTTAGAATGAATAAACATATTATTAATATCCCACCCACTCAGTTTTTGCAGCTGAGTCAAATCAATCAGAATCTAATTATATAGGTTGGGGTTTTTTTCATGACTTTCTTTCAATTAAACTCCCCCCTCAAAAAAAATGTCATCAGCTAAAAGTAGATATAGTGTGCATCAGAAAAGTATGTTGAGATGAAACATGCTATTGTCCTTACATTTCAAAACAGTCAATTATAATTTCCAGATATTTAGCCGCTTCTCCAGAACCTGTTTTCTCAGAAGTCTTTAAGACATAATCTAGAGGCTAAATACAGGTAGTCCTTGGCTTATGACCACAACTGAGCCCAAAAATTATGTTGCTAAGTGAGAAATCTGTTAAGTGAGTTTTGTCCCATTTTATGATTTTTCTTGCCATATTTGTTAAGTGAATCACTGCAGTTGTTAAATTAATAACACAGTTGTTAAGTGAATCTGGCTTCCCCATTGACTTTGCTTGTCAAAAGGTTGCAAAAGGAGACCACATGATTCAGAGACACTACAACTGTCACAAATATGAACCAGTTGTCAAGCATCCGAATGAAAATCAAGTGAACACGGAAATCCAGCAATGGTCATAAGTGTGAAAAAATGGTCATGCCTCTTTTTTCAATGCCGTTGAAACTTTGAATGGTTAACAAATGAACTGTTGTAAGTCAAGGACTACCTGTAGTTACTTTACTAAAGACAAGAATGAAGTATTTGCCTAAAGATGATTTGCCCTTTGCAGTAGACTAATCAAAGCCCATACACACAGTACGTCTATGATTTAAATTCTAGGCTTTTTCCTTTTTTCATTCTGAGTCAACATGTATTTGGCAATTCTCTAATAGCATGGGAAAGAACCCAATATATCTTAACACAACAGCTCTCTCTGACCTGGGAGTCGCTGGTTCCTACCATACCAGTTTATTCTTTATACCATCTTTTTTCCTGTTTTTTCCTCTCCCTCCCAAGAGATCCAGGTGCTTCTTTCCCTCCTTCCTGCTAATGGATGGCTGGATGATGATGAGCTGTTGATATTCTTCCTCTTTCAGGTCCCCTCTTCCTATCTGAATCCAGCTTGAAGAAGGACATTTTCCACTTCTTCTTTGTCTCATAAAAATCTCTCCATTCCAGACTTCTATATCCTTGCCTTCTCTACACAATGGATAGAAGCAAATGAGAGATATTTTCATCCCTTCTACTTCTTTAGCAGGAACTCTACCACTTCCAGATCTTCCCCTCTCATCCCTCAATATACTACTCCTTGCTCCTCCTTTAATTACAGATGTCTCTCTCCCTCTGAGTTATAACTGCTGAATGGCACAGTACCTGATTGTGTGGCCTGTTAGGTGGTTTAGATGCTTGAGACTATAGTAAAAGAAATTATCAAAAGAAGCACAATGCGTGGGTGGCATCTGCTCTTTTACAAAAATGCTCAATATCTGGATATCTCTTTCAATGAATTGAATATTCCAGTCTGTCCATCTTGGGCTGAGTCCAAAATATATTCTACTCAAATTCTGTGTTTGTGGAGTCTCACATTAAAAGGGAGTCTGTTGGATAAGCAATGGCCAGATGCAGGCTAGCTCACACATTCTCAGAGTGATAATCTTTCTCCATCCACTGAACAAACTGGACAGCCACTTGTCTGAAAAAGTATAGGGTCTCCTGCTTGAGCAGAGGGTTGGACCTTCAAGATCCCTTCTAGCTCTATTCTGATTTATTGATTCACTAAATGCACAAGAGAGGAAAAAGCAAAGACACCTGCTACTCTGAATCACCTATGTGTAAGGTTCACATTTAACAGCAGTAATATTGTTTGGTATTTATCATATTCTTTTCTTCCTGGTAAAAATGTATTAATCAGAACTCAGGGAGACTTCTACATAGCTGTTTTCAGGCCTGACTGCTAGTACAGAGTACTGACAAATTCTTCTAAAATGACACAGAAGGGGAAGCAGAGGTACACAAGATGCAAGAGGATATTCTAGGAGCAGGAGAGGATAGCAATAAACTGGAGATATTTCAAGTGGGGCTGAAAGCTGTAGAAGAAAGAAAGTGGTGACTAATCTATGCAATTCCAAGGAAAGTTCTAACAGACCTGATATCCAGGTTCTTAGAGGATTGTGTGAACAAAGAAATGTGGTAGAAAGCCCAGACTTGATCTCCAATCTCAACTGAAATGTGAATCTTAGAAAATATATTAGTTACCAACACAATGACACTTTGACCTTTGATGTATGATAGGACAATGATAAAGTCCAAAATAACTTTGTGTCAAGGAAGAGGATATAACAATTAAGATGGTTTGTTGGCCAAACATCTGGAAACAGGTATGGTAGGGAGAAACACGGTTTTTGAGGCCCACTAATGACTTATGAAAAGTTACAGAGAAACGGGTCATTTCAAGGATTCCAAAATACACTCCCTGTCCCAGCAGGTCTGTAATATTTCTTCTCACAAGGATGAAGAGTTGCTCTGGTTCAATTATTCACCATTGCATACATGTAATGATAAGCTATCCACTATAAATGGTCTTTAAGCAACTCAGATAAACACCTAAAGTCATGTGATGAGGGAACAGATGAAGTTCTAGAAGTACTGTACAGCTGATTCATTCTTTTGGAGCACTGCCAAACAGTGAATGAAATGAAATATTGAGAAAATTGAGGAACTTACAACAGACAGTGTTAACAACACATACATAGCAGCACAATCTCTGATTGGTTTAGTAGCAATAACTCCTAAAGCGAGCGGCAATGACAATGATAACACTGTACAGACACCATGTGAGAAGAATATTACAGCCAATTATTTACAGCTTCCAGCTGCAGTGGACTAGAGTTCTCACAAAATGATCTACAAAGGGCATGTAGTCCCTCCTCACCTTGGCTTCCAATGATGGAACTGGAGATTAGAGGGCTAATTCATAAGTCCAATAAGGTTTCTGGAGATCTTCTACCCCTGATTTATTCAAATGTCATGTAAATAAGTGGGCTCCTTTATTCACAAGTTTAAACAATCTCCAATTCCAGCTGGTTGGGGTCTCTTTACTGTAGTACCCATTTACAAAAATGGTGTTAAGAGAGATTCTTTGAATTATAGGCCCATTAATCTAATTGAAACTGCAGCAAAATTATATGTCAAATACAGGTCATTCAAAAGGGCTTATTAGCTAAAGAACAAGCTGGAGTTAGGCCTGGCTGCTCTACTATTGACAATTGCTTTATTTTATGTCACCCACTAGAAAAATTTACAGCTAAAGAGAATTTACTGTTCACAATATTTATTACTTATTTATTTATTTAAATTATTTATATAGACTCCAATCCAGCATTTGATCTGGATTGACCTTCTTTAGAAGAAACTTATGGCCCTGGCTATGGAACTCAGATTCCTCTCCTTAACAAAGGCATTATATTCAAATTCAAGTCTAATGGTTCCCTAACAGGGATAATGAGAACAAATAAATCAATCATGCAAGGATGTATACTTGCTCCCATTATTTAAATTTGTACATGAACGATATACCAAAGTTTCAATCAGTAAAGGTTCTAACTAAGCTATGCCAGCAAACTGAAGAACGATACAGTGGCCAACATATATTGGCATATATATTAAGCAGTTAGTCTGCATAAGAGTGAGCAGACAATACCCTTAATTTCATACAATAGCTAAATAATGCAAAGACGAGCCCTACGTGAAAAAAAGTGTTTGTTGTATATTCACCCTGACCCTAGAAAAGGCCATCCATCTTTCCTTCCATCTTTCCCAGCATTAGAGTGATAGGTAGGTAGGTAGGTAGGTAGGTAGGTAGGTTAATTGATTGATTGATTGATTTTGTTTCCTTAATTATCCAGAATACATGCATCTATCTACAGCTCTAATGCTGGGAAAGGTGGATCAAAAGAGAAGAGTATGACCAACAAGATGGATAGATTCAGTTATAGCAGAACCTGTACACCACTGAAAGAGCTGCAAGGTCTGGTTAGGGACAGATCATCATAGAGAAATCCTATCTAACAGTAACAGAGTTGGAAGTGACCTTGGAGGTCATCTAGTCCAACTCCCTGCTCATGTTGGAGATCTATACTAGGGATTCGAACTGCCAAACTGCTGACCTTTCTAATCAACAAGCTCAGCGTCTTGGCCACTGAGCTACCTAGCCAGGTGCTAATCTTATCTGGGCTCATCTGGGTGCTAAGAGTTGACAAGGATTTGATGACTTGTAATCACCTTCAACCAGTTCATGGAGTTATCATTGTTTCAGCCTGGTTAGCCACTGCATGAAAAAGAATGCTGGATTGTGGAAGAGTAAATGTAGGGAAACTGTGTGCTTTTGAAATTGACAATTGGAAGAGAAGAAAGCCGATGCAAAAAGTAATGTAAGAGAGAATGTCAGAGAGGGAAATAGATCTTTATTTAATAATACTTTATTGTGTTCCTAGACAAGAGCATATACTGTACATGCAAAATATCTGTGTATGAAAGAGAAGAATTGGTGAGAGGAAGAATGACATTGCTATATCCATTGTCTACTCAATACAGTCTTTAACCAGTTTGATCTTTACAGTGACTATGTTCAAAGTCAGGGTTTCTTGAATCTATCAGATCTGGCCAGCAAAAATCCAAATGGCCACTGGATGGCAGTAAAGAGCTAGAGACTTACTGTCATCTAGTAATGGTCCAGATTTTCTTGTCCAACATCTGGTATAGGTAGTCTTATGATGTGGCATCCTTAGATAGGGTTTGTCAAATCTGGTACTCTATGGTACAATTATTATTTTTTACTTTAATTTATCACTGCATAGCACTGCGTAGCAGAAAAGCTAGCATTTTGCTCCTTCAGAACAGGACCAAAAATTCTGTATCAAACCAACATTGAGAATGTTTACCTGTAAAAATTTAAAATTCCATGTTAGTAAGACAGCTCCATCAAAGGGAACACATAACCAAAAAGCTGTGAAGCAGCTTGAATTTGCACAGATGACTAAAATTGCCATGCAAGTATTCAAGAGCTTTCAGCTGCACATCCCAGACTAGTAATTAAAGGGCCACTGCTATGACTGTTTTCCTGGTGTTTTGACCTGCCTTGACAGCTGTCTCCCATTTAAGCTGTTTCCCATGAAGAATTCTAAACATGTCATTATTTTTGCATTTCCAAACATAACCTGTCCTATGAAACACCTGACTTGGTCTCCTGCTCACATCAAATGGATCAATATAGACTATGACATCTTTTACTTTTAGATTGGCCTAGCAGCTCTGACACTTTTCCCCCAGGGTAAAACACAAAGGCAGATTCAGCTTTCAGACAAGCATGTTTGAATTAGTCTGACAATTCCATTGATTCTGGCACAGGCAACTCAAGCAGTTCTTGATATGAACCACAGCAGGTTACAAGGAAAGAATGGAAACCTGGATTTCCTCCTCCCTCCTACAATCTCATAGGGTAATGACAAATTTACATCAGATCAATTCTTAGATTAGTCAAATCAACAGAACAAGCATACCTTATCTATGAAATTTTCAACAATGTCTACCCTAGATATGCACATTTTGTAAGTCAAAATCAATATTTTTACCCTTAAAGCATACTTGTTATATTTCACAATTTAAATTGTACAAATACTTTTTTCTAAAGAATCAGTGCTTCCTACTCATCTCTTTCTTATCATCTCCTCTCCTCTCTCTCTTCCACACATACCTGTTAAAAGTATAATTTATCTCAGATGCTTACTTTAAAAAAAAAAGTCTTCTCAGCTGTATTCTTTCTTTTGTGACATACATTAGCTATATGGAATGGACATTTTCATGCTGATTTGTGCAGCTGTCAATATTTGCCTGTTGGTTTGATTTAAAAAATAACTTTGATCCCATCTTATCTTTGATAAAAGACCCTTAATCAACATTAGTTTTTGTTTGTTTTTTTAGGCAGCAATATCAATTGTTCAGCCTTCCATAACCTTGCCTCTCCTCATATACTTTGGGTGATAGTAACACTGCTTCATGCAACAGAAAATTAGGAGCAACAGGTCCTTTCGCAATTTGGTTCCATGATTTGTCCTAAGTAAAGATTCATATTAATATGAAATTTCTACTCTGCACTGGAATTACATATTTTTCCGGGTTATTTATTAATTTAATTTACTTTTAACCTATTTGCTTCTATTTAAAAATGTTTCTAGAAATATTTTTAAATTGTTACTTTTGACCAGAGAATTCCACTTATTGGGCAGATAAGAAATATTCATTCCTTCATCCATTTTTTTTTAATATTTATATTTATTTGAAATGAAAAGGAACCAGGAAATCATTGTGGGAACAAAGACACTTGGGTTCCTTTATATGATATACCGTATATACTCGAGTATAGGCCGACCCGAATATAAGCCGAGGCACCTAATTTTACCACAAAAAACTGGAAAAGTTATTGACTCGAGTATAAGCCTAGGGTGGGAAATGCAGCAGCTACCGGTAAATTTCAAAAATAAAAATAGATACCAATAATGTTTTTGAATATTTATTTCAAAGAAAAACAGTAAACTAGCGGTGTATTCAATGAAATACTTCACTCACCTCATGATGCTGATGTCCCGCTGTGATGATGATGTCCCGTGCAGCCGCGGGAGCGATGTTCCGCCTCCTATGACACACGGCACAGTGATTCCTATCATTGGATCACTGTACCAGAGGAGGTGGGACATCGCTATGTGGCTGCTTGCCATAACAAGGAGGAGGTGGGACATCGTTGCAGAGCGGCAGGAGGGGGAGGAAGGGGAATCGTAAGACAGCCCTGCATTACATTAGAACGTGAGGAGGGGGGATGGTGCGGTGCGCGCTGTGCGGCAAACTGACACAGAGGGAGGGGAAACTCACAGGGGCACTGGGCCATTCACGAGTGTCACCCAGCGGCATGGCCCCGCCCCTTTTTCTCCTCCATTTCGGGCAAATTTTTCACTGACTCGAGTATAAGCCGAGGCGGCTTTTTTCAGCCCAAAAAGTGGGCTGAAAAACTAGGCTTATACTCGAGTATATACAGTAGTTATTTGAGAAGAGAAAGAGTCACACACAATGGTGGGATTCAGCCAGTTCGTACCTATTCAGGAGAACCAGTTGTTAACTTTCTAAGCAGTTTGGAGAAACGGTTGTTGAAAAAAATTTCATTTTGTTTTTTTTCCCACTTTACAGGGCTAATCCTGTAACGAAGGCAGGAAGGAAACATTCTGGTGTTTTTTCTAGCCTAATCTTTATTGCCCTGCTTACAGAAACTGCCTCTCCGGTTAACCCTTATTACATTGTAACAGCTAAGGCGAAGCGCCCATCAACATGAATGACATTGAGTTGGTCACATCCACCCAGTCACATGACCACCGAGCCACGCCTACCCAGCTGGTCATTAGGGCAGAGAACCGGTTGTTAAATTATTTGAATCCTACCACTGGCTGCACAGTTCAATTTGTATAGCATTTCAATATGCAGTGTGGCTGCTAAAGTCCACAGATGCTCCCTCTCCCAGCTTTTACTTTGGCCTTGAGACTGTCATTATATGGACTATCCAAGAATACATTTTACTGAGTTCAGTAAAACATGCTTCAGTAGAACCTGAATGGACTCCACAGCATTCCTTCAGATGTTGCTGAGTACAGCTCCCAATATTCCTTACCAGTGACCATGCTGATTAAACTTGCTCAGAACATCTGAAGCCAACATTTATCGTCCTTATTCCAAATCCTTTGCTTGTTTTCTTTCTTCACATTTAAGTGGGGTTTTTTTTCTTCCTCAGTAAATATACCGTGGAATTTAAGTGCAGTATAGAGCAAAGAAATAAACCCGTTATAAATCAGATCATTACCAGCCAGACAATATTAGGATAATCATTATTTTAGTGGTTCAGGATGACCAGAAAGGACTCTGCTGAAGTTACAAAGCAGTTACAGTTGATTAAGTCCAGTATCAGTGAATTATTGGGCATGGAGCCTTACCAAGCTATAAAAATGTTACCATTATATCTGATCCTGTATCTAGAGGGTACTGTCAATGATTGGAAAAATAGGCAGGTAAGAATGGATTATGCCCCTTCTTCCAGAATCAGATATCATGATGAATATCAGAAGAGCAAATTAAACAGTGAGAGTGGACAGTCCTGCCAAGTGCCACATGGTAACTCAAAACAGTGTGAAATAATTTCATTTATTATAACTCTGGTGCATGGTTGCAAATAAATCTCAATACACTAAACAAAATGCCATGGAAAGAAAGAAAAAGAAATGGACAAGAGAAAACAGATCTATACAGGTATTATTTCTGCCTCATTCATGGAAAAAAAGAGAGAATGCTCCAAGTGTTGCTATTCCTCCCTCCCTTCTTTTTTCTTCTCTCTCTCTCTCTCTCTCTCTGTTTCCCGTGGGGCTTTCTTGATTTTAAATAATTACTCTCAAAGCACTTCTGGGAAATGGGATGTTCCCATTTTATGAATGACAATGCAGTGATATGGAGCCCTTAATCCAAACACATCCCCTCTCCCCATTTTCATTCTGAAGGGAAATTGTAGCACTTTCATTAACAGGAGGGAACTGAATTTCTTGCAACCTCCCTCCCACACAGCACAGATGAGTTTCAATGAACACATTAAAATATTCAGCCATTGCAAATTATTCTTGACTCTTTTCCAGCTGCACAAAATCCTATATCAAATAGGATTTTTATAATAGGCAAGTGAAGTTCAAGATAGAGTGGGGGATAGAAAAGGTGAGACTAATATCTGCCAATAAAAGGAGGAAGAGTTAGTAGTGGTATCTCTTCATCTCTGTGCATTTATAAAATGCCCTTTGTAAATGTTTATCTTATGCAGATGTGGGTTCCTGTACCGGTTAGTACCGGTTTACTCCACGCATGCACGCCATGCATTGCACGCACATGCACAGTTGACTGAAAATTGTTCTGCACATGCGCAGAAGCATACCGGCAATGGCAAAAGAGACCAGGGAACCAGTTCGGGGGCATGGCTAGCCTGGATCACTGCTGCGACCCAGGCCAAATCACCACTATCGATTCACCCAAACCGGTGCAAGCCGGTAAAAATAACTTAGTGTACATCCTAGAAAATAAGATCTTCAATTCCCAGAATTTTCTCCCAGAAAATTCTGTGGATTTTGAAGTGTATGTCGTGGGAAAAGGAAAACAGTTATCGTGAGATGAAGCAGCTTAGAAAGTCAGATTTTCTAAGCAAAACCTGATACAGAATGAATGTACTGTTTATTCCTGAAGAAAAATATCTTCTTGTGTCTGTGAAGTTCTAATGCTATCTATACAACCCACACATTCTTCCAAATTGTGTTATAGAATAGTAATAATACATTTTAGAATACAGATTAAAAACTAAGTACAGTGGGCTCTATGCAATAGAAACTGAAAGCTATTATGTCTATAACGATGAAAGTAAATGAAGCCTTTCAAAATAGAAAATTCATATCAATGTTAAATATTATTTCTAAAATAACAATGAACATAGAGTTGCTTATAAAGTAGAGCTGATGTTTAGAATGACAATGATAAGCTGCAGATGGCTTTGAATTATTTTCTAATTTTAAAAAAAGTTTATGTCTTTGAACTTAATACTAAGGTTTCCACTGCAGGGGTTCTTCCCGGTACGGTCCAGTATGCCAGAAGAGATAGTGAAAATCTGGCATACTGGACCGGACCAGTAGCAGCCTGGCCATGCCCACTTACCAGCAAAAGAAAGAATATCCCAGCATCCAGGAACTGCACCGTGAGGTAAGGGAAGCAGGTCTTGGGAGAGACCTTCCCTCATCCTTCAGAGAGCCAGCGTGGGGAGAGAGGAGGCGGCCTGGTTTGTACATAGGCAGGCAGGCGGTTAGTGACCAGTGTCTCCTTCACTCATTCAGGTGGGCAGAGAAAGAAAGGAGGTGCACCCTTCGCTCTTGGGGACGGGGGCAGGGGACTGCTTTATTCTGCACCACCTTCCCTCACTCAGCTGCTATCACCGGGATGCCGCCAGGACAAGCAAGGTCTTGGGAGGGACCTTCCCTCCCCCTCCAGAGAGCCCATGCTGGGAAAGAGGAAGCAGACTGGTTTGAATGTGGGCAGGAGGGCGGTATAGTGGCCAGTGCCTCTTTCACTCAGGTGGGCAGGTGAAGAAAGAAGGTGCACGATAGCTGAGGGTGAAGCGCTCCTCTTTGCCCTTGGTGGCGGGGGTGCTTTATCGCATGCCTCCTTTCTTTCTCCGCCTGCCCCAATGAGCAAAGGAGGCGCCGGGCCCAAACCACCTACGTACGTTCAAACCAGCCCACCTCCTCTCTCCCAACATGGGCTCTCTGGAGGGGGAGAGAAGATCCCTCCCAAAACTGGCTTCTTTCCTTCCCTCCTGTGGCATCAATCTGTAGAGGAGGGCACAGACCATTTGGCGATGGCAGGGAAATGCAGGCTTCTTTGCCAGCCTCCTAGCTGGCAAACAGAGATTTTCACAATGGTGGCTGAAGCACAATCCCAGGCAGGCAGTTCTGGCTCTCCCTTCCCCAAGCATGTCCCGTTGCTACTGGTGCCACTTTTGGTGAACCCGGCTCGGTGGCGATAGCAAGAAGCGGCTGCCAGTGATGCTCTCAGCAATGGCAAGAGCCTTGCCGCCATGCTGGATTCACCAAATGTGGCACCAGCAGCAACGGGACATGCTTGGGGAAGGGAGAGACGGAACTGGCTGCCCGGGATTGTGTTTCAGCCGCCGCTTCTGCTGCAGCCACCAAAGACTTCTTCCTCGCCACTGCTTTTTTCGGGCCAAGAAGCAAGGATTCTGAGGGGCTGTCCCCCGATGGCACCTGAGGCCGCCTCGACTCCTTCTGCCCCACAGAAAAAGAGCAGCTCCACTCTCCCCTCTCACTTTTCTCAGCTTACGTGCTATTTGGGGCTTGGAGAAAGTGCCCCTCGGCTGCCCCTCCAGGAGGACCACCACACATCCTCCATGGGTGGGACATTGAAGGGGTGACCACAGGTGAAGAGCAGCAAGGAGTTTTGACAGTGCGAGAGAAAGACTTCAAAGTCAGTGGAGGTGGTGTGTGGCTGGTGTGCCTTGTTCTGACTTTCCCCAGGTGCAAAATGCTTTAAAAATAAAGTTTTCGTTTTGGGAGGTTGTAAAGGGTTAAGGGTGCAAGTGTATTGTAACTTGACAGCTTTAAGACTTGCACACTTCAAATGCCAGAGTTCCTGAGCCAACATGACTGGAGGAGGAGTTCTGGGAGTTGCAGTCCACAAGTCGCAAAGTTGTCAAATTTGAACATCGCGGGAGGGGGGAGGTTGTAAAGGGCTAAGGGTGCAAGGGTCTTGTAACTTGACAGGTTTAAAATTTGCACACTTCAAATGCCAGAGTTCCTGAGACAACATTTTGGTTGCTAAGCAAAAGCTTTGTTAAGTGAGTTTCACCACATTTTACAAGTTGACCATGCCTACCGTTCACATGACCGCCAGTCCATGCCCACAAAATAGGCCACACCCATAGAATAGGTAGTACATTTTTTTGAAACCCACCCCTGCTCCACTATATTATTATTTTTAATTACAGTATGAATGAATACAAAAAAGGTAGGGGAAGGAAAAGAAAAGAAAACAGCTTGGAATAAGTATTTAATTTTGAACTTTCCCCTTCTCTGTACTGTAACTGATTTTGCAATGTTTATAAATGCTTAAACCCAATTCCCAGTCAGATATTATTGGTATTCTATCTTTCTTCCAATGTAGAGCAAAATTTACCCTTGTAGCTGTGAAATTCTATCTCAATAAATTCTGGTATTTTTATTAATATACTAGCTCTTAACCAGGTGTTGTCTGGATATTTATTTATAGGGGGAAAATGTCTGCACCAAACGGAATTTCTAATGTTGGATTTTCCCCCTTACCAAAGGGAGCCACCTTGTAGAGTATAGTGAAGCCGTTACCATGGCAACTCCACTGCGCTGTATAGTAGAAGCCATTTTATGGCAGCACAGTAGAAGCCATTTTAAGGCACAACAGGCTGTATCTTAACAGAACACCCCTCCCCAAGGGGTGTTAGGGGTGTCTTACCCCCACAGTATTTTTTTCCACAGAGTAAGTCATCTGTGTCAAATTTGGTTGAAATTGCTCAAGGTGTTCCAGAGTTTGTTTGTTTATTTATTTATTTACATATATATGTTGTATTTGTGCTGATAAATAAATAAAGGGAGACTAGTATAGATCTATTTCAAGCTATTTAGCTCTCATCAGCTAGCCATACCCTTACTGGGATTCGAACCTGGGCTGTATTACATATTAGGCAGATGTGTTAACCACTAAGCCACAAGGTCCTCCTCCTTTATCAGCTGAGCCAGGGAAATAGGTATGTAATTAGTGTCACAACCCCTGGTATGCCCAAATATGGGAGGAAGCTTACTGCTTCCATTCTCTGTCTATCGGCTCGTCACAAGAGACCATCCAGACAGAAACCCAATATTTTTCACTGTTGCCTTTTTGTTACATTTGTTATATTTGTGGTGATAAATACTAGTCTCCCTTTATTTATTTATCAGCACAAATATAACAAACATATATAGCAATAGCAGTTAGACTTATATACCGCTTCATAGGGCTTTCAGCCCTCTCTAAGCGGTTTACAGAGTCAACATATTGCCCCCAACAACAATCCAGGTCCTCATTTTACCCACCTCGGAAGGATGGAAGGCTGAGTCAACCCTGAGCCGGTGAGATTTGAACAGCCGAACTGCAGAACTGCAGTCAGCTGAAGTAGCCTGCAGTGCTGCATTTAACCACTGCGCCACCTCGGCTCTATATATATGTTTTATATATATATGTTTTTTATATATATATATATATATATATATATATATATATATATATATATATATATATATATATATATATATGTTTTATATATGTTTCTTAATAAGAAAATTTGGGGTTTTGTTTCAAATGTAATTTTAAAAATTCTCTGGATGGTGCTATGTATATCATCCCCAAACTTTTGATGTTTTTTGCATGTTCACTCCATGAGGTAAAACGATCCTTTTGTTTCATAGCATTTCCAACATTTGTTACTATATGATTTATCTATTTTGGAAATTATTGTTGAAGTTGTATACCATTTATAAAACATTTATACCAGTTTTATTTTAGGTTTTTAAAAGCTGCCAATTCTTCACACACTGTTTCTCCTTTAGTGTATCAACAATCTAAACTACTGCCACCATTCTTGGAAAGCTGGGTTGTTTTGGGGTTGTTGGGGTTTGTTTGTTTTTTTGATACAATGGTATCTTATAAAAACAACTCTGCACAGTAAAATGCAAGAGCTTTAAAAATCTCTATCTGAGAATCTTGACTCTGAAGATCACCAGATCTATGCTATTTAAGACACTGCTGAGCACTGTCTAAAAAAAAAATCTCGGTTTGAAAGCTGTCCTGAAGCTTCCACCATTGACAATAGCCAACAAGATTTATTGCTTATAATTTCCCCAATCTGAAACCTTCTAGAAATCCTGAAATTGCAATTCAAAAAAATTCAAATGCATCTGGAATACACAGACAGGCTTGTCAAAGCTAGACTAGTCCATGCCACAAACTACATATACTATGTAAGTATATATAGAAGTAAGTATATGTAAGGTTTATTATGTAGACCTTGATATAGATATAGCTATCATATTCTTGCTGTTATAGATAAGACAAATGGAACCACTGCTTGCATTTCTATGCAGCCTGGCACGATTGTACTTATTACACATTGTGCTCTAGCCCAAGGGTGTCAAACTCAATTTTGTTGAGGGCTGCATCAGGGCTCTGGTTGATCTCGGGGGTCTGGATGGACATGGCCAACTGAATGGGTGTGGCTGACTGGGTGAGCATGGCCTCCTCAAACTGCTGGCATGTTTCTTCTTTGCACTGGGTACACTGGGCTGAAGCCCCTCTGGCCCGATGTTTCCTCTTCGCATTGGGTAGACCAGGCCAAAGCGACGTGGGCCGATCTCTTTACATTTTCCAGGACGGCCCCGCAGACCGGATCCAACCACATCTTGGTTGTGTTTGACACCCCTGGTCTAGTTGTTTTGAGGAGAGAAGTCAAAAACAAAGCTCTAATTAAAACACAGTAGAGACTAATGACTAATTGTATGACTGTATGACTAATTGCTTTTCAGTATAGAACAAAAACTGCTCTATTGTCTAATTACACTATCAGAATGAAGAGGAAATAGCAGAAAATACAAATAATCATGCCAGCAAATTTTCAGTTGGGTCTCCTTCTAAAAAAAGGTCTAAAGACACATTTTGTTTCAAGTACAAAACACAGAATCAAAAAAGGAACTGATAATGATCATTTCTGTACTCCATTTATCTAAAAGCAAAACTATATATACTGAACTTCTACACAGAACCACCTTAAAAAAACAATGCTTCTGAGATCATCATACTTAGGATTTCTCTGACTGAGCAGCAAAAATCAGACACACAGTAACTTCTAACTTTTTGCTGTCCTCTAGCAGCCATCCAGAATTTTACTACCCTAGAAATCCTAATCATATATGAGTAGAAACAATTTTTTTCTTTAGAAAACTAGTATTCTAGAAACAGACTAAACTGAAGTCCAGTTTTGACTTTGACAGGCTAGAGATCTAATCTGATCTAGAACACTTTTGTTTGTGAAAATACCATATCTGTTTATTTGGTCATATATTTTCCTTAATAAATCCATTTTTTAAAGAATTCATAATTTGGTTTGGAAGTTGATATTCAGTATAATAGTCTTCAGGATACTACATTTTTGCTAGTGATACTGTGCTATTCTATCTCAGAGTCATCCTTAAAGAGAACCACTCTTTTAAAAAATGGTAATCTAATATTGCGAGGCTTATAGAGGAACTAAATGCCTATTGAGATTCTCAGTTACCCAGGTCATGGTTATCCCAGAGGTGTTTTTTTTTAAAAAGAGGCAAATGGCCTTTTTGTTTTTCTGGGAAGACGTTTTGCTTCTCATCCAAGAAGCTTCTTCAGGTCTGTCTAGAGGAACTACTATTTTTTCAAACATAAAAGATAGCAAATTTGACTGATGTTTGTTGATTTCCCACTAGAAAAGATTCTACTAGGAATCAGCAATATAAAAGATGAAGGAGAAAAGCAATTTAAGACTAACATAGAAAATAGTTCTAAATCCCCAATTGCACATTATTACAGATATCAAACTTCTAAGACTTGGGGTTGTGAGGAGTTGGTTTTTGCAGGCAGTAGAGTCCATAGTTCGTTAAAAAAAACTAAGATGAATCTAAAGAATATGTAATTTGAATAAGGGAAAACTGTTTAAAAAACATTCATTTCTGACATTTTTGTTTGGTGCCATTATAGTATGGTAACCTTTCTGACTTCTGAATCATTGATCTTTCAGCCAATTTTCTCTGTGCCCCCTGTGGAATATTTTTATATTGAAAATTTTGTCTGTTTGACTTTTGGAGAATGCAGTCTGAACTCTCTCCAGAAAACTTAATTAAGAAACTAATTCAGTCAGGCCATTAAACCAAATGCATGTTACCTCTCACATTATTTTAAATGTGTTGATTTCTGCTAACTATAAAAGACAAGGGAAGGAGGGAGCACCTCCCTAATAAATTTTATAAAGGCACAATGGAAATCCAAAATTCAATTTTCTTGTTTATCAGTGGAGAACTAAATGCACGTCTATAGGTTAATTAAGGATCATGGCAATGGTGATGATATACGAACAAAAGCTGGGATCATTTAATCAGAATAACAGAATAACAGAGTTGAAAGGGACTTTGGAGGTCTTCTAGTCCAAACTCCTACTCAACAGGAAACCTTATATCATTCCAGACAAAAGGTTGTTCAATCTTTTCTTAAAACCCTCCAATGATGAAGAACCCACAAATTCTGGAAGCAAGTCATTCCATTGATTAATTGTTCTTACTGTCAGGAAATTTCTTACTTCTAAGATGCTTCTCTCTCCTTGATTAGTTTCTACCTATTGCTTCTTCTCCTGCCTTCAGGTGCTTCGGAGAACGGCTCCCTCTTTTTTGTGGCAGCCCTTTAGATATTGGAAAACTGCTATCATGTCACTCCTAGGCCTTCTTTTCATTAAAATAGACATACGTGATTCCTCCAATTGTTCTTCATATGTTTTAGCTTCCAATCCCCTAATCATCTTTGTTGCTCTTCTCTCCATCTTTCTGGAGTCTCCACATCTTTTTTTTTTTATATTGTGGCAATCAAAACTGGATGCAATATTCCAAGTGTGGTCTTACCGAATTATTATAAAGTGATATTAATACTTCATGTGATCTTGACTCTGTCCCTCTGCTAATGCAGCCTAGGAGCATGTTGGCTTTTTTGGTAGCTGCAACACACTGCTGGCTTATATTAAAGTGATTGTCCACTACAAGATTCCTCTCACAGTTACTAGAATTGAATCACGTGCCACCTATTCTATACCTGTGCATTTCTTTTTTCTTGCCTAAATGTAGAACCTTGCTTTTCTCACCATTAAATTTTATTGTTAGATAAAGCCTAGTGCTCAAGTCTGTATCTTGAGCCTTTCTTCTGGAGTGTTGGCCATTCCTGCCAGCATGGTGTTATCTGCAAATTTGATGAGTTCCCCTTCTATCCCTTCATCTAAATAATTGGTGCAGATATTGAGAAAAATTGGACCTAAGACAGAGCCTTGGGGTACTCTACAACATACTTACCTCCGTGTAGATGCATTTCCATTAAGGACTACACATTGAGTGTGGTTGGTCAACCAGTTACAAATCCATCTGGTGGTGATGCTATCTAAACTACCTACTTCTATCTTATCAAGTAGTAGGTTGTGGTCTAATTTATGAAATGTCTTACTGAAGTCCAAGTAAATTATATCCACAGTATTTCGCTAGTCCATTAATTTAGTCACTTTGTCAAATAATGAAAAGATATGTTTGGCATGATCTGTTTTTGACAAACCCATGTTGGCTTATGGTTATGTCTTTATTTGCCTCTAGGTGTTTGCAGTTTCATTGCTAGATTATCTTTTATTCGTTGCTTGATTATTTATTAATCACAATAGCTGGATCATCAATATAATAACCCAGTTGCACTGCAGCAATTGCGTATGAAGGAAGCTATCATTTCTAACACATATGGATTGCCCATGATTATGTTGGACAGACAATGAGGAAGCTAACACCAGATTGCAAAAACACAAACAAGCAATCAGATGAAGAGATCTGAACTCATTGGAAGCCTCAAATTGCAATGAACAAGGACATACATTCAATTTCAAAGCTTGTTGGCTGAGCAGATACAAAGATAGCCAGGGAAATGATTGAAGCCTGAGAAACAGGGTCCCTTATCAGTCAACAGGAGTGCTGATTTACCACCAGCTTATCAAGTATTTAGGAGCCAGGGACTTGGCAGCACAAGGAAACAACAGGCAACAACTTAATAACTGGCCAATAAGAAGGCATATCCAAGGCATATCCAACCCAAAAGACACATTGTGGTAGAGAGAAGTACCTTGAAGATGGGCACCACCACAAGTCTGAAACCTTGGAAGATGAAACGTGGTGACCAACCCAGATGGGATCCGGCAACATTATCCTGGGACACATATATTTCCCTTCAGTTATGAAGAAAATTGACAAATATGTATCAAATGAAAATGGAACTAGAAGAAATACAAAGGCTTTCAACACCTGGTTTAGGATCTATAAAAGGCTGTTTATTGTAGGTAGGTAGGTAGGTAGGTAGGTAGGTAGGTAGGTAGGTAGCAGTGGTGGGATTCGAATAATTTAAGAACCGGTTCTCTGCCCTTATGATTTCTTCCAACAACCAGTTCACCAAACTGCTCAGAAACTTAACAACCAGTTCTCCCGAAGGGGTGTGAATTGGCTGAATCCCACCACTGGTAGGTAGGTAGGTGGTTGGGAGGGAGGGAGGGAGGGAGGGAGGGAGGGAAGGAAGGAAGGAAGGAAGGAAGGAAGGAAGGAAGGACTTAAAGCAGTGAAAACAAAACCACCTAATGTTACATATTACCTAATAGCATTTGCAAACACATTCCAGATCGGTTTATAGGATTCAGACATTGTCAACTTCAGGCCAAATAAGAGTCAATATTCCAAATTCCAAATAGAATTCCTAGGTAGGAAAAAAAGAATAAAATATTGAACGTATATATTATATATAAATATATAAGGATTTGAGCATTAATAGGTAACATGATATACAGTTTCTTCAAGTGTACTAGACAAAACTTTAATACACTGTTCTTATTAGAGTCATGTATCTCAAGACTTCTATACTGGCACTTATTTTCATTCCTTCTTTTTTTATAAATTCTGTAGATAAAACATACAAGCACATATTCTTGAATTTACTTGATATTTTCTTATTCAATGAAAATAATACCAAAATATTCCGTAACATATTTTGATTCATTTGCTAACAATACATGCTACGAATTCTGCCTTTTAAAATTATTTGCAAATTTCCTCTGATGAAATGCATTAGTTACCATAGAAACATTATTAGTTATATTCACCAAGACAGCAAAAAAATCTTTCATTTACACATTATATCTTTCACTTTATTAATTCTTTGTCTAAATAGGCGATTCAGTTAAGTGAGCAAAAAGCAACGGAGAAGTAATCATGTAATAAAAATAATGGGTTTTTTTTACGCATCTCATGATGTGTGATCTCATCCATCATTTATTTAAGGAAGAAAAGACTATTGAAGAATGTGAAAGTAGTCAAGAACATGTTGGAGCTATTGCGAAGTCAATCAAATTGTCAATTTTATCTGCATAATGTATGTGAAATATTAGGGGCACTATTGTGTCTACCCTCTAGATCAGGGGGTGTCAAACACAAGGCCCAGAGGCCGGATCCAGCTCACAGCATGCTTAGATCTGGCCCACGGAGCCACCCTGGAAACAGCAAAGGACTGGACCACAGTGCCTCTGCCAGTGAAAACAGCTCAGGAGGGCTGTATGCGACTCTCCCAAGCTCCATTTTAGCTGGCAGAGGGTTGCAGGAGGACATTGCAGCCAAAAATGGAGCTCAGGAACCCATTTTCACTGGCAGATCACTCAGGTCACCTCAGGCACCCCCAAAACAAGTGACGTTGAGTGGGCCACGCCCACCCTAGTCACGCGCGCGCACACACACAAACACACACACACACACACACACACTGAGGTCATACACAACCCTGATGTGGCCCTCAATGAAATCGAGTTTGACACCCCTGATGTAGATCTTAGGGTCTTTTTACATTCTTTAAAGGACTGAGGACTCCAAAGAGCTTTGGTTGATATGGATTATATTTACCAATATTACAAACTGGGAACTGGGAAAATTTGAAGTCTTTATGTATAGTATTTGACTTTGCAAATCCCTGAAACCACACTTTGAAAACTGTTGCTGAAGACCATTCTATCACAGAATAGCACAGGTTTTTTTCAGAATTATCTGTGTAATTGTTACCTTTTCTCCTTCCTCCCCCCAATATTTCCTTTCCCCCAATAAATTCCTTTTTGCTTCCAAAGATTTGGCTTCATTTGATTTTATAATATAATTTTTTAATAAATGTTTCCTATTTGCAAGATAACTCGTGTTTTTAAGAGCTATCCACAATTTGTTATGGCCCACATGGCCAAAAGCCAATAAACTCAGTTTTTTTTTAATTGTCCATCATATGTTAGTTATGTGACATGGTGTGTCACTGCCTCTTTTGAATTCAGCTTTTAAATCATACCATTCACATACTCATTCTTATTCTATATATTGCAGAACTCTGGTTTTAAAATTATGAGCAGGACTTGTCTAGCGTGTGATATAAATGCCATTGATTGATTGATTGATTGAATATTTGATTTAATGTATTTATTAGTTTGTCAAACATGTACAGAATAGCAGGTATAAGTATGAACATGGACATGAACAAAGGAAATGAATACAAATAAATAGGAACATTAGGACAGGGACAGCCGGCACGCTGGTATGCTTATGCATGCCCCCTTTATGGACCTCTTAAGAATGGGGTGAGGTCCACGGTACACAGTTTAAGGTTGAAGCTGTGAGGGTTTGAGGATGTAACAACAGAATCAGGTAGAGCATTCCAGGCATTGACCACTCTGTTGCTGAAATCATATTTCTGCAATCGAGTTTGGAGCAGTTTATCTTGAGTTTGTATTTTTACCTTTTGAGTATAAATGTACTTGGAGTACTCTTTAGCATTGTCCTTCTTGGCATTGAAATATAAATTAATCTTTTCAGCCCCTTGATAACTTCCTTGTTCTCCATGCCTGCTTATAGACCACAAGTAGTGCTGTAAGTGAATTATCTTTGTATTTCATCAACTCCTACATCTTTGTTGTTAGCAAATGTAACCGCCTCCCTTCGGGAGGGGAACTTCCCCGCCGCACTGAAGGCGGCGGTGGTGAGACCCCTCCTGAAGAAGCCATCTCTTGATCCAGCTGTCCTTAATAACTACCGCCCGGTCTCCAACCTCCCCTTCCTGGGGAAGGTTGTTGAGAAGGTGGTGGCCTTCCAGCTCCAACGGTCCTTGGAGGAAGCAGACTACCTAGACCCCTTCCAGTCAGGCTTCAGACCCGGTTACAGCACTGAAACCGCCTTGGTCGCATTGATGGATGATCTCTGGAGAGCCAGAGATGAAGGACATCCCTCCATCCTGGTCCTCCTTGACCTCTCAGCGGCTTTCGATACCATCGACCATGGTATCCTTCTGCGAAGACTGCGGGAGGTGGGAGTGGGAGGCACCGTGTTACGGTGGTTCTCCTCCTACCTCTCGGACAGGTCGCAGTCGGTGTTAGTGGGAGGGCAGAGATCGTCCCCAAGGCCCCTGAAATATGGGGTGCCGCAGGGTTCGGTCTTATCCCCCCTACTATTTAACATTTACATGAAACCGCTGGGAGAGATCATCCGTAGGCACGGGATTAGATACCATCAATATGCGGACGATACTCAATTGTATCTGTCCGCCCCGTGCCAAATCAATGAAGCGGTTGCCGTGATGGACCGGGGGCTCGAAGCCGTCATGGACTGGATGAGGATTAACAAGCTTGTGCTCAACCCAGAAAAGACCGAGTGGCTGTTGTGTTTTCCTCCCAAAAATTCGGCCATTAATCCAACACTCAGGCTGGGGGGTCAAATTCTACACCCCTCAGAGAGGGTTCGCAACTTGGGAGTCCTCCTGGATTCACAGCTGTCATTCGACCATCATATAGCGGCTGTGACCAGGGGGGCATTCGCCCAGGTACGCCTGGTGCGCCAGTTGCGACCCTACCTGAACCGGGAGGCCCTCACAACAGTCACTCGGGCCCTCGTGATTTCTAGGCTGGAATACTGCAATGTGCTCTACACGGGGCTGCCCTTGAAGAGCATCCGGCGACTTCAGCTAGTGCAGAACGCAGCCGCGCGAGTGATTGCGGGTGCACCCCGATTCACCCGCATTACACCTATCCTCCGCGAGCTGCGCTGGCTACCTGTCGATCTCCGGATGCGCTTCAAGGTGCTATTGACCACCCATAAAGCCCTACATGGCAGTGGATCGGGATACTTGAGAGACCGCCTTCTGCCAATTACCTCCCTACGGCCTATAAGATCTCATAGGTTAGGCCTCCTCCGCATCCCATCGGCCAGCCAATGTCGGCTGGCAACCACAAGGAGGAGGGCCTTCTCAGTAGCGGCCCCGACCCTTTGGAACGAGCTCCCCGTAGAGATTCGTACCCTCTCCACCGTCCAGGCCTTCCGCACAGCCTTGAAGAACTGGCTCGCCCGTCAGGCCTGGGGATAAGGACCATTACCCCGCCCGAATGTTGTATGCATGTTGTGTATCATTTTTATTATGTGTTGTTGTCTTAGTACTGTATTGTATTGTACTCCCCTCTCCCTGGTTTCTGTGAGCCGCCCTGAGTCCCCTCAGGGAAAAGGGCGGCCTACAAATAAAATCAATTCAATTCAATTCAAAAATTCAATTCAAATACTTTCTAATATCTATTTAATTTCACTGCAGAATGCCAGGCTCTGGTTCAGCTGTACCCTTGGTTTTGAGATGCTTTTGTTCAGTTCTTCTAATTGTGCATCATGTTGCTTAGTTAAATGCTACATCAAATGACAGTTTATTCTTCCACTGATTAATTAATTAAAAAGTTACAATTAATCTGCCAGCAGGACAGTAATCAGTTAATATATTCATGAATTACAGATAGTATATGTAATCTTAAGGCAGAAGGAAGGGAGGGAATCTTATCAGGTACCAAGTGCTACTGTGCAGTTTTGGAACTCTCATTAATTAATGAGTTCATGAAATCTCGTAACATGCTGGTATCCTTGTGATTTTTGTGGGCGAATACAAAAATATCGGTTTTTTGGAGGGAGGGGGAGGTTGTAGGCAACTTGGCATCTATAGGCTTTACACTGCCAATCACTGTTTTGAAAGGTGCTTTTTAATACAGTAGAGGTGCCAGGGGAATATGCCTCTGTTAATATGATGCCAATAGCAACATATGTGCACATTATCTTTAAAAAACAAAGTGTATTATTTTTTATTTTTTATTTCTAAAAGTGTTTCTTACCACATTAAAACTTACGCAGATTTAGTTAGTTAATAAAATAGTGACAGATAGTAATAAAACCTATACAATAATTACATGCTACCCACAAAAATACCTGAATAACTTGTATGAATTATTGAAGGCAAGTCAGAAAGTGGGGTTTTGCTTGAGAGACGCCTTAGAGCCAAGGTGGCGCAGTGGTTAAATGCAGCACTGCAGGCTGACTGCTAGATCAGCAGTTCAGCGGTTCAAATCTCACCGGTTCAGGGTTGACTCAGCCTTCCATCCTTCCGAGGTGGGTAAAATGAGGACCCAGATTGTTGTTGGGGGCAATATGCTGACTCTGTAAACCGCTTAGAGAGGGCTGAAAGCCCTATGAAGCGGTATATAAAAATCTGCTATTGCTATTGCTATTGCTATTGCTTATAAGCCTCATTGTTAAACCCTGCTGGCTTATTTGGTACAGCCAGACCAGAGCAGTGCTTTCCTTGGAGTAAATGGCCCTGGACAAGATGCTTGAAGGGAACTGTAATCAACTACAGAAAAGGCTGTTTAGAAGCCCATTGTGACAAAGGGTGGCCCATTTGGGTCCTGTGATCTAAAACTTGCCCAAGAATGCTATGATTTGTTCCATGCATTCGTGGCCATGAAGGAGCTGATCAGAGAACTGATCCTACAGTTGACTTGTGTGCATTACTAAAACAGTTTGATCAATCAAGTTTACACAACAGATGGAAACTGTTCTAACTGCATAGACTGAAGACAGTTTTAAAAGGAATTTGAAGACTCATATGTTAGAAAAACCTCTTTCCTCTTTCAAAGAACAGTACAGTACTAAATATTATTCATCATCTTCTCTTTATCATCCTCTCTTCATATCCTACAGTAATACTGAGGCATGCACAAATTTCTATCTCGCTCAAGAAAATGTTCATGTATGTAGATAAAGTAGAACACAATAGGCAACACATACCAAGAAGACCCAACTTTCAAAATAAAATAATCCTTCCTCCATTCAATCAACTTCTTGTTTTCATTCTTAATAAGAATAAAGATACCCTTTACTTAACCCTCAACTAACAGCAATGAATTCTGGGGAGTACTAAATCCAAACTGATATATAACTGCCAAACCACTCATAGCTGCAATGCAATCCGTTACAGAAAATCCTTCTAAAAACTCTGGAATGAAAAGCAAGTTGCTGAATAAAACAACTGTTTTTAGCTCATTTCTAACAAAGTTAAATCCTTAAGTGATCCATTAAGTAACAAGCACAAAAATTAAGTAGGCAGAATTGTTTGCACTATAAGGTATCAATCTGGACTCTTTGAGCACTATAACATGCTAATAAAAATAATACAGTGAAAGTGACAAACAGTGAAAGATGGATGTAGTCAGAGGTTGAGCTAAAATCTTTTCTTTTTCTTCTTTCCCTTGTTTTCTTTTTTTCCTTCAGTAAATCTTCAGTAAAGATTTCTCATACTGTTGGAGAAAAATTGAGTCAATCACCTTTCCTGTTATTTTTAGAGTATGGTAGCTGCCAGCTATTAGAATTGATAGTGGCTGTTTGTGAAAACCGATTAATGATTGAAGAAGGCTGCCCATTACTGTTATGAAAGATGGGTAACTGTCAGAGTTCTCATCTTTTCCTAAGGTGACCATTAAAAATGGCAAAATGAATGGAGAAACTTTAAGATCTGCAAACGCTTAGAGGAAGACAATGGGTAAATAGGTACTCAATTATGAGGAATGAATGCAAGTCAAAGAAATGAAAATGGCTATTTCAAGTTTTAGAGCAAGCTTCTGCCCATTTTATTATATAGATATGAAGGTTAGGTATCAGTACTACAGGAAAACCATAAAAGCTGAACGTAGTGAGAATGGGTGTATTCAAGAGAAATGTCATCATCAAAGAAGATGGAATAAAAAAGAATGGGTGATGAATGTACTGCAAGTCTGGAAAAGAATGCAAATTTCTAGGGCTGTCTCCATTTAGCTCTTATATGAATGGAGTAAATCTGTTGGAAAAAGAAGGGATAAGCCATCGATATTGTCTCTTTCACTATGGCTTCCAAGGTGGAACCAAGATACTCACATGAATACAGGTATCTCACACGAACAGAAGGATTTCTTCCTTTCATGAAATGATCAATCTGTTCTAACCAAACTTTTTAGAGCTGTTTTGTTTTTAAAAACTTCCCTGCTTTAAATTACCTGAAAACACATGCTCTAGCAAGATCTAGCTAGATCTTCAGGATCTAGCCTTCAGTTAAAATGCATTAATTTGGTATTCCAGATATCTCCCCCCCCCTTTTGATGTGTTTTTTTTTTGTAAGAAGGAAACAAAATAGAAGAATCTTAAGAAAACAAGGGAGTCTGGTTATGTATATTTCTTTAAAAAAATATACACAATAAAAAAATTGACACAATAAAAAAATAAGCACCTGAAAATTACAAGTGGAATAGAATACTATTCAGACTGCTATCATTCCTCCTGTAAAAATCTATGGTTAAGATAAGGCAATTGCACTTGCCTGAAAGTACCCCTGGGAGATGTTTGTTTTATTTTGCTTTTATTTCAGTAAGATGACATCTGATGGCATCAGGCTGAAACTGCATCCTTAATAGGATTAAATTTCTAACAGTTCAGATGCTGACTAGTCATGGAGCCACAATCAAGCCACTGAAGGCCTCCATATGAGGCTTCTATTACACAATAACTCTTCCTTATTCACAGAATTGTGCAAGGACTCCAGACATCTTCCCTGTGTAATGTCGGTGGCTTTCCTTCTCACAGAAAATTCTTTAGGAAAGAAAAGGTAGAACATTGCCACAATATAATTTGACTGGTAGCACTTGAAGCTATATAAAAATTGTATCTGAAAGCATTTTTTTAAAAACAAGAGGAGAGTATCAGAATGCCTAGAACTGCACTTGTCAGATTTATCCACTAAAAGCCATAGGGAGTATTCTTTCACCCAAAATCAGAAAAAAAAACTAATGAAAAAAGTAAATTACTTATTTTGCTCAAAACTCTTCAGGAAACATTCGATTTTTCTTGTAATGAGAAAAATAGAAGGTAAAGAAATGTGAGTTTATTTTTCTACGCTAGGTTGTAATCTAGATGGCCTTGTCTTTATTCTTGCATAACCCAGTTTGGAGTCGTTGATGCTCTTCAAGCTTGGTTGTTTGCTTGCAGGTATTTCATTACTTAACTAGGCAATATCATCAGTGTTAACTAGTTGAGTAATGAAATGAATGTGGGATTTGCTTCCTGTTTATATACAGTAGATTGTCCTGCTAGTGTGCAAGGATGGGATTCAAAAATTTTAGCAACCGTTTCTCTGCCTGGTTGCTGGGTGAGCGTGGCCATGGTGGGCATGGTCTACTTGGCCTCCTGCACCACGGTGGGGGAAGGTGCTTTTACCCCCTTCCCTCCACGCTCCGGAGGCTCTCCTCAAGCCTCTGGCCTGGCAAAAATGGCCTCCACTGGGCTCCAGATGCCCTCCAGAGGCCGGAAATGGGCCCGTTTCCAGACTTATGGAACTTCCAGGAGGCCTATTTTTCGCCCTCCCCAGACTCCAGGTGGGCCCTGCACTTACTTGGCATCCAAAATGAGCCACATGGAGATTCCTGGGAGGGTGGGCAGGCAGGGCCAGCCAGTCCTTGAAACTACCAGTTCGGCGAACCAGATGTAAAATTAGCATCCGGTTCACCCAAACTGGTCCGAATGGGCTGAATTCCACTCGTGTTGATGAGCATGTGGTCTTCTTGGGCAGGGAAAGACACTTTTTAGCAATCTCCACACTAACTGGAGCTGATGATGTTACCTAGTCAGATAATGAAATGTCTGCAAGCAAGCAACCAAGCTCAGAGAGAACCAAGGACTCCACAGTTCAACTCTAAGTTACATATATCATCCTCTATTCGAACCCATTTTTTCTATACGTAAAATAAAAACAAAAAAATCAGGAGAAATGGCTGATAAGGGAAAGATAGCTGTATTATATTCTCCAGATGCTTTATTTGTTGTTTGTTTGTTAGCATGATTTATTGAGCACCTCGATCAGAGGAGACTTTTTCTAAATGCACATGGAATGATAATGTTGTTGTAGTTCAGTAGCCTAGAACAGAACAGATTCAAAACAGTAGCCTAACATTATAGATTCAGTGTATATCTCCTTAAGCTCAAGAAGAGAGACTTAATTTTTCCCTATCTGTCCTCACAAAGATAAAAATCATAATCAATGAAGATACAAATGGAATGCTTATGAATAGCGTACATTCTTCTCTCAAGTGAACCCAATAAATATGATCAAATTCAGAAATCCTTCGTATGTCCCACCATCATCTGAAATACCATAAGTGACAAATAAATCTAGAGCTTGTTTAGTTGTGGTACCATATTCCTACAAGTCTGCCTTCAAGGAGAGTTGTCTGATGCTATCTTGATTTTCTTTCCAGCTTTAGAGGAGCAAATTTTAATTGCCTATGTGTATTCTTTTTATGGGTGGCTCAGTGGCTAAGATGCTGAGCTTGTTGATCAGAAAGGTCAGCAGTTTGGCGGTTCAAATTCCTGCACTGCGTAACAGAGTGAGCTCCCATTACTTGTCCCAGCTTCTGCCAACCTAGCAGTTCAAAAGTACATAAAAATGCAAGTAGAAAAATAGGAACCACCTTGGTGGAAAGGTAACAGCATTCTGTGTGCCTTCATGCGCCTTCATGATCATGGAGACATCTTCGGACAGCGCTGGTTCTTCGGCTTTGAAACGGAGATGAGCACTGCCCCCTAGAGTCGGGAACGACTAGCACATATGTGTGAGGGAAACCTTCACTTTTACCTTATTCTTTTTATATTGGCCTTTTAACTGCTTGTCAAATTTGTCTTTGGTTGATTTTATTGTATATTCATATATGTAAGAACTAAGGATCAAGACTGGGTAATAGATATTTTAATAAAGCAAATAAATAATCAAACTGTAAAAGGACAACAATATAAAAATCAAGAATGCTAACTTGAATTCAAGATGTTGGCTGCAGTGCTCTCTGCTGGCAAACAGTAAACTAGTAAAATAATGTATGCTGCTATATATTTTCTTAGCCTTTTTATGCACAATCCAACAACTATTTCTGACTTATTAAAATAAATAACTAAATAAACCACTCTCTACTTAAAATCAAGAACAAACAAATCTGTTTTGATCTAGCAAAATGTGATCAGAATTGGGTGTGTTTCCCTGGAGATGTAGTTCCACTAATAAAGCTGCCCCTACGAGGACTGTTTTGTCCACAGCAACATCAACTAAATCATCTGGATAACCACAGTGGGGCATTCCAATAAATACCTTCAAAGACCTCAATATCCAGGCAATTCAAAGGTTTTAAAGGTCAGCACTAGCAGTTTAAATTGTGTCTGGAAACAAAAATGAAGTATTTGTAAACTAGTGAGAAATTTTTGATCAGTGGTGGGTTGCAGGCACTGGTACAGGTGTACCGGTGCCTGCCAGGAGCACCGGGTACCATTCTGGTACGGTGCTCCGAAGGGCCCGCCTGCCCGCCCTCATTCCTTACCTGTATTTGAAGGAAACGGGTCATCTGCGCATACACGTGCAGCGTATGGCACCTACCTGACGCTCCGCCAAGCAGCTGGAGCATCACGGAGTGTTGCAGGAGGTAAGGACGCATGCATGCACTGCATGCGTGTGTGCTGTGCACATTCATGTGGTGGCCACCGGGTCCCATTGCACCGTACCAGTTGAACCGGGATCTGGAACGGTTCACCGACAAATGCGCGCACGACAAAAGCACACTGACAAAACTGCGGCGAGAAAACCACGACGTCAAAATTGCGCCCACAACAGCGTACCAACAACAGAGCGCCAACAAAAGTGCGCCATTAACAAACAATGCAAAAACAAGGTAATAACCCTAACCTAACCCTAACCCTGAACCTAACCCTAACCCTAACCCTGAACCTAACCCTAACCCTAACCTTAACCCTAAGTGCGCTTTTGTGGGGGCGGTTTTGTCGGTGCACTGTTGTGGGCATGATTTCGATGTCATGGTTTTCTCGCCGCAGTTTTGTCGGCACACTTTTGTCGTGCGTGCATTTGTCGGGTCACGATCCGGAACCCACCACTGTATTTTATGTGCACTGTCCAGAATCGCTTTTACTGAGATGGCTGGCTACATACATGTGACAACTAACTAACTAATTAAAATAAATAAACCCCAAAATAATCAAGTCCATACTTAAAACTTCCAACGTTCTCAGACAGTATTGGAGGAAGCTGAGATGGCAAGGCCTGAACTAATCACCACTTCAAGATTTATATACATGAAAAAGATCACAAACACACACAGAGAGAGGGAGAATCAAGGATCTTCTAAGGCAATCAATAATGGATGGTGGAATTCTAATATAAACCTATTTAAATACAGATAAGGCCGACATTAAGAAAGAAATGTATTGAGAGTTCAAAAGCAAATTTCCAATTAAACTGAAATAGTTTAAATACCGTATTTTGGGAGTATAAGAAGCACGGGAGTATAAGACGCACCAAGATTTTGAAGAGGCAAATTTTTAAAAAAGTTTTTGCACTCTGCAGATCTCCCAAAAATGGCCCGTTGTTCGCAAAAACGGGTCCAGTTTTTGTCAAAAAAAGGGCATGCATAGCCTTTACAGCAGTGTTTCTCAACCTTGGCAACTTTAAGTCCTGTAGACTTCAACTCCCAGAATCCCCCAGCCACAGGACTTAAAGTCTCCAAGATTTAGAAACACTGCTTTAGAGGCTTGTAGAGTGCTCCTGGGGACTGGGGGGGTGGGGGAGGAATAGCCTATTTTTCACTCGTTTTTACTCTCCCAGCCCCCAGGACCACTCTGGAAGCCTCCTAAAAGCTATGCATGGCCATTTTTGTAAATGGGGCAGGGTTTCAGGAGGCCAAAAATGCTGCATTCAATGTATAAGATGCACCCAGATTTTCAGTCTCTTTTTTGAGGGAAAAAGGTGTGTCTTATACTCCAAAAAATATGGTACATGCTCATTTATTTTAGCAATTACTTTTCCAAAACAAAAAAATTAAGGAATAAATGTGTACTTATCTTTAGGGGTATGAATTTTAGGCTAATAGCAATAGCAATAGCAATAGCAATAGCAGTAGACTTATATACCGCTTCATAGGCCTTTCAGGCCTCTCTAAGCGGTTTACAGAGAGTCAGCATATTGCCCCCAACAATCTGGGTCCTCATTTTACCCACCTCGGAAGGATGGAAGGCTGAGTCAACCCTGAGCCGGTGAGATTTGAACCGCTGACCTGCTGATCTAGCAGTAGCCTGCAGTGCTGCATTTAACCACTGCGCCACCTTGGCTCTTCCTAGAGATTATGATTTATGGAGTTCTTAGTGCCCTCTGAGCTTGGTTGCTTGCTTGAAGTTTTTCGTTATCCAGATCAGTGGTGGGTTTCAAAAAAATTTCGAACCTACTCTGTGGGTGTGGCCTCCTTTGTGGGAGTGGTTTGCTGGCCATTTGACCTGGTGGGAGTGGCTTGCCAGCCATGTGTTTTCTTTCTCTCTCTCTCTCTCTCTCTCTCTCTCTCTCTGTCCTTCCTTTTGTCTCTCTGTCCCTTTTTTCTTTTTTTCTTTCATCTCTCTCTCACTCTTTCTTTCTTTCTTTCTTCCTTTCTTTCTCTTTCTCTTTCTCCCTCTGTGTGAGTCTGTCTGTCTGTGTGTGTTTGTGTGTTTGAAAATTTTTTAGAACCTCTTCTGTAGGTGTGGCCTGCTTTCTGGGTCCACTGGTGGAACCTCTTCTAATCGGTTCGGTAGATTTGATGAACCGGTTCTACCGAACTGGTGCAAATTGGTAGGAACCCACCTCTGACCCAGATATATACCATCATCAGTGCAAATGAGTGTGGACTTTGCTGCCTCTTTATATGTAGAAGCTTGCCCTGCCAGGGTTTTTTTGGTGGGGGGGTCCCTCATTGGTGATCCTTGTTTAGAGTATTGTTTGCAGGACAGACCATCAGATTCCAAGAAGATAAGCGAGTGGTCAGACGAAGAGACCCAAACCCATTGGTAGCCTCACACTGCAATCAACAATGACATACATTTAATTTTGCTACTAAGATTGTTGGATAAGCAAGTACAAAAACCTCCAAAGAAGTGATTGAAGCCTTGGAAATGATCAGTCAACAGGAGTGCTGATTTACCACCTGCTTATCAAACACTTAGGAGGCGAGAACTTGGCACAGTGGTGGGATTCAAAAATGTTTACTACCAGTTCTGTGGACATAGCTTGGTGGGCATGGCATGGCTTGGTGGGTGTGGCATGGCTTGGTGGGCATGGCATGGCTTGGTGGGCATGGCATGGCTTGGTGGGCATGGCTTTGTGCGTATGGCAAGGGAAGTATACTGTAAAATCTCCATTCCCTCCCCACTCCAAGGGAAGGTTACTGCAAAATCTCCATTCCCACCCCACTCTAGGGGAAAGTCACTGCAAAATCCCTATTTCTTCTGGATCAGCTGGGACTTAGGAGGCAGAGAATAGATGGGGGTGAATAGATGGGACCAGATATGGTATTTACCGGTTCTCTAAACTACTCAAAATTTCCACTACCAGTTCTCCAGAACTGGTCAGAAGCTGCTGAATACCACCTCTGGCTTGGACAGCAGAAGCAAACAGCCAGAGACTTAATAGCCATCAATACCTCAAACCACATCTAAAAAGCCACATACAAAAGGCCCCGTATAAATACCATACACAAAAGAGCCCCAAGCACACACTCTAGGGACACAGGGTAACATAATAGCAGTGTTCCAATATCGCAGGGGCTGCCACAAAGAAGAGGGAATCAAGCTATTCTTGACAAGAAGCAGTGGGAGTAAACTAATCAACGAATCAGCTAATCAAGGAGAGAAGCAACTTAGAACTAAGGAGAAATTTCCTGACAGTTAGAACAATTAATCAGTGGAACAACTTGCCTCCAGTAATTGTAAATACTCCAAAAACTGGAAGTTTTTAAGAAGAGATTGGATAACCATTTGTCCGAAGCAGGGGGTTAGACTAGAAGACCTCCAAGGTTCCTTCCAACGCTGTTATTCTATTCTATTTTATTCTATTATCTGCTAGAGAGCAATTTTCTGAAGATGGGCTCCAGTACAAGTTTAAAACCTCAATGACAAAACCACTGGTGACCAACTTAGTTGATATAGAAAGATCCAAATTCAACAGATAATTTGGGCCAAATCAAGTCAAATCTTTTTTATAGATATCGATCAACATAAAGAGATATCCTTTTAGGCATTAGAGTCTGAAAATATTATGAAAACAAGAAGATATACATGTATATTAAAACAAAAAGTGTGTGTGTGTGTGTGTGTGCGTGCGTGCGTGTAAAGAGTCTAAAAGAAACTAAAAGGAGGGTAGAAGCACTAGATGGGTATAGGGGAGCATAAAGATTTTATGTGGAACACTATGTATCAAATTACTGTACAGAGCACTCTAATAATGGCAAAATAGATGCTCTTTAAATCTGACTAGACTCAAAACTAGTTTATGGTTCAGATCATAGTAGCACAACATGGGAACACTGTTACAGTGTAGCAGGGTTGGTATCTGAAAGCAGATGTAGAATTATCCTGTGCAAGCTGAGTATTTATTCAATAATGGTGATTAGGCTAATACAAATGTCTCTGTAGTATACGTACTGGAAAATACATAGCCTGTAATTTCTACGTGTCCAGAATCAAAGGAGCATTACCTCTTTAGGTAAGAGATCTTCCTGAAGCAGCTTTCAAGAACGAGGAAAGGACATGACATCATTGCAGAGTAAAGGCCCTCCAATATATAGGAACTTTGAGTTTTCTTAACATGCCATAAAGAAGTAGAGTACCTGTTGGCGTCACTGGCACTAAAGCGGTTCTGGCTAGAAGCAGTTGGCGCACTAAGTTTGCTACACACTGTTTAATAAGTGATTTGGCTTGACCATGTTGCATACCAAGTAGAAGACCTGGAGAGAAGTCCAAGGCTTAGATTTTAATTGCCATTGTCTGTTTCCATGAAGAATTCTATAAAGAATTCTATTTCCTTATCGTCTCTGTGGGTACGCAAGCCGTTGCCAAGGTCAGGTCCGCCGTGCATGTGCATGTGCCTCCCACCGGCCAGCTGGTCTTCGGGTCTCTGCTGCACATGTGGGGGGCGGGCCGCATGCAGGGGGTGCGCGCATACATGGAGGCACATGTGCAGGGTCATGCACACATTGCATTTGGGGAATTTGGGCACACGGACTTTGGGCACTCGGTCTGGAAAAGGTTAGTACACTACTTGGTCCGAAAAAGGTTAGTTACTACACTAAACTGGCTCTCATGGTTTATATTCCCCTATATCAATGATGATAATTAAAGTAATTAAAGTAGTGCTTCCTAAATCTGGGCAAATTATTTGGGTTAAAAAAATTGGTAAAAATAGTTTTGGTTTGGGTAACAACAACCTGTTTTTCTGTCTAGCTAGTATTTTATCTACACTGAGTAACAAAAGGCTTTCTGATAAGTGTTTTAGGGTAATGAAGGAAAATTTTGGGAAAGCTCCGGTTAAACAGAAGTGTATAAAAAAACCAGAGACTGTGAGTTATAGTCCTGCCTTATGCATAAATCCATCTGGGTGATTCTGAACTAGTCATTCTCTCTCAGCTCTAGGAAAGAGTCAATGACAAATCACTTATGAAAATTCTGCTGAGAAAACTGACTGGACTAGTGTTGGAAGAAATATCCAGTTAGGGGAAATATTCTACCCTGTCTTTTTAATATTCCCCAAAGTATTTCATTCTTGGGCAGGAGAGGCTTCCCACACTAATTACTAGGAATCAAGACTGTCTTGAAGGCATGCATGTACACAAACAGACACACAAAATATAATACCAGGAGCCTTATACAGCATGCAAAATGGGCCATTTGATGGCCATTTACATCATGCAAAATTTTAATGCTTTAATGTTTTAGTATTTATTTCTAACCTAGTTTTTATATGTTGTTTTAACTTTTGATTGGAAGCCTCCCTGAGTTGATTAGTGGTTATGCAGCTATATAAACGTTTTAAACGTTTTAAATAAATAAAACTGGTTGGTTGATGTTAGCTTAGCAGGTTGTGACAAACACATTGCTAATATATACTTAAGGTAAATATCCCACCTTCCCTGCAAAAGCGCACATATATAACATTTTCTTCTCCAAAGCAATGTAGGTTCACAAGGGATCACCAGAGGCCAGGGTTTGTACCCTGACATCCTGTTGGGGTTTTTGCAACATTTGTTTGTAACCTGTACAATTTAGATCAGAGGTCTTCAAACTTGGCAACTTTAAGACTTGTGGACTTCAATTTCCAGAATTCTCCAGCCAGCTGCTGGAGAATTCTGGGAGTTGAAGTCTGCAAGCTTTAAAGTTGCCAAGTTTGGTGGGGGGGGCTGATTTAGATGGATATGTGAGTTGAAAAAGTACGACTGTCCCAAAGTCACGGACCAAACTTTCATGGCTGAGTTTCTCCGGGCTTAAATCTTGCCACTACAAAACAGGCTGAGTTATGACAACCTATTGTGCGACCCCAGCAATCATAAATGATTCAACAAGCCTCGCTTTTCAAACTAAACTTAATTATACCTGACACTAAGCACGATCTAAGTCGGAAACGTTTTAGAGGAGGGCGGGACACGTTGAACGCGCGGAGTTTCTTGACATTCCTCCCTTCCTATCAGATCTCGAGGTTCCCCGTGACGTCTCCGAACGACGCTAATAGCGGCGTACGGTCCTCCGAGACTCCGCCCACCGATATAAAAGCCTGCCCGGGTGGGGGGCCGGCCTTCATTACGCTACGGAACAGGCCGTAACCACCAGCGGTTCTCAGGACCGTTGTTCCCGCAACTTGTTTTCAGCTCTTACATCTATCCTTTTCCCCCCTCCCCTTCCCCCTCCTCTTTCCTTTTCTAGGTCGCGGGGATGCCGCGTGTCTATATTGGCCGCTTAAGTTACCATGTGCGGGAAAAGGACATCCAGCGTTTCTTCAGCGGCTACGGCCGCTTGCTCGAGGTCGACTTAAAAAACGGGTGAGGAGGCCGAAGGGGAAGTTAAGGCCTTGGCGGAATTCTTTTGGTGGCTCCTGGGTGAAGCGGGGTGGATGGGGAAAGTTAGGCCTTGGCAGGTTTCTTTTGGAGGCCGGAAGAGTTACTGTTCGGCGCGAACCGCTAGCGGTTAAAAGATTGCCCGACCGCGGGGCAGGTCTGCCGGGGCCTCCTCTCGGGCCTCGTGGCGTCGTGTTCAAGATGGCGGCCGAATGCAGCTTCGTCTCTTTTGTCCCGTTAGCGGGCGCGGGGTCGGATGGAGCGGAGCCTTATCGCAGCCGTGCGAATAGGCACCCTTCTCCTCGTAACTCGTTGCCGCGGTCGCACGAGGCGGCGGCGGCGCGGATTCTTGGTGGTGGTGGTGGTAAGCGTGAAATGAATGTGACGCTCGGTCGCCCCTGGGCCTTGAAAGCGCCTCTTCTCTCTTGCTTTCCTTAACCGCCACGCCCTCCTTCCTGCAGCTACGGCTTTGTGGAATTCGAGGATTCCCGCGACGCCGAGGATGCCGTTTACGAGCTGAACGGCAAGGATCTGTGCGGGGAGCGGGTGATCGTCGAACACGCCCGCGGCCCCCGCCGCGACCGGGATGGCTACAGCTACAGCAGCCGCAGTGAGTGTGGCTCCGCTGCGGCCTCCTTAGGCGCGCGGGGACAGCGATGGGGTCGCCGGGAAGAGGAGGAGCGCAAGTGGGGCGAGCGGGGTGGCCATGAACGCGGAGGGCATGGGGAGGGGGGAGCTCTGGTAGAGGAGGATTCTTGGACTTTAATTTGGAAAGAGGGGTGGTGTGGTTAACCCATCCATGCTATCCGAAGGGAGGCTAAATCCCCACCCCTTCCTCGGGATTTAAAGCTGAAGTTTTCTTGACGGGGATTGGGGCATTCTCGGTGCAAATGGCACTCATAAGTGCAGAACCACGGGGGTGCGCGGATATTGGGAGTTATATATACAATACTCACTGCTCTTAATTAAACACATTTGGCACAAAGCTTCTAAAGAAACAGTGAAGCAATTGGGAAGTTTTTCCACCACCTAAAGCTGTTACTTAAAGTGGTTGCAGCTCTTATAAATAAATTAGGCTATGCCTTAACGTGAGTATTTGCTTAGAAATTGGAAGAGAGATGGTTCCCTTTAATAGAAGGCAGCCATGTTAATTATTGAGACAAAATAACCAACTGACTAATGCAACAGCCATTTAATTTAATCTTTCCTAGAAAAAAAAATTGGCTGCATTGGTGGAATTTTTTATAATGGTTAAGAGCAGTAAGGTAGACCTATTTTGGTTCGGGGCGCGTTGGGGGATGGGATTTCTTGCAAATTTGTATGTTTTTTTGAAGTTGTTGCATGTTCAATTCAAATTTTTTAACAAGTCCTTGATGTTTCAATTTAAAAGTGACCAGTGGGGCTGAGGCTGTGTCCACTGAGGCTAAGATGACTGCCTTTCCTGATTGGCCATGGCTTTTCCATACATTGTGTGACCCTTGCCCTATGACCCTTTGGCTGACCTTACCGGAAGCCATGACGACAGCAGCCTTTTGCCATTAGACGCAGGGTGATGGTGAGGATTCCAAGGGTTAGACAAAACTGGTTAAACTGAACTAGGTGACTGTTACCTTGCGTGTGTTGTGGCCAAACCACCACCATATACCTCATACTGTGATGTAAGTACTTAGTGTAATCTAGTAAACGTTTTTGTAAATGTAGAAATGCATGTAATCAGTTAAGTTTTATATTTTACAATGTTCTGTAAAATAAAACTTAGCGAGGTAAATCTAATAAAGGTGCAGTCACTCTCTAACAGAGTTTAGGAGCACAGTCTTGTAGGATTTTAGACTTTGATTTGCCTTTAATATATAGAATATGGCGAATTAAAATTTTGTTGAAGGATTAGAAAAGTAAAGTCCTACTCCTGTAAATACAATTTATAGACTAGAGTGAACTGATCTACTTGCTTTTCTTATAAGGTCACTAACTTGTATTTTTGTATGATAAAGGTGGTGGAGGATATACCAGTCGGAGAGCATCAGGAAGAGATAAATATGGGCCACCTGTTCGTACAGAATACAGATTAATTGTTGAAAATCTTTCCAGTCACTGTAGTTGGCAAGATTTGAAAGTAAGTTAATATAAAAATACTTTCTAAAAGGCCAATTTTAATGTCATTTTTGGTATAACCTATAAAATACAGAAAAGTTTCTGAGTTCACGGAATTTTAAATTTTGACTAAATAAGGTTTCCATTTATTTAAGGATTTCATGAGGCAAGCAGGTGAGGTAACCTATGCAGATGCCCATAAAGAGCGAACAAATGAAGGAGTAATAGAATTCCGTTCTTACTCTGACATGAAACGTGCTATGGATAAATTGGATGGTACAGAGATAAATGGACGAAAAATCAGGCTAGTTGAAGATAAGCCACGATCGAGCCATAGACGATCTTACTCCGGCAGCAGATCAAGGTATTTATATAATTGGTGTTTATTTAATATGAAAACTCCTTCAGGACTAAACTATACATTTTGTTGTTTTAAAATCACAGGTGTAATCTTTCACTTGTTTCTAATACATATACTAGAACAGGGGTGTCAAACTCAAGGCCTGGGGGCCACATCCAGCCAGGGGTCACCCTGGAAACAGGAAAAGACTGGCCCTTTGGTGGCTCTGCCAACAAAAATGAAGCTCGGAAGGGCCGCGAGCTCCATTTCTGCTGGTAGAGTGCTTGGGCCCCACAGGCGCCCCCGACATGAGTGACATCAAGCTCCCCCCCAAGTCAAACAACCTTGATGCAGCCCCCAAAGAAATCAAGTTTGGCACCCCTGCACTAGAAATTTGTTCAGGGAATAGGTTTTTTGCATAGTTTGTTTTTCCCAAGCATGGACTGGAACGCTATTCATCTGTGTAATAAAGACATTTTGATGATTAATACACTTTGTGTGGGTAATACCACTTTTGGAAAAAGTATTTATGTAGTTACACTGTATAATGAAGAGAAAGAATTTTTGATTCCCTCACAATGCTTATTTGGAATATACTCTCTTTAGATCCCGTTCCAGAAGACGATCACGCAGTCGAAGTCGTCGCAGCAGTCGGAGTAGATCCCGTAGTGCCTCAAAAAGCCGATCGCGGTGAGGGCATGTTTTATATTGGGAGTTTTACCATTGAACGTATATTAGATATATTTAATAATACCTTTTAAAATAAGCATAATTTAAGGGTGGCCTTTTTTTAGCTCTAAATCTAGGTCTCGGAGTAAAGACCGATCACGTTCCAGATCAAAAAGTCGAAAATCTAGATCAAAGAGCAAGTCAAAAGTGAAATCTAGCAGAGGTTCACGATCAGGCAGCAGATCCAAAGAAAAGTCTCGGAGCAGATCCAGGTCTGCGTCTCGTTCACCTAAAGAAAATGGAAAAGGAGAAACAAAGTCTAAATCAAGGTCACAAAGCAGATCTCATTCCCGTTCTCCAGAGCAGCATCAACCTGCAAAGGCTCATTCTGAGTCTCCATCCAAAAGAGATGTGTCACGATCTCATTCAAAGTCACGTTCAAAATCCCGTTCACGGTCAAGATCCAGTTCACAAGATTAAGATTGGAGCTTTTATGCGATTATGGAACATTGTATGGGCAGCCAGAAGTCTTTTTTTAATATTAGTATTTGGTTACCTGTTTGATTTCAGAAAAGCATGGTCTTGTTCACCAAGTAAACAAGATAAAAGATTTGAAGTACTTAAAGCTTTCTGAGATGTGTACAGGAATATCAGTAAAAAAGATTTTTTTTCTTTTGGGGATAGAAATTAAGACAGGCTTTTTTTTATTGGAGCCACAGCTGAAGTAATATGCTGGGGAGTGAAAAATGAGTTTTATATACAACTTTGAGTGTGAAGATTTTGGAAATGGTAATATTCCCTAAATGTTTCCATTATTTTAAAATTAATGAAGGTTAGTTTTATGAATTATGGCTTTCTTCTAAAAGCATAGAAGAGCTGTATTGAACAAATCAGAGATGCTTGTAAAGCTAATCCGTGAGTGAAAATTGGAATATTTCATTGTGCTATACCATAAGTTGCCAAAAGTAATCTCTTTTTCGTTGTGTTATGGCAATATCACTTAATAAAAATGGCTATTCCTAACTGCATGGTATAGTTTTGCCTAACACCTTTAAACCAATAAGTGTTTAAATCATTTGATAAGAATTCCAGATAACAATTCCCAATTTCTTCATTAATTTTCCAGTTGCTTTTTTCTGGGGGGGAAAAAAATACTTGGTCTAAATTTAATAACTTTTTGGAACCCAGTGTTCCTGCATGAAATCCCCCGTTGTACAAGCAGAAATCCACTCAAGTAATATATTTGTTCTTTCTCTTCTGCTATAATCCATTACATTCTTTTCACAGATTTTGAATACATGGATGGCTACAGTAGAAGGGGTAATTATTTCCCTAGTTTTCTACTAGTGAAAAATTCTAAACTGTTAGGATTAGGGCTCCAGTTAATCTAAAATAAGTATATGTGAGGTGAAATCCAATCACCAAACTTACATGTAATCAATAAGTTTAGTAAAACAATACTAGTACAATCTTATAATCTTTATACAATGTGTAGTTTGACTTGTATGAAATTAAATCAGTGACTCAAATGTTTGTGTCAGTGTAAATTTATTCAGTAGATAGTGTTAAACATTAGATTGATTCAGGCAAAATTCACTTCTGATAGTGAATGAGAAATATCCATTATGATCTATCCTATTTTGCCATTACCTTGCTACTTCCACTTCTGTAGATTTCTTTCAGTGTTAAAAGTGCCTGGAGTTTCTCATTTTATAGTTATTACTGTTGCAATATAGTGTACAAATCGGGAGGGTTGCCTTAAAGTCAGGTTTTGAGACTTGTTAACTGCCTCTCTAGTCACTGCAATTTTCTTGCCAAGTTTTTTCAGAAGTGGTTGCCGCTGCTGCCTCCTTAGGACTGAGACAGAAACTGACCCAATGTCACCTAGTTGCTTCATACCGAAAGTGGAACTAGAACTCTGGTAAAGCTAGAAACTGGTAGTTTACCAGTTTCTAACTTGAATCTCAACCACTATACCAGATTGGCTTATTAGTGTCATCTTCCCCTTATTTTTCTGTGCTCACTGGAAATGTTAAGCATTCCCTCCTTAGTTACAGGTTTTTTAACCTATATGATGTATATTTCAAGCTACCAATAAAAAATATATATATTTGTTGGGTCATTGAAATGAGGGGTCATTGGTGCTGTCTTAACTTGGTTGTTTTCTTGCAGATATTTCATTACCCAAATTAGGTAACATCATAGTAATAACACTTAGTTTTATTTTGTTCTTTAGCACAGAAATAAATTGAAATTAGAAAGGCCCAGAAATCAATGTATTATTTCTGAGATATTTAGGGATTAATGTAAGCCGTGATCTGTTTATTAATTTGGTTCTTTATTATCATTAATTGCCCTGGTTTTCATAATTGGAAAGTTTAGAATGTTTATTTGAAGGTTGTTCAAAAACTTGGATCTGTCGTACTGTATTGGAGAATATTACCTCTGCATGGTAGTGAAAAATGGGAATTTGATCTACCAGTATTGATGTTCTTTTCTCTTGATATATTCTTAAGACAAAATGAACATCCCAGTACAGGCAATCTCTATTTAATGAGCACTTGTCAGTGTTTGTTTAAAGTTATGATGCACTGAATGGAATGGTACTTGCAACTGGTCCTCAAAGTTCTGGCCATCTCAGCATCCCCATGATCATGTGATTGCAATTTGAGTACTTGGCAACTGGCTTGAACTTAACTTTGTCCTGTGATTGCATGATTACCATCTGAAATCTTTCCTGCTGACTTCCCAGAAACAAAATCTATGTGGATGTCAGGAGGGAAGGTCACAAATTGCTCCTGTAAATCATTCCCACCTTCCTCACCCACTGCCTTCTGCCAGCCAGCCAGCTGCCTTGCAAGCCACTTGTCCTTGTTAAGACCAAATAAAAGAGTTGTTATATTCTGCAGAGATATGTGTTTTTGTAGCTATTAGCACCTCAAATGTTGCATAAATTTGGAGTTCCTTATGATTAAAACCAAGTGGCCTAGTCAGATTCAGTTGTCAGGAAAGACATAAATGTGATAAAAGTAGAATGTTACCATCTTAAAATATAAAAAACCATTTAAATTTTAATGGGTGCAACTGACCTACCTGCAAATACAGGAGAATGTCTTTGGTAAAGACTTCCAAGGTTCCTTCCAATTGTTATTCTGTTAAATAACCAAATTGTTATTTAACAGAATATCCAAATAATATTGATACTATTAATACAATACAGTTAATACAATATTAATAATTCCAAGTAATGTAATATTAGTGCAGGGAAAATATGTATGTTGCTTTTACCAATTTGGGAAATAATACTGCTGGACAAGGACCATTTTTCTAATTTTCTAATTAATTCAAGGAAGTTGAGCTGGTTTTAAATCAGTTTGTATTGATAGAATTTCCTTCATCTCAATACTGTTGTAGGGTAGGGTAAAGACCGTGAATCGGGATTACTGTTGCAATTTTTGAACAACTCCAATTTGGAATCCATCATGTGTGTTGGGGTATTTGGGCAGTATGTATCAACCCTTTCAGAATTCTTAAGGTGGAGAAGGCTGTTAAGATAATAGGTCCAGTAAAATATCTGTTCCAATATATGATTTTGACTGTTTCTGTGTTTAATAGATTTCTCTACTGCTAAGAGTAGATGGTCTCTAGGTAGCTTACACAACAAATTAAAAATGCAATACAAAATATAAAAATTACTGTAATCTAATCAGCAATTGTATATGAAGATAAGCTAAAATTTATCTGCTGGAATATGGGTTACAGTTAATCCCTGAACACCTTCCATTATATGTCAATGGATGTGCAATAAACTGTCTTAAACACTAATTCTAATGTTATTTCTATTGTAATGCAGAAATAGCTACAATTAGGTGAAAACTAAAATGGGCTACATCCCTTTATAGTAGCCAAACTCAAAGCAGAATCAGTGTTGAGTAGCTGAGGTTTCCAGGAATTGATTCAGTCATTTCCTCTGTCAAATCATTAGTTAATGGCTTAATTCTCAATGCATATTATGCATGCATTGATTGCATTTCCAAAATAGTGTGACAATGTAAAGTAGAGTGGAAGCATTGAAGCATTAAAAAAATGTCAACATAAAATTTCAGTAGCTTCCCTGGCATCACCTTGCACATCTAGGACAATATAGATTCACCCATCTTCAGTCTTCCAATTCTGAATAGCTGGCTGGCAGTCTGTACATAGTCAATGAATTGTAATAACTTAAAATTATTTAAAGTGACAAATAGAGCAGTTCACCCAGAATAGGATTATCCACAAATGCTACAATAGTGAAGGGATCAAATGTTTCTGGGCTCTGTAGAATCATCTACTTGGCTACTTTGGGAAAGAAAATAAGTTAAAGATTATATTAGATTTTTCATGCTTAATCAAAACCAACAACCATTCTCAGGGTAGGAACAACTACATTTAGTGTAATTTCTGGTGGTTGTCTATTACCAGATGTGCCCTGTCCAGATGTACAGATTTTAATAATTGAAATTACAGAAAACACAGTCTAACACAGCCAGAGGGTGGCATATTGAAGAAAGACTGAAAGGCCACCAAGTACCGCTAATCAACTTGAGGATCAGTTTCAGAAGCAACATCACTGTTTTGCAGCTGCAACCAAGAAACCAGTGTGGATGTCTTCAGAGCTAGCATTTTCTTCAGTTTTTAAGAGATGAGATTCCCCACAATATAGCTGCCTACATTTCTCTTAGATAGATGTACGAAGGATAGGTTTATCCATATTTACAACTAGAGGCGCTACATGCATCCTCCATATTCAGCTTATTTTAAGGTGAATTGTGCTTTAAAAAAATAGAAAACTGAATCTTCTATTTATTATCTACAATTACAGTCTATACTTGAACTTGTGTCTGTTTTATTTCTGCCTCAGCAGAGACTGTCTTGTCTTAAAGCAGCAGTTGCCAACTGGTGGGCCATGAACCACTGTTGGTCCACAAGAAAATGTTGATGGTCCTTAGAAAAATTATTTGCATTTTTTATATTGTACTAAATCAGGGGTCCGCAAACTACTGCCCCTGGGCCAGTTACATGCAATGAACATTTGTGTTGCTGCAGAGACTCCCCCCCCCCCCTTCGCGGTCTTCTTTGCGTGAGTCAGAGGGGGCAGAAATTCTAACTTTGGGTCTACCCTGGTGTGGGGCTTTGGGCGAAGGCTGGATGGAAATGCCACTGGTGATGAAGAGCTGGAGGAGGACCTTGTTCCAGTGGGACTGCACCATGGCATGGAACTGGCTGACCATCTTAGCCTGCTGAGCCTCCAGGTGCCAGTACCTGGCCTTGCACTCCCGCAAGTCTTCCATCTGCTTGGAAAACCTATGCTCGTAATCCTCACTGAAGTGCTTCTGAGCCTCCTTGGTCAGATCCAATTTGAACTGAGCTGTTTTGCCAACTCTTTCTCATGGTAGCTGCTTAGCTCCAACAACTGCTTCCTGTTGGGGCCCTAAGGAGCCTGGGTGAAGAGTGGCTGGGAGGGAAGTGTGAAGATGTGAGTAACATCAAGTTGGTCACGACCACACAGCTGGTCATTAGGCAGATCATATTAGTGGTCCGGGGGATTTTAAATTATGAATTTAGTGGTCCCTAAGGTCTGAAAAGTGAACCCTATAAAGTGATCAATTAAAAATTAATTTTAAATACTAATATATTGGGGTGAGGAGTTTTGATACAGGGTCGAGTGCTTTGTTTTTCACTTGAGTTCATTCCCCGGGCATTCCAGAGTTCTTTCACTGCATGTATAAATACACAGCATTTTAAGAATTATATGTTCTTGAGGCCTTACATAAATGGCCATTGAGTTTATTCTCTCTTTTAACATCTTGCCTTTCCTTCATTCTCATATAATACAATGTAACTTGATTTGGATTCTGGTGATTTAACCTGGGCGCAGGAAGTGAGCTTGCTCTCCTGCTGCACCTGCCTCTGGAACAGCATCTACCCCACCAGAAATCATATGGGTCCCACCTTAGTTATGTTCTTATGTGAGCCTTAAAAACCTAGCTCTTCCTTTAGACTTTGAATTAGCATTTGATGAGGCCCTTTAAATCAAAAAGAGGTATGTGCAATCTATACCTTTCATTAATAAATAAAAGTATACTGTACTTTTCGGAATATAACACATACTTTTCCCCTCCAAAAGTGGGTGAAAATTGTGGTGCATCTTATACATCAAATGTTGCCAAAGCTGCGGGCCCCCCCAGCTGTTTTTGGCCTCAGCGCATTGCATTTTTGGCCTCCGCATACTCCATTTTAGACCTGTTCCAGGTCTACGGGAATTGCCACAGCACACTGGCGCCAATCCTCGCTGCCTGGAACTGGCTGAAAATGCGACATGTACATGCAAAAAACGGGCCATGTAGAAGCCGAAAACGAGATATGTGAAAGCTGAAAAAGTGATGAATGGAGGTGGCGATCGGCGGTGATGTGGTGTTGCAATTGCCGCAGCCTGGAACAAGTCTAAAATGGAGCATGAGGAGGCCAAAAATATGATGCACAGAGGCCAAAAGTGTGACACAGAGGCAGTAATGTGGCAATCCCCATAGCCTGGAATAGCTGATCCAAACAACAATCAGCTGCTCGTGCTGAATCAGGTTGCAATAACGTGCTGAAGCTGGCCAAATTGTTTACTGGAAGGATAGTAGCCAGATGAATACTGATGGATGCTGGTAGGCAGAATTTTTTTTCTTGTTTTCCTCCCCAAAAACTAATGTGCATCTTCTACTCTGGAGCATCTTGTACTCTGAAAAATACGGTAAATAATTTGATGAATAACGTTTAAATCGGACTCATTTTCCTCTACCAATGAACTAAGAAACAGTAGTTAGCTAAAGGTTACTCAAAAAACTTCCATGGACAAGTGTTAATTTGAACTTTAGCACCTAGTTAACTTTAGTTCATCTTGAAAAGATTTAGTTTTTATTTGGGTAGGCAACTACTAGAAAATCCACTTTAATAATGAAGACGTGGTCTGGAACTACTTTTAGAAAAGCTTTCATGCTTCTTATGAACAGTTGTGAGATTGAACTGGCATCACATACAGTACAGTTTGCTTATAAATCAGAGGAATGGATAAAAGCTGTTCAATTTAGCTTTCTATTAAGATTAAAATTCAGAAATACTTAATAAGGATGCCCTTGAGGCTGAAGTCATAGAATTAATACAATTATTTTCAGAACAAAGATGATAAATTGCTTAATGCAGAAATCAAAACTTCTATATCACAACCCATGCTACTATTCTCTATGCTCAGAGACAAACTGAATTACATAGGAACAATTGGAATGAGCAATCAGTAACACACATTTACTTTACTTGCTTTTCTAATTCAAGCCTGGAGATCTTATCTTTAATTCACAACTTGCCCATTTAATGAAGATATGTGTGAATGGAAATAGCTAGATCTCAAATTCTTAGGAAGAATTATTTCTGCCAGTAGTGAGACTTCTTGGTGCTATCATGCTGTGAGAGCTGGCATATTTTTACTTGTAAAAAAGAAAAAGTAGCAATAACTACTGAATTTGCATCAAATCAAACTTTATGCAGGCATATAGCAGTTGTCCAGTTGTCCATTGTGGCAATAACTACCATTTATAACTAAAATTGGAGCTCTAAGTAAAGCATTCCTGCATTTAAAAGGTACTGCTGTTTACAGAGAGAATGGGTAGCTGCAGAGTACACTTTAGATTTTCTTGTGCTACAGAGATAAAAGAAATGTACCACAGACTCCACTGGGACGAAACACTATTTCCAGATTATTTGCATTCAATGAAATCTGCTGTAAAACAAAAGTGTCTGCTACTGAAAGTTGGGTAAAAATAAATACAGTTACATTCAAAAAGCCTTAGGTCAGAGAGATTCATTAAGGGAATTCTATTACAATGTTTTTAGAATTATAATTAAAAAACTCAGAAAAAGACACATAGGCACTGTATTCAATCAGTCCAGGCAGAAATTGAAAATTGATGCATTTACAGTGGATGCTGACTAGCCTCACTAGACCACTAAACTACTCTTAATCTATGAAATATTTCCTATTTTTGCCTCCTTGTAACTTGAATTACTTGATTTCATTTCCTATAGAATGACAGAGAACTAGTTTTCCTCTATTTCTGCCTAACAGTTCAAGATTGGAAGAGTTATCTTGAGCACAGCTCAATCATTCTATATAAAAATGAGTTTCAATGCAATTTTTGCATCCAGTTTCTTGCTGAAGTATGTTACCCAGATCTGGACACAGTATTAGGAGCACATAGTACTAGAAATACACATTCCACACTGCAGAATAATAGAGAAATTTTATTTCCCATGGTTTGGAAATTATATTTCAATTGTCACAAGACTGATTTGAATTTGAAATTTATTTTTGCCTTCTAGAATATTAACACCCTTTTTATGTTATTGGCAAATTGTTATCCTCTCATCTACGTTATTAATAATATGCTAAAGAATGCAGGGCTCAGGAATGAATTTTATTACATCCCACTTAATATAGCACTACATTTGATGAGGAAATGTTGATGAGCATTTTTTCAGACAATTTTCAAGTCAGCTACGTATTCACCTACTTACTATGCCTTCCAGCCCACATTTTACCACCTTGCTAATCAGAATGTCATGGAGCATTTAGACAATGGTTTGCTGAAATCAGGCTGGATTATATCTACAACATTCCCATAATTGTATGTTTAAACTAACAAGTCTGGCAAACCTTCTTGACAAATCCAAGGCTATCTTCTGGAAGTTACTATTTTATAACTAAGGCATTTTATCAAGTTCAGTTTTTCAGTCCTTTCTCTTCGCTCTGCAATTTATTCTTTGTTGTATTATATTGTTTTCTTTATCTGATAGGACAGTGTTTCTCAACCTTGGCAACTTGAAGATATGTGGACTTCAACTCTGGAATTCCACAGCCAGACAGTGTTACAAAAACACTGTCATAGAATAAGGTGACCAGACGTCCCGATTTCAACGGGACAGTCACGATTTCTAACAATTTGTCCTGTGTCCCGGGGCATTTTTAAAAAGTCTCGATTTTCTGGCTTCATGTTGAAAGCCCAGTGGATTTGCTTAAGAAATCCTAACCGGGGCAAGACAAAAGACACTCTGAGTAACCTCTCTCTCTCTCTGTCTCAGTACTTTCATTGAAGATATTAAAACTTTAAAGCAAGAAAACGGACCCCCCCACGCCTTTTACTCACTTTTATAAGAAAAGATGACCCAGTACCATAGAGCTCCAGGAAATACTTGGCTAGAGAGGTAGCAAGTATTCCTTCCTGGATTTTCCGGAGGGGAGGGGCATGGAGGTTCAAGGTCGGCTCGTGTGGACAAAATGGTGGCAAAGTTTCTTTGAAAAATATTTCCCTGACTAATTTCACCATTTTAATTTGCTCAGTTCTTTGTATTAACATCTACATCATTCTGGATTGACTTGGAGTATTCACTTGTGCCTGCTGGTAAGTGAGCTGGGTTTTTTTCTTTTATTTTTTTAATGTATTTTAAAATAATATTTTATTTATTGCGCATAGGATTTTTAAAAATAGTTTTATTCTGTGTGGATTCTTTTTTTTTAAATTGTCTTAGACTATTTTAAAAAAATTCTATCCAAAATAAATTGAAATGAAACCATTTTTTAAAATTCTATGCACAATACTTTGAAATGTTTTACTTCAATTTATTCTGTGTGGATTCTTTTTTTAAATTGTCTTAGACTATTTAAAAAAAGATTCTATCCAAAATACAAAATACCAGCTGCAGTTATTCACTTAAGAACTGTGGCAAGAAAGGTGGTATAGTGACCAAAGTTACAATGACATTGAAAAAAGTGACTGATGACCATTTTTCACAATTAGCGACCATTTTCACACTTAGCGACCATTGCAGCATCCTCATGGTCATGCAATCAAAATTTTGATGTTTGGCAACAGATTCGTATTTATGATGGTTTTAGTGTCCTGGGGTCATATAATCACCTTTTGACAAAGTCAAATGGGGAAACCAGATTCACTTATGTTACTAACTTATCAGCTGCAGTTATTCACTTAAGAACTGTGGCAAGAAAGGTGGTATAGTGACCAAAGTTACAATGGCATTGAAAAAAGTGACTGATGACCATTTTTCACACTTAGCAACCATTTTCACACTTAGCGACTGTTGCAGCATCCTCATGGTCACGTGATCAAAATTTTGATGTTTGGCAACAGTTACAATTTATATTTGTAAATTGTAGTTATGTTGAAATAAAAAAAATTACAATACTATTTTTGCGTTGTATGAAAATTTTATTGCTCCGTATAAAATTTTTAATCACCCCCCCCGGTCAAAGGTGTCCCTCTTTACCAATCTGAAAATCTGGTCACCTTAATCTAGTTAAGACAAGTCAGTTCCTTTGGTGTATTTATGCAGCATAATCAATTAACATCTCAGAGATTGCAGGACGGTGGACTGTTGCCAGTAAGTTGCTACCACGTTTCCCTGAAAATAAGACAGGGTCTTATTTTCTTTTGACCTCCCCCAAAAAATAAGCCTTATTTTGGGGGAGGTCTTATTATTTTTAAGGTGCAGGAGGCAATGAGTGTGGTCACCTCATGGCTGCTGCTGTGTTACAATATTTTGGGGGAGGGCTTATTTTTTGGGGAAGGCTTATTTTAGCACATGTGCTCAAAAACCCGATTGGGCTTATTATCCAGGGAGGTCTTATTTTCGGGAAAACAGGGTAGTCAAATTATCTGGAGGGGAAACCTAAACTGTAATGACAAATCTGGTTTGTATAAATCAGTGGTAGTCAACCTGGTCCCTACCGTCCACTAGTGGGCATTCCAGCTTTCATGGTGGGTGGTAGGGGTTTTGTCTGATATTGAAGCACTTTCCTTTTTTTTAATTTAATTGACTTTTTTTAAAAAAATCATAGCGTTATTTAAAAATTTTCATTAGGTTTTCATAAAATCACCATTACTATGGAACCGGTGGGTGGTTAGAAAATTTTACTACTAACAGAGATACAAAAGTGGGCGGTAGGTATAAAAAGGTTAACTACCCCTGGTATAAATCTTTCTATGAATGCTGTTCAGATCATTGGCTAGGATCACTGGCCGTACACTGAGGCTCTCTGCCTAAGAATGAGCCCACTGCCTGATTGTGGAGCCATAGCATTGGCTCTTCTTTCTTGATTCCTGCTTGTTTCTGTTTCTTCTAAGCAAATTAGCAATGAGACAAGCAAAGAGAACAGGCAGTCTCCATTTCTCTTGCTTCCTTTGGGCATTGTGCAATGGACCAAAGGGACAGAGAAAGCAAATGAAAAGCTGTAAGAAGAAAAAAAAAGATGTTTTCACTGGGAACATCTAATAACAGATTCTCCAAGGGATTTCAAAACCCAGAGTTAACACAATACAAATGTATTGGCAGAGCTTTCAATAGAATTACATATTAAACCAGCAGTTTTCACAGGTAGTGTTCAGTCTTTTAATTTCCCATCTCAAGTACAAAGTACCCCATATATATCATCTTATATGCAGTGTCAGAGAAAAGACAGCAAACCCCTTCCCACTTTCCTATACCTCAACAAGCCAGGATTGTCGTATATTCTTTTCTTACTGCTTTCTTAGAACATGTGCTATACACATATTCATCCATACGCACACAACATGCATAGCAAAAAGGAAGAAAAATTGAGATTTAAAAAAAAGAGTACCATTCTCCTTTTCTGATCAAATGAATGAAGCAGAGTTGGAAGATTTCAAGGAGTTCCTTGAAGAAGATTCCCCAGTGCTATGCTTCCATTTTTTTATATATGGTCATGGTATATGTGCTGATTCACATGTTTCCACACTGTTTTGACCTTGTACCTTTTTTCTTGTTTTGATGTACTCCTTTCCTCTTCAAGGGAATAAAGATGTTTCCTTGAGTTTGTTTTCATTTATCAATTGTAAACGATGCTACTTGATGGCTTAATCTGCAGTTCTTCATCTAACTTCCCCTTCTGATCAGCTAGTAATAGAAGGATTCATCTAAATTCTTAAACCAGTAGGATTCGGGGAGCATAGGAATGCTTTCTATGTTAATTTTAAAATGCAACCTGGTAAGCATTTGCATGCAGCAGCAGTCCTTTGGGAGCAACTTCATTTAAATCAGTAAAAAGAAAAATGTTAACTAAACTAAAAATTAATTCATAAAGGGAGTACTTAAAGCAGCAGAGTTCATATTTTGTTGTTCTTGATCTTGCAAAGTTCTGACTGATCTTTTTGGGGAAGAAAAGCAATCAATTCCTGAGCTCAGATGTCAGGATAATGCCAGCAGAATACAATCATAGCTGTATGCAGAATGAGAGTCAGCATATTGTAATCCTTTATTAAAAGGCAGAAAAGACTTGAGGTATAATAATACAAGACTTTTACTTCATCAAAACTCTTTGTCAAGTCCTGAAGCCCCAATAACTGAATGCTGGCAAAAAAAAGTGAAAATGAAAAAAACAATACTAAGCTGTCCTAAATGGTGTGAAATAATGACTCCTATCATTAGGCAGAATGAAACAGTCATCTCAGCAGAGACTGCTTGGGATGTTGCAGTTGCTATCCCAATGGTGAATCTTTTTTCTATTGCCCAGCTATGTTTTGTTCATGGCATTAGAAAGGATTCAGGCATTAAGATGTTTAGACTGCTCCTTCTGTGATACCTTCTCTGGTCAAGTAGGTTTGTTTGATTATTGGATTCAGTATAATGTAGTATTTCTCAACCTTGACAACTTTAAAATGTGTGGATCTCAACCATGTTGACTGAGGAATTCTGGGAAATGAAGTCCATACATATTAAAGTTGCCAAGGCTGGGAAACATTGATATACTGCTTGAAATTCCAGAGTACTGAAGGCAGTAAATTTTTAAGAATTTATTGGATTAAATGCATTCAGTTTTAAAATAATCTATGGAAGGAGAAAAGTATATTTTCCTAAACAAGGGTCTGGGTGGAGGACCCAAATGCAATTAACTAGATTTGGAATGGACCATGGGGTGTAATACAACTATAAATAATCAACCAGATGCTTTATGTTTGCTTTGTGTTCATAATTGACCTCTAAATGATCCAAAAAGAAGGTACAAGAAAAAGTGTGTTAATGGATTTTCTCTTCATATTGAAAGACTTTACCTAAGAAAATAACAGAGGGATACATACTTTCTTTATCAAGAAGAAAGACTTACACCTCTCAGATTGGAAATGTGTATTTTTTCCTTTTGATAAAAAAACTGAATTCTGATGAGAGAGAGAGAGAGAGAGAGAGAGAGGGAGAGAGAGAGAGAGAGAAACATCATCCAGATAAGCAGGGATTAACAACTGACAAACAATCATACAGAAAACAATACCCTAACTAAAGAGAAAAAAAAACTCTACCTCCACCAACAACGGCAAGACAAGTTACTCATGGAGCAAATCCACATTCATTATTACTTATCTGGATAATAAAATATTTGTAAGCAAACTATCAAGTTCTGGGGACAACCAAACAACCAAGGACTCCATGGTTCTGCCCTCAGGCACATATATTATTTTCTGCTGGATGCAAGCGTATGTCATTTGTGACCTAGCATTCACAAGCATTACTAAAGTAACTTATTAGTGAAAAGCTCTTTTGAAATCTGTTTGACAGGAAACTTACAATTTTGTTGTGATAGGATTCAGGCTGACACTTACAATTCAACAGAATTACATCTCACAACCCTGAAGACAGTTATTATGTTCTGCTGTGTACTGAATAGTTCAATAGTTCTACCTGAGAAGGCATCAACAACATATTTGAAAAGCATATTCTTTTAGATGCAATTCAAGGCATATATTTATTTTCCTGGCTTACTTTCCTGGAAGATGCCTTCAAATTATGAGAGCCCATGACAGTGTTAATTGATATTTTTACACAAGACCATAAATTGCCCAAACTTCCAGGGTGATGCACTTTGGGAATATTAAGCTGCTAAAATGGAATCCCAGCTTCAGTCATTGCCACTGATTGACTCTAGCGGTTGCTTAAATACTTTAGGTGATGGGTGTTGGTGTCACACGATGTTTCGCGACATTTTTCCCATTCACAGAGCTGGGGTGGGCATGGCCTATGTGTGATGCATCTGGCCCGTGGGCTGCCAGTTTGACACCCCTACTTTAGATAGAGACCAATGGCTAGTTCACAGTTGTTCAGCAGAGACCTGTGAAAAGAATGAGGAAAATGGAGCATAAACTATACATTTTCTTGGAGATGACTATACCTTAACAGTATACTGTTTACCAAGGTCCAGTGTCCATTTATAACATCTCCACTCCTGGCTTATTTTAGCGTATGTGCTCAAAAGCACAATTGGGCTTATTATCTGGGGAGCTCTTATTTTGGGGGAAACAGGGTAGGGCATACAAAAACTTTGCCAGACCTATCTTTGAATACTGCTCATCTGCCTGGAACCCACACTGCATTTCAAACATTAATGTTGTGTCAAACTATGGGAAGTAGCAGCACAAGAATATGGTAGTACCAACTAGATGGATCAATGAACTGACTTGTTATATGGTTCTGTTCCTTCTGTTATCCTATATTATGTATGTAGTGGAACATGTTCTGCCTTACACCTTACTTTGCTTAGGCAAGATTATTTATGAGATTTGTATCCTCACAACAGCAGAATTGTGTCAACTCACAATAATAAACAGAGCCCTTGATGCGCTCTAGTTTTGTTGTTTTGTTGTGAATGTTTAATTACTCAAACTATGAGTACATCACTGATGATGTACTGATGACACTACCTGGTTTGGATAATGAAACATCTGCAAGAAAACAACCAAGATAGAGCGTACCAAGGGCCCCCATTTCAACCTTGAGTTACAAATATTCTCCTTTATTAATAAACAGAGCATAATAATCAAACAAAAAAATCTTATAAGTATGTTAAAACATGTCAAAATATAGCATCAGACCACCAAACCCTACCAGACCAACAGCCCTTCAACAGGAGACCATTCAAGAGGGCCAATCCCATCATGGAAAAAAAATTCTTATAAGATTCAGAGCCTCTCTAACCTCCTGAAAATGGGAAACAACCAGCTACTTCTCCTGCATAACAGGTATGATGTGCACCCACCAGTAAACACCCATAAGCACTCAGAACATTGAACTTCACCAAAATGAAATTTCTATGTGGTCCTTAATAACAGACTCATTTAGATAACATTTCATCTGTGTTGCCCCTCCATAGAAAGCTATAGAGTGTTGGCTGCAAATTTGGAATTCTTCTATCCATTTTATGCATAAGAGTTCTTTCCATAACTAAAGAAAACTTATTATGAATGAAGTTTCTCGATAGTTTTCTAAATGCAAAATGCTACTCCAGAATAAATTTAACCAATATTTTCTGAATTGTTTTCTGACAAATTCAAAAATTGCAAGATACTTGAAAAAGTCAAAAAATATCAAGAAATATGCTCTCTGATATAATTTATACATATGAAAAATATCTGATGAGCACTGAATATGCTAACAGTTGGCAGGTGGAAGAGCATAACACTATCTAGGAATGGAAAGTGAGGAGAAGGATACATTCTTCTCTCTAGCACATTCTGCTAAAGAGAATTTCCCTAAGAATGGGCTCCAGCACAAGACCGAAAGCTCGGAAGACTAAACCTCTGGTCCCAGTGATTGATCCAGATGGGATCCTGCAACATTATCCTGGCACACATATATTTGACTTCATTCATGAGCTGATACATCCTAATTGTAATGCTGAGTGATTACACCCCATGCATGCTACAGTGTTTTATTTCCAAACTTGCTTATTTTATGCTAAAAGAAAAACTCCTATGGAGGATAGAAAAGATTGTAATGAGCCTTAGGCTTAGCTCCATATTTTCTTAGTTCTTATTTAATAATTAAATATTGGATAATTTTAATTAAATACCTATCTTTGCACTGCTTTTAAAATTGATACTAAATGCCCTTCTCCTGTCCCCGCCCCGCCCCCTTTCTTTGCTTATTGGCATTATGACATTGTTGTCCCTAGTTTGCTGTCCATATTAAATGAAAGGAATTTGAAATTGAAATATATACAATTATATATCCATCCATGTTTTTTACAAGAATTTCTAGAACTTTCATTTCATTTAGGTCAATTGTCAGCAGCCCAAGTTAAGCTTGTAGAAACAGAGAATTGATGATGTTGACACTTTTAGTCTCCATGGATTTAGGATAAGGTATAATATTCTTTCATCATTTTATCCCCCATATTAATTCCAAATACTGAAGATTTTGCGTGAAAAACCTACGGATGATGTGGGCTTAAAATTTAAATAACCATACCATCTTGTTCTGTGACCTAGATGATAGGGTATGTCACCATAAAATACAACTGTGTGCATATTTTACAGTATAGTTGTTATAGCAACCAAACTTCTGTACTATTGCAATCAAATTCCAAAATAATATAATATGATTAAAAATTGACACAGCACTCCTGAAGAACAAGTGCTTTGTTGTTATGGAAACTGGGACACTTAAAACTTCACATGCATTAATTTTAAACTGAAAAAAAATCTAGGACAAATAGAGAAAGTGGACATTTCGCCATTAAAATAAGAAGATGAGGATTGTTCTTTTCCAGGATGAAAAGATACTACCATGAAGCTTACCAGATTCTCTTTACAGCTTAGAATCATCTTCTTTATTTGTGAATAGATACAATTATTAGATCTAACTCAAATAGTGGAGTCTTTCAAATATCATTTTTATTATTTTGTGCTGATATAAATTTTTGCAGCCCAGATCTGTTAGCCGTATTAGATCACTGTTTTAAAAAGCATTTGCAATGGAACTGAATTTAATTGGAGCAGAATTCTAGACAAGGTATGTTTAATCCTTTCTTCTGCTCCTATTTTCCCTATCTCATCAGACCCTTCATCATGAATATTTGATCTGCCTGGGTTAAAATACAGGTATTTGAGAAAATAGCATCTGGAAAGGCTACAATTAGATCAAGTAAGGGGTATTAAGAAGTCATGCGTCCTCCAGCTCCGCTGCTGGAGTGAACACATGTTTGCAAAGTATATGAGAAAGTGATACGCATCATAACAAAAGGAATGTGCCTAAAATATAACTTGCTGGGAAAAATGCAGAGATTTGTCCAAGCAGTTTTTAACAATTGGGCACAATTGAATGAAAGACAAAAAAATGACATGAGAAATCATGAATATGTTTTATATGGTTAAACAGTACACCTTACCTTACTTACTGGGAGATGCTAATGTATATGTCTCCATTTTTAGTCAATTGTTCTGGAATTAACTCTTGATCAATAACTTAAGGTCCTCAGTGCTTCCTGCTTATAGACTAAACAGATTATTGTGTTCTAAAAAGTAATAGGCATGGCTGTCATTATAGACTTTCCAAATTTAAGAATTTTTCAGTGAAAACAATGAGAAATCCAACCATGGACTTCATACAATTATTTGGGGCTGTTGAGCACATTTCAAAAGTTAAGAGCATTTTGTGGAAACTCTCACAGTGAAGAGACATAGAATCATATATCTATAAAGCAGATATTTCATACGCTTTACTTTCAAGGTAAGCTGTATAATTTGTTGGTTTGTTTTATCCTGCCTTTATTATTTTTACAAATAACAAAAGGTGGCAAGCACATCCAGTGCACCTTCTTCCTCCTATTGTTCCCACAACAACTCTATGATGTGTGCTTTGAGAGAGTGACTGGCCCAAGGTCACCAAGCTCACTTTCATGGTTATGATGGGATTAGAACTCACAGTCTCCCGCTCTCTAGTCTGGTACCTTAATCATTTGACAAGACCAAACTATATAAAAATTATAATTATATAAAAATGCAGAATTTATTTATTATGCAAAGAATAGCAAATGAAAGAAAGTAAAGGCAGGAGATTTTTCAAAAAGTAGAGTAAAACTAGCTTATATCCACACACTATTTCTCCAAACATTTTTATTCTTAGAAACCATCCTTGTCTCTAGAACACTATGGACCAATTTAAAAATTGTCTTTTAATATTCAAATGTCTATCTTTTTTAAGGATTTCATCAACCCTACCCACCAATGACTTTTTTTTGGTCTTTCTCTTCCTCTTGAGCCATTTGTTTTTTCTTCATAAAACCACATTAAACTTCCCAAATTTTGCTCCTTATTCCCTCTTATGCCATTTCAGTCAGAATTATTCTGAATGTTTTCTGAAGCACAGTTAAGAAATTAATCCCTACATAGATCCTTTCCTTTGTAAAGGGCACGGTGATGGGGAACCTATGACACATGCGTCAAAGGTGACATGCCACAATGGTTGGTTGACAGAAGAATTCACTAATAACAACTATTCTTGAAAGCATGCTGTTTTCTCACATGATTTTTGGAGGATGTTTAATAATGGGGTATGCTTTCACAAAGTCTGCAGACCTGCCAAAATGTTTTACTCATATTTCATTTTTGAATTGTTTGATGTTTCTCTATATAATACATGGTACTATCAATGACTGAACAGTATTTTTTAAATCAAGAATATGTAAACAATGGTTTCACTTTTTGGGAGGGAGGGGGGGACTGTGGTGACAGGCCACCAGAAACAAGCTAAGCTTTTCCACAGTTTTGACACACAAGACAAAAGCTTCGCCATCACAGGAATAGGGGAATAATAATTGCATTCTTCGGATCAGGCACAGCTGCAGTCTTCACAAAGCGATTAAATGAGGTGCACAACCGTTTTGTAAGCTAACCATATCCAGATTTTGACACATCTTCAATTACACAATCTACACTTTCAGCCATTTTTTAAAATATTATCAAAGCACTTCTTGTATCTTTCTCATCGTTTTTTTCTTAGACAGTAATATTTCTAGAATCAGTTTAGTCTTCTCTTCAACATGTTGCTCATAGAGATCTCTAAAATACAAGCATTTCCTGACTTTATTAAGCCCAAATTATTTCATTGTTTTATTTTTAGCTCTGTTCAGTCTGCTGGAGATTCCTTGCCGAGTCCTTTTTGTCCATTTCCAAAATAATTATTTCTATCAACACCACGCTGCATTTTCTGTCATTTTTAATCATAACACTTCCTTGCTTTCTTTTACTACATTCCTGGAACTCTTTTTTCTCTCTGTGGATATGATCCAGTAATTCTAATTGTTTTGCAGTAAACATTTTATTGTGTCAAGAACATTTTTCACTTCCACCTTTCATAATGTAAGAGATTTATCTGCATTCTGATATTTTTTTCAAACAGGGCTTTTACTTCCTGCAGTCACTCTGTTCCCCCTGTAGTTTTTTCACATTTTTCCTTTTCTTCCATGTACATTTGCTTCTCAAAATCTATTCTTGACATTACTCTGGTCTGAACTTCTCATTGCCTTTATATCCATTCTGAAGCAGAGTGACTGCAGGAAGAAAAAGTCCTGTTTGAAAAAAAATCAGAATGCATATAAATCTCTTACATTTTGAAAGGTGGAAGGTAGAAATGAAAAATGTTCTTGACACAACAAAATGTTTGCTCATTTCCTTAATCTTTCATTGTAAACAATTAAACGTATACCTTTAGAATGATCACCATCTCTTTGCCATGAGTGACAATGGACTTTTGTTTAAATCATGCATTTGAAATAAACTTTATTTTTTTCTCTGCTGATACTCACTACTTACCATTTGCATTAATTGTTCGGCCTCCAACAGCCCAATCAATTTTCCTTACCTTATTTTGTTTCCATGAATTGATTCAAAACATCCAGTAGAATTATTTCTCTCATATAATGCACATAAAAATTGTGGAGCTTTGATTATATACACATAGCAGACATCTTTGGATCCCATCTGAGCAAACACCATTGGAGAGCTACATAAAAAATGATTTTTCCCACCTAATGAAAGTTATAGACCTTAGTCTCTAACTTGTTTTCAAGATTTCTGTTCTGGTAAAATTCTTTTCAGGCTGTTAGTCTACAAAATAACTTTTGTATTTCTTAAAAGAAGTATTATGTATTGCATTATGAATTATGTTTATAAGTCCTGGGGTACATGCTCACTTTTAGCAGGGGCTTTTAACAGGAAATTGGAGCCTCTCACAGGCCTTCTCTCTTGGCTGCATATTTCAGGGAAATATATACCAGTATAAAACCAACAGTCCTTAAGACCTTTAAGGAAGGGTCAAAAATCAAAATGGCAGCCACATTCATAATCAATATAAGAAAAAGTGGCCCTTCACTCATTCAGCTACAGCCATTACCCCCCCCCCCCGTTTTTTTTTAAAAATTCCCCCTTTGGCTGACAATGAACAAAGTCATTTTAGGAAAACACATCTGCCTTGACCAATCATTTTATTAACAGGGTCCCAAAGAATTTTTTTCCCTTACAGTCTTGTACATCATAACATTATATTTTAAATCAGTTGTAAAAAAAGCAATAACACAAAAAGTAAAAATTGAGACGATCTCCTTTACTCCAAAGCTCTTTTGCCATTCACTGATTATCTTTTTAAATATCTAGGCCAAAATTATTTTACAGTTTATTTGTGAGGATATTTCTGTTTCCTCTTCCTCCTGTAGGGATCTTTCAGAAGAGTCAAATGAAATGAAACACCTTGTGGCATCTAAAACTCCAATTCTGCCTCTCCTTAATGAAACTGTCAGCTTCCTCAAGCAAATTGTACAAGGTCTTAAAAAAATTAAACTCCTGTATAAATTATAGCCGCAATTACAGATTAGCAAACCAATTTAATCAAAGGAGAGTGGGTGACTTTTATTTGTCTGAGGTTTAGATTAATGAAATCACAGTTCATAAAATCATAGGTTTTACAAACCCAAGTGGGAGGGAGTTGGTAACACAAGCAGATTATTCCTCTTACCTAAAGTATTTGCTAGCCCATATAGTTGGGGCTTATAACAATAAGATGTGAGGTCTAAATTTTGTGGGTCATGATTGGCAAGATAGTTTGGTTTTTGCTGTAGCTCATATGTCTCATATCCTGTCCTCTGCTAAAGTCCTGCTACTTTTTGCCAAGCTTCCATAAGTGTTAACTGTATGCTTTCTCTGCTTATGTTGGTAGAATTGTTGGATTAGGAAAAAATTCCTAGCATCCAGCATCTTCACTGAAGATTAAAATAAGCCTACTCCCTTGGGGAACAAGGCAGTATGCACAGATCACACCTCTGCACTTTATCTTTTGTTTACCTTCTTTTTAAGTGTCTAAAAACGATGTATGTCCAGATGACGAAATGGATGCATTAGCATCCCTGGTTACGCACAATTGTGGCAAGTTAATTGCTGAATTAATTTTTGCTGAACTTTAACAATTGCTGAACCAGTTAATATTTGCCATTCAAACTCACCTGACATACTATTGTGAGAGAAACATGATATTATGAAAATATAAAGTACACAGTATGTTTCTAAAACTAAGGTTTGATATTCATTAGGATTACTACTGCCCTTTGTCAAGAGTGAGAAATCATATACTGTATATCAATATCACTCTACACAGTGATCTAAATGTAGCATCTATTAATATGATGATGGATATTTTAATATTCCTTGGCTTTTGTGGAGTTGAATATAAATATATAATTAATATCTTTATGGGGGAGAAAAGCTGCGCAGAAATCTTACTCCCTTTGTAATATTAAGCTTTTCTTGAATGTTAATTATTTAGCAAATCATAATGTGTACACTTTACATGATGGATAAAAAGGTGACATAGCTGTTTCAGTTTAAATTAATCCAAGTGGTGCCACATCTTGCTTTTCATTTAATACTGTAAAGACCTTAAACTTCAGGTTTTTGTAAAGTTCATTTGTATATAAGGTAGAAAAATTAAATACAAGTACAGTCCTTTGAGTTGAACTCAGATGCTTATGTTTACATGTGGTCCTATAAAACTACCACTGTCTAGTTCGTTTTTAATATTTCCAACAAAACCTAGGTCAGAATATTTGCATGCTAGCTGAAATTCTCTTTTCCAGCAAAGTCAAAGTTGGGTGTTTCAAGATGCTTTATGTATCTTTGAATTGTAAGAGGCCAAATATAGAGGGAAAAGATGAAGGAATCACCAGCTATTCAGACAAGAAGAATAGCTGATGATTCCAGGAGATGAAACCAATTCAGTGTCACACATCCATTCTGCACTGTCCCTAAAAAGCAGATCCACAAAATGGAAATCCTTTTAGATCTACATTAATCCTGGACAATCACATCGCATCCTTAGTAAAATGGAGAAGGGGGCATATACATTTCATAGACATGACAGTAAACATATCCACTGAAGTATATAATGTTAAAATTAACATTAAAATTTGAAGATAATCTGGAAACTGCAGCCTGTGCAGAATGCAGCAGTATAAATGGTGAGTGGCACTTCTCATAGATGCTTCATCATCCCTCTGATTTAAAAATACCACTGGTTTCCTATTGCTTTCTGATATACACATTTTTATATGGTTTACATACCTAATGAGAAACTTTTTGGTGTAGTGTTTAAGGTATCAGGGTAGAAATTGGGAGACTCAGACCATGAGTCTCATGGTCTTACCCACCAATAGCAAATCGCTTCTGAAATCTTGCCAAAAAACCTCAAGGCAGTTTGCCAGGAATCAAGATTGACTTGAGGACACAAAACAAACAAAACTTACACACACACACACACACACACACACACACTGCACCTAATATTTTTAGAACTGCTCTAATACAGCTGGATCAGAATGTCAGATACCTAAGTCTGAATGGGAGAAGGGGAACTAACTGATATTTTGTATGCCTTTACATCAAATGAATTGCATTTGTATTATGCAATCATAACATTTTATGACTTTTACCAGATATTTATGCTCTCAGATTTTTAAGGGGGCACATTTTGCAGCCCCACCATGGATTCATCAAACAATAACAGTAAATGTTATTTTTATTTGGAGAGGTCTTTATTGTAAAGCATCTCAGGGCATTTCATTTTTATTACAATTAAGGATGGCATGGTTACCCAAGCCACTTAGTTTTCAGAGGTTTTAATGTTGATGAATAAGGCAGAATATGAGTTTGTAAAATAAATGCTCAATGCTTGTCTTTTGAATTGTACCATTTATCTTCTCTATTGCATGTATTTGCTTGAAAAGATTTACCATTTGAAAATGGGAAGGTTTTCTTCAGTTTGCCAAGAATAGGATAAAGAAAGTAGAGGCTTGATCTTATTTTGGGAGAGGTGAGGAACAGATCTTCTATTCAGAATTGTTTTCTTTTGAAAATTCAGTACATTGAAATTTGCATGGAATCTGCTTCATAAGCAAACAATTAAACACAAAAAACAAAACCAAGCAGGAACACTTCTTACCCAGTAGATCAAAACTTTCACACAATTTTTAAAAAGAGTTATGATGAATGGGGGTAAATGAAACTTTATTTTTTATTGCATTATAAAACCAGTGCTGGACAACAGGATTTAAAAAAAAACAACTCTTCATTGCATTTCTTTTTCTTTCTTATGCTATTACGATTACTTTACTCTATTTTTGTTCATTTACTCTTATAATATGCTCAGATAAGTCATATAACTGAAATAATAAGTATTTTTTAAAAATTTGCCAGGATACAGGAATAGGAATGAGATTTAAAAGTTGTTGGTTTGAGACTAGAAGTATATTTATTTGAGAAAAATTATTTTGAAAAAAGAAAGTTTTAGATAATAATCACTTTGCAGTTTGTACGTATGTTTCTAATAAACCTGGGTTGGTACTAAATGCATATGCTAATGGACAGTTTGCAATTCTGCTTGATTTCTATTCTTCTATCATTTACGGGCAGATTTATAATGGACCATGGGTGGAAGGGGGGCAATTATGTTCATTTTACTATTCTTTGTCCACTCATGAATTTAATTTAGTCATTGGGCAAGTAAACAATTCACTTACGTACCATGTTTTAACAATTCCCACTTTGATATGAGATATGTATGTATGTATGTATTAAATTTATATCAAGCTGCAATCCAAAGACTTTTAGTGGCTTATGTGAAATATTATATATAAAAATAAACTATTCACATTAGAATTAAGTATACTAATAAAACAACAATCATAGGACATTTTTCTATCTTTCCCCCCATATATGCTATTAAATTCTTTCTTCAACAGCTGTTTTTTCAGGTCGCTTGTGAACAATACTATAATGAGGCCAAAAGGCAGCATATATGGCATACATGTGTATGTATTTAATATTTAATCTGGGCCAAAACACTTTTTAATTCAGGAACTATTGTATGAGTGTCTCAAAAATGTTTTTTAAATAAGTAAAATGTGTTTTCACACAATTTTAAAATTTACTTGCTGGAAAAAATGGTGCTACTAAGAAAAGGCAATAGAGAAAGTATGTTGAAATAACTTCAGACTCATGCTTTCATCTGACAATTCAAGTAAAACCTCACCTCTTTGAAAAGACGGAAGCACGGTCAGTAAAAAGTAGAAACTCACTTTATGGCTCTTTCTTAGCAAACACCTAGCTAGAAAGATTCAGAAGTAAACTAGGATACCCAGAGACTTTTTGATGATTAAAGGAGTGAAACCTCCTGAAACTTACACATGGGCTGAACTTGTACACACTCTAAAGCTAAAGTGCAAACTAATCATTAGTGATTCAGTCATAATAATAATCTAATAATGATAATTTAATAGTTAATGATGCATGTGTAAACCCAGCAATCATTTCCTTAGTGCAAAGCAGGCTATCATACTGTCACAGTATTACTTGTTTGGCCATAGGAATTATATTTTATTAACCTGCATTTAGTAGGTTATTTAAACCCAGCCATGTAGAAGGCATCCAAAATATTATTAAATATCTGAAATGATTAAGGTCTAATATTTTCCATTCTAGCATATAAAATTACCAGTTAAAGTGTACACTCCATATTTCAATATTTTGGGAATCCTCAAATATCCTTTGAAGTGGGCCATTGCCTTCAATGAAGAAAAAGGCAAGACAAAACAAAACAAAGGTTGACAGAGCATACAGTAAAAAAGATTGTCAAATGAGTATTTCTGTCCCTAAAGTGTTCCTTAGAATCGGACCACAGATTGCTGTTGATTTAACTATTGCCTCATATCTCTATGATAGATACTGTCTATTTTCACCAAGCGTTTAAAAAAATACCCCCACCTTTTTGCTAGTAGATTTTTGCTAAATTTGCAATTTGAGAGAGTTGTAAACACCAAGCTGCCTGCCGTTATGGAGGCAAAAAATTCACATTAACAAAAAGTGAGTGAGATTAAAAACAACAATCAGTTCATGCATGAATGTTGGCGAGATCTGAGGACAATTTCCATGGGACACGTTGGTCTGGGCACGTTCAGAAAAGCTCTGCTAAGAACCCCAGTGCCAGAGTGTCCAATAGGGAGTGATTTTTCCTGCTTAGAAATATTGGGATGGACATAAGACTCTGCATCTTTGGCGAGCAGATGCCTGGTTGGTTCTGTGCCAGGCAAAGAGAGCTCGCTTCCTAAGGCGAGAAGCGCACCCAGGAGCCATCCAGACGCGAAATAATGCACGTGATTGGTTCTTTTGTTCCGATCCGTGCAAGAAACGACTCTTGTCCGAGAGCATGGAGAAGAGCAACTCCTCCCTTCGCCTAAGAATATCTAGTCGTGTTTACACCAACCAAACCTCTGGAAAGACTTCTAGCTGCTTCAGCAGACCTTCCCTTGCACAGGTTTCCCCTCCTGCAACGCCAGGCGGGAGCAGAAAAAAAGGCAACCCGAGAGCCATAGGATAGCATTTGGTTGGGGGTGGGGGGCGCAGCAAGAGAATGGCGATGCGGTAAAAAGTGTGCAACCCCCCCCCCGCCCAAGAGATGAAGGCTTTCACGGATAGAAGAAAGAGTACAATAAAATACCTTGAGACAACGACTTCAATCTGGAGGGTGGAATTCAAAGGCTTAGTTGAGAGGGAGGGGGAGGGAATCAGGACCTGTCCAGTTCTGGGTTTATTCATCAGCAGCATTCGTATTTCATTCCTTCCTCTCTCTCTCTCCTCTGCCCGAGCAGGGGGAAAATATATACTGCCGTCGGGAAGATTTATTAAAAACCGTAAGCATATTCAAATCGATCTGTTTTGTTTTATTTTAGCGACGGTCTGCATGGAAGGAAAAAGAAAATATGGAAGCACCCCCTCCCTGCACCCACAGAATCTGCTGTGCAGCCAAATGGGGGAAAATAGAAGGGTTAATTGTTGTTTTAATCATATGTTTATATAAATATGGGGTTTGCAGCGCGTATAATATAGTACGTCTACCTCCCCCCCCTTCTCTCGCTGTATATTAAATATGCTTTGCTTGTCAATTTCATCGCCCTGTGCATTTCTGCAGGGAAACAGCCCCGCCCCCTCTGCGCGCAGGCGCGGCCAGCCTTACGTTCCCGCAGGCTCAGCATTCAGTGACCACAGGCTGATTATTGTAGGTAAGGAATCAGATAAGAAAGTAATTTATAAACCTCTTTAAATCATCAAAAACGCAACTGAGAAAGGTTCTGCTCCCCTGTTCTGCAGACCTTTGCTCTCCTTTGCATGCCGTGCATTCATTTCAAATTGTGCCTGCCTGCTTTCGCAAGTAGATGTGCCAGCGTTTGGGGGTTTTCTTTTTTCCTCCGCGAGGACCACACATCCACACATTTTTTTCCCGTTTTGTGTTTTGACAGTGAACGTTGCAATTAAAATAAGTAAATAAAGCAAGTCGAGAGAGAGGATTAGGTAAGGGAGAGAAAAAGAGAGAAGGCGGGGGATGGAATCCAAACAGTTGGTCCCTGGAATTTCGCTCGGGCAGTGCGAAATCCCAAGCTCTTTTTAAATATCTCTATTTTTTTCTTGAAGTTTCCATGGTGTTTGGAGGTGGGGGAGAGGAATTTGAAGCCCCCTTTTTCATAAACAGATGACATGCAAGAGTTGGAACGAAGCGATGCAGGGGGAAAAAGAGATGGGGGTGAGATAGTAGCTGTATACAATCACCGTACAACGGAGGAGGGAAGGAAAGGAGATCGTATTCACAAACTTTCTCCTTCGTCTAATTGGCATGCTCTTCAAATAAAGGGAATATCTGGTAGAGCAACAGAATAAAAACAGGATTCCGCCATTTTGATGTTTTTTTAAAAGTAAGGATTTTGTGGCTTGAGGGATTTATAGTAGTCTCCTTATTACTGATCGCCAGAACTCACGCTTTATCAGTGTGTGTGTTGTGTGCAGCGAAGTAAAAAAAAAGAGCAGTTTCTTTCCCACCTGGTTATTCAGGATTTTGATTCTGGTGCGTTATAAGGATGCTCATATGGTGTCCAGTACTTTATTATGGTTTAATACAAATAGTTGTAATAGGATTCTACTTGGGATAATAAGGGATGGGCTTGATTAAAAGTGTCTGTCCAAGTTTTGTTTGCCTATGTGTTTGCATTTGGAAATGTATGTGCCTGTACTGTATTCTTTCCAGCAGATGGATCCATTATATTGTGCAATTTTAACCCACTTGACTCCATCCTCCATCCCTTTCCTGCTTTTATAATCTGTCCCCTAATATATCCCTTTATGGTGAGCTAAGGAAGGAAATGAGCCAGGATTTATCTTAAAATGGTAAAATATGTCCTACCAAAAACATATTGATGCTGGTGGTTTGAATGGTAAAATAGCATGTTTGAACACAAACATCCCTTTGTATGAAATAAAAAGGGTTTGTTGCTTATAGCAGTGGCACATTTAAACTTTAAAAAACCCCACTCAGATTTTGGCATTACTATTACAATACTAATTGCCTACGTTTTAAGTTTAGAACATAATATATATCATAGTTAGAAAGCTTTTTGGAAACTGAAAAGCCAATTAAAGATATTCATTATTTTTATACTTAGAAAAATAATTACAGAACAGTTCCAAATTAATTTGATGATGTTATAGTTCTGAAATTGATAAGAATGTAATGAGGACATTAGTACCCAATTTACACAAAACAAAAGTGCCAGAGTTTTAAGTTTTTAAAAATCCCCAATCTATAGAAATAATCTACTTTGCCCCAACTGTAATATTTTCATTTGTGTCACTTCTGTCTGCCTGCATAAGCTAAGAAATGTCTAATAATTGGGAATTATGTATTAAATTATATAACACAAATATATAAATCACAAACCTAAGTATAATGCTCAGTTGGATCATTTTAGTGCAGTGACATTTAAAGACACTTTATGTGCAGGGAAATTGTGAAATATGACATAAATTATTAGTTTAATAATGCATCTATAAAGTCCACTGTTAGGAGTGTTTTCAGAAGTCGGGGGTGGAAGATTCAAAAAAATTAAGATGGTGGCCATTATTGCACAGTTTAGACACCACTTCATTTTTTTAACCTTCCCCTAGGGATGTCCCTGAAAGAGAGTTTTAATGGACATGACTGTTGCAACTATTTTTAAGAAGTGTCTTAGTTGGTTTTCTTTTCCCCAAAGATTTTTTAAAAAATAATTGGGTTTTTATATGGATAGTGATAGTTATACTTATAGCAAAAAAGATGCAGCTATGTATTATTTCACATCCAACCTTTTCAGTATTTTGGAAAAGAGATTTCTGTATGCTTTTAAGGTAATTTATAGCTGAAGATTCCTTTCAGTATTTTGATAATTTGAATCTATTACCTGTCATATATTGTACCAACCAGTATAAGCATAATTCTATTTTGCAAGGCATTATGGATCAAATATAGAGCAGAAATTAGTAGACTAAGACTCAATTCACATTTTGCACCTTGCCATTGTAAATATAATATAGAATAGTAGTTTTCTAACTTTTCAGACTTTCTGTAAAATTGTCATGTGTAGCATGCAATGTTCCACTTTTCTATTATATAGTTGTGTCAGGGTTCATGTGAATGTGCTGTGTTTTATCATGCAGTCATCTTTCTGCACCTTTCTGGCTTTCCACACTAGTTAAATCACTAAGGAAGCCATGAGCAATCTGCTGTTAGGTTCTTTTCCCAAAGCTTGGACAATCATAGAGTCTTCAGAATGACCAAAAGATGTGCCATATTTACCCACATGTTAAACTGAAAACAACATCAAGAGAATTGAAAAGGAATTTCAAGCTTCTTGAGAATATAGTAGAAAAGCAGACGTGTCTTTTGAAAGAGAAAAATCTGAAAATTTGCAAGACAGATACTGTTATAGCCTTAGGCTGCATGAGACTTGATCAGGTTGTGTTGTTAAAATTGAACTGGCTTGATTTTGTGAACTGTGGGAATGAAAAATACATGGACACTCAATGATTATTTTACATATTCAGAAGTGTGACATAATAAAGAAAAGAACCTTTGAACATGTACAGAGGAATATAGCTTTCTCTAATTTATTGAGGATTTGGTATAACCAAGTCTCACACCTCTGGATTTGGAAATTAAAAGCTTCAAGATCAGAGAGGATGTGACTTCCAAACAGATGGGAACCCAGATGGATGAGAATTAGGTGGGGGAAGCATCCAGATTCAATGTTCATTCTACTAGAATGTGATTCAAGAAAGGATATGGAAAAAAGAGAAGCAACTCTGTATTTTTAGAAATATGAGAAAGCATGTGTTGTCTTTTTAAAAGATACTTTTAGGTATTCTGGTTATATAGAAAGTCTTATAATCCTTCAGGTGCCATTGTTCCATTTCAATTAACGTATATGCCCCTTTTTCATCAACAATATTACACGGGGACTTTATATGGGGACTGTTATTTTGAATTTCATTTGCTTTGAATACATAATATTGGATTACACGTGTACTGATAATACACAAATGGTTGCCGATAGAAGCAGAATTTGAATCCGACTGTGTGATCTTCTCTGAAATATTTGAAAGCTCCCATGACCAGACTCTGCCTTTCTCAAAACTAAAGAGACAGCAGCTTTCCCCACTTCTGAGTGGAACTGTTCTCTGCCCCATCCTTGGGTTGGCATAAAATCACAGAAGCATGAAATTTGCTATTTCTAATTCCAATCCCTTCTCCGCTCTTTTGCCTCTATTTCAAATCTTGGTATCACCTGATTTAACTCCAAAATAATGTGTTCTAAACTTAAAATTTTGTATAACGTGAAGGTGCTCTTGGAAAGTGTCAGAAAAGTGAAAAAGATAGTACTTTAAAAGATAATACTTTAAATTGTACACCGAAGGGGAATTTAAGCCTGCCTCATTCATGAGCTGGGGACAAGATGAAAACAACATTAGGAGAACTTGGCAGAAAAAATGTTACTAGAGTACAGTGGTATCATAAGTAAGTGAAGATGGAGAAAGTACCACAATCTTATCTTGAAGCAGGGAGAAGGAGCATGAAAGTTTGCCATGTCTGAAAATGATGTACGGAATGTATTTCTTTATCAGGGTAGTGTGGACACTCAAGAAAGTTCACAAGACTTATAGGATGAACTGTGTAAAAATAATGTTTGATTGACACAATCATTGTGAGGTTTACCAAAGAAGGCGCTCCAAAGCTTGTAAGGCATCCAGACTTGTCACTCATATGTCAAAGGTAAACTGACATAACTAATTAGGTATCTGTAATAATAATATAAATCACTCGGGATTTAATAAAGCAGTTTAGCAGCAAATACTAAAAAGGATAATTCATAGTACTTGTTTTAATTTTTAGAGTAGTATTAAAAAGATCTGTAATTTGTAATGAACATTAGAGAGAGGAACTGTAAAGGTCACAGTGCCGATGTTATTGCTTGAAAGTGAATCTTGGTGTAATCAGCAGCACAGGTCTTTAAATATGTTTAAGATGTAGAATGTAAATTTCAAAACGTTCAATTGATATGAAAAATGGTAGGGGGAATCTTTCATTTCAAGGAATGTTTTTAAAAGAATGCTTCAGTTGTGATTTCTTGGAATCCCACATATAGTGTTAAAGCTCTTTTAACACATGGTATGGAATAAGAGGCATGATTAGAAAGAAGAATAGCACTTCAGCAGCAGTCCCAGCTGTCTAAATATGGCATAGAGGCAGTCTTCAACTTATGACTAGTTGCTTAGCAACCATTCAAAGTTTCAACAGATCCCCAAATAGGTACTTATGATCCAGATTCGAAGTTCTGATGGCTGCCCCCGTCACATCACATGGTTACATGATTGTATTTTAGGTGCTTGGCAACCAGCCCACATTTACTGCTTTTTGTAGTATTCCGCAGTCAGGGAATTAAGCAATCATGCTTTATGATTTTATTTATTACTTTTTTTAGCTGGAAACCAGCATTTACTTCTGGTTTCCAGCAATAAGTTGCTATTGGATAAAATGGATTCTTGTAATGACCATGGGGATATTCTTTACAATCACCGCAAAGAAATATCATAAAATCACTTAGTGATTTCATGACATTGTTAAGCAGATCATAATACGGCCTGCTTAACAACCAACAGGACTTATGATCACAATTCTGGGCTCCAGTACAGTCCTAAGTTGAGGACTACCTGTGGAGTACTTCAGGTAGTAAAGCAGCAATTAACATTCTTCACCATCCAAAACACATTACATAGTCCGCAGAATTAGGAACTTTGCATAAAACTCATGTAGGGCAACTTATTTGGGGCAGCAAATTCTTGGAGCACTTCTTTTAATCTTTATAATAAAAATCCTACAGCAGTAATAAATAACATGTTGCCTTTTATGAAAGCCAATATGCAATACTGCCCCAATTTAAGAAGGACAAAGTTATGGACATTTTCAGTGAGAATCAAACTCAAGGGACCTGGGGCAAATGCAAGATAGCTGGACTTTATTATTTATTTTACAAAACGCCTAGGCTAGCCTAATGAGAGGATAAAAATAAAACAAGAATACAGATGAAACAAAACAACTTTACATCTCATACCTCTGGTTTTGAAATATCTCTGTATTTCTGCAAACATGGCTTTTTAGGGGATAAGGAAGATATTTAATAATTATTTGAGTTTGTGTTGACTTGTAATTTTTGTTATTTTCTTGAAAGGGCAGGATTACTGGGTAGTTTGTTTGCCTTGAAATAGGCAAAACCAGGCACACATAGCCTATACTGTAATCACTACCTCTGCTAGAATTGGCATTGTCAAAAGAGGACAAAAATAATACAGATGTATAAATATCAGTGAAATATAGTTGCACATTTAGACATTTGAATTATGTAATTCATGTAGAAATTGGCTAAAAGGGCCTGGTTTGCACTTCACACTAAGCCAAGTAGTGTATATGATGGGATTGCTTCTACTGTAGCATGTTGTGTGAACTCAGCTATTTATGGTTTATTGATTACATAGGACTTGATAGGACATATGAATCCAGTTAGTATAAAGAAGACAATTATTTTTAGGTTCGCTTTATTTATTCCTGACAATTAATGGAACAACTTCAAGGCACTTTCCCTCTCCGTCCCCCATGTTCTTTTTTTTTTGGCGGGAAGGGAAACTGGACAATCCTCCAGCTAGGACTGTTCTGTGTATAAAGTAGGACACAATATTACATATGCAGAATTCCTGTTGTGGGAATTGCCCAGAATTTCTAGCGGCTTCACACTCAGTGTGTTTGGCACTTTACTAAAGGGTAATGAGCTGGTTATGTGCTGCTGTGCCCTATGGCAGAATGTTGTTAGTCATGAAGTTGTGTCCAACCCATGCTACCCAAAATGCTAGCTCATAAATATGTTGAGAGCAAATGGATAATTTTTCATTTTTGTTCACTACAAAGCATTGATTGCAAGGGAAAAGGTGACCTGGAGTGTTATTTAAAGTAGGCAAGACAAAACATTAAAAAAATGAAACCAAAATGGAATTTTCTAGATTTTAGCATTATGATAGGCATACAAATTGTAATTTTTAAAGCAGATTATGTTCTGCTTCCCTTTTTATCCAAATTGCTAGTTTTTAGCTTGCTGCTCAGATGGCAGCAACCTCATAAGGGGCTAACTGACAGTTTAACGTTAAGAAGAAAATATATCCTAATGATTTTAGTGGAATTTATTTCCACATAAACACACCTAGAATTGCACCTGAAGTTGTGTGCAGGCCAATTCTGGAAAAAACAAAGGCAATAGAGATATCAGAAGCACAGTAAGGATGACTTCTTGGGCCCAGTACATTCAAGCAGTATAATACGTTGGGATAATTGATTTTTATGAAACAAGTTTGATAATCAGGTTTCATCATATGTGTGTGTTAAAAACCCAACTATAGCCTAAGCCCCAAGGCAGGGGTGTCCAAACATTTTGCTAGGAGGGCCAGATTTGGTGAGGTGAAAATGTATGGGGCCGACCATTCAGCCTGACATTCTTTGAACCATTAACATTAAATGCAAATGAACTATTTTATGAAAGACTAAACAAATAACTCTGGCGGGGAAAAGAGGCTGCGGGGCGCTCGAAATTTGAAAACGGGCCGCAGTTGACCCCTGGGCCAGACTTTGAACATACCTGCCCTAAGGGAACCAAGATAATTATGAAAGTTATGCCTCCTGGTCTTGTCTTTGTGTCAAAGATGCCCATGAGTAATGGGGAATTTCTCTCCACAGAAAGTGTTCAGATGCCATGCAAAGAGGATTGGGATGGTGAGGTAGAAGAGTTTTGAAAGAAAGACAGAACTGTAATGCATGTCCTGTGGTGTGGTGTGAGGCTGTCATATCTGACATATCTGAAAACACCCACAACACTCTTCATACCACCTCTCTGGTACAAAGCTAATAAGTCACTGTGTGAAGGGAGGTGGTTGTTGCTGCTGCTGCTTATATCGGGGCTGCAGTGGCTTTGGGATGAACGGGTGCGGTTGTCTCTTGCAGAGCTTCACTGGCACAGTTCCTACCATTTTGTCTGTACATATTGGTGGACTCCAGGCTAGAATCCAGTACTTTTCCTTGCCAGTTGGCCATCGTACAAGGAATATTTGGCAACAGAAAGAGAGCTTTCTCAGCTACTGCCCCCTCCCTTTGGAATATCCCCCCCCCCCCGAAGTGAGGCAGACCTCCAGCCCTCCCCTGGCCTTTCAGGAAGGCTTGATAACATGGCTCTGCCGCATTGTTAGGGGCTCATAGACGAGCATGCAGTCTTGGGGCTGGTTACCATCCTGAAGTCTCTCCCCCCTCCTTCCTTTTAAATAACTTTTAATATTGAATTTTAGCTAACTTTTTCTCTTTTTAAATTTCATGTACAGGTTTTAAGTTTTAACATTTTATTTGTACGCTGCCCAGAGTTCCTCTGTGAGGGAGATGGGAGGTTTCTAAATTTGAAAAATAAATAAAATGAGCAGCTTGTGGTGAATAAAATTTTGCCAGTTTGGGAACTTTCTCTGTAGTAGGAAAGTGGGTACTAATGAATTTGCAGGTATCTTTTAATGTGTCTTTGTAGATTCTCAGTCATGGTTGTGCCAAAGGTGTGATTTCAAAAGGCAACTGGACATTGTTTTTTTTCCCCTTGAAGATGTTTCACTTCTCTTCCAAAAAGCTTCTCCAGTTCTTTTAGTATGAGCTGTCAAAGCAGCAGTAGCCTTGGAGGCATAGAAAAGCACAGCTGGATGGCAGGGACAGGCTTGATAACACAGGAGGTCTTGTTCATTTTCCAATGGAAAAGGCTACTTTTCTGCCAGATCATCACTCTTGTGGATGTATAGAGTGTCTGAGCTTGTTTGCTAAGAAAGGGCACTTCATTCACAATAAATCATTTTACTGTGTTTGTGATAATTTAGATGTTTTACTTTATATTGTGGTTTCTTGTTAACCATTTTGAGTGCCCTATGATGCTATATGAATCATACACATAATTCCAAATTTGTTATGGAGTCACAATAAAATTTATTGGTTAGCTTGTTTTCTTCAACCACTTGTATAACACCAAATCTATGAGGAATGTTGATTGTTGCAATCATAAATCAATTTTTAAAACATTGATGGTAAATAATAATCAACAAAACCAATTACAATATTCAGAATAAACAAGATTAGCCAATATAAAATCAATATTTATACATATATACATATACATACATATATATATATATGTTTTTTATTTGTGCTGATATATAAATAAATATATATATATACACACACACACATACACACACACACACACACACATACATACATACATACATACATAATAAAAACCAACTAATATAACTTTGAAGGAACAAATATTGACACAATATCTTCTTGGAAAGCGTCTATATAGGAATGAAGAATACAAGTGACAGTATTACTAAGCTGAATCTACTCTGTGGCAGTCTTCTTCCATCTAGACCAGGGCTGTCAATTTTGTGGCCTGTGGGCCGGATGAGTCACGTGCTGGCCACACCCAGTTTAGTGAAGGGGGGTAAGCCCCAATACATCATGTGATGCCGTCGTGACATGAGTTTGATACCCCTGATCTAGACAATATTTGGGCTCCATCTAAACATCTATTTGGAAATAAGTCAGATGTTGTATATTAATTTTAAATCAGTTTGATAAATAAAACAGATTTTTCAGGATCTAGATCCTACCAACAGATGGGTATATAACACAGCATGAACCTCTTCATATCAAAATAGCTGCTTTTATGAGGCTCCTGCAAAAAGGTTCATTGAGTGATACATATACCTGTGAGATTTTTTACTAAAGCAATTGATATGACACTCACATAAGGGCTTGGCCCCTGCTTCTGAGAAATTTACAAACCTCAGAACCTCATTCTATGTTTCATGCAGGGGCATGTATGATCGAGATTTAAGAGGAGTTAATAATAATGATTGTAGTAGCACTGTTAAATGCAGATACCGTGTAGCATTTGTAGTCAGGGTACTACAGGAAGTCTGATTCTGTTTACATTTCTAAAATCAAACGCTCTTAATTAAAGTCAGGTAATTGCAGCTCTGCACACAGACATATAGCAGTTTGTTGCCTTTGACTTAAGAGATGGCTTAGGCTAGTTTGTATTTATATATTTCTCTTTTCAAATCCAAATTATGGGATGATAATCCAAATCAATGTCAACAATAAATTAAAGAAATTATACAATGTACCGGTATATATTTAAAGGAGGTGAAGTGATAAGTTTGTAACTGTTGTAAAGAAGGTCAGAAGTTGTTTTTCAAAATATCTTTTTCTTCATTTTTGTACTTTTTTCTATTCTTTCTTTTCTTCCTTTTTCCTTTTTCTGAATTATTTGTTTATCTTTTATTCATGTAAAAATCTCTTAATAAAATGATATTAAAAACACCCAAACAAACAAGAGAATTCCAGCATTAACAGAACATAACTTAATTATTGTATAGAACACAGAATTTTTTTAAAAAAATGTATAATACTGTGATCATGATTTATTCTTTGTGTGTTCCTGATATAAAAAAGTCCAATTGTATTATTTCATTTATTTCAATTTATAACCTGTTGATCTGTTCATTGCACAAGTTATTAATAGAGCTTTTGTCCTAAATGTTAGGAAACTTGTTGTTTACATCTTTCCAACTGAACTTTCCTGGTTTCTGTTGTCTGTCAGTCATATGCTTTTAAATCTGCTTGTTGATTTGAGTATTCTTTAAAACAATGAGCCCTTCAGGATTTTGAACTGTGTTCTGAATATCAAATTCTAGACTTTGGAACCAGTGGTGGGTTGCTAACCGGTTTATTACCGGTTCCCTCGTGCTTGTGCGCATACAACGCGGTAGAGTCTTCCACCGCTGCCAATACCATTTTGGCTGAATCGGGAGCAACCCACCTCTGATTGGAACACAGTAGGGAGTGCTGGCATTTTCATTTAACCAGTCTAATTTACAAAAAATATTTAGGGATATGTGTCTATGAAATTGGAATGTGGGAATGTGTAAAAAAAAGTACTTGAAGATCCTTTTGTGCAAGAATTCTGTGGTGGAAGATACTTAAAATAGGCTGCCAATAGGTGAGTTGAACTTTTCCATAATATCCACAACATGAGCTGTGGTGATTTAGTACTGCAAGCTATTCTGCTGACTGCCGGCTACCTGCAATTTGGCAGTTCAAAGGTTGACTCAGCCTTCCATCCTTCTGAGATGGATAAAATGAGGACCCAGATTGCTGAGGGCAATATGCTGACTCTGTAAACCCATTAGAGTGGGCTGTAAAGCACTGTGAAGCAGTATATAAGTCTAAGTGCTATTGCTATTGCTATCCAGGTTTCTCCAGAAAGCGTTTTTAGCCCTTTCATCTACGACTTTTCCCTTCAACCCAGTCCTAAGAAAGAGCGGCCTTTGAACCTTGTGAGCAGTAATTCTGAGCAATATAAAATTTAATCAACCTTGTGCCAGTCTTGAAACACAAAAGATGAATATTCCTGCAGTCTTGCATATATACATCATTTTAATGAGAAGTTCCTTTGGCAAATGAAGCCAAATCTCCAAATATAAAAATGGAACTTATTGAAGGAAAGGAAAAACAAGGAGGGCAGCTGCCACATGAAGAGATTTCCAAATCAATACAATTATCCTAGCTAAAGTCATTACTTATTACCTCTTTAAATAAAGGCTTTAATTTAGCCCATAATCAAGGTGGAGAAAGGATAGCAGGAGAGTGAACATCTGGACTTTCTGCCTGAATATTTTTCTGTTTTCAGAACTATGTTCAGTGTAACAGAATATAAAACAGAAGAGAAAGGCAGCCTTTTTGAAGAGACTCATTGTTGCTTTGCCCTGTCATGGAAAATCTCTGATGTGCTATGTCTTAATCAGATACTAAGTGGTAATTAAACCCTTCTTAATGATCCTTGCTGGAATGATAAAGGCACAGTCTAGTTTTTGTTAGGTAGCTATCACTGTTGACATAAGAAGGAGCTTATAAGAATTCATAATAGTTACAGACAGACAATTTAGCAAACTGGGCTCCCAATTCAGTAGGTTATGAGGAGTTACAGTAGAAATAAATAAGCAACTGTACAGTAACACTATAACAGCAATAAAAGTTGTACCATTGAATAAATGGAATAAGTGCTTTGAAAAATAAAACCTGCATTGCATCTATTTAAGTCTCACAATTTCTCAGAAGCTTCAAAGAGCAGTTTTGTTCCACTGAAAAAAATAAGGTTATCACACTCAGTAATTTATGCATACATATGGAGACAGTTTATGATAGGAGTAAAGCAATGCCATGCCTCCAGAGTGCCCCATCCAGGCACTCTATCCCTACCTCCAATTTTATTTATGCTTGTATTTATTTAGATGCTTAAAAATAGTTGAAAGTTGGTATGCTACAAAGTCCCAGGCTTCGGCCTCATTTCCAAGTATGGCTTTATAGGCACTGACAGAAAGCAAAACTAATGGGTGGACTGTAACCTCATTCTTTATTTAAAAGTATGCTCATCTGTCCAGGAGAGACAAAACTAAGGTGGCAAGGAGAGATATGGAACTAGAAGGGATAGTGAAGCACCCCACCCCCTGATTATCATGATTGACAATGGTCACCTTGGCAGCTATTTTTGTAATAGAGAAGTTCTCTGTTGCCTATTTTGGCTCGAAATTTTAGGATCTGCAGTCTTAATAAAGTGGAGGTCACAAAATTAGAGAAGGCTGGCATAAGATATGGTACTAATTCGCTTGTGGTTTCATGGAATCTATACTGGCTGATTCCAATTATATCCTGTCTCTTTTAGGTAAAGTAATGGACGGGAGAGCAGAGATGGAGGTGATAAGAAGCACAAAAGGAAATGCAACTGGGGAGGTCAGTGTCCATTTGGTAGCCAGTGAAAATACTGTGCAAAATGCCCACTTACCAGCAACTACCTTCATCATACCAGGTGAGTGCTCAAATACTGAAGTTTGTTACTTTTCTGCCTCCAATTCTTTTGCAACCCCCCCCCCCATTTTTATGCCTTTAGTATCAGATCACATACACAGCTGACTCACTTTTCCTCATTTAGTTGGTTCTATATTTTTCAAGTTGATATCATACATTAATAAAAGACATTTCTAGAAAGTTGTAAGATGTTGCAACACTATATTTTGCTTGAATGTTGATCTTTTCATAACTCCACCCTCCAGGTATATGAGGACATAAAGTACACAGAATTAATGCAATTGCAAACTGCAAATAAATTTTAAAACAATGGGTAACACAATTACCCTAGAAAAATTATATTACCAACATTTGCTTTCGAAGCTAAAGATTATAGCATTCTTATGAGAAGGAAGGATGTTGTATTTACATACCTTGATTTTAAGCAACTTTGCATCTTCAGGGATGTTGGACTACAACTCCCATCTTTTCTAGCTATCACAGATCTTGAGGTTATATTCTAGAACAGTAATAGTGTGTGATGTGACAAAAATGTGGACCTAACTTTGTTGCCCTATCATCCCACTCCAGGCAAAAGAGAAACAATTTATAACAGAGTCATTTGGGATAGTGAGATGGGCAACATAAAAGTTTAATAAATAAGAAAGTTTACATAAATATATTTTTTGATTTGGTGTTATCTCTCAGGAACAAAAGCCACCTATCCAAGGCAGTTTTGGGTTGCAAAAGTCCTGGAAACTTCAGAGAATGATCTTGCATGGCCTTGCAACCTGAAAAGAACAGAAAAGGATGCCTCATGTTGCACGATTTTCAAAGGCTCCAGAGCCACATGAGATCAGGGCCCTTTCACACAACTTCCAGGAGGTCTGGAGGTCACGTGAAAGCATACCACATTCTTTCATGCCTCTGGAGCCTCCAAAAATCACACAAGAACTTCCTGGAATTTTTGGAGAGTGCAGAGGCCATAGTAAAATGTGGTGTGCTCTGTACCCTTTGAAAGTCACACAAGAGGGCCCTGCTTCGCCCAGCCTCTGGAACAGTGGTTCCCAACCTTTTTTTAGCCATGCCCCACCTAAACATCTCTAAAATCCTGATGCACTCCCTGTGACATATAATTCTTACTTTACTCAAAAGGTGAACTCTACTCACACGGAGGAAGCTTAAAAGGCCATTGACCTGGTTTAAACAAGGTTCAAATTGCCCCCATTAAAAATCAAATTACCTCTCTCTGGGTCGTGGGCCCCATGATGGGAACCACTGCTCTGGAGTCTCTGAAAATCGTGCAAGAATGTACAAGAACACACCATCTTTTCATGTGGCTTCTAGGTGTGTCATTAAAAATAACATGACAAGTCATACATGTGTCATAGGCTTGCCATCACTGGTCTAGGACATCTGGAAGATACCAGATGTAGAGAAGGTTGAACTGAGCATTCAAATAAGATGCTGAGGTTTTAAAATGTATTCTATCCCTTAAAGCAGTAATGGAATTTTTTTTTAAAGAAAAAGAAGGGAAGAAGTTACATTTTATTTTATATGTGCATTTATCGTGGCATTACAGGAACCTGAGCAGCATTTTGATGGCCTGTGATATCATAACACCCGGGAACTGGCAATGAAAAAATGTTGGAGGGAAATCATTCCTATTTGGCCAGGGAGAGGGGGGTGTTAAGGGATAATCACTCCCCCACCCCTCTCCAAATGCCAAACAGCAGGCAATACAATACAATAGCAGAATTGGAAGGGACCTTGGAGATCTTCTAGTCTAACCCCCTGCCTAGGCAGGAAACCCTATACTGTTTCAGACAAATGGCTATCCAACATCTTCTTAAAGACTTGCAGTGTTGGGGCATTCACAACTTCTGGAGGCAAGCTGTTCCACTGATTAATTGTTCTGTCAGGAAATTTCTCCTCAGTTCTAAGTTGCTTCTCTCCTTGATTAGTTTCCACCCAGCTTTTAACCTGTGTAACTTCCCTTTTATATTATATTGCTGTTTTTAAATTTTGTGGGGTGTGAGTGTGTGAGCGTTTGGGTGTGTAAGCGAGGATTGGGATGGGAACCGGGTTCCCCCACACTGAGTGCCTTGCAGAAGTGTTTGGGGGATCTGGGCCCATTCCAATCTCAGGATGACTGATTCGAAGGGTCTGTCGGGAAATGCGGGGGCTATGGGGGTGGGTGGAGGGACTACGGACATGGGAGTGGGCCGGAGCATTACGGTCTTAACAGGGAGGGGCAGATATGGCGGGGACTTTAGGGCTGGCCATTACCGGGGAAGGAGGGCTCGCTACGTTACAGAGATCCCTCCTTCCGGCCCTATGAGTCCCACTCCAAGGCCAGATGGCGTGAGTAATCAGGACCCTGGTCTCAGGCTGCTGTCGCTAAATGCCAGCTCTGTAGTTCACAAGGCTCCCCTCTTCCGGGCCCTAATTTTAGACGAGGGGGCAGACCTGGCATGTATTACTGAAACCTGGCTGGGCCCGGAGGGAGGAGTCCCTCTCACGGAGATGTGCCCAGAGGGTTTTCAGGTGCTTCATCAGCCGCGACCCCAGAGAAGGGGTGGGGGTGTGGCTATTGTTATCCGAGAGTCTCTAGTACCTCGTAGGATCCCTGCTCCGGAGTTTGTCGGGTGTGAGTCCTTGCTGATGAAGTTGGACCTCAAGGGTCAAGTGGGCTTGCTGTTAACGTACCTGCCTCTCAACAACGTTGCAGCAGCCCTCCCCTCGCTCCTCGAATCAGTAGCTGAGCTGGCAATTGAGTTCCCCAGGCTTATGGTTCTGGTGGATTTCACCTTGCCTTCGCTCAGTGAGCACTCTGATGGAGCGCAGGAGTTCATGGCTTCCATGACAGCCATGGGCTTGACCCAAGTAATTCGGGGCCCGACTCACTCGGCAGGTCACACGCTCGACCTTGTATTCCTCTCGGAGCAGTGGAGTTGTGATCTTGGTTTGAGGGGTAGTGAGATCTTGCCCCTGTCATGGTCGGACCACTACCTACTGAGGCTTGACTTTCGGAGACCAAACCCCCACTGTAGGGAGGAGGAACCGATTAGGTGGTTCCACCCCAGGCGCCTTATGGACCCTTTGGGCTTTCAGACGGAGCTTGGTGTTGTTCCTGATACCCTCGCCCGCAGTCCGGCAGAGTCTCTGGTTGCTGCCTGGAATTCAGCAGCGGCAGAGGCTCTTAACCGGATTGCGCCTTTACGGCCGATCCGAGGCAGTGGATCCAGGAGGGCTCCTTGGTTTACTGAGGAACTCCGGGAGATGAAGCGCCGAAAGAGACGCCTAGAGCAACGATGGAGATCCAGTAAGTCTGAGTCAGACCGAGCGCTTTTAACATCCAGCATCAGGGCCTACCTTCGGGCTCTGACGACAAAAAGAACACACATTGCCTCTCTGATAGCTTCCGCTGAGTTGCGCCCAGCCGCCTTGTTTAGGATAACCCGTTCCCTCCTAAACAGGAGGGATACGGGCGATCCTTTGCAAGGCAGAGCTGAGTAGTACGTCCAATTCCTTGCGGATAAAGTTGCTTGGCTTCGGACGGACCTGGACTCCAATTACGCAGAACCAGCTGAGGCACCAGGGGAGAATCTGGATGGACATCACTGGATTGATTTTCAAGCTGTTACCCCTGAGGAAGTGGACAAGGCCATGGGAGCTGTAAGTGCCTCCACATGTGTACTGGACCCGTGCCCCTCCTGGCTAGTTGCTAACAGCAGGGAAGTGACACGGGGCTGGATCCAGGCGGTTGTTACCGCCTCCCTTCGGGAGGGGTTCTTTCCCCCCGCTTTAAAGACGGCGGTGGTGAGACCCCTTCTGAAGAAGCCATCTTTGGATCCAGCCGTTTTAAACAACTATCGTCCAGTCTCCAACCTACCCTTCGTGGGGAAGGTTGTTGAGAAAGTGGTGGCCTTTCAGCTCCGGCGGTCCTTGGAGGAAACCGATTATCTAGATCCCTTTCAGTCGGGATTTAGGCCTGGCTACAGCACGGAAACCGCTTTGGTCGCGCTGACTGATCATCTCTGGAGACCCAGGGATGGAGGTCATGCCTCCGTCCTAGTGCTCCTTGACCTCTCAACGGCCTTCGATACCATCGACCATGGTATCCTTCTGCGGGAGGTGGGGGTGGGAGGCACTGTCCTATGGTGGTTCTCCTCTTACCTCTCGGACAGGTCGCAGTCGGTGTTGGTCGGAGGGCAGAGATCGACCCCTAGGCCCCTGAATTATGGGGTGCCGCAGGGTTCGGTCCTGTCCCCCCTCCTGTTTAATATTTACATGAAGCCGCTGGGTGAGATCATTCGACGGCACGGGATAAAATACCATCAGTATGTGGACGATACACAGTTGTATCTGTCTGCCCCGTGCCAACTCAGTGAAGCGGTTGACGTGATGTGCCAGTGCCTTGAGGCTGTTAGAGTCTGGATGGGGGATAACAAGCTTGCACTCAATCCGGATAAGACCGAGTGGCTGGTGTGTTTCCCTCCCACTAATTGGCCAAGTTTTCCATCTCTCAGGCTGGGGGGTCAAACAGTACGCCCCTCAGACAGGGTCCGCAATTTGGGAGTCCTCCTGGACCCACAGCTGACTTCGAACACCACTTGTTGGCTGTGACCAGGGGGGCATTTGCCCAGGTTCGTCTGGTGCACCAATTGCGCCCCTACCTGAACCGGGAGGCCCTCACAACAGTCACTCGCGCCCTTGTGACCTCTAGACTGGACTACTGCAACGTGCTCTACATGGGGCAGCCCTTGAAGAGCATCCGGAGACTTCAGCTTGTCCAGAATGCAGCCGCGCAAGCGATCGTGGGTGCACCTCGGTTCACCCACGTAACACCTATCCTCCGCGAGCTGCACTGGCTGCCTATTGGTCTTCGGATACGCTTCAAGGCGCTAGTCGTCACTTATAAAGCCCTTCATGGTATTGGACCTGGGTACTTGAGAGACCGCCTGCTGCCAATTACCTCCAATAGACCGATTAGATCCCACAGATTAGGCCTCCTCCGAATTCCATCTGCCAGCCAATGCCAGCTGGCGACCACACGGAGGAGAGCCTTCTCTGTGGCTGCTCCGACGCTCTGGAACGAGTTCCCCGTGGAGATTCGAACCCTCACCACCCTCCAGGCCTTCCGCAAAGCCCTTAAAACCTGGCTGTTCCGACAGGCCTGGGGCTAAAGAGTTTTTGCCTCCCTTCTCGAATGGTATGGTTGTTGTGTGTTTTTAAATTTTGTATTGTTATGTCTTGTCTTTTATCCCCCTGTTTGTACCCCCTTCCCTGGTTGAATTGTGAGCCGCCCTGAGTCCCCTTTGGGGAAAGGGGCGGCATATAAATGTAATCAATCAATCAATCAATCAATCAATCAATCAATTGCTTTTTGTTTTGTCCTTAAGTGCCTTGGAGAATAGTATGACTCCCTCTTCTTTGTGGCAACCCCTGAGATATTGGAACACTGCTATCATGTCTCCCCTAGTCCTTCTTTTCATTAAACTGGACATACCCAGTTCCTGCAACCGTTCTTCATATGTTTTAGCCTCCAGTCCCCTAATCATCTTTATTGCTCTTCTCTGCACTCTTTCCAGAGTCTCCACATCTTTTCTACATCGTGGTGACCAGAACTGAATGCAGTATTCCAAGTGTGGCCTTACCAAGGCATTATAAAGTGGTATTAACACTTAGATAGATAGATTTTTTTTTTGATAGATTCATTTATTTATAGGCCGCCCTTTTCCCTGAGGGGACTCAGGGTGGCTTACAATCAAAAAAGGAAGGGGAGTGTAGGACAATACAAAAAAAGAAATGTGCACAAAGTAAATTAGACAGTAAAACTCAACATTCACTCAGCATTCGGGAGGGGCAAAAATAAGATTATCCCCAGGCCTGACGGGCTAGCCAGTTCTTGAGGGCTGTGCGGAAGGCCTGGACGGTGGTGAGGGTACGAATCTCCACGGGGAGATTGTTCCATAGTGTCGGAGCCGCAACAGAGAAGGCTCTCCTCCGAGTAGTCGCCAGTTGGCACTGACTGGCGGATGGAATACGGAGGAGGCCAACTCTATGCGATCTGATGGGACGCAGGGAGGTAATTGGCAGAAGGCGGTCTCTCAAATAGCCAGATCCACTACCATGGAGCGCTTTATAGGTGGTGAGTAGGACCTTGAAGTGCACCCGGAGATCAACAGGTAGCCAGTGCAGCTCACGGAGGATCGGTGTTATGTGGGCGAACCGTGGTGCGCCCACGATCACTCGCGCGGCCGCATTCTGGACTAGCTGAAGTCTTCGGATGCTCTTCAAGGGCAGCCCCATGTAGAGCACATTACAGTATTCCAGCCTGGAGATCACAAGGGCTCGAGTGACTGTTGTGAGGGCCTCCCTATTCAGGTAGGGCCGCAACTGGCGCACCAGGCGAACCTGGGCAAATGCCCCCCTGGTCACAGCTGAGAGATGGTGGTCAAAAGTTAGCTGTGAATCCAGGAGGACTCCCAAGTTGCGGGCCCTTTCTGAGGGGTGTAAATTTTGTCCCCCCAGCCTGAGTGATGGTATGTTGGTCAAATTTTTGGGAGGGAAACACAACAGCCACTCGGTCTTGTCTGGGTTGAGTATCAGCTTGTTTGCTCTCATCCAGTCTTTAACGGCTTCCAGACCCCGGTTCATCACGTCCACCGCTTCATTGAGTTGGCATGGGGCGGACAGATACAACTGTGTATCGTCCGCATATTGGTGGTATTTTATCCCGTGCCTTCGGATGATCTCGCCCAGCGGTTTCATGTAAATCACTTCACGTGATCTTGATTCTATCCCTCTGTTTATGCAGCCTAGGACTGTATTGGCTTTTTTGGCAGCTGCTGCACATTGATGGCTCATATTTAAATGGTTGTCCACTAAGACTCCAAGATCCCTTTCACAGTTACTACTATTGAGCAAGGTACCACCTATAATGTACCTGTGCATTTCGTTTTTGTTGCCTAAATGTAGAACCTTATTCTTTTCACCATTGAATTTCATTTTGTTACATAGTGCCCAATGTTCAAGTTTGTCAAGATCCTTCTGTATCTTAAGCCTGTCTCCTGGAGTGTTGGCTATTCCTGCCAGCTTGGTGTCATCTGCAAATTTGATGAGTTCCCCATTTATTCCCTCATCCAAATCATTGATGAAGATGTTGAAGAGTACTGGGCCCAAAACAGAGTCTTGGGGTACTCCACAGGCAAAAGTGTTGTCCTCACTGCAGGATGACTCTGGACCAAAACGGGACACCCTGGGAATATTCAAGCTACAGATTTGCAACTCAATGATTTTACACTTCTTGTAAAGCTTAGGGATCACTTCTATTCACATTCCCTTCAGCACTCAGCTATATCTGGATTATATTGCTCTGTAATGAAATTGGGTGACATTTACTCAAAGGTAATTATTTACCTGCATGTATATCAGTATGCTTATACTATACTGCTTTTCTTCTTCATCAGCAACCACAACTACTATAACCCTTCCAGTGAACACCTTAGAAATTCAGCGATTCCCCCGCGAAGCCCAGAAAAACATGGGGACAGAGAGGCCAAGAGAGGGTGTGGGGAACGAGCCCATCACAGCAACAGTCATCCCTCAGATCAGTGGAGTGCAGATTTGCAACACCATCCGGGATCTGGAATGGAAAGATGGGATTGCCACTTTGCCTGGGAGCAACCTAAGGGTAAATCAGTGAAGACTCTTTTTTTGTTGTTCTTAGGTGTGTATACCATTGGGCAAATTTCAGGAGTAGTACTTGATTGATACAGATTAGTTCTCAATTTACGACCACCCACCCACCAACCATTCAAAATTATGACAGATGCCTCTCCCAAAAGCTACTTACGATCTAATTTTGAATTTACAGAAGGCTGACCACACAAACACACCTGCCATAATGTGATTGCAATTTGGGCACTTGGCGTCTATCTCACTTTTATGGCTGGTTGCCACTGTCACATGAGTGCAAGTTTTAACTTTTATTTTTTCCAGTTTCTGATGTTTACTTCTGCTATCTGGTGAAAAAAAGTCGTCTGGATAAAATGGATTTCCTTCATGAACACTTCATTTGCTTATCAACAGTAATGTTCACTTAATGAGCAGCAAAGAAGAAGTTATAAAATGGCTGATTTAATGACCGAAAAAATTTAAGACTGTAATTCTGGGGTCAGTTATGTTCATAAGTTGAGAACTACTTACATTGGGCCTTTCAACAGCACACAAAAAAGGAAAACAGGATGAGAACCTGGCTCTGGCGTTCAGGTCTTTTGCTGAAGCATGACACTTGTCCCTAGGTACCCTCAATTGCATTTATATACTTAATTAAATCTGCAGTTCCAATTTGAGATGATTATTTAATAGAGATCTAGAATTGATCATTGAATTTTTTTTAAGGAATTTAGGCCAGCCTCTTAAGTGATCATCCATTACCACATTCTTTTACTAAAGCTATATTCTGGCAAGTATTCCCTTTGTCCCTGAACTCCTGATGTCATGCACATTAGTGTGTCCTATGAACATGCCCAAAACACGCATTGGTTCAGCTGCTGTTTGGAGCTTACCTGACAAAGTGTTGGTGAAGGTAAACCAAGATGATTGTAGGTGTGTTTCCCTAGGCTCAGTGAAAGAAGGTCAATTTGTTTTCACTCCATCACAATATTGTCATGTCCCAAATTGGCTGCTTGCTTCCCTGTTGACTTTTTCTTTCCATCTTGTATTGACACAGTTTCGAATAAACGAATATGGGACAGTGAAAGTAGTTAGTGCTGACAAACCTTCACCTGCAGAACCCATACAGGAATGTCAGCCGGAAAGAAATGGGGATGATGGAGGGGTACTTACCTGCAAGGGCAATCCAATCAGGACTCCAGGTGAGGATTTGGAGAGGATTTCCAGTCCCAAAGTAATGTTGCAAACAAATTCTGTGTAGGTATCAGATAACCTATTCTTTATTTTATTGGTCAGCAGGCTTACTCTTTGAAAAATGAAGAAAAGTGTACCCAACTGTTATGGCAGAAGAGAATTGACTTTAAAAAGTTTGAATTCAGCAAGGGATCACAGAGAAAAAAAAATCCATAAAATTTGCATAATGTAAAAATGTTAGGAAAGAGACAATCGGACAGTAGCTTAGAATGCTGTTAATTGCTTTATTCTTAATGCCCCCCTTTCTTCATCCCTCAAGTTGGAGCTGCCATCAAAGAGTTGGACTGTATTCCAGAAACTATAATATTTATACTTTCTCTATATGGTAATTTTTGTAGCTATTAATCATAGGCCCATATATTTTTGTGTTTGAGACTTTGCCAGGCCTTGTGCAAAATGTAAGGGGCTGCGTTTCAAAATGAATGATTCCAGGGACCATTTGTGGAGAGGAATTCTAGTGATGTCAGTGATAAAATTAATTCCTTAAACCTTTGCAAAGTGTAAAGTGTCATTCCGATACTTAACACACACACCCCAAAAAAACCCCATTGAAAAATATAAAAGAGATAGCTTCTGCTATTCTGTCATGGTTTGAAAGGTAGGCTATTATGTTTTCATTTTGTACCCTTGACCTAAAATATGTAAAATTGGCACATAAAACATACCCGCAGCTCACCCCACTGGATTATCATTCTGCAATTTGACCTGACCCAGAAAATCTTCTCATTATCATAACATTGATGTGATTTATTTGAGCTTTTCACATTCTGATTTCTGTAGAATCAGATATTCCAGAGCCTCTTAAACTTCCAACGGTGGACAACCTATACCACTGCAATACCTGTGGCCGAAGAAATATTTCTGGGTCAACCCAGGAAGGCCGGGCATTTTGTAGTGAGAACTGTCACCGGCAGTTCAAAGAAAGGTAATAAAGAGGTTGCCTTTAAAGGGGGTGGGGAGAGGAGGTAGGGAGAGAAGAAAAATTAATACACTTTTTGTCTTGTTCCTACTGTTTTTTCCATTTCTTCCATGGACAGAAAGAAATACTGTAAATTTTGTTTTAAAGAAGCACTTGGGCAAAAGAGCATCCATTAATGCTGAATACCTAATATAGATAAATTTATGTAACATAGGCAGGGGTGGTATTCACTTAATTTCCCTACTGGTTTGCAAATGTGAGGGCGTACATGCCCTTTCCACACATGCAATTGGCCTTCCGCCATGCGCTTTGGCTTGAAAACGTGCCTAAATAGGATGGCATAGAGCTGGGGCAGGTGTGCAGGCCTACCTGCGATTTCCACTACCAGTTCGGGCAAACCGGTCCAAACTGGCTAAATACCACCTCTGAACATAGATTACATCAATGTTTCTCAATATTATTAGCTTTAAGATGTATGGATTTCAACTCCCAGAAGTTAGTGAACATTGTAGAGAAGCACAACCTACACATACGTATATTAAGTGAACTTTCTCCGTAGGTAATCTTTTGGCATGAGGATTTTACATTTTCTTATAATTTCACCAGAATGAATGTTCCCAATTTCAAAAAAAAAAATCATCTAGATTGAGGTATTTTAGTTTCTTTTTTTTATTCAGGAAAGGATAAGAATATGATGTCAAAATTGCTTTGTAGCGTTGAATGTCAAGCATGGACTTATTTTCAACGTTGATTAGTCTTGAATTTCCAACTAAAATGATGGTTGAGAAACAATTAAATTGCATGAATCAATTTTATTTAAGGTTTTATTGCAGTGTTCTCTAGTGGAAATGCTGTAGGTAAGGTGTAGTATTTCTGAATGTTTAAAATGTCTGAATGTTTATTGTATTTTGTCAATGTTGTTGCAGTTCTAGTATTAAACCCAAGTCTCATTGCTTGAGCAACTTTATCTGGAGAATCTGCAAGTTTGGGTGTTGTTTTTGCAGGTCTGTCATTGTGGAGAATTCTGCTGGCATCACTAACACTACTGAACTTCTCAAGCCAGTAAAGAAACGGAAGAGGAAAGATTATCAAAGCCCTTCAGAGGAGGAAGAGGAAGAATCAGAGCAAATGGTGTGACTGGGATGTTCTTGCATGTATTTGCAGTAGAATCTGATAGCAGCATTTTTTTCCTGGTATGCATGCTCGCTCATTCACTGGACTGGCCTAAATTAGAGCCAGTCAGACCATGGAGCCATAGCTTTAACCAGTGGACACTCCAAAGTAGGGATGGGCAACTATTTTTTTTACTGCTGGAGGATGGTGCAGCTGCTTTAAATTCTTTGGTGCCCCATAGATATAAAGGAATGGTCCATAGGCAGAATGTAACATGCGTATTATCAGGGTTCCATCTGACACATATTTGCACATGTAACCTATAGGACCTAGAGAGGAAAGAGATGTTCATATTTGTCCTCTATTCACTTAGTGATCAAGATTTTGCTTCTAAGTGACTGTTATATTCTAAATATAGGTTGTTCTACATACAAAGATGGTACTAAATAGTGGGGTATCCATTCTTTTCCTAAGTTGGATGTCCCATGGTACCTTACCATTGTTCCCCTACTTTCCACTGGATGGTTTGAGAAATATCTTTGCTGCACCAGATACATCAGCTTTTGTTGGTTTCTCTTTGTGGTTGTATTTTGATTCTTCACAAAATGGGGGAAACAAGGCAGAGTGCTAGGCGGAGGCCATTTCATATAATTTTCTTTGGCCAACAGGGCAGCGCTCTGAGAGATTAAGGGGAGAAGGTCAGGACGGTCAGATTGCATTGTGCAGAAATAAAAATAGTGCTGGTAATTTTGGACATGGTCAAAGCCAGTTGTCATTTGAAAGAGTCTACCTATACTTTTTGGTTTTGAAATAATTTATTACTTGACAATTGCTTAACTTTTTAAACTTACAAATGTATACATTATAACCCTATTTATTTATCAAATTTATATGGCTGCTCATCTCACGAGGAGTGACTCCTACATATTCAGAATTCATATTCATTACACTGCAGAATTACTAATCTACATTGTCTTACCCATTGAAAACCGCACATTATACAAGCCCAGTACCCTCCAGATGTTTTGTATTAAATAATTTATAATCTGCATTATTGAATATGATTGTGTGAGCTGAAAGGAGCTGTAGTTCAAAACATCTGGAGGGCATTGCTAATTTAACCTTAATGCAATGCTCTATTAAACTAGCTTTTATCTTCGAATATATTACGAAACCATAGCTATCTACAGGATAAGTCGAAAGCAGTAGCTTATGCATCTTGATTGAGCCTCTTCTCTCACCTCTTCTCCTTTTTGATAAAGTATTCCCTACCTATGGATTTTTCACCTCATGTATCACTATATCACCACTGCTTGTTTAGAAATTGTTATTGTAAATGCTTTGTAGAAGCATCCCTAAGTTGTAAATGCAACACATGGCTAAATTAACATGTTGCAAGGAATCTGGAACCAAATATTGCCCCTTAGTTCTTTCTTCTTCATTAAAGTACTGCAAACAGCATTATTTAATAGCAGGATTACTATTCTGTTTTCTGAATTGAAATCATACTCCCACATTCATTCCATTGCATAAATGCAGCAGCATGCAGAGCCAAAGTTGCAGTTATCCTTACAGGGGATAAAATCTGATCATAATTCTGGTACATCTCTTTCCAGGAGTATGACTGGTAAAAACTGGGATAGTGGAATTTTGGAATGGTGCAGCATTACTATACTCCTATTCTCTAAACAATTTTTGCTTTATAGACCAGCAGAAAAATAAAAGTCTCTTTTTGATTGGACTGATTTCAAGTTAAAAATAACAATCTGAGTACCCAGATTGTTGGGGGCAATATGCTAACTCTGTAAACTGCTTAGAGCTGTAAAACTGTAAAACACTGTGAAGCGGTATGTAAGTCTAAGTGCTATTTCTATTAAAGATATGCCCAGATCTCCTATATCATATTTGTATTTGCCTTAAGTTGCAAGTTCCCTCAAGGAACAATTCAGCTTTGGTTTTAGCTGTATTTCTACAAATTTTTGTTATGTATCAACACACTGGAACTGATCTTATAGAAGCAAAGATTCTTGTAGCATCATAAAGACAGCAAATTTATGATAAGTCCTGGATCACCAACCTGGAGCTTGTAGACACCACTAAATCAACAATGTTCTTCTTGGTGCCTTCAAAGCTTTTTGCAGTTATCAAGAGGTACAAGTCTTTCTCTGCTGTGGCTCAAAGAGGAATTGAGATTTTTTTCGCACTTTGCATTGTGTTAATCAATTCGCTAATGTGAGAATGTCTGTGTCATATGCACCAAATATTTTGGGAATGCCAGTGTAATAAGGTTATTCTCACATCTGTGTTTTATTTTCCACTGACCTCTCTTTGCAGTCTCTGTCATCCATCACAGGCATTTATAACACTTTGTAGATCTGATGAAGGGAATTTTGAAAACTTATGCCTTGAGCTTATATCACAAATATTGTTTGTCTTTAGAGTGCTACAAAATTCTTTGATGTATTACAAAAGGTAACCGGAAATGGATCATAGAAAGCTAGGGAACATAATCTTAAACCCCAAGATTGCAGGTAACCCATCATCCAAACCCTGGAGTGACTACAGAGGTGTTTAAAAAATTGGTGCCAAATAGTATATTTTATCTCTGAAAACTCATGAGGAATAATGTTATTATTATTATATAATATATATATAATATATGAGATTTTGTTTGTGTGCCTTAGGAACTAAAGCAGGAGGAGATAAATGGTTCAGGAGGAGAACTTCCTGCTGTTAATAATAGTAATGAAGAATGGAATGCCGATCAGTTTGGTAAGCATATAGCATGGCTTACTTGTTTGAGGAACTATAATGTAATCATTAATAATCCCCAAATATGAAATGGTATGTTCTGTCAGAGGTCATGTTTTTCTTTATTCATTCTGAGATGCAGTCTGGCTATGCCTGTCCCATCTGCAGCCAGAAAGTACAAGTGCAGAATAAAAGGAAGAACCTAATGATTTTGAGTAAAATGCAATGTTCAGTCCTCAACAACTAAAAGCAGATGGTGTCTATAATTTTTGAAAAGAAGAGTATCCTAAACTTTGCCCTAGATGTCTAAAATGTCACTTAACATAATGTTTTGGAAATTTCATTTGTTCCATTTTCTGATATTTTTAGTTTCCAGTGAAAAGGCAGAAAGTTGGACCTGGGCATCATACTTAGAAGAACAAAAAGCCACAGCTGCTCCTTTAAATTTGTTCCAAGAAGTGAGTTATTTTTTTACCTGCTATCTTTATGGAGCTTTGACATTATTTATTCTATAATCATTTATTCTTTTCTTTAAGAGAATCTTGATTCTTGTTTCTGGTTCCTGTTTTTTATGGTTGCTGTACTGTAGGAGCTTCTTTTTACCTGAGAGATTCATTCCATAACACATATGTATTTCTCAAATTTCAATCTCAAGCAAAGATAAGAAAAGAAAAAGCAAACATTAATGGTAATGTTCATTGAAAAAGAAAAAAATAATGAATTTGGGAAAGAGAAAATGCATTCTGGGATATGGATACAATATGGTAGTTTTTTTAAAGACCATTAAGCTTTGGAAAGTCAAGTGAAATTTAAATGTAGCAAATAAAGTTATTTTGTTGTGGAAGAAAAAAATGAAATCAGATACTCTTCTTTTACAGGTAGTCTAGTCCTCAACTTACAATCAATCATTCATTTAGTAACCAAAATTATAGTGGCACTGAAAATGGTGATTTACGACCAGTCCTTGCACTTAACAACTGTTGCAGCATCTCCTTTTTACGCGATTACAATTTGGGCACTTGGCATGTATTTATGATGGTTGCAGCATTCTGGGATCATGTGATCACCATTTGCGATCTTCCCAGCTGGCTTCCATCAAGCAAAGTCAATGATGGAAGCCCAGTTTGCTTAATGACTGTGATTCACTTAACAACTGCTGTGATTTGCTTACAACCATTTTAAAAAAAAAACCTTGTAAAATCAGGCACAACTCTTTTAACAGCCACCGTGCTTAGCAAGGGAAATTCTGGCCCCAACTATGATCATAAGTTGAGAACTACCTATACCAGGGGAGAGCAGTGGTGAAATTCATTTTTTTTACTACCGGTTCTGTGGGCGTAGTTTGGTGGGCGGGGCAGAGGAAGGATACTGCAAAATTTCCATTCCTCCCCACTCTGGGGCCAGCCAGAGATGGTATTTTCTGGTTCTCCGAACTACTCTAAATTTCCGCTACCGGTTCTCCAGAACCTGCTGAATTTCACGCCGGGGGGGGGGGGGCGGGGACGGGACGATCTTTCACAACAGAGAATTAAAGTGCAGAGATAGTTTTATTATTTTGACATATTTCAAGACTTCAAAATATGTGTACTGAACTTCTGTTTCTAATAGAAGCAGAAACAGGAGGCAAAATGTGTACTCACATGGGAACCGCCATCATGGTTAATGTCTTATTGCAGTAGTTTCCATTTAAATGTATCATTAGAAGAAATTATGTATCTCTTACATTTTTATGTGATTTGTTCTTTTCAGCACCAGTCAATTACCCCAAATAAGAATGGTTTCAAAGTGGGAATGAAACTGGAAGGCATAGATCCTCAGCATCCCTCAATGTATTTTATTCTCACTGTAGCAGAGGTGAGATCTGTTGCATATTGTTCTAGCTCAGCTAATCACTTGTTTGTCCCTAGTTTCTTTCATTTACGTAATTTAAAGCTCGCCATTCATTTTAGGGTGAATATGCAACCTAGTTGCAAGAAGTACTAAAACTAATAATAGGGGCAAAAAGGTTGTTATCATAAAATAACATACACTATCAGTGGAAAGCAGCACGTGATGATTTAACAGGATAGCCCATGTGTTTCTGTTGCTTTTTCTGCATGCAGGTATGTGGCTACAGGATGCGGCTTCATTTTGATGGCTATTCTGAATGCCATGACTTTTGGCTGAATGCTGACTCTCCCAATATTCATCCTGCTGGCTGGTTTGAGAAAACAGGACACAAACTTCAACCTCCCAAAGGTAGGGAGATTAGGACAGTGCATTTAGAAGCTCACTTCCAAAACTTTTGTTGTCTGATGGCAAAGTGAATGAAGGAGTGAGTGAATGAAGTGCTTTCAGAGGAATGGAGACAATGGTGAGGTGGACAAATCTCTAGGTTTTGGTGTCTAGTTTTTCCAAAGTTAAGTTGCTAAGTCAATTTCATTCTGTTTTTATATCACTGTGTAACTCTTTTAAAAGCCCACAAGAACATTTTCAAACATATTTTGGCAAGCAATATGATCAAGGAGAGAAACCACCTAGAACTAAAGAGAAATTTCCTGACAGTTAATCAGTGGAACAACTTGAATCCAGAAGTTGTGAATGCTCCATTGGAATTTTTTAAGAAGAGATTGGACAACCATTTGTCCGAAATGGTATAGAGCTCTCCCCCCCCCCCCCCCCCCCCCCCGGAAGAAGACCTCCAAGGTCCCTTCCAACTCTGGCATTCTGCATTCTGCAATAATAATAAAAATACATTGTTATAAGGCATTGTTAAGTATATCTCCTTTTGGAGACTAGAATTGAGTAGCAGAAGGTAGCAAGGAATGTGCCGTTGAATAGTCACGCTATCACAGCCACCGAAGTTAAAATAAGGATAACTTTACTTGCATTAACAAAAATAAAGTAGGATAAACATTCTCCAAAACAAGCAATAAGTAGTCTTGAATTATATACACAGTCTATGATACAACATGTTGGTTTACAGATGCTCAACTCACGATTCACCATGTAGACAGGTAACTAACATACAGAGTAGCCACCATCCAATATACAGTATTCAACCCCAACAAGCCCGGAGAACATACAGGAACAACCAGGAACAAAACAGTAGTAGTTCCTACTACTACTGGCTGATTGGCTAATGGATGATTAAAGCCACAGCATCCAATCATATCTCACTTGAACATTATGATTACATCCCTAACAGGCATGCATAATACATTGTGGTTTTTTGACACAGTGGTATTTATACAGTGCTGACAAGAAACTATTAACACTCTAATGTTTAGGAAACTTAAACCATTAATAATTTAAAAAAGAAAAGATATTATATCAATATCAGTGAGTTCAAGTGCTGACATAGCCATGGAAGTCAGCTGTGTGACCTTCAGCCAGTCACTCTCTCTCAGCCCAACTCACCTCACAGAATTACTGTTTTGGGGAAAATAGATAAATATTATATATGTTCCCTACCTTGAGTTAATTGTAAAAACAATAAAGGCGGGATATAAATAAATAAAAAATAAATATAAACTGATTTAAAATGTTGAGATTAATAAACATAAGATAATTTTGCATTTACAATTGAAACTGGATATAGCAGTAAGAAGCAGCTGTATATTACAACAAGATATTTGTTGTACAATAAAGATTTTTGTCTTCAGTTGATTACAAAATACTAAAATCTCCATTGTATTGTTACTTGTTTAGGCTTGTTGAGAAAACAAAAAAAGACAAAGAAAAATAGGCAACAGAAATAAAAAAAGAAAAATAATAGAAAATAAAGGCTGCTTGGTTTTTAATTTCCTTTTTATGATGCTTTGGCTAATTTACAGCATTTATCAACATTTAAACCCCCGTAGAAGCCAAACTATAAATCTGTCATGCTGTGTGATATATTGTATGTATGGGAGCCATTCTTGTTTAAGTTTGATTAAACATCTATTGGGAATATAGTTAATTTGACTGGAGAATTGCAACTCAAAATTAGAGATAAGAACAAATAAGGAAATATATCTTCATTTTGATTCTTTAGATTCTTGAGATGAAATTAAATAGAATTCGCAGTGTTATATAAAACAAAGTTATAACTGTGTTACCTGTGAGAAGCAAAAATACAAATTCAGCAAAGGCAATATCCTAATTAGGATAACTGAGATGTTATAGTACAGTATTGGCGAACCTTTTTGGCACTGAGTGCTGAAATGGGAGTGTGCATGCGTACGTGCACACCCGTGCTGGAAGCCAGAAGAGCAGCTGGCCGGTGTACATGCGCATGCTGGGAAGATGATCTTCTGGTTTCCGGCGCTCCTGTGGGTGTGTGTGAAGACCAGCTGGCTGGCACGCCGGAACCCGGAAGAGCAACAGGCGACAGCTCGCATGCCCAGAGAGATGGATCTGCGTGCCACTTCTGGCACACGTGCCATAGGCTTGCAGACTGTAACCCGCCTGAATGGTATGAATGTTGTGTTTTAATTATGTATTGTCTTATATGTTACAAGTTTGTCTCCCCCCCCCCTCTTTTGGGTTGTGAGCCACCCTGAGTCCCCCCAGGGAAAAGGGCGGCATATAAATAAACTTCTACAATCTACAATCTACAATCATTGTTATGGTAGCTACACGTGCGCAATTTTGTTACAACTCTTCATCAAGAAAGCTATACACATCGCAAGTATGCATCTATATCATTGAAAGCTATATATGTGTATCAGAAGAATCCTAAACCTAATCTTGTGAGAGACATCAAGACTTGTTTTGGATTTATTTATTTAGCGTATGGCAAATACATGGACTTATAGTGGGTCAAATGTTAATGTCCAATCCACCCAGCCATTTAAGGACAGGGTGGTCTTCTTTGGGATATCTTACTAGTGCAAAACTGTCTCTTCTGGGGTTCTCAGTATTATAAGGAAAGTCAATATACTGACATTGCCTTCAGAGACAATTGCGGTATCTTCATTGCTGTAGAACAAAGGTGGCATGATATGGTACTTGCAAGCCCTTCAGTTCACATCCATAAAAGTGCACAATGAAATATTAATTTCAGAATAAAAACGGCAATCTCAGATGTTCAAGCTCTCACCAGAAATATTATCGATTTTCAAGTGAGAACATGAACAGCTTGTGAAATTGCTGAAATTTCACAAGATTTTAGTCACTGAAAAAAATGATCTTAGTGCCATTTTACACCATAAGGCAGTATTGCTTGGCACTTGAAAAGGGATGGTGATTCCTGCTGTATCTAAAATGAAACACTATGGACTTCTGTTGCCATGTCTCCTCTTATCTCTCCTTTATGTATGGGGTTTAGGTTACAAGGAAGATGAATTCAGCTGGACCAATTACCTGAAGATTACCAAAGCTCAGGCAGCTCCCAAGCATCTCTTTGCAAGTCCAGACAGTGTGAGTGGCTGCTGCTTTATTTTACAAATCAATCCCTTTTGTTCCCTCTTGAAACAGTATAAAGAGAGCCTGACTTGTATTCCACAATAATACTTCACTTGATGTCAGTGTTCCAAATATCATCCAGAATTAAATCAGAGTTCAAGGCATAGCTTCCATCAATGTTCCAATTTAATAAGAGAGACATGTTGATATATCTGTGGAAAACCCGAATCTGAAAACTTCCTGGGTTTTCCACCCGCTTGAAAGTTCATGATCTTGCACCACACCCACAGTCCATCACATAGTCCAATCTTCCTCTGCCTCGCTGGCATTTCCATCCATCTAGTTCTAGTCAGGTGCGGAGACAAAAGATGACCTTGGGCTTCTAGAAAGGAATGTTTTATTTTGACAACACATTCTACAATTCTACTCCTTACTATTCCCCCTCCCAATTACCCCACTATTGAAACAGCATAGTAAAATAATAGAGTGTGTGGCAGGCCAAAGATCCTAAAAGGAATATGACTGCAGGCCTGACAACTTGATCTTTTGAATCAGGATTCAAAAAATAAATAATTTGGACACACCTGCAATTGTAATTAAAGTTATCAGCCAATTAAATAATTGCATTGGATTATAATGAGGATTATAACTGCGTAATTTTTGGATCAAAACTAACGCTACCTCTTAAAACTGACATATCTTGCATGCAAAAATTGAGAGAACCACTAGATGATAGCAGAGAGTCAGTTTTCTGCATCCCTATTCTGCCATCTAATTATGCAGATTTTTGCAGCGCAGAATTTGTAGTAGCTTAATTTAACTTACACCTTTGTGATTAACAGTGACTTCTTTAACATTGATGAATCTGCTGCTGAGAACAAATTATTCTAAAGAGTAACAGTTAATTCCATTTAGATTAACCTTTAATCATTTGAATGTTCATTGAAATATTAAAATACCCATTAGATTTCTAATTTGCTTCTTTTGGAAACATTATTAAGTCCCTTCTTTTCTGCATCACGAGGAATTCCTTAACAGTTCGGCCACAGTGTGTTGTTCACTTATCATAGAATTACCTCATAAAATTCCTTTGTATCCTAGGTAGCATAAACTAGGGTTAAGCCTCTATTATCCCTTAGATCGGAGGTTTCAAACTCACGGTGTCATGGCTTTGTCACGTGACGTATTGGGACTTCCCCCCCCCTTCGCTAAACTGGGCATGGCCAGTGCTTGTGTTTGACAGCCCTGGCTTAGATATTGAATTATAATTTCTACTATTCTTCATTGTTAACTGTGCTAGTTAGGACTAGAGAGCCGAGGTGGCGCAGTGGTTAGAGTGCAGTACTGCAGGACACTTCAGCTGACTGCTATCTGCAGTTCGGCGGTTCAAATCTCACCGGCTCAAGGTTGACTCAGCCTTCCATCCTTCCGAGGTGGATAAAATGAGGACCCAGACTGTGGGGGCAATATGCTGACTCAGTAAACCGCTTCAAGAGGGCTGAAAACCCTATGAAGCAGTATATAAGTTAACTGCTAACTACATGGAGTTGTTCATATGTCCAGGTAGTTTGTTTGTTTATTAAATTTATATGCCATCCATTTCACTGTAGCTTTTTTCTACTTCTGTTAATGCAGAGTCATATAATATATTTTTCGGAGTATAAGACACACCCTTTTCCTCAAAAAAGAGGCTGAAAATCTGGCTGCGTCTTATATACTGAATACAGCATTTTTTTTGCCTCCTGACACTCCGCCCCTTCACCAAAATGGCCATGCATAGCTTTTAGAAGACTTTCAGAGAGCTGGGGGCTTGGGAGGGCAGAAATGAAATAGCCTGCTTTTTGCCCCCCCTCCTCAATTTCTAGGGCCTCCCAGGGAGCACTCTATAAGCTTCCTAAAGGCTATCCAAGCCCCCCCCCACTTTTTATTTTTTACAAAAAACGGGTCTGTTTTTGCAAAAAATGGGCTGTTTTTTTGCTCATTCCCCCCCCCCCCCCGGAGAACTCTACAAGCCTCCTAAGGGCTATTCAGTTTTGCGAAAAACTGGCCATTTTTGGGAGGCTTGCAGAGTGCAAAACCTTTTTAAAAAAATTTTCCCCTTCAAAACCTTGCTGCGTCTTATATTCCAATGCGTCTTATAGCCCGAAAAATACGATAAATAGTTTGGCATAGTTTAGCATAATTGCACTCTACATATACTGTCACACCTACATTAAAGGATTGCAGAAGCTGCAACATGAGTGACAAATGCCTGAGGTTCTGTCTTCTCATTCCTCAGAATGATGTTCCCATAGGATTCCAAATTGGGATGAAGCTTGAAGCAGTGGACCGTATGAATCCTTCTTTGATTTGCGTGGCCACAGTGACAGATGTGGTAGACAATCGTTTTTTGGTGCACTTTGACAATTGGGATGACACATATGACTACTGGTAGGTGAGAGATGAACGCCAATAATATTACTCTACCTACTGTGGCCAACCATTGAAAGTCATGGGATGATGGCATGAAAGCTGATTTTAAAGCTTCTTCATGAAGAAGATAAAAATTTATCTAGTAAAAAAAAATCTCAGGAATTGTTGAAGCAACTATTATATATCACCCAGTGTGTCATAATCCTTGTTTCACTGAATTTTCACTCTGAGTAGGATATTTCACATGAAGAATGCTGACATCTTGATAATTCTTTCTACCAGTCAAGCAATGGGGGAAGTTATCATGGGTCCCAAAGAAGACTTTTTCCTATTGTTACTTGTTATCTAGAGGGCAAGAATGGGCATTTCTCCTGTGTGCTGCTTCGGGAATCCAATCATGGGTTAACTTAGCCTTCTAGCCTTGAGACTGAGTATGCAAATTTCAAAGTCACGCCTCCTCTGACTGGACTTCCGTTTCCTTCCAGTTCTATTACTCAGTCCAAAGCCTACGAGACTTATTTTCAACTCTCTCTTGATTAATTGCTAATTTTTCAAGGTTAATGCTGGATTTACTTGGTTTCCACTGTGAATTTCTTGCTGGATTGGAGGTAAGGCGGCAGATTTCTGCCAGCCGATTCCTCCCTCGCTATTTCCCTTGAAGGGATATCGGATTGCTACAGCTGGAGTGGGGCGTTCTCCGCCTGCCCTCCCTTAACTTCAGCGCGCAAGGAAGCTGAGTCTCCCAGCGCTGTCCTCCACGCCGGATAGCACCCGCCTGCGAGCGCGGTCAGATCCGAGCCTGTGGCTTGTCGGAGCGGGTCTTCCCCTCCTCCCCGCCTCCCTCCTTTGTGCCCTCGCTGGAGCGGCTGCCGGAGGATTACATGGATCGGCTGTTTGGGAATTTCCCCTGCGGTTTCTTTGAATTTCGCGCCTTTGATGCCGGTTGCCTTATTTGGAAGCGTTTTTCACGCATGCGCAGTAATGCCTGGGATGAGAAGGCAGAATTTCTCCGCGCGCTTGAGTTTGCGCACTGCTTTCCGCCCCTCCCTTTTCCCTCACTCGAGTTTGCTGACTCAGGAAGGAGGTCGCTTCTCTTGGTCTCTGCTTCCACGTGGCGTTCTTGGCGAGTGCTTTCAATTGCATTCCTTTGTTTCGCTGATTGAGCTCTTTCAGATTCATATCATGGCTGATCAATCGGTAGTGCAAGGTACTGTCGGGCCAGTTTCTGAGCCCCGCTCCCCTGGCGAGGGGGGGGCCAGCCCTGGGCCTAGTAGGGCCGCGACCAGGGCCTCTACTAGCAGGCCTCGAGCCTCATCTACTGTTCGGGATAAGTCGCACAAGCGCAAAGACAAAGCCAAGGTTCCCCCCAAGGCATCTGGGGCTCCCATTTGTTCCCCTCCGGTTCTGGTTCAGCAACCTGTGTCTCCGGTGAGGGTCGTTGGGCAGGGTTGGTCCCCTGATATTCAGCTTCCCCAGGGCCCTATTCCTGAGGTAGGGGTTTTCGGGCCTCGATCCCCCCCAATTATTTCGGAGGCTAGTGGGGCTTCTCTTCGTTCACCTCCACGCGCTGGGCCTTCTGCCACGTTCACCCCCACAGCCGCAGGCCTCAGGCCTCTGGAGGGCCAGGATTTGGGCCTTCCTGCTGATTTTTACAGCATGATCTCAGAGGCTATTTCCAGAGGGGTGGATGCGGAATTAGCGCGTAGATCCCAGGTCTCCAGGCCTACTCTGGCCTACTCAGGCCTGGCTCCCCAAGCAGTACAAGGGGATTCTTCCATTCTGCAAACTGATCCTCCTTCCCCTTTACACTCTGTGTTTAGCGCACAATCTCCCTTAGTGGAGGAAGGTGAAATCCAGGATAGGGAACTCTCTGGTGACGAGGGCTTTCCTGTGGACCAGCCTCCGGCCCCTGGGCTCTTCAGGCACACTCTTTTCAAATCCCTGCTGTACAAGGCCAAGACTACCGCCCACATGGGGGAGGCAATTTCTGCAGAAAGTGCTGCTGTGGGCCTGGATGCCACCGAGCGGCTCTTTGCTGAGCAGGTGGCTCTGCAAGATTTTATTCCATCCCCTAAGCTTTTTCTTGATTTAATCCAAAAGCAGTGGGATGAGCCGACCGCAGTTAAGCCCCCTGGGTCTGGTGATAGGAAGCTTTTCACATCTTCTCCAGAGTTGGAGACTCTCCTCCAGTTTCCCACAGTGGATGCTCCCATCGCTGCTCTTGCTTCACCGGCGTTAATTCCTTCTGAAATTTCGGAAGGATTGAAGGCCGAGGACCGCAAGGCCGAATCGGTCATTCGCAAAACTCATCAGGCAGCAGCGTGGGCCTTGCGCTCAGCTACTGCAGCTTCTTTCTTTAATAGGACTTCCTTAGTTTGGCTGAGACAACTACAGGAAAGGCTGGACCCGGAGGAACTGCGCCTCCATCAGGATGTCACCAAGCTGATAGCGGCCCTAGAGTTTTCTGCTGATGCACCCTTAGCGCGGCAAAATTTGCATCCCGAGCTGTGGTTTCCAATGTGGCTTCTCGCCGTTTGCTCTGGCTCCGCCACTGGCAAGCTGATATCAAATCTAAGTGGCGTCTAGCATCCACGCCCTTTAAGGGCGGGGCCTTGTTTGGTTCAGTGCTGGATCCCATTCTCATTGAGACTCGGGACAAACGTAAGGTGCTTCCCTCCACAAGTGCCCGTGTGACCAGAAGACCACAGCCTTATAGTAGACGGCAGCCCTTTCGGTCTGGGGACTCGGGGTTTACTTCCGCCCCCTATGTCCCCAGCTATACCAGGGGGTTCTCCCAGGCACAGGATCGTGGCCAGGACCGAGCTGGGGCCAGAGACAGGGGGCGCCAGCAGAGTCAGGCGCAGAGTAGACGGTCATTCCGAGGAGCGGGCAACCAATCCTTTCGCAGATACCGCTGACTCGCAGGAGGTAGGGCCCATAGGAGGACGTCTCTTGGCCTTTGCCCACCAATGGGCGGAGCTCACGTCAGACGCCTGGGCCCTTCAAGTAGTGAGTTTGGGTCTCACGCTAGAATTTCTATCCATCCCCCCGAGAAGGTTCATCAGGTGCCCTGTGCCCAGGTGCCCGTCAAAGCGGCGCCTTATGGACACCGAGATATTTCATCTTCTCACCATCAGGGCCATAGAACAAGTTCCCAAAGGGCAGGGAGGCCTAGGGTTTTATTCCATCTTGTTCCTAGTACCAAAGAACTCCGGGGGATGGAGGGCAATCCTAGATTTGAAACAGCTCAATCAGTATATCAAATACCAAAAATTCAAAATGCACTCTCTAAAGAGCATATTGGCTTCCATCCGCCAAGGCGACATGATGACTTCCATAGACATCAAAGAAGCGTACCTCCATGTGCCCATTCATCCGGCACATCGGAAGTTCCTGCGGTTTCACTTCAACGGCCGTCATTATCAATACCGGGCCTTGCCATTCGGCCTCTCCTCGGCCCCGCGCACGTTCACCAAACTTCTGGCAGTATTGGCAGCCTCTCTTCGTTCAATTCCAATACGCATCAATTGTTATTTGGACGACGTGTTGGTGCTGTCGTCCTCTCGAGATCAGGCCCTCCGAGACCTACAGGTCACGATGGACGCATTGCGAAACCATGGATTTGTCCTCAATCTGCCCAAGAGCCATCTGCGCCCAACCACGTCCCTCCTTCATCTGGGAACCACCATCAACTCGATGTTGTGCGAGGTTTTCCTGTCCCCGGAAAGGAGGCAGAGCATATACCACCTGGCGCATCATGTGCTATCTCATCGCCGAGTACCGCTTCTGTCGCTGTCCAAACTGCTAGGGAAAATGATCTCCTGCATCGGCGCGGTGCCCTGGGCCAGGTTCCATGCGTGTCCTCTCCAGTGGTTCCTGCTGCCCTTCCAAAGAGCGCATACCAGTCACTCCCACATCAAGGTGCAGCTCCCGGGCAAGGCCAGGCGGTCCCTGCATTGGTGGATGTCGTCCAGGCTCCTCCGGGGATGTCCATTCAAGGAGCCGGACCGCGTTCAAGTTACAACGGACGCCAGCTTATTCGGATGGGGGGCCCATGCCCTGGACAGGGTGGCCCAAGGTCGATGGTCGGATCAGGAGCTGGCGAACAGCATAAACTGGCTGGAGTTGCGGGCCATCCGTCTGGCTCTCCTGGAGTTTCGGGACATTGTATCTCATCGCCATGTGTTAATCTTGACCGACAATGTGGCCTCCAAGGCTCACATCAACCGCCAAGGGGGAACGCAGTCCAGAGCTCTGATGCTGGAAGCGGAAAGGTTGTTCCATTGGGCGGAGCCCAGACTCTCATCGATTCGGGCGGAGCACATCTCGGGCGAAGCCAACATTCAGGCGGACTGGCTGAGCAGAGTGACTGTGGATCAGGGGGAGTGGCAGCTCCACCCCATTCTCTTCCAGGAACTCTCTCGCCGCTTCGGCCTGCCCGAGGTGGATCTGTTCGCTCATCCGCACAACGCACAACTTCCCCGGTTTTACTCCCGATACCAGACTCCGGGGGCGGAGGGAGTAGACGCTCTACGCAGCCGTTGGCCGGCCGGCCTTCTTTATGCCTTTCCTCCTCTCCCGATCCTTCCGTCGGTCATTCAGAAGATCTTGGCAGAACAGGCGGAAGTGCTGCTGGTCGCTCCAATGTGGCCCAGACGTCCCTGGTACGCAGACCTCGTCCATCTGTCCGTTTCGCGTCCTTGGAGGATTCCGGACGACAAGATTCAGCTCCACCAAGGGGCTCTCCGGCACCCGGGCCCTCAGCTGTTGCAGTTAGCCGTGTGGCACATGAGCGGGAGATGCTAGCGGCCCTCCACTATTCGGACGAAGTCATTTCTACAATTCAAGCGGCCCGTCGCCCGTCGACTACCCGTATTTACGAGGCTACCTGGCAGGCCTTCTGCCGGTGGTGCCGGCGCACCGGGGTCGATCCCATCAAGGCCTCGGTGCCCCAAGTTCTGGATTTCTTGCAGTCCGGCCTCAACAAGGGGTTGGCACCAAACACGCTTCGCCGTCAGGTCACAGCCTTGTCGACGGTGGTCGGGGGTGGCCAAGGCCGCTCCTTATCTCAGCACTCGCGAGTTCGAACCTTCCTTAAGGGTGCTTCCAACTTACGACCGCCGACGGTACATCGTTATCCCACGTGGGATTTGACCTTGGTTCTCAGGGCCCTAACAGCTGCCCCCTTTGAGCCTCTACATTCCATCAGCCTCCGCTTGTTGACACTCAAGACGGCCTTCCTGGTGGCCATAACATCGGCCAGGAGGGTGTCGGAGCTAGCAGCCCTTTCTGTTCGTGCGGATCTTTGCATCTTCCACCCGAACAAGGTAGTGCTTCGTTTGGATCCGACCTTTCTTCCAAAGATAAACTCATTGTTTCACAGAACTCAAGAACTTGTCCTGCCGGACTTTTGTCCTCACCCGTCTCATCCGCAGGAACGTCAGTGGCACCATCTGGATGTTCGCAGAGCTCTTCGTCGCTATGTGAAGCGCACGGCGTCGTTCCGAAGATCGGAGGCTCTGTTCGTCTCCTTCCAGCCATCTTCAATGGGACAGAGGGTGTCCTCCCACACCATCGGCCGATGGTTGAAAGCTTGCATTGCGTTGGCGTATGACACCCACTCCAGACCGGTTCCAAGGCGAATCACTCCTCATTCCACCAGGAGTGCGGCCACCACAGCGGCCTGGGCGACGCAAGCGTCTGTAGAAGAGATTTGCAGGGCGGCCACTTGGGCATCCCCCTCGCCTTTTATTCGCCACTACAAGATTGATGTCTTCGCCTCGGCTGAGGCGTCCTTTGGGCGGAGAGTGTTGCAAAGGGTCCTTCCGTCTGCGGAGGAGCCTGACCAGCCTAGCTCCCGCCCTGGGAGTTCATTGCTTTGATATATCCCATGATTGGATTCCCGAAGCAGCACACAGGAGAATGACCGTTGTCTTACCTGAACGGTCCTTCTATGGGTGCTGCGAAGGGAATCCAAACCCGCCCGCAGCTTCGGCTGGTCAGGGCTCCGTTTTGATTGTGACTCTGTGACTTGTTACTGACTGGACTTGACTCTGTAGTGCCGGATGACTTGCGGCTTGTTTGAGGATTGACATAATGCTCCTTCGGTGGACTTCGTAAAGAACTGAAAGGAAACGGAAGTCCAGTCAGAGGAGGCGTGACTTTGAAATTTGCATACTCAGTCTCAAGGCTAGAAGGCTAAGTTAACCCATGATTGGATTCCCTTCGCAGCACCCATAGAAGGACCGTTCAGGTAAGACAACGGTCATTTGCCAGGATTGTGTTGGAAATTAAATCTTACCCTATGTGACTTTATAAAAAAAATAATCCTACCTTTGCTTATTATTTTTAAACATATAATAAACTTGCAGATAATTAAAGCAATGCTTGATTCCCCCACTCCTTCCGGCAACCTTTAGAGAGACTATATAACCACATATTTTTATTGCAGGTGTGATCCCAGTAGCCCCTACATTCATCCTGTTGGTTGGTGTCAGGAACATGGAAAACCTCTCACTCCTCCACAAGGTGAATAATGCCTAAGTGTTGTCTACTGCCAAAGAAAAAAGAAACAGGAATGCATGCAGGGCATTTTCAATACAGGAAATACTATGTGCCCTCTAGTTGAATATTCCTTCCATCACAGATACTGCTTTGTGATCAGATAGGAATTCACGGTCCTATTTACTCTTAAAATATAAGCCCTTTTAGATACAATAATAAACAAGTACCATAAAATCATAGGAAGGATTTCTGTTAAATTAGATGTCATTGCATGATTTCCTGAAGTGAAGTTTCAAAACTAAATGCTGAAATAAAAATGACATCATGAAAATGTAATATTTTACTTAACTTACATAAAACATAAAAGATGTTTCCCCCACTTCTTTGCCTTAGGTTTGCCCACTTTTTGGAATATAGATCCCAAATAGCATTCAACTTTCCTGTAGAAGTATGTTTTATAAATCAGGCATGAACTTGTAGTTTAGCCTTCCCCAACCTAGAAACCTCTAGAGGTTTGCACAGTGACCATTTTTGAGACTTATGGAAGTTGAAGTCCTTGCATTTCGAGGCCATCTGTATTGGAGAAGACATTTATGGTGTAAGACATTGATTTTTTTTTATACGCTAGGCATAATGAATCCCTGTTTTAAATTGACCATTGATTTGTATCTAGCAGTAACTAACACTGATGTTCAATTTGAGTTCCCGAGAGCCTATTGCTACTACTGAATTATTCTAAATAGATCCACTCCAGCAAAACCTTTTCATCTCCCAGATATTTTCATTTCCAGACTATCCTGACCCTGAGAACTTCTGTTGGGAAAAATATTTGTCAGAAACAGGTGCTTCTGCAGCGCCAACTTGGGCCTTTAAGGTGGTGAGTAATTTGTATGTTTTCCAAATCTCTGCTATACAGGCCTAAATATTTTCAAGAAGTATAGAGGGGAGGAGAGAAACCTTATATATGCTTAAGTCAATGTTCAGAAAACAGTGATTCTTCCTCTGATCACCCTTTGCAGGGGAAGCTATTTTGGTAATGTGCAGTTTTAGAAACTAGGAATGGTGAAAGTTTTCAATGCTAGTATAAGAAAAAAACCATGCATTATTTCTCTCTCATATAAAAAGATGAATCAGACCAGGGGACAATTAGCTATGCAGGATGTGATTTCACCTCATAAGCACCATCTTCCTTACCTTGTTTTCCTTACCTTTTTGTTTGGCCTCTCTCTAGAGGCAGCCCCATGGCTTTCTGATGAACATGAAATTGGAGGCAGTGGATCGAAGGACCCCCTCTCTAATCAGAGTTGGTAGTATAGAGGATGTAGAAGACTACAGGATAAAGGTGGGGTTTTTTTCTGCTTTGTGTTTATGCCTTTCTTTTTCATGGTATTGCCCAATAATTTAAGTGCTTCCTTATGCTAAATGAAATGTATTGGGAAAAAAATCACCCAAAGTCTTATTTGCGATTTAAAAAAAAAATACAAAGCAAGAGTATAAATGTTATTTTGTAACCCTGAATCGGTCAAATGAAGTTACACCTTCTAATGGATTTTGGGGTTTTGTATAAGCAACAGTTTGACTGAATTGATACACCGTACTAAGCCACAATTTGCTGACTAAAGAATACAACAGATTTAAGTCAAAATTAAACAAGCCATATTACAGATGATTCCATGATGTACAAACCCTTGTTTATCACTTAATTATGCCTTTCATCTATAGCTTGGGAAAGCCTGGGCTTTGTTTTTGTATTCTACAATTATGCAATAAAAGAAATCATACACTGTATTTAAATTCTGTATTCTTAAGATTATAGAAAATATTTATAGCCCTATGGTTATAAAGAAAACCTATAACCTCTGATGCTGGCTGAAATCTGAGAACTTAATGTATACTTCATTGTTGGCTCTTACAACAAGCAAAAGCAGAATAAACTTTAACAAGAACAATAAGCAGCCTTGTTTGCTTACTATAATTGTTATCTGTGTTTAAAATATAGCTTTCCTTAATGTATAACTCTGAATGTTTCAGAGCGGAACATGCAGAGGCTGTAATGGGGAATGGCTGGTTCTTTAAATCAAAAGCCAATCTGATGTGCCCAGAGCACGTCCCCTGAGCCCTGAGAGGCCAAGAAAACAAAAGAAGGGAATTTGGTTAGGTTTGTGAAATTGGCAGTAAGAATTTGGGGTTGTTTTGGGGTGAAAGAGTTGGCTGGAATGCTGGATGAGGTGTTTACCTCAGGCGAGGCTGAAAGTTGGTTTAGATAGAATTGCATTAGTGTATTATACTTTATTCATTAAACATGAAACTCAGTCAACTGAGTTGTTGTTGTTGTTGTTATTATTATTATTATTATTCTTAATGTGGTTAATTTTTTGTGAGATTCACAGCTTTGGGGGCTGGTTGGTAGCCTAACAGCTCGAGTCCTAACCAAGGACCTAGGAACTGTTAAGGTAACGTCGTAGGATATAAGTTGTTCCGAGTAGGGTGGTTTTTTGTAGAGTCAGAATGTTTAAGTCAGGTAAATTTAGAATTTCCAAATAGCGAAGTAGCCCTTTAGGTATTATTCAAAGGGCTCCAATTACAATTGGGACAACACATGTTTTCTTTTTCCATGCTCAACCTCAATTTGCAAGTCCCGGTATTTTGTTGTTGTTGTTTTTGTTGTTATCATCATTATCATCATCATTATTTTCATTATTATTATTATTCATTGCACAGTCAGCCAGATATTCAGTCTGGGTTTGGCATTTTATAGTGAAGTAATGGTGGCAGTAAGGAGACATAATTGGCCAGTGTCTATGGAGATTCTTAGTCATTCAGGTCATGGTGTGTCTCAAGGTGCTTTTTCCAAAAGGCAATTAGACTTTCTTGGTTTTTGTCTTTGAAAAAAGAACTAAAGCAGCTTCTTGGATGAGAAGTGAAACATTTTCAAAGGAAAAAAAAAACGCAAGAAAATCCAATTGCCTTTTGGAAAAAGCATCTTGGGGTAATTGGCCAGTCACTTTCGAAGAGTGGCTGTTTCAACTTTGAGGGCACTTTCCCCCCTTATTTCAGGGCCAATATTGCCAAATATCATACTATAGCATCCACTTAATTTATTATAGCAACAGAGATCAATGTATGTAGACACACCGATTCTAAAGTTTTTCTGTGCTAATGGTTGTTACTTCTCAGGTACTTACAAAAATGGAAAAAATAGTATCAAGTAATAATGTTGTCAGCACTTAATAGTAAATCTAATAGTAAATCCAATATGGAAGGTACAGAAGATAATGCAGAAAGATTTGGCAACAGCCAAGCAACTGTAGTAATGTCTATTCCTGTGCACAGCGCATAGGCATGCTGTCATGGATAGCTGATATGTTTCCGTCCATGCTGATTAAGAATTGTTCATTTTATACTCAGTAAAGTTTTCTATTCTCAGTGGTATCCGCTGTTTTCCCACAAATAGTGTTCATAATACTATCCTCCAGTACTTTTTATTTAGATATCAGAACAAAAAGCATTTGTCAAGGGAAGAGATGAGGTCAAATGAACAAGCCAAAAGGTAAAATATAATGGCATAATTATAAAAGTGCTTCATCATTCACTTATGGGTGAATAGAAAGTACAGTAACGTGGGAAAGACAAGATATGGGTTCAGTTTCCATCCTCAGACAATAGAAATGTGGCCTCTGTAAATCGTGGAGGAGCAGTTATTTAGAAGTTTACATTTTTTTTTTCCTGAGCTTGCCCATTGATTCCACACTGCCATGGACCAAACAGACTCCGGAATGAACAGAATTCCATCTATACTAGTTTTGCCTGCATATTGGTGGATTTGAAGTGAGATGTGGAGATTCAGTAGCTTTCATCTGTCTTTTTTTAGAGTGTTGCGTGCACCTAAAAGGTTCATACTTCCACTTGTGAGGTATGGTATCTTAGATATATATATATATCTCACAGCTGGGATGACCTAAGGGCTTCCAGCCTGTTGACTGTGTGCCTTCAGATATGAAGCTGTTCAAATCATTGATCAGTTTGAAGTGAAAATATGGAGAACTATCTCCTGTGCCATGTGAAACTTCTTTTATGTATTGATTAGAGAAAATGCACCTTTGTGTCTGCTGGTTGGATGCTCCAAGGATGATTTCTAAAATCTAACTACATTCTGTTGATGTTTGCCTATAGATTCATTTTGATGGCTGGAGCCATATCTATGATTTCTGGATTGACTCAGATCACCCAGACATTCATCCTGTAGGATGGTGCTCAAAAACTGGACATCCATTGCAACCTCCTCTTAGTAAGAACAGTAACTACATGTTGCACAAATACTTGCCACATTCTCATGATTATCTAGGGACAGTAGAAACAGACAGCAGAGACTCCATGAAACAATAGACAGGGTGGCATCTTTTAGCTTATAATTATAACATGATGAAAAAGTAACACAAACACCTTCTATTGTGTTAATTATTTTGCCCTGAAAACTACAGTGCTTACATGTGAGGGATCTTTTAGTTCCCCAAAAAGACATAAAAACATGACCCCTAAAAATCTTGTTCAAGGCTTCCTTGGGTTTCTGTGTCTCTGGTAGACTTGACCTTCATGTATATATTTGCAGTTACCGTATATACTCGAGTATAAGCCGACCCGAATATAAGCCGAGGCACCTAATTTTACCCCAAAAAGCTGGAAAAGTTATTGACTCGAGTATAAGCCTAGGGTGGGAAATGCAGCAGCTATGGTAAATTTCAAAAATAAAAAATCAGTGTTATTTGAAACTCAAAGTTATGTTTATTCAAGGGACCCGCTTAATTAAAGTGTTCTATAATATCAGTATGACTTATAATACTGCAAGTCTGCAATATTAAAATACTTGTATAGGGGATCCCCGGGATCCCCCGAAGAGATCAAATCACAACCAGTATGCCACCTTCTTGGTATATTGTTTTTATTTTCACTGAGTTTTTAAAAATGAGCATTATTTCGTCCTTTTTTTCTTTATGTTTGATTGGTATCTGCAATTTGTGTTAATTCTGTTCATACATATAATATAAATGAAAAACCCAGCTCTCTTAAAAAATATTTTAAGTTCTTTCTGGTGCTCCCTTTTAGAATTGGCCAACTAATATTTCTGTTCACCCAACTAATGTCAGGCAGAGTTAACTGAAAAAGTAATTTTTCATGAAAGGACATTTTCCTAGGATTTTAATTGTTCTTACTGTCAGATTTCTCGTTATTTCCAGCTTGAGTCTCCTTCTGACAAGTTTCCATTGCTTCTTGTCCTGTCCTCAGGTGCTATTGCTGCCGCCGCCTCCTCCTCCTCCAACAGCACCAGCACATTTGCTGCCCAGCGCTGCGGCTGAGGTGAAGCCGCCAAAGCTCCCGCTGGCGCCCCCGCAGCGTTGGGCGGATATCCGGCAGTGCTGTTGGAGGAGGAGGAGGCGAACCAGCCTGCCATCGCCGGCCACCTCTAGCCCCGCCGCTCTTCCCACCCCCTTCCAAGCCCCACAGTCCAGCGGATGGAGCAGAAGCAGCTCGGGGGCTTCGCTGCTGCTCCCCGCATTTGCTGCACGGGGATCCCTTGGAGAGGGGATTCCAGCCTGCCATCGCCAGCCACCGCTAGCCCCGCCGCTCTTCCCACCCCCTTCCAAGCCCCACAGTCCAGCGGATGGAGCAGAAGCAGCTCGGGGGCTTCGCTGCTGCTCCCCGCATTTGCTGCACGGGGATCCCTTGGAGAGGGGATTCCAGCCTGCCATCGCCAGCCACCGCTAGCCCCGCCGCTCTTCCCACCCCCTTCCAAGCCCCACAGTCCAGCGGACTGAGCGGCGGGGCTAGCGGTGGCTGGCGATGGCAGGCTGGAATCCCCTCTCCAAGGGATCCCCGTGCAGCAAATGCGGGGAGCAGCAGCGAAGCCCCGGGGCTTCGCTGCTCCATCCGCTGGACTGTGGGGCTTGGAAGGGGTCGGGAAGAGCGGCGGGGCTAGCGGTGGCCGGCGATGGCAGGCTGGTTCGCCTCCTCCTCCTCCAACAGGCAACAGCACTGCCGGATCCAGTTGTAGACTCGAGTATAAGCCGAGGTGGCTTTTTTCAGCCCAAAAAGTGGGCTGAAAAACTCGGCTTATACTCGAGTATATACGGTATGAATCTATAAAGTTGTTTTGTTTCCAAAAGAAAGAGGGCTATGACTTTCCAGTTTATTATATTATCACTGTACAAAATTTGTAGGAACACTTCCAACAGTTGTGTATAGATTCCACTCAATTTAAGCTTTATAAAAACTTCTAAAAACTTCTATTTATTTCAAGTAGCCTTTCTTCAAAGATTTAGGATGGTTCTAGATGGATGTTACTTTAGATAATTCTGATGCTTTTTAATGCTAAATTACCAACGTACCAATGTTGAATTAGGTTGCTGTTTTAACTGTTTTAACTCATTGTTTTAACTAAATATTTAGTGTACTTTAATCTGTTTACATAAGCCACATTGTAAGAATAGCTTTCAAACATTAAACCAAATACATAATACATAAATACTTCCTGCTTTTGAGAAATATCTACTGAACAATTTTGAACGTTGGTGTAGTTGGGTATTTCTGAAATTCAACTGTAAAATATTTTTAATAGGCTACATAGAAATAGAGAGGCAAATTTTACTAATTAGAATTCAGATTTTGAACTATATTTGTTGTGGAGGGGAGGAGAAAAACTGATAGTATATACATGTTTGGTTTAAAGTATGAAAATTAATTATAACTTCATAAAGATGGAAATTGCCTATGTCTTAAATCAAAGTGCCTGAGATTTACATTATTTCTTTGAGCAGGGCCAAAGGAACTCGTCTCCTCTACCAATGGAAGCTGTCCAACCTTGGCCTGTAAGACGCTCCCAGCTACCAAGAGTTCCAAATATAGCTTTCACAGGTGAGCACTCATAATAAGTTACAATATCCTGCTGATTATGCTGCTATAGGCAGCATGGACTTAAGGCTACACTAAGAGTTGTTGAGGAACAACTGCTATTCCAGTGTCTGGGTGACTTGTGTTGGAATAAATCAACGTAACATACTATGTGAATCCTGTATCCTCATCAAGATCATTTCAGCTACTAGTATTTTGTGGCAATTTGTGTTTTTATTGTTGGTTGCAATTTTCTATTGCAACCAATGAAAAAGCAGTCGAAACTTAAAATTGAGCAGGTTCGGTTCACAACTGCTAAATTTCATTTGGCTTGACCAAGATAGTATTATTATTATTATTATTTTTATTTAGCACATGGCAACACACAAAACCAAATGATTTTTTAATCTCCATTTTCCAGAAAGTGTCCAACACCTGGTTGTGATGGCTCAGGCCATGTGACTGGGAGATTTACAGCTCATTACTGCATCTCAGGGTGTCCCCTGGCAGAGAAAAACCAGGGAAGGGTAAAGGCTGAACTTTCAGACACTGAAAACTCTGTTCGAAAGAGGAACCTAATTGCTTATTCCCAGAAGAAGAAGTCTCGCCATCATGGAAGGTAAAGGAACAGCCTGTGTTAATCTGTTGGGATTATCAAACTGAGGGGTGCCATTGTAATTTACAACCAGTTCATTTTCAAATATTTGCTTTATGGCTGTTCCTCATAGTTTATGCATGATTTGTTGCTAATCCTATGCTTCTCCAGGCATTATATCTATTTTTATATATTATTCCCTTGGATCCTGAGTCATCTTCTAAACTAATCTTTTCTCTATTTTTATAATCTGTTCTTATTAATATTATGCAGAATAACTTGCTTCTGAGTGCAGAGATCTGTGAGTTGGGTCCTAATCAACTGTGGCATTAGAAATTAAAATGGAACATCTCATTGCATAATTTTGAAGTGATATAGTACATTGTCATCTTAAAGCTAAGCATATCTTACTCCAGGAGAGGCTAGATAGAAAGCAGCAGATGATCCCTGTATGTGCTCCTTGAGCTCTGGGGGAATAGATTTTTAAAATGAAGATTAACAGGCATGGGACTTTCTCTTAAAGCTGTATGAATGCATAGTACAAAGGGAAATCTTATTGTGGCATGTTTGGAAAGAACCACACTGGATTTGATGAAAGAATATATACCCTATCCACCACATATTTGGCATAGCCAATGGAAATATAATAGTGGTTAAGGGGTTGAATTACATGGAAATCTAGGTTCAAGTTCTCATTTGATCACAGGGTTTGTTTTCAATGTGATTAAATATGGGTCATCAAATCATTGTTGACTGTTAGCAATCACATAAATAGATTTTCCCACGACTGTCTGTCCCTAGCCAATATTTCAGGCTTTTCAATGGTGCACCCGTTTCCACTGCAACTGAATCTATCTGTCTTGCTGCTAGTCATCCTTTTCTTCTCTTTCCTTCTGCCTTTCTCAGCAGAAAGAGCTAGTTTTTTGTATAATGTGTCCAAAGTTTTGATTAATTTGAACTGGATCATTTGTACCTCAAGTGAGAACTCTGAGTGATTTGTTTGATAATCCATTTGGGCTTGTTTTTTTCTTGGTTGTCCACAAACAGACTCTTTCTTTATTCACTGAAGGAAGAGGAAGTACCACGTAATCAGATTTGCAAGGTTCTGTAATTGTAGCTACTCTCGATAAAAATGGTTTTAGTCTTCCTGTGGAATTAGTTTCTTGATTTGATCTACCTAGTAGGGCTGAAACAATCCAACCCACCTCATACTGTAGGTTGCTCTGAAGAGAAAATGAGAACTCTCATCTGTGTATACATCTTAAGCTTTCAAAAGAAAAAAATTAAAGTCACTCAAATCAAGCTCAACTTATAGTAGTTGCACTAATTTTCTTGTCAGTAACATGACATTAATTTACCTTTGTATTTCCTTTTTTTTGACATCCCAGTCTAGCCTATTCCTTTGTTATCTCCCACCCAACTATTATCTAGATCCATTATTTTTTCAAGATTAACCATAGTCAGCTAATACTTCCACTATCCCTGAGTGACAGGATATAAATGCAATAAATACAATTAAATAAAAAATATTGGCTAGATATTCCATGCAAATTTCTGGACATGATATTTGATTTATGGCCTTTAAAACAAACAAAACATTCTTCTCTTGTGGATTCATTGAGAAAGATGTTTTTAATAAGACATATATTCTTGAAATATATGCATCTTTTCTTTACTTGTTCTTGGGAGTACAATTGTGAATATAAGTAGTTCTTGATTATTGATCACTCATTCAGTGACTGTTCAAAGTTACAGTGGCACTGAAGAACAACCTTGAAGTTGCAGCCATTGTACTGCGGTCATGTGATTCAATTTGGGTGTTTGGCAACCAAGCACACATTATGACGATTGCAACATCTCATAGTCATGTAATTGCCAGTTTCTAACAAGTAAAGTCAATGGGGAAGCCAGCAGTAAGTTACCTCAGTGATTTGGTTCACAACTGCAGCCGGAATTGACATTATAAATCCATGTAATCATATGACATTTTACTTAAAGACTGTACAGTACTTAGCAATGGATTTGTCTATCCCAATTTCAGTCAATAAGTGAAGACTACCTGTCTAACACTTTTCTAAGCTGCGTTTATTCCACTGATGTCTGTTTCACATGATTCTGACCCCACCAATATATGATTTAAGGCAGGGGTGTCAAACTCAATTCCATTGAGGGCCACATCACATTGCCCTAGGAGAGGTGGGGGGCATGGCCAGGGTGGGTATGGCCACCTCAATGTCACTCCTATCGGGCACCTGTGGCCGCCCGAGCGCTCTGCCAGCGAAAACAAGCTGCCAAGTTCTGTTTTCACAGGCAAAAGGTTGGAGGGCAGTCCGGCGAACCAGATCTAAGTACTCCGCAGGCCAGATCCAGTCACCGGGCCTTGAATTTGACACCTCTGATTTAAGGTTTAGTTAGTAGGATTTACTATAGTGCATTTTCCAATCAATACCCTATGACTTATATAAAGCATTTTTTATTTCTCTAGAGGGCGACCTCCTAAATATCGGAAAATCCAGCAGGAAGATTTCCAAAGTAAGTGTTTGTTAGTTTGTCTTTTCTATAAGCGAAAAAGGGCTTATCCTATAAGAAAAATATTACAAGAGCAGCAAAATAATTATTGTGTGGGTCTTCATATATAAAAGATAAAAGGAGCTGACTAACTTGATAGAATTCTAAATTATGTTTTAAACAACATCTTTGTGATCTGCGCTTTTCGGCATTAATGTTATATATCTGTAGAGATGGAAATCCTATTCGGATGTAATGTGGAAGAGATACTGTTTATGTAAAAAGTGTTGATGCTGCTAAAATAGTTCTGTAATAGAATTGGACAACCTGGAGTACTGACTAGTTTCAAGAGTTTATAGAAGGTAATCCATTTTGATCTTTGATGAGAGATCCCATTTCTTTCCCTTTACCTGCTGGGTAGGGAGAGTTTGTGGTCCCTGCCAAATCCTACAGGAAAGGAGATTCTATAGGACAGAAGCTGCTATTGAAAAGGCATATTCTTTCTAGGCCCCACTTTGATTTTTTGTGTGCCTTCAAGTCAGTGGTGACTGGTGACTGCCTGGATTAGTCCCTAAAGTTTTCTTGGCAAGATGTCAGAAGTAGTTTCCCATTGTCTCATTCTTAGGGCTGAAAGAGAGTGATTGGACCAAAGTCACCCAGATAGCCTTGTGCCTAAAGTGAGACTAGAACTCACAGTTTGCAGCTTCTAAGCCAGTGCCTTAGAAATTGCAGATGAGTTAAGACATTTCAAGAAAGGGTCCCGGAGCAGATCCATCCTACCCAAATGGATGGAATAGACAGGGAAGGGTAATCATACAAATAACCAGATTCTGTGTCATGCATGGCTTTAAAAGTCATAATTAGCATCTTCGATTGGCATCTAGAAAGACATTGGGAGCCAGTGCATCTTGTATACTCTGGTATAATATAGGCAAACTGAATGGTATTCAACACTGTGTGTATGTCACTATATTCTGGATCAGGTGGTTCTCCTGTGCGCTTCTTGGGGGAATCCAAGCATGGGTTAACTTTGTCCATTAGCCTAGAGACTGAGTTATGTAAATGTTGACCACGCCGCCTCTTACTGGATGGGTCAGTTTTTTAACTCAGTCCAGCCGAAAGAGACGTATCTCCATTTTCTCTAGACTAATCGACAAAATTTGGTGCAGTTTGTAAATCTGTACAGATATTCCCCACCCATGTCTACCATCAGCTTATTGAGCAGGAGGTGCTCTGTTTGGAGATTATCCCATCAAAAGTCAGACATAACATATCACCAAGAGATATAGGAGGGCCAGGAATATTGGACAGGGGAAAGTTGTCATAGAGCTTGGAGAAGAAGCCAATTTCTCCAGAATAATGATATACCTATGAGTTGAATTCAGCTCCCAATTATTGCATCCACACATTTTTCTTGAGAGTGCTATAGAAGAAGTTTGCTTCTGCCTTTTTTGAGGGTTTTTTTTTGTATTTCCCAATCTAATTTGACATGTGATAAATCTTGTTATCAGCCATTTCATCGGAAAGTATGCACCAGTCTCTGTTTATGTCAGCCTTGTCAGCACATCCTGACCGTTCCTTATCCCTCTGCTGGGATCAGCATTGTAAGCTTCTGCCTGGAGTAGCTGGGATCACAGCATCCACAGTGGCCAAATGGACAATTGATGAGGTAAGAGTGTCCAAAATATTGTTTAAGCAATCTTAACCTTATTTTAATGTAATACATTTAAATAATTTTGTATTCAACATTGTTCAGTATCTTCCAGTGCTATTAGGGATGGGATAGTGTATTACCAATTCTTGGTTAATAGATCAGATGCAAGTGCTTCTGATGGTGAAATAGGTCATATTACAGAAAGGTTTAGGAATTGTCGGTATAGAGAAAACTGCTATTCCCCTTTTCTCTGTTCTTTAATTATTGCCTTTATATCTTTTCTCCAAAGGTTTTCAGCTTTGTACAGACGTTAACAGGTTGTGAGGATCAAGCAAAACTCTTCAGAGATGAGGTAAAGTAGTGGACTAGTGTGTGTGTGTGTGTGAGAGAGAGAGAGAGAGAAGACAGAGAGAGATAGAGATATTTTTTGACTCCTTGCCTGGGCTAGTTCCTGAGGTTTTCTTGGCAAGATTTCAGAAGTAGTTTGCCATAGCCACCTTCCTAGGGTTGAGAGAGAGTAACTGGGCCAAGGTCATCCAGATGACTTCAGAGGAACTGTTTCTAGCCTGATGCCTACACTAAGTGCCCTACAGTCTCATAAAATAAAAACTCCTTGGCACATGGAGTAAGAAGACTGGAGGGCACTCAGCAGGATGACTTGCAGTCTTTCCTGTTGACTTCCCCATTGACTTTGCTTGAGGAAATCCAGCAGGGAATGTGACTAATATTAGTAACATACATGTAGGATGCTGCAACCATGGTTGCCAATACAAACTGATTGCCAAGTACCTGAATTGTGATCATGTGACTGCATGGGTACTGCAGCGACCAGAACATTGAGCTGTAGGTATCACTCATTTACCACCATTGCAACTTTAAACGGTTGCTGAACAAGTGGTTGGTGAGTGAGGATTATCTATATTAATAATTTTTCCTAAAAGATAAGCCACCTGCAATCACCTATTTACTCCATAAGTTAGTCTGTGCCCAAGAATAAAGTTTTGCTGTGTTTCAAACATGGCAATAGAAGTATTCACTTAATGAAATGTTGCTATATTCTCAGATCGAGTTTGGTTATTTTTAACTTTTTATGATGTGATCTTGAATAAACATAAAATTTTCCCTATTGAATCCCTTTTGAAGCATGCATTAAAGAAATCGTACTGTTACCGTTCCATCTGTACAGTAAATCTGAATGCAGTAAAGTTTTTGGACTTCTCTACCTTTCTGAATTATCTTATTTTGCATCTTCTGCTAACACTATAATGAGATTAAATCATTGGATGTTTAATCTGTTGCTGTATATGCATTCTACTTAAACAGACATCTCTTCCACAGATGATTGATGGTGAGGCCTTCCTTTTGCTGACTCAGGCTGACATTGTGAAGATCATGAGTGTAAAGCTTGGCCCAGCACTTAAAATCTACAATGCCATTCTTATGTTCAAAAATGCTGATGACACCTTAAAATGAACTAGCCAGGACAGCTTTTGACTTTCCTCCACACAGAAACTGCCAGACTCTTTTGTCTGTCTGTCTTGGATGAATTGAGACCTTCTTAACTGCTGCAGTTGTAAAATCCTGCCAACCTGCTCTCTCTGAGTCTTCATTTTTGTTTACATGCAAAACTCCTTCCTTTCTCCCTTCCTTCTTATCTCAACCTTTTTGAATTCTGTCCTGATAATGTTGAATTGAAAAATTCCAGGAATAACTTGCTTGATGCCAGAAATCCTGCTAAGTTCTCCTGTTGGTTATGATGGCACACAACATGGGTTTGAGACCAGATTTGCTACTGAATTTAACCTGCTATGGCTTTCACCTATCATCTCTGACTGCTAAAATTCTTACACTACAGTATGTCTGGATTACTATTTATTATTTTGCAATATATCCACTGCTTTGGATATACTGCTGCCATGTACAGTATTTGGAAGCAATTTTTAAATCAGATTTTTCTGGGCAAAAGTCAGTTTCTTAAATTATCAGAAATTTTACTATGGGCTATAGAAAACAAGATTAGCAAAGTAACAATATTAACACTTTGCACTAAGTAAAAACATTCCTCTCAGTCATAAAATAACTAATTATTAGGCGGAGCTAGCTAGCGTTATCCTGTCATATTGGTCGTGAGATACATGAACTGAAGAAAAAATGTTGTGCAATGCGATTTTCAGATTCTTTGATTGCATCAATTTTGTCCCATCAGTCTCTATTCAGTTCAACGTGTGCCAAAATATTTATATTTTGTTGTTTCACAACATAGATTAGAAACTATTCTTATTTAAATCTTTTATAGTTTCACCTTAACAGTATACGGTGTGTTGCAAACATTCAATTAATCAATAATTCTGTTGCTAATTGCATAGAGTTTTCCCTACATCCTCTTGATAATGACTAACATATGACATTCTTTTGGGCCATTTATGCTGTGCTCACATGGACTTAAGAAGATAGGCAGGAGTTGTAATGCTAGTCTGCCTCCCATTTAGGCAAGGGAAAAGATGGCCTGAGAAAGTAGAGTTTAAATTTCATCAAAATACAGGATATTAATTTATTGTTGTTGCATTTACTTTTGTGAAGAAGGTTAGAAAGCCATATGGATTTGCTATGTCAGATGACCAAATACCTTGGAACAGAGGTGTCAAACTTGCGGCGTCACAATGGCGTCACATGATATATGAGGACATTTTTCCCCATTGCTAAACCAGGCATGGGGGTGGCCAGCGTGTGACACATCCGGGCTGTGGGCCGGGAGTTTGGCACCCCCGTCTTGGAATTTTCCTGTGGGATTTCTTCTAATTTCAGTCAATTTGATGTGTTTGGGAATTTTGTTCCTTTCAATTTTTCATCTCTTGTATGAAGTGATCCTGGATAATAGAATCATTTCATTAATTATGATAGCTGAACTAAGGCTTTGGTGGCCAAAGTAAAATCTCTTACGTCTTCTTAGATCTAACTTGCAAGGTGATTGAGCTCCTTAAGAAAACACTTTTTTCCCTTTTTTCCCACTTCAGTTTATGAAGACAAGGATGACTTTCTTTAATCAACAGGCTTCATATTAACACGGTCTCCGAAATCTGTTTCTTAATTTCCACAGAAAATACCTATGAAAATGCAGCATTTTAACTTATGAAATACTTAAGATATCTTTGGCTTTTTTCTTTTAAGTATTAGCTACTTGCTCTTTGAAACAAATTTGTATCTTGGTTTTCCTCTTTCCTAATATGTGGTCTCCTAATATTTTTTTGTGTGTTCTCTATGAATATCATGTGTAGTTCCTAAGAGGTATGGGGCCAAAAAGAAAGAGGTTTTGCATTTCTTATCAAAGCCTTCTTAAAAAATGCCAACAGTGAATGTGCCAAACTCTTTCTATATCCAAAGAGATATACTTTTTATTCATTGGGGGTGGGGGGGAATCCTCCTAGAATACCTAGATGATTCTTGACAAAGGATGTGGACTTTAAAGTCCTGTTTTTGACATAATCATAAGTCTTATTTGCTGTGCAATTACATAAGGCAGCCATTTGTAGGAAGTTAATCCTTCAAAGAAGAAAAAAGCAATTAGTCTGTTCTTAGTAACTTTTGTTAAATTTCTAAGTGCATTTCTCCTGAATTTGACAGTACGATATAACTTTAGGACTCTATAGGTGGCCTATTGGGAATGACAAAGGATTCATCTTTAAACCTGAAACTGAGGAAAGGGATGCCATTTCAAAAATGCTTGGGTAATACTAAGGCCCTTTTTAATTGAGTTGGTACTACTATCATAGTCCTACTAAAAGTGGTGTCATTGAGAGATGTAGGTACTCCAACTTTGCTTCTTCAACAATTTTAGATTCCTATATTTGACTCAGTTGAAATTAGCGTGCTCTCTCCTCCTCTCTCTCCCTCTCCCTCTTAGCATATATATGCTTTTTATTAAGAATTTTAATTATTAGTAAAATCCAATACTGTGATCTGTGGTTTGTAGATTCATTTTCAATAGCATCTCTGACTTGTCAAATAAAACGTGTTCCTCATCAGCCATTTCTTCCATAATATTTTCAGGACACAGCCTATCCATAAAAGCAAACATCACTATTGACTTCAGTGATACTAACATCTGATTCCAATTTTCAAAAGTATGCTTCAGTATTTTTACTGTTGAAATGTTTTGCACCATTTTATACATCCCAGTTAATTTGTGGTTCATAAGGCTTGTTTATTTTCTCCTTTAATTAAAATCTTTAGTTCCCTTTTATGTCCAATTTTTAAAATTGTGTATTTTTATTTTATCCTGAAGAGTCCAAACAAATCTATTTCCAGTGGGAATGATTCTTTATAATCAATTCCAAAATCTTATTCCACATTTATCTGGAGCCTTAATCTGTTTATTACTTTCTGGGATCAAAGTCTTATTTAGCTTTTTGCTGTTTATTTCAACTTTTTAAAATAAAAATCTTAATCTTATGATTAATTTTTTCTTTCATTAAGGATTGAAGGAATCACCTGTTTTTTTCAGACTTGTCAATCCAAATGTCACTGATAGCGACATTTTAACAAGCAATTGCTTTTAACAAGCAATTTCTCATTTGTGACTTCATTGTGACTACTAAAGGAAGCTTTCAAAGTTAGGACTTTTAAAATGCACTAACTGTGATTACAAGCACAGTTATTCCTGTCATCTCCCACTTCTAAAAGCCCACTGGAAACTGCTGTCTTGCAGTTTCTTCATGAGGAGCAACTGTTCAGAGCACATGTGGCCAATCTCCTGTCCTCTCCTTCTCCACAGAGGATTTGAACAGCCCGTCTACTTACTGACTCTGATTTCACTGTGTCATCAGGCCTGCTTTTCACAGAGCCGTCTTTTCTCCCCCCTGAAGTCTTATTTTTTCAGCTGAAATCAGCTTCTGATGGATCTTACGTATATAACCAATTGCAGTATATGGTTATGGTTTTTGGAACAAAACAATCTTCATCTTGTAGTTTGGATTCAGGGAAAAGGTGCTTAGATGTCAAACTCTGTATTTCCTCTTTGACATTCTGAAATATTTTTGTTTAATTAACAGGTGGTTGTGCTTTTCTTCATGAATGATTGTAGAGGAGAGAGAAAATGACTTTAATTGATAGGAAGGTGAGCACTATTAAGCAAGACAGGTAATATTATGGCATTCAGGATGCTGCCAGCACTGTAGAGAGCATCTTGGAGGATTTTTTGCTTCTGGTAAATGGATGTTTTGTAACTAGTCATGTTGGCTGTGGAAGCAGTTTTGTGGATACACAAATATATTTGAGCGATTTTGAGTGTATATATCACATTTCTCAAAATTCCAAATATATCGCCCAGTCCAAAAAGATTCCTTGCTTACGCTATAGATGTAAGCAAGGATTAGCTCTAAAAGATAGCAGATATCAGTAAAAAAAAATAGCTTGGCCTCACCAAGCAAGGCCTCTTTGCTTTTGCCAAAGAGCAAGGTCAATGAAGACTCCTTCGAAAAATTTTGGAGAGCTTCTACTACTCTGAATAGCTTGTACAAGCTGGTTTGATCACTGGTCTGGCATACTCTTTTCTTAAATAACATTCTCTTCATACTCTTCTTGAATAGCATTGGACAGTTGATGACAGTTAGGCATCAAGAGATGTCTTCAGATTCAGATACTACCAAAGTGTCAGGCTAATTCTTAAAAACCTCATTCCAATAGACCATGTTTTCCTCGGCATCAGGCACCTTAGGAGTTATTTTGTCTCAAGCATCTTAATAATGGCTTCTGTTTTTTTTTCAAAGGAGCCAATGGCAGCTAAAATGTCTCCTGAGCTAAGTAACTCCGCAGCAACCTGAGATTCTATGATTGTTTGCTAACTGTGCTTCCATTGTAAGCTTTGGATCATATCTTCTAACACCAAGCATGACAATCAAGCAAACATCAGGCATAAGAGCCTGAGACCATCTTCCATATGTGGTGATGATAACAGTTTGACTGATTTCATTAGGAGGCTTCATAACGACCTTATTTACTTATTTGTTATTTCATTGCTTTGCCACTGGTGGAATTATTTATTACAGTTCAATGTCTTTGTTTTTTGTTTATTAGGAAATAACTGGTAATACAACACTCCAGTTTATGGCATAGAAGTAATAATAGCAGGGAGTAGCATAGGTTCCAGAGGTAACAATAAATTCTTTGCTACATGGTGAATGTTTGAGCATATGTTGAAGTGATGTTATTACTCATCTGTAATTGTCAAAACTTACAACATGTATGTGCCCTTGCAATTGTTTCACCCTATTTACAGTACATGTGGCAAGTATAGAAAGTTTACATTCAATCTACTGCCTTCTATCCAAATCAGTACATGAGCTGTTCAGTTACAAAATTGGGCTATCAACCTTTCATGGTGCTTGTTTACTCGTGTTTTTCCTTCTCAAGCTAGTGTGCAGGGACTTAACTCTATTCATAATTGTCATTCACTAGATGAGATGGGCCCAAAAATGCATTAACAACAGAAAAATGGGGCTTAAATGCCTTAAGTAAATGTTATCAGCCACAAAAATTACTTTAAACATTCAAAAAATGTTTTGATAGATTGATAAATTGTGAGAAATGTATTACCTTTATAGAAAACGGATAATTGGAAGCTATTCTTAAGAGCAATTATCTTATTACTGCTTCCGCACTGACATTCCTTTATAGCTCTTTATCTGGATATCAGACACTTATCTTAAATATGAGGCAGCTAAGACTTATTTCACATAGCAAAAATCAAAATGATGTTTACATTTCCACTAAAGCTTGATGAATCATAATTATTAGAGTATACAGGTTCCTGTTTTAGCCATATGATTCTTTGGTTTCTTGACCCAGTCATATATTTCTCCTGCAATTTTCATTATTTCCATCCCTTCAATCCAGTCTTGGCCCTCTAACTTAAGCACTTTTAAGATGGGAAATCCAAATTCCAGTTGCAAAGTGAGTTTACTACTGTATCTAGGCTTATTTGGGGCTTGAGTGCAATGGAAAACAAATGTTTTTAAAAAAGATTTTTACCTTCTTTCTCTCTCATGTTTCTTGGGCTGCTGAATTATTGTAAAGACGAGAGGTGGAAATATCAGATAGGTGGCAGTCACTGTATGGCAAATCCTGCAAAAAGTCCTTTACTTAAGGCAGTAGCCTTTATAGTAGGCAAATATAATGTTGTTAGAAAAAAATGTTTTCATAACTTTGAAGCTTTTTTGCACTTTCATTCATTTGCACTTGTTCGGTTTGTCTTTTGATATTTGCACTTTTGTGTTTTCATTAATGGAAATACTACAGTTGTATCTAGTGCAGCTATTCTGGAACACTGTGTCCTGATTATGCAGAAGGTTAATCTAAAAGAAAAAAGCAAGATGTGATATGTTTTGTCAGTGTATTACAATAACAATAATTTATTATGTTAATGTTATTATGGAATTATTCAAATGATGTTGAATGGATGTTTTTGTTGTTCTGATTTTATGAATCATTTATTTAATAATGTATGTAAAATAAAATGAACAAAATGAATACAATGAATAGAATAATTACATGCTTAAAAGGGTAGATTTCAGCTTACTGGAGCAATAGAAGCACCTCTATGGGGGAGGTGCCACTATTGAAAAGGCAGAGCTGCTGGGTCCAGTAAGCTGACAGTGATAGAAGGGACTCAAAGCATACCTTCCATGCCAGATCTGGTGGGGCATGCTTAGCAATAGATACGTATGTTGCAAATGTGCTTGAGTTACCTTAAAGTGAAATCTCATTGCGATTTCATGCATTATGTCAGTGTTGGCTGTTTTCTCCTCACGTGCTGAAATCATGCGCATGCGTGCTATTGATGTGTGCATGCCCACACCCACAATGCAATGCGCTCCCCCATGCATGTACACGTGACCCATGCGCACATGCCGCGCCCCCCACCCGTGCGGCGACTCGGCCTTCTGCACCGCAGAGTGTGGGAGGGTAGTTTTTGCCCTCCCCAGGTTCTGGAGGCTTTCCTCGAGCCTCCAGGAGAGCAAAAACGGCCACCCCAGGCTCTGGAGGCCCTCCGGACTTCTGAAACTTCTGGAAGGGCCATTCTTCACCCCCCTCCCCCAGGCTCCAGAGGCTTTTTTTGAGCCTCTGGGAGGGTGAAAACGTCCTCCCCTGGGCTCCGGAGGCCCTCCCTGAAGCTCCTGGCACCAAAAATGGAGCGTGAGGGGATGCGTCACAAACACACATGCTCCCCCCGCCTCGCCCCCCACATGCGTGACAGAGAGCCAAAAATTAGCTGGCCGGCAGGACGTGCACGTGCATGCCCAGTGCACCTGACCTGGGCAACGGCTCACATGCCCGCAGAGAGGACTCCATGTGCCACCGGTGGCACATGTTCCATAGGTTCACCATCGCAGCACTATGTCATCCTTCAAGCGACCTCCAAATATGCTAGCCTGAAAAGATGGGAGTTTTGGTTGTAGAAAGAACACTTTGAGGTCATTAGATTGGGGGAGGCTGCAATGTTATGATTTTTCAATTGCTGTGTTCCCTTTTGGAGGCCAAAATGCTGAAGCTGTAACTGAGAATTAAAAACAGTAGTTACAAAGAGCCAGAAAGAATAAGAAAACAGGGAACATGTTCAGGATTTTTTCAGAGAAAGTTTTTTTCCTAAACAAAACAAGATAAAAGAACAAAAATATAAGATACTCTTTTTTTTCTTAAACTTTCTTACTCTGTGAATCTCTATATACACTCAAAGTGAAATCCTTGAACATTTGATGTTGACTACTATGCATTTGAAGACTTATGGCAATTCCAAAGTTTGATCAGTTAACAAATTAAAGTACATAATACATAAATTTTATAATTTTAGAATACCCTCTGTTTTTCAGATGCGATATGTTTTTGGAAACAAGGCTTATTTTCATACTATTATTTTGTTACATTGTTTGCTTTTTCCTTTTGGAACTATAATGTAGAAATAAAAATAAATCCAAGGCTGGAGCACTCCTGCACACTAAATTTGTTCTGCCCTTGGTTGAAAACTAAGCCTTCGTTGCTTTCACTGAAGATAATTTACAGAATGAAAATCAACTTGAGAATTCCAGGAAGCAGTACTTTAATGCCAAATATAAGTGTACTTGGGTTGAGAAAACCTCTAAAATGAGCCCAAATCAGTGGTGGGTTCCGGATCCCTTTGCACATAATCCCTGATTGGCTCAAATACAGGTAAGGAGAGTGGGCGGACGGGTGGGCCCTCCGGAGCACCATACTGGAATGGTACCTGGTGCTGCCAGCAGGCATCGGTACACCTGTATGGGGGTGTACCAGTTGTATTCCACCGCTGGCCCAGGTGTGAAGCTCATTTTAATCAACTACCATTTCAGCCTAATCTATTACACAGTGGTTTTTACAAGAATGTATGAGGGTTAGAAAGATTATATTCCTACAGAAATTAAATGGTGACAGCAGTTTGATTCTTCAGAGGCAGTACCAACATGCAGGTGTCTTAGACCGTTATGTTTTGACAGCCAGCCCCCATCAGACTATACAATCAGAGTCTGAGGTTATTAGAATATCTGCATAGATGATAGCATTTTCAATATACATTTACAATCTAAAGCACCAGTAATATTGGAAGAATTAATGTCTGACTGCTTGAAAATCAGCTACTGAAAACATTTATTACTGCCAAAAGTGGCTTAACATGATTCCTAGCGGCTCAGGTAATATGCTGCAGGATTTATTGTCAGTTAAAACACACCACTATACTTTTATTCTTGAAATTATTATTAAACCAGGGATGATCCAATAATACATGTGATATCTGATCATCATATGATTTGAAATAACATAGTCTTAATCCAAGGACTATATCTGGTCAAGAAATGCTATCCCAGAAGTGTATATTATAAGTACTAGGTGGAATTAGACCTGTAAATTAAAAAAAAAATCACATGTTTCAGTTCTATTTGCACTTATTTTCATAGGCAATGTTAGAGCATACCAGAAGGATGGAAAATTTATGATGGATAACCAGCCCCCAGTTACATTCAGTTTTAATTTATGACATTCTGATCCAGATGAAGTTCTCGGGGTTTATTTGTGTTAATAATTCATCTCTCATTACTTGTGATTTGAATTGCTGATAACATGTATAAAGTGAAAAAGAAGTGCTGTTTATTTTTAACATGTTGATTTCATACTCTCACAAGCATGTACACACACACACACACATTCAAATCAAAAAGCATAGTAGAATTACAACCATGTTTTCATATGATTTACTTTTTAATCCCCATAAGATACTGTCAGGCTTCCTGATCTAAATTTGGTAGTAAATCATGAATCTGCCACGTGATTCCCTAACTTGATTTCTTGATTTCATTTGGTTAAAAACTTTATTCAGTATTTCTTCAGATTTTATTGCCTACAAGAATGAAGTCATCTTGTCAAAGCAAAAGGAACAGGAGGATATGGGAGAGATGAAAGGCTGGTAAGAAAATTTATCTAACCCACAGCTATAAATCAAACCTGGAAAGGCAAAGAAATCTTGAGAACATAAATAATGGTCATATTGGGACTTTTCCAAAAAGAAAGAAAGAAAGGGAAAATGGAGGGTTGAAATACCAGCCCCCTCCCCCAAAGTTATTTAGTCGAAACAATTTTGGAGAAAGGAGAAAGCAGAGAAATGACAAACCCACTCAAATATTAACTTTAAATTTGGTTTTGGATTTGAAATAGAAACGAAACACTTTGAAAGATGTATTCTGTTTGAACTTTTCCCAACTAATATATCTTAACTCAAAAAGAAAAGAAGCACTTCTTCTTACTGATAACTGATAATCTAATTCTGATTGTGCAGGAAGCTTTAATTAACCAACTGCCATAAATCAGAACTTTGAAAAGTAGGAGGCGAAGAGGAGTGCCCGAATCTGGCTGGTCGCAAGCTTCTTCCAAGTGACCAGCTACAAGAGACTGGACCCGGTAAGGGAAAGAATAACAACAGAATAATAACAGAATCCAAACTGGAAAATACAAAGGAGTGTTTTTGTTTTGTTTTGCTTTGTTTTCTTCCTTCTTTTTCACTCGGCAAAAGAGTAAGATGGTCCCAGCTTCTCTTCCGTTTTGAATTTAAGGTGAATTTATATAACTAACTGCAATTTTGGATCTGGACATTAAGGTGGAACAAAAGACTAAGATGGCCATCATCATTTCCCCCCCACAGCAATTGAAGCAGATAATCTTAAGGTGGAACAGAACTCTGAAATAAGAACTGCATAACCATATAATTAACTGTAACTTTGGAACTGAACATCACGGAAAACTGGGAATTTGAAGAACTATGTGAAATTATAAAAAAATATACATAAATCAGTAAAATCAAGCCTAATTAGAATTTTGAATCCAGAGAAGCAGATAGCTATAGAAGAACTCAAAGAAGAAGTGGGGGGTGGGGTGAGACATTGAAGGGGTAGAAGCAGAGGGAAATAAAAAGCAGACAAAAAAGTCCTTTGGTCCCGGCAATGGTGTAGGGAAAATGGTGAAAAGGGGAGGTGTCCCAACAAAAGGGAAAAGAAAGCTGACAAAAGTGGTCTTGGGGGTTGTTAGTGGTAGAGGGAAAATTGAAGCAGGAAGTTATACCCCAACAAAAGAGAAATATAAAATATTCTTTTGATGGTGACCTGGGGAAATTTGAAGTGAGTGGATGTGTCAAAATAAAGAAAAGGGAGAAGACAGGAACAGAGAAGTGGGACAAAAGACTTACTAGAAAAAAAACCAGATAACTAGAAACTACTATATGGGAAAATATAAAGTTAAGATAAGGGCTTTATTCCTAAATATGATAATAAAATGGAGTTGCTAATTGGTTGAATATGATAATGGAAAGATAACTAAATAAAAGTTAAAATATATGGAATTTGGATAAATATGAAACTGATATTGGGAGCTTGTAAGGCAGAGGTTTGTGATTCACTTTTTTAACGATAATTACATTGAGTTGCGAATTGAGTAAATATGACAATATAAGGGCAATTAAGCATGGGTCAAAATTTATGAAACATGGACATATATAGAACCTTTAAGATGATGAACAAAGTGAGATGTTTACCACTTGTTACTTTACATAATACATTAAAGGAAGTGTAACACATTGAACAACGAAGATTGCCATCTAGAGATATTAAGGGTAATTAATCCAAGCTATTGAAAAATTGAGAGGGGACATGAAATATATCTACAATGGGAAACTATTGTGATAAAAAGACAGAATCACAAATTGGGGGCATGTAAGGATGTATAACTATAAAGATAATGAGAATAGCTGGGAATTGTAACCAGGTCTACAGCTCGACCAAAATTAGGTTGGGGGGGAGGTTAAAAGCACGACTATATATGTATACTTTTCTGTTATATCATTTTTTTTTACTAAAAAGGAGAAAAATATGTATATTGAAAAAGAATTATAAATACCATCAACATAAAATGGAACTTGCTCAGAAGCTGAAATACACCAAGTAAATGAGATGAAGAGTGGGAAATAGAGGAAAAAGGTCAGGGAAGAAGAGAGGGATAGGAGAGAGGGCAAGGGGGAGAAGAGGAGGAGAGAAATGAGGAGTGGTAAGGGGAGGAAGGAGAAGGAGAGAGGAAGGAGAAGGGAAGGATGACAGAGGGAAGAAAGGAGGTAGGGAGGGGGAGGAGAGAGGGAGAAGAAAGTGATGGATAAAGTACAAATATGGTGTATGGAGAGCATACTTAATACAATACGATGTTGGTTATGTAATAGTATACATGTGATTATAGGTTATAAAAAAACTTTAATCAGAAAAAAAAGTATGAAGTCATATAGGACAGTTGAATGTCCATTGCTACTGCAAAAATGTAGACACAGTTTATTCTGAGGGTTTAAATTATGAGATTTCTTCCTTCTGATCTTCCAAATTAATGGATACAGTAAATGGCAAAAATGTTTCTTAGTTATTTTTCAGAATAAACAATTGTTACATGTTTGTGTAATACGCATATCTGGCCTGGAACTGCTGGCTTCACTTGCCTCAAGTTTTGCAAGTATGCGTAGTATACCTTGCATATTATATCGTGCAAGTAAGGAATTGAAAGAAGAGCAAATGACAATAAAATACAGATAACCTTTTACTAGTATTTGCAAATTTATTTTTAAACGTGGACTTGACATTTCTGTTCTATTCAAAAAATCCCCTCATATTGTTCTGTTTTCATTAAGCCATTTGTTTAGAATATTGAAGTACAGCATACTGACAAAATTTCCTCAAAATGTACATAGGTCTTTCTAGATATTGTGTAACCAGTAGTTATTTTTACCTGAAGCAGAATGTATTTTCTTTCTTTTTTACCTGAACTCAATTTTATCTCAGGTTAAACAGCCAGAAAACACATCATAAAGCTAGTTTAGCATGCACAATTTATCATTGCTTATCAAGACAACAACGTATTTCTGCTTAGAGTGTGCAGTACAGCCTTTATACCAATCGGTCTCAAAACCTATAATATTAGACCAGTATTTCTAAACTTGGCAATTTTCAATTTGTGTGGATTTCAATTCCAGGCCAGGGAATTCTGGGAGTTGAAGTTCACACATCTGAAAGTTGCCAAGATTGAGAAACATTGCTCTAGACTGCCATTATGTGTAATTTAAAAAGAAGCACATATCTCAATAGCTCAGCTTCATGATATGAATTGCTTCCAGAAAGCAAACCTTTCATAAATATTTTTCATTTCCCCAGGAAATGAAATGAGTTGGCCTCTAATCTTACAGTGAGAGCAGCTATCCTCTTCCATCACCATTATCTTCAATTTTCATCCCCTTCAGAGCCAATGGCAGGGTAATAATTTACTTCCCAGCATAAGCCACTCCTCATACTCTCCTGACCTTCAGACTAATTTATAAAAACAAAAACACCAGGAAAGGAGGACACAACCAGAGCACAATAGTTGGAAGATGGAATTATTTTGCTTTTAGAAAACAAAACACAGAAAACAGCCTTCTGGCAGTATCTCCATAAGCAGGTGAGGTTTGGATTTATCTCTATTTCATATTCATGTATTTTGGGAGGAAGATCTAAGAAAGTAATAGATCTGGAAAAACTAATTCTAAAATCATGGAAAGTAGTTACTTAGAACTGAGCTACTTGAATTCAGATTAGAATTACTGCCCTTTCTGATAACTGTTTGTTCCACAATTTAATAAACTGGTCTTAGATCTCAAGAGAGTTATGTTCTGCTATGCAGTTTAATGCTGTTTCCAGCATTAGACATCAAAATATACTGTTGCAGTATTTTCATTTAAAAAAAAGGAACAAAAGTTAGGGACAATTCAATAGTGTAACAAATGGAAAACAAGAGTCCTCACTTAGTAAGCGCAGTTGGGACCAGCAAGTACATACGTCACTAATGGGTGCGCTTGTTAAGTGAAGCAAATATGACCGTGCCTGACTTGTGACATCAGTTATGTTGTGATCATTAAGCAAATCAGCAGTGCGCTAGTGATTGTTGAGTGCGATTTCACATGATTGCAGTTTGTGACTTCCTGCTGGCTTCCCATTGACTTTGCTTATCAAAAGCTGGCTGTGAAATTTGCAAATAATGATCATGTGAACGCAGAATGCTGCAATTGTGGTAAATACATATCAGTGGCCAAGGGATGATGCAATGACTTTGAAGACCAATCAATCTATTTTTTTCAGCTCTACTGTAAGTTTCGATGGTGGCTGAACTTGGGAATCTGTAAGCGAAGACTATCTGTAATGACACCTAGATCTGACAATATGATTTTTGTGGATTTCATGTCCATTTATTTGAACAGCAGGACTCCCCAAATCCCCATCCCTGCATTTTGCTTAGGGCTTAAACTTGGTATGATGGAAGTTTATCTTCCCATCCCGCTCATCTCTCTGCCTCTTGTTGGCTATCATAAGAGCAGAACTGCACCAGTATGGATTTTAATCTATACAGGTAGTCCTCAATTTACAATCACAATTGAGCCCAACATTTCTGTAGATAAGTGAAACAATTGTTAAGTGAGTTTTCTCCCATTTTATGACCTTTCTTGCCACAGTTGTTAAGTGAATCATTGCAGTTGTTAAGTTAGTAAACCAGTTGTTAAATGGATTTGGCTTCCCCGTTGATTTTGCTTGTAAGAAGGTAGCAAAAGGTAATCGCATGACTATGAACATAGCAATGGTCATAAATATGAACCAGTTGCCAAGCGTCTGAAATTTGATCACATGATCATGTGGATGCTGCAAAGGTCGTAACTCGGAAAAATGGTCATACATCATTTTTTTCAGTGCCATTGTAACTTTGAATGGTTACTAAATGAATTCTTGTAAGTCAAGGACTACCTGTGCTGTGATCTCCAGAATTGTGCCTTTCCTTCTTGGTAAATAGAAATGGAATTGTAATCTAAATCTTCTTGATATAACTTGTCTAGTCACTTTTCAAGCTCATTTTCTCTACTGAGAATTCTCCCATTGCTAATTTTAATGTATATAGATAGACAGTCGGTGTTGAGAGCACAGTGGCTCTCATGGGTAGGACGCTAGGTTGGAGGTTAGCGTGCCCATGTTCGAGACCCGAGTGTTGCCATGGGGCAGGGTAAGTTCTCGTCCTTTGCTCCAGCTCCTGCTGGTCATATGAAGGGAGCCACCAACTGACCGCCCCTGGGCAATGGTGATGTCATTGGTTAAGCCTTTCAACCCAGAAATGCCTTGGTACTTCTGACAGAACTGCAAAAAAAAAAAAAAAAAAAATCTGGAATGAGGTGAAACCTGCATTTTTATTCCAGGATATGTGAGAACACTTGTGGCTATAAACAGCGGAAGCCCTAAATACAATTTGAAATGTTAGTCTGACAGAAGGGGTTTCATATTGCCTGAGAAATAATCATAATAGCTGAATTTGATTTAGTTTCAATTTCACCAATGTTCCTTTGGTTTTTTTTCCCTCTGGTCCTAGCTATCTGGGTCTTTGTCCCCTATTTTTGGGACTATAGTTACCTGGTGTGCCGTTCAAAAGTCAAGCACCAATGCAGAAACATGCAACGATGTTTGCTCCAATGTATAAACATACTTAGTGAACATATTTTATTTGGCACTCAGAGTTAACTTCTAACCTAGATTTGATGGAATAGAACTGTTTGGTAGTTTCCTTTTTCCTCCTGTTGCTTTTTTCTTTCTTTCTCTTCACTCGATATATCTTATTATTTTGCTCTTTTGTATAAAAAGTAAACATCTCAGTGGAAAGTAACAACAATATCCGCCAAACTCGGCATAGTGGCAGGGAGGGCAGGCAGATATATCTGTCCCCAAACCACTGGAAGTCCAAATATATATTTTTAAATGTATCAACATAGTCCTAGTTATAACACTGTGCACTAAAAGCACACTTTGTACTGGGAAAAATGCACGTTCTTTAGTTTTTGCAAAAAAAGGAATTTGAAAATAGACTGCAGTTTATCTCTTGCAATGCAAACCTTCTAATATATCTCCAATAGAAGAACATTCCATATTTTACAAGGCCCTAGAAAATACGGACAGTTCCTTCACTAGATTTAGTGTGGAAAAAGGTCAAACTTTTGCTAAACAGCAATTTAGCAATCTGCAATCCTATTAGGGCATTACCATTCCTATGGTTTTTGCCAACATCAGACTAAATCTTGAGTTGTGTTTACGTATTTATCTTCCATTCATAGACCAGGCATATTTCTGTTTTATTTTTGTCTCCATGACATTTCAATAATCAAATATATAGCTCAATAGCCTATATAAATGATAAACTAACAATACTTTATTTCATACTTAGTTGCCTTACTAGTAGAACTGGTTTGGCAAGGTTTTCTTCCTCTCCCTTTAATGCTAATAACTTGATATTCACTGGCTTTTGAGGCCTTGTAATTTATATTAGTGGGAGCGCTTTGAACTTTGAATTTGGGAATAGGATGGAGGAAAGATTCGTAGCTGGACATTCTATTCTTTATTTCTTTTTGTCAGTGAGGGTAGATGGTTAGCCTGGATATACTGATTTTATTTACTAAGATAAATTCTAACATGCACTTGCACAACAGTGTAGTACTTGTAAGGATCTACAAGGGGGAAAATGTTACATGCATGATATACACAACAGCACTTCCACAGACATTCCTGATAGTTATGAATCACAACCTATTAGTTATAAACATATCTCTGACTAAAGAAACAGTACAATACTATATAAGTATGTTTGAATATAATTACTAATTGGGCCAACCTGAGTTCTTACTTCAACTCTCCACAAATTTCTAAGGAAAAAATGAGGAAATAAGACCAAAATGTGTGAACAGGAAATGCTTTCACAAAATACAAATATTACATAACTGGATTGTACAATGCACATATGCACGGTCATTAAGATAGATATGCACAAAATTCATATTCATTTTCATGAAAAATATTTCAAAAATGTCAGACTGATATGAAAATTAAACCATGGAGGCTTAACAGTAAAAACAAAACAAACGAAAAACTGAAACAGACAAGTTCATCCAACCAGTGACAAAACAAAAAGTTTGGTCTTCTAAGTGAGCGGTCTCCAACTTTTGCCCCTTGGTTGCCCGGTCCTCGGGTGGGGGAGAGGCGAACTGGGCCATATAAGCAATGGGCCAGCACACATGCACATGCTGCTCAATATGTGGGTGGCGGGCACAGCTTGACTTCACAAGTTGAGCTGCATGTGCATAAGCTCATGTGCTGGCCCGCCGCACGCACTAGTTGAGTTGGCCCGCCGCTCATGCAGCCCAGTTGCGAATAGGTCCCGACCCAGTAGTGAGCCATGGCTCAGAGTTGGAGACCCCTTTTCAAGGCCTCAATCAAGTCAGCAACTAGAGAAGCTTAGTCATGAGGCTAGTAAGTGGCACTGCATTTAGAATTTTAATGCAGAATAAGTCAGAATGAAACTGATGGATTCCAGTTTTCTTTCTTTCTCATCAAGCCTCAACAGCTGGTTACAAAAAAAATTATCAATAGATCTTCTATGGTAGGTACTTAGAACAGCATGTTTAGCAATCTATCACATTAACAGGTGCAGAGGTGCTTCACTGACAATTATTGTTAGCTATTTCTGACTGAGGGCCTAGTGTTATTCTGAAATACTGTTAAACCTGCGTCCAAAAATAGCCCAGCTGACAGGTCACAAGCACAGAGGACAGGTGAAATAACGGAGCAATTGATAAGAAAGGACACTAAAAAAGGAACTGCAGTGCTGGCAGTGAATATCTATGGCTGACAGTATCAAAAATTGTCAAGTAATGAAAATGGCATAGGAACAGCCAAAATGGCCCATACAACACCATTAAAGTAATAAACAATACAAAAGGTGTCCACATAAAGTCCCATGTTTCTAGAAGTAGAAAATGTATCAGTATCAGAATTGACATCTGTAATGATCAATTCTGGCTCCTTTTCCTGGCTTCAGTCAGCTATGTGTATCACACAAGATTTGCTCTCTCTCAAGAGAGACCTAACAAGCACTTCAGAAAATGCCAGTATTCTATAGGTTGATGCAGCTGTGGAAGTCAAGTGTCCAGTCCATCTTGAAACCTAAGCCTTAATGGCCATGAAAGGCAGTTCCCAATGCCTGAAGGGGAAGGGCAGCTTTGCAGCAGCCTAATGGTCAGTAGAAACTAGTCAAATACCATTCATTACATGAGCAATTGCATAACCAATGAGGTATGCTAGATTGTTTTCATTACAGCCTTCCTTTAACACCTGAACAGCTGAAAACAACATTAAGCTTCTTCAGCTGGGATGAGAAAAAGCTCCTGTTACGAGGACACAACAGGTAACAAGAACAATCACAGCATGTTCAGTTAAAGAAATTTGACAAAGAGGCTACAGAAATTCAAGATCAGGAATATAAAAGCCAGGTATTCTAGAAGCCCCACTGGGTGGTTCTACAAATCTAACTTCAAAGTTACCACTGACTACCAATTGCTATTATCAGGGTTAATCAGTCAGAGGAATTACTTATGAGTAACAACTTACTCCCATGTGATCAAATTTCTGCACCTCTTGTACCCTTAAGGATTCTTCAGGAACTCAGCCTCTGGATGAAGCATGGCAGAAGGTGACTTTATTTTTAAAAAATGTAAATTACCTAAAATGGGTGTTCTAAGTATTGCAGTGAAAGTCCACCTGTGTAGATGTAATGTTGCTGGCATCTAGCCAATGCATAATAACATCTTGCTTCATTTCCTACTGAAGGAGAGCTGTTAACATTTGCAAGAGGACCTAAGTTAAAGGAGCTTCATACTACAACTCTCTTCCTAGTTAACAGGATAGTGGCCAACAGACAAACTTGTCAAAGAATTTCTTCAAGTTGTACATCCACTCTCCCAGATTGACTCCATGCACTCACCTGGGGCACAGGCCCTCTTCACAACATTGGGAAAGACAAAAGGTAAAGTACAGCAGATTTCACCATCCACTAATGAAAGATGAACTATTTGATACAATCTTTAATCTCAAGCACTTAATGTTTGCTGGGTTAACAGTTACCTTATCATTTATTTTCATAGATGCTTAAGAATGATAAAATGGCTTGATTTCTACTATTTTAGTATAAGTTTATTAATGAAATAGGATTTAATTTATAAGAGAAAGTCTGGTAATTAAACTTCAATGCATTTAAATGGGGTATTAAAGTGATAGGATTTGTAAAGTGGCAACAGTGTGGAAAAAAACTATTAGCCTTGCTCTTTGCTTTTAAAGATAGCTTTATCTGCAGAAAATCAGCAGAAAGTTTACACAGAGAGCCAGGCATTTCTACCTGCTACTCACTCTATTCTGAGTTATTAAGAGTACAGATGCATGGATAATGAAGATAATTAATAGCTGCTTTAAAAAAATCCTTTTAAAAATAACTCCACTATCATTTTTACTATTTTAGATAGGCATTTTTACAGACCTATTTTATTTGATGCATTTTAGTTTTGTAAACCAAACTTTTTTTAAAAAAACTTGTTTTTCACTGTTTTACTGTTTTTACTTTTCTGAAGCCACCTAATCATCACATTACTCAAGCTGACATATCGGATGAGTTTTTAATTCATCCGATATGTCACTTTGAGTAATGTGATGATTAGGTGGCTTTACAAATCTAATAAAATAATAAACCCATCATCTTGTATGCACTGCCTTCAGAGCTAAGATAGGTCTCTACTCTTAGTTTTTAAACCTTTAAAGCTTTTTAAGAGTCTATTGCACGGTATGCACCTTTTCACTTGACTTGTTGCATTATCTTCAATACATTGCTGTTTTAATATTTTTAGAACACCATCTTAGTGTCTTTCAGCAAAAAAAGTGATATAAAATGAAAAAAAATGAATGGATTATGTTGGTGTTCCCACCAAGTTCTGTTGATCGTGCTAGTTTGGCTAAATGACTACCTGTTTTCTCCTTAATGCTCTGTGACAGAAGTAGTTCTAGAATTATCTTTAGGAATTCAGTATAATAAAAGTCAATGCCATGTTTTATAGTATCATATAACTTTACAAAACTTTTTTGTTAATTTCCCAAGAGACATTGGCAAAGAATTCTGCTTTCACTTTTCAGCAGTATTATCTTGAGGGTTGCATAAAAAGTATTTGGGATGGTCTGCACTGAACTGTAGATTATCCATCCCATGTCTAACATAGCAAAAACTGATGTCATATATAAATAAAATGTTTCAGCTCTGTCCAGTTAACTAAGGTATTCCATAACAATCAACGATAGAAAGGTAGTTACCTGCATTCCTCCTTAGCTGCTTTGTAGAAATTTTGTATATCTGATTGACCTAAGATGTTCATCTTTTTGTCCCTTTATAGTATTGATTTACTTATGTCCAGTTCTCTGGGCAACCAAAATTTCAGTCTACTTTATTCATTTTGTCTTCTGTTAAACATGTGGCCAGTATGTGGCTCCTATTTCTACGAACCTAACAGTTCACAATCCATTATTAATGAATTTAACATCCTTTTATAGCAAGCTTGATTTTATTGTAGCAAATTAATGTGTGGGGGCTGGGGAAGAATTTTGAGTATGGAATTTTTCCTGTTCTTTCTCCAGCCCCAAATAATTTACAATAAAGTATTTGACACCCCTTTGGAAAAGAGGTCCATAGGGACAATTCCACATTTATTTTGATCATCATTCTAGGTGTATCCCTAGAAAAAAGGGCCAATGATTCATAGAAGTAGAACTCAATAAATTTTGGTGACCATTAATCCAATTGATTGCGTAGTCTGTGTGGGGAATTTATGATTTCTTTTAATTGCAAATTAAATGGTCATTTGTGGTCCTCCCTAGAAGTATAATGCCTTGTATCCATCAGAATTCTTTCATATTGTTGTGTACTGGATGACATTGGAAGGAAAACTATTACCAACTACTAGACTTAGAATGGATTTTGAGATACAGAGAAAAGTTGCTAGTCAGGTTCTACTGTTTTTTATCCTTATGCCATGACCTTGAATCGTGCTAAACTGTGAATATTATGCTTCATTTAGCATGCTGGGGCTATTCCCCAGGCTGAATTTTGGTGACTTAGAAAGGAAATTAATCCTAGCATTGCTCTTGCTACATCATGGTGAATATACAATATGTACAGATATGTGGCTAAAAAGAAAGTTTTGGAAATAGATTTTTAAAGTATAAAACATGAAAGAATGACATGGAAGGATTCCATTTATTATTTACTTCAACTGTGAGGATGAATGTAGAGAAGTTTAAAATTTGTGCCCAAACCTGAAAAAGAACCCTATAAAAATTATGCTCTGTAAAATATTCAATAATTTGACAAAAAGGTAGCTTTTTTATATCTTGCTATTTCCTACGACTTCTCCTGATGTGCAGTGTGATCCTTTGTCTTTCCAATCCACCATAGCCTTTATGTAAATCACAAAAACATTCCAATACTGTGGAAGTATAATCATTATTGAATTTAATCAAGACCAGAATTCAGACTGATCTTTTCCACTTGAGTGCGCCAACATTTTGATGTGAATTGTTTTTCTTTGTAGTCTGGAGTTTAGCCAAATTCAATGCACATACCCATAATATTTTCCTAAAATCCAGTTCATTTAACAAGTATGTCCTATTAAGTAATGTGAGTTAAGGATGAAATAAATGTCAGAACAGCAAGTAAGTGTGGCCTTTGAGCTGAACTCCACTCCTGGTAATTTGATAGATAGTTCTTGGTAAGAATGCAAAAGTGGTTTGCCATTGTTTTTTTCTGGTATGTTTTCTTTCGGATTCTGAATCTGGCCTATGGCACAAGCATTCCCTGGAGGTAGGGGTGTGAATCACTTCAGTTTCAAAACAGAAAAGCCGCTTTGGAGTTTTATGAGTACACACATCATACTTGTTAGTGAGGGGGCCTCGGTGTCTCTGAGCTTGGTTTTTTTCATGTAGACATTTCACTACCCAACTAGGTAATCTCATCAGTGCTAAGAAGAAAACAACAAAGTTTAGAGAAGACCAAAGAATTAGTACCTACTTTAACAGGTTGCTTTTTTCTGGGCTAATAGGTTGAAGGCATCATTGTTGTAAAATAACTATGTGGGTTAAAAATAACCCTAATAGCATATCTAGGCCTGCCCCCAAAGCACTTTTTTGCACTCTGTTGTCATATGCTTATATCCAGCATATATTCTTCTGGGATCATGTCCATAGAAAGCCAGCCAGGAAAAAATATTGATTAAAATCATCATAGCAACAAAAGAACATATTTTATATATTGTTGGGAGAATTCCCCTGGGTTCCTTACAAGCCAGGTAGCAATCAAGATGAGGAGGCTAGCTGTTTTCAGAAAGGAGGTTTCTTACAATTATTCCCAAAACAATACAAAGTTTACTTTTGAAGGAAGCTGACACTAAACTGGCACACCAGCAAGATTTTTATAGGATGCCAAACCTTTGGTGAAAGATATACGAGTGTAATATATGGTTTTATGACTGGGAGGGGGGGGAAGGGAAACACATGGCTTTTTTTATGCTTAGAGGAAAGTAGGAAATATTTTGTCTCATTTCCTTCATCAGGAAAGATCTTCCTGGCCAGCCAGAGGTGTTAAATTCCCAAGGCTTTGAAATGTTGATTGGCTCCAGCCAGTGGTGGGTTTCAATTTATTTTACTACCAGTTTGCTCGTGCATGCGCAGAAGCGTCCAGGTAGGTGGGCGGAGCCTTCTGCCGCTGCCACTACCGGTTCACCCAATTTGGGGTGAACTGGGAGAAACCCACCACTGGTTCCAGCATTAGATTCCTGCCTGTGGGTGATCAATTGCCTTTAAGGAAACATTCTATTTTATGAATGGAGAAATTAGGGGACTATTAAAAGAAAGGGGGTAAATCAGAAGCTTTTTAAACTTCTATCAGTATCTTAGTTTGCAAGGAATTCAGTTATCATATTTTTGGGCTACACAGAACCTTCAAAAGATTTGTTTTGTAATGCAAATATGTATGACATTCCTATCTTGTTACAGCAGCCTATTTTTCAGCTTGTGTGATTACCTTGGAAAGTGGCTTCTTTTACTTATTTTTCTCCTGAGAAGCAAACAAGCTGTGTAGAACCAACCACAGATGGAAATCCTGGAAAAGAGGCATCTGTATAAATTATATTTACAAGTTGAGAATCTCTCCTACTTGTACCAGTAGTTCTGTTCAATTACACAAATCTAACCCAGCATAAATTATTTTGGTTTTTAGAACTGTGTTCAAAAATATGCTTCTGAGAAATCTATCACAAAGCATGGAGTCAGAAGCTTTTCCTCCTACCAAATATCTCAGCAGCTAATATTAAGAAATATTTAAAAATGTTCAGCATTCTAAAATATTCTCTGCACTGTGGTAAATCTTCAGATGAGGTTTGATTGGACAGTTTCCTTAGTAAGTGTACAGGAATAGCAGTAACAGCTCAAATATTTATTTAACTGCTAGGATTAATTTATTTACTCTCCCATTAGAAAAAAAAAGTAAGACTCATAAAAGCATATCCTCAATTCAACTTTGTCCTCCTCAACACTAATCTGGATTTTGTTAAATGGAATTCCGGAATCATCCAAAAACTAGCCTAGAAGGGTTCTTTCAGAGAGATTTGTTACATTGTGTAAATGTCAAGGTTTTGTTTAAAGTTGTAGAATTTCACAGTAATATGTATTTGAAACGGCGGGTTTAAGCCCTCCGGATCCTTCAGGGGCCTTCTGGAGGCTTCCCTGAAGGCTCCGGAGGACGAAAAATGACCCTACGAGCAAACCGGAAGTAACTTCTGGTTTGCTTGTAGGGCCATTTTTAGTCCTCGAGAGCCTTCAGAGACCCTCAGGCGGCTTCCCTAAAGGCTCTGGAGGACTAAAAACAGTCCTATGAGCAAACCGGAAGTGACTTCCAGTTTGTCCGTTTGGTCATTTTTCGTCCTCCGGAGCCTTCAGGGAAGACTCTGGAAAGTCCGTGAAGACTCCAGAGGGCTTAAACCAGCCCTACGAGCAAACCGGAAATCCATTCCTGAACTTTTGGTTTGCCCATAGGGCTGGCTTTTTGCGCTCTGGAGGCTTCGGGGAAGTTCCTGAAGCTTCTGGAGGGCCTCGGGGGGGGGGGAGGCTGTTTTCTCCCTCCCCAGGCTCATATAAAGATTCTGGAGCCTGGGGAGGGCGAAAAATAAATTTAAAAAAGGCTGAAGTCAGCTGGCCAGCACATGCATGCGTGCTGGCCAGCTGACGGCAATGCCTCGCGTGCCCTGACAAATGGCTCCGCATGCCACCTGTGGCACGCGTGCCATAGGTTCACCATCCCTGGTCTAGGGTAAGGTAAAGGTAAAGGTTGTGCTAGTTATTTCTGACTCTAGGGGGCAGTGCTCATATCCGTTTCAAAGCCGAAGAGCCAATGCTGTCAGAAGACATCTCCATGATCATGTGACTAAATGCCGAAGGTACATGGAATGCTGTTATCTTCCCACCAAAGGTGGTTCCTATTTTTCTATTTGCATTTTTACATGCTTTCGAATTGCTAGATTGGCAAAAGCTGGGACAAGTAATGGGAGCTCACTCTGTTATGCAGCGCTAGGGATTCAAACTGCCGAACTGCTGATCTTTCTGATTGACAAGCTCAACATCTTAGCAACTGCGCCTCCACATTCCTAGTCTAGGGACCTCTAATCTAGGGACCCCTATAATAAAAGCTGAAACTTTATCCCAACAATGGGCTATATTCACGCTCCACCTGGCTTCTTTGACATGCATAGTATCGGTATGGGTTGGGTGAGCGAGTGAGTGGCTCCGTCCAGGAAATGGCTTCTTTAGGAAAGTCCTCCTGGTGGAGGTATTGTCTGGCCTTCAATCTTTGTCTCCCTTTTGTTGGCTGCTACTAAGAAATGATATCGAGAAAGTGTGGATGGAGGTACTGGGAGTACATGACCCATCCCATGTAACATCAGGGGAGAGAAAAACACATTGTTACTATTATTGATTATGTTTTATTCTTATGATATAATTAAAATGGGAATTTGTGGTATTCAGGAGGGCTACTAGCACCAACCTCTTCCACGGAACTTTTAATGAAATTATTAAGACTTTATTAATTGTGATTTTATGAATTGGTATATGGCCACTTCATACCGAAGCCAGTATTAGGTTGGGCTGTTACATATAGATTTAATTGTTTTAAAGGATTATTTATTCATTTGTTAAATTTATTCGCCATCTATTTCGCCATGGGACTACTTTAGGTGGCTTACACAAATAAAAATGAAGATATGAAAAGAAGTGCAAACATAACGGTAGTAAAGGAGAAATAGAATAAACAATGAAAAGGAAAATAATGATACAGTGATATGAGAACATATAGAGATATGCAGACTTTTATATGCCATGTGGTAGATGTATGTCATTTATAAACACAGTAACTGTAGCCCTGTTTTATCAGCAGTGTTTTCATCTTGCAAAAAACTCATGCTGCGCATTGCCTATAAGTTCCTAACACCAAGATAAAAATGATGTGAAAATATGCTATATATTCTTCTTAATAACAACTGGAATGCAAGAGGTAACTTTGTCATTTGATGTACCGTTGTAGATGCTCAAGGTCAATCATTTTTTTAAAAATGCGATTGCAGGAACATGAGCCTTTTGGAACATTTTTACCCCTGGCCTTTAAATATATAGTCACAAGACTCTTGTCTGCAGTTACAATTTGGATGGATTGCTCTCCCTTTGGGATTAGAGGTCAGAATTATTACTTCTTTAGTAAGTTGTTAATGAAATGCATCTGGTTATAGTTACAATAAAGGACATAGTGAGGTAGACAATATTGAACATGTGACTACTGGGAAATCAGCTTCAGATGCTACCACTTTGTGTAAAATAGGAAAAAGATACACTTAGTCATCACTTAATGAAGTAATTGGGATTTGCAACTCCATTACTAAGCAAAGCGGTGATAATGTGTGACATCCATGACTATGCTGTCTTAATGATGAAAGTTGCAGCTGTCATTAAGCAAATCCTGCATAGTTGTTAAGAACATCACATTATCACCATTTTCAATTACCTCCCAATTTCCCCATTGATTTTGCTTGTTGGAAGATGGCAGGTGGTGATTATGTGACTGCAGCAACTGTCATGGTAATAGCAATAGCATGTAGACTTATATTCCACTTCACAGTGCTTTACAGCTCTCTCTAAGTGGTTTACAGAATCGGTATATTGCCCCCAACAATCTGGGCCCTCATTTTACCCACCTTGGAAGGATGGAAGGCTCAACCTTGAGCCAGTGAGAATCGAATTGCAGACAGCTGGCAGTCAGCAGAATTAGTCTATGCTACTGCATTTTAACCACTGCACCACCATGGCTCATAATTATGAGTTGGTTGCAACCAACTGCAATAACATTGCTACAGGAATTCTCCTAACAGCTGCAACTTCAAGGACCAGTCATAAGTACTCTTGTTGAGTACCATCATACTTTTGAACAGTAGCTAAACAAATGGTTGTTATCTGAGGACTACCTGTGCATGGATGGATGATGGATGGGTGGATGGAAAAAGAGACATTTCATATTCTTCACAGTAGTGGATTGCTGTTGATGAAATATGAAACTATTAATGTGAGACTTTTGCAAATGCATAAATTGAATTAAATTGCACCAAGAAGATGGTCTTGTCTTTTCAAATGGCAATTGAGGCAGTGTAAAAATTAATTTCATGCCAGGATAGATACTATCTATTTGATTAAATATAGTATATCACTTATTAACTGTACTATCTATAATGTAAAGCTTATTTGTCATTTGTCAAAATTCCTGCAGAAATTTTGAATAGTTTTACCCATCAATTCTTACCATTATATGCAGTTTCTGGAAAGTACTGGGGCTTTCATGCAGCTATAATGAATGTGATGAACAGAATAGCTTCTCTTATAACTCAAATATTCAAGAGTTGGGTTAAGGATAATTACTTAAAAAAAAAAAAGCTATGTCTGAGCAGCAAGCTAAGACTATTCCAAAATAATCAGATACGAATAACAGAATTGTTCCAAAGAACTTTCCCCATATGTGGATTCATGAATATTTGGGAACAAATTTAAACTTTGTTCTTGATCACTAAAGATGGCGTTATTAGGAACTCTACCTTTTCTAGTTAGAAGGCAGGACTTAAGACTTCTTTCTGTCCTAAGAATAAAATCTTCACTCTTTAGCTTTGTCTTCTGGGAAGAAGGAGGGAGTATGGGATTATTAGTAACCTGTTCAGCCTTCAACAGTGTTCCCTATGGGTCAGTTGCCATGATCTAGCTCTAGAATACAAAATACTATACTGGGTTTAAAACATTAATAATGTTGTTCACAGCAACATATGTCCAAGGAAGCAAAATCCATATGCTGTCACAATTATGAAATGTAATGTCAGGAAAAAGAGGTTAGTATATAGAAACTTGGAAACAAAAAAAGAAATCAGCCTTAAAGTAGACTTCTTAAGTTGTCTGAATTTCTTTTTCCTAGATTTCCTGTCTGAATCTTAAGAGATAAGGTTAAAATGTCCAACTGCTTCTCTACTGCCTGATTTTATTCATTCTCTTTTCTTTCCCACCTTTTGAGAATACTGTCACGATGGCTACATCTAAAGGACAGAAAATATTTTTTTTAAGGAATAGGATTCAGGAAGTGAACAGAAGAGATAGTCAAGTCCTGGCATGGCAAACTGTAAGCCACCGATCAAGGAGCCATAAGCACAGCTAAACAGCATACCAAAAACATATGAAAAATATACCAAAAACTGTGGACCTCACACCATTCCTAAGAAGTCCATAAAGGGGACAACATGCGTAAGCACAACAGCATGCCTACTGTCCCCATTTATTTGTACTCATTTCCTTTGTTCATGTCCATATTTATACTTATACCTGTTATCTTGTACATGTTTGACAAACTAACTAACTAAATAATAAATAAATAAAAATTAGTGTAGATGAAAAGCCACGTGGTATTCAAATATTGCTGACTGGGGAAAGGAGATGGACCAGTCACATAAACTGGACTAGACAATCTGGGGACTGATGGTTTCCAGAGAGGCTAAAACAAGGAGAAGTTGGTGAGCAACCGCAACAGTTTTATCTAAAACAGAAGAAATGAAGAATTCCCCTCTCTCCCAGGAGACTAATTACCAGGTCTTGTCCAGCCTAATAGAGGGATTCTGGGCAGCCCTAATTGTGGAATCCCTCTAAAGCAGCACCTTCAGAGGGACATTTTCAAGATTTATTACAGCAGCCAGAGATGATTTTTTCCCCATGAATGATATGAAACAATGAATGGGGGTAGTAGTACTGCCATGGATTTATTGTACATGTTATTTCCTGGTTTTCATTATAGTCCTAACCATATCACAAAGTGTAAACCAATATAGATTCCCTTTACAATCAGAATTACAGAAAGCCCATATGGGGACTCTTAATTTTTATTGTTGTTAAAGACTGCTAATCTGGTTAGTGGATACAGATTTTTCCTTTTGCCAGAGCTCTAAATGGACAATTTCAGATTGTCACAAAGGTGGCATGATTATATGAGCAAGTTGTTAATGAGGGAGCTATTTCCATCATTAAAAAGTTCTCTTTTTTTAACAAGGGTCTTCGGTGATTTAATTATGTTGCAGAACAGCCTGTACTGCTTTGCCTTGGCTGACCATAAAGCATTGCTTCCTAATTCCTTCTGAGTCATGGCATATTTGAAACTGAACTGTTCAGCAACAGCCTGATGACAGTGTCAACATGACTGCTGGCAGTACTAGGCAGGAGCATGTGAGACTGGTCCACCCCCATCCTATCCAGTTCATGAACCTGCCAAAAGAAAAAAAAACAAAGAGAAAGGGTATCTGGACTTACTTGCATTCTGTACTGCAAATCTTAACTATTTTGAATTGATTCTACATAGGATGGGGCCAGATTGTCCTTATGCTAAACCCAGTGCTTATGCTAATTTTACACAACTCTTGACCGAATTTCAAAAAACTCTGCAAATTGAGACTGATGACCTTTGGTGCAACTTGGAACAAAAAAGAGAATGCTGGAAAGAAGGTAAAAGAAGATTCAGAAAGAGAATAGATGTTCCTACTCCATTTGCCTCTTGTTCTATTCACTGTTTGTTTAGCCCCAACCATTGCATTATTAATGAAGGACTGTGGGCGGTGATACCCTCCCCCCAAAAAGATTATTCATCTCATCAATAACTAGATTGGAGAAAGCAGAGGTTGGCCCCCAAACCTTTTGATACCAGAGACCAATTTTGTGGAAGACAATTTTTCCACGAACAGGATGGTAGTGGTGGTTTTGGACTAGGGTTAGGGTTAGGGTTAACTTGCTCACCCACTACTCACCTCCAGCTGTGTGTCCCAGTTCCTAACAGGCCACAGACCAGTACTGGTTGGGGCCCGCTGCTTTAAAGTTTTTTATTTAGTAGAAAAAAATATATTACTTTTGTTTGGCTAAAGAAACTTAGGTTTACTAAAGCTGCATGACAGGAGACTAATTGGTGATAGGGATAATTTTTAATGAGATGGAATCTTAATAAAGATGGATGTGAATTAGAGAAGTCTGAGAAAGTGAGATTCAGTGATTCACGAGAAATTATTCTTCTGCAGCTTTTGTGATGCTCATAGCATGCAGCCATGGGTCACGTTATTCCCCTTAGCAATAGCACTTAGACTTATATACCACTTAAGTGCTTACACAGTCAGCGTATTGCCCCTAATAATCTGGGTCGTCATTTTATTGACCTCAGAAGGATGGAAGGCTGAGTCAACCTTAAGCCTGGTGAGATTTGAACTGCCGAACTGCTGGCAGCTGACAGACAGCAGAATTAGCCTACCATACTGCATTCTAACCACTATGTCACCAAATGATTCATGCTGATGATCTAAACAAAGTTTACCCAGTATTCTCTTTCAGAGGAGTTTGTTAGTTATTTACTGCATGTATTTGGACACAAATTTATTCCACTGAAATGGATCAGCTTCTTCCTCACGGATGACTTCTTGTCACTGGTGCCAAACATTTGAATTTGTTTTGAAATTGGTAAGTCACGTGTACGTTAGTCACAGTTTGAGCAATCCCATCATCAGGCCATGACCATGAAAAATGAAATCAGAGCCAAGAATCAGACAACACTATTGTAATTAAGAGTCATTTATTTTCCTTGCATTTGATCTCTGATTTTGATCTTAGACAAAACTATTATTTTGTGATATTGCCATTCTGATGTAATTTTTTTTACATAGGAATACAGCAGAACTTTGGCAATAAAACATTTCCCTGGATTTTTCCCTTGTGCCCTTTCTCTATTGACTGAGTGTTAATAACAGTGTACTGTAGAATAAGAGGTTTCCTATTTGAAAACCAGGTAGATTTTTTTCACCTCAATGATTCCATATCTTTCTGGTTGCCTTTAAAAAAAACCATAATAATGATGAGAGTACTTACAGAAATACAATTGCTTGGATAACAGATGTAGTGATTCACCTTACCAGTGCTATCTTAAATAGCAGATCACAGGAACTAAGGAACGAATACAATCCCAAAATATATAGGAGTTGCTGAACTTGGATTTTTCATGGCATTGTTTTTTGGAGAGGAGTGTATATGTGTGTGCAAGTTTAAATTATAGCAATTACTAATTGTATACCCAATAAGGACTCATCAAACTCATCTTTCCCAAACCATGGAAAATCTATCAGCTTGTGACCGAAAGATGGAATTTAATTTTTAAATATTGAGGAAATAACCATGCTGATTTCATTTACGGTAATTTAAATGTTATAAATTAAATTAAGCATAGTTCTTTTTTCATTCTAATAACAACTCTCTTGGGTAGACTGAAATCCCTTAGAATATCTCTCAAAATCCATTTTTCGTCTTTTCTTTTCTGAAACATTTGGTTGCCATTTAAATAATGATATAATTCCAAATTAATTTTGAAAAGGATGGGCAAACAACTGAAATATTAAATGCATTTTGTTTTTACAAATATCAAAGATTAGCATAAATAATAGGAATGCAGCAGTGGTGGAATTCAGCCAGTTCGCACCTATTCCGGAGAACCGGTTGTTAACTTTCTAAGCAGTTTGGAGAACCGGTTGATGGAAGAAATCTCCTTTTGTTTTTTTCCACTTTACAGGGCTGATGCCTGTAAAGGAAGGCAGGAAGGAAACATTCTGGTGTTGTTTCTAGCCTAATCTTTATTGCCCTGCTTACAGAAACTGCCTTTGGTTAACTCTTATTACATTGTAACAGTTGATGCGAAGCACCCATTGACGTCAGTGACGTTGAGTTGGCCCCACCCACCCAGTCACATGACCACTGAGCCATGCCTACCCAACTCGTCATTAGGGCAGAGAATCGCTTGTTACATTATTTGAATCCCACCACTGGAATGCAGAGACTCAGGAGACAAGGTTGACAAGCAAAGCATATATGTTATCTGAATGTGTCTGCATGTTATGGCTTTTCTTCTTTTGTCCCTCTCAGCAGACATATTCTATTAAACATGAATTCTATAACTGATGTACTTTAAGCTTTTTAAAGAAGATTTTTATTTCTTGTAAAAGTTGTATTTCTTATAACAATTAATTGCACTTTTTATGGGTTAGATCCAGATTTATTCTTACCAAGAATCATGTTGGAAAAAGTTCTATTGAATTAAACACCCCTCCCCCCCCAAAAAACCCCAACCCAGTTTCAAGGATGCTGAATAATGCAAATTGGAGATTTAAAGGTCCTATTATGACTTGGTGGGATGTATATTTTGCTCTGTAAAGTCTTTATTATTCTTTTGTCCTGTTGCCATTGCAAAATGCTTTTGAGGGCTTAGAATTTTTGTGTTTGTGTTGTTTAAAGTCACATAGTTTTATCGAATGTGGGAATATACAGCATAACAGTCGCGTAGTTAGCAAAAGAAGAAAGGAACAGCTTGTCTTTTGCTAAATAGCTACAGAAGGGCTTCCTGATTTGAGGGAACAGGAATCCCAGATTTAGCCTCTGAGCCTTCCTTAGATCTGTCCTTCCATTAACCTGTTGTGGCCCACCAGCAGAGCTGGCAGCAGATTCAGACAGTGAGGAAGTTGGGAAAGAACATGGGACAGTCCTGGAGTCTGGGGAAAGCTCTGACGAGTGCTCTGCATTGGAGACAGAGATGGGACCAGGGCCATTATCTGGCAGTTATCAGCTACCTTTGGAGTCAGACATCAGTGAGGCAGACGAACAGCTGGAGCCTGTTCCCAGTGTGCGCATGGGCAAAGTTGCCAGATGAAGAGAACAGACAAGGGTCGACTTGGGAGTAAAGCCACAGGTGGACGGTGAATGGCCCCTCCCATAGGGAATAAAAGAAGGAGGGGTGTTTGCAGGAGACAATTAGTTAATTCCTGAATTCTTGTCAAGTATTGTGGTGTCTGAAAGATATCGGCCTGGCCTCTCTCCAAGCCTGATAAAGGTTGGTAATTGTGAGCTATTTTGAAAGACTGTGGGCCGGGACTTTGCTGGAGAGGAATTTATTGTAAATTAAATAAAAGGGGTTTATTGGGATGAGGACTTGGCTTCGTGCTGCTGGGGAAGGCTAGGTCAGAACATAACTTCCCAAGACCCTCTCTCATGGCTCCCTCTCCTGATGGAATATAATCTGTGAGGATCCTGATGGAATATAATCTGTGAGGAGGTGACCAATGTTGCCATTCTTTGACTGGCAGGTTCACCAGCCAATTACGACATCTTTAAAGAGAGAGAGCTGAAATTCCTCTTTGTATTACTTTTCAAATTCTTCTTCATGGTTTATTGAATACTTGTATATAGGATTGGGAGAACCTTTTCAATACCTGCTTTGCTTTTCTTAGGGAGCAAGAATGTTTTCCTGTTCCTCCTCCTACGTTCATCACTATTAATTTAAATTTGCAGCTATCACAAGGGAAATGAAAGCTGTGACTCTGGAGGCAAATGTCTTATCACCAACTTTTCTAGAAGGGATGAGACTTCCAGCTAGCACTGTCTATGACATTTATCACACTTGATCTCCTTATAAAGTCTAGCTTTTGTGTAAAGGTCATCCTATTCCTTAAAAAAAAACCATAATAGTAACATAACAGCTATATAAGGCAATGGGGAAATGGAGTTCCATATTTAGACTATCTTGCTCAAGGTCCATTTATAGAGGAAGAAGGGACTAACTCAGAAGCAGCCCAAACTGGATTAGATTATTTCCAGAGAGCCAATCAATATCCCAAATCCTTTTTCGAGAGTTTCTGCACACACCCTGTGTATCTGTTGTCAACATCTGTGACAGTGGCTTATTTTGTTCGATGCCTATTGTTTATTTTCTAACCAACTTTAAAACAAAAACAAACCCCAACCAGATTCATGAACGGAAGACACAAGATACCATCCAACAGGCACACATGGTGGTCATAGCAAAGTGTAAATGACCGCTTTTATTAAAACCTGGCAGTATATTACCAAGACTGTTGATTTTCTTATTTCTAACGTCTGTTATATTGTTGGCTGTCTTTATCTTGAAAGAGAGTTAGAAAAATCTGTGTAAAAATAGTCCTCAACTTACAACAGTGCATTTAGTGACTGTTCGAAGTTACAGCATCACTGGAAAAGTGATTTATGACCATTTTCACACTTACAACCATTGCAGCATCCCCATGTTCACAGGACCAAAATTTGGATGCTTGCAACTGGTTCATATTTATGATGGTTGCAGTGTCCCACAATTTTGTAAAGAACTTTTGCAACTGTTTGTCAAGCAAAATCAATGAGGGAAGCCAGATTCACTTCAAAACAGGTTATTAACTTAACAACTGCAATGATTCACTTAACTATGGCAAGAAAAATCATAAAATGGGGAAAAACTTGCTTAAATGTCTCACTTAGTGAGACATAAACTTTGGGCTCAATTACAGTCGTTAAGTCAAGGACTATCTGTATTCCAGCAATACCACCTGGAACTATGCAGCCTATGATCTGACCTAAGCATAGTACACAAAATTGTCTGCTACAACTTCCTACTTGTCAACGACTACTTCAGCTTCAACCTCAATAATACTCGGGCAAACATTACAAACTCAAGGTAAACTACTCCAAACTAGATTGCAAAAAATACGACTTCAGCAACAGAGTGGCCAATGCCTGGAATGCTCTGACTCATTTGTTACATCCTCTAACCTCCACAGTTTCAACCTTAAATTGTCTACTGTGGATTTCACCCCATTCCTAAGAGGTCCATAAGGGCGCATGCACCAGCATGCCTACCATCCCTGTCCTACTGTCCCCATTTATTTGTGCTCATTTCCTTTGTTCATGTCCATGTTTATACTTATACTTGTTATCTTGTACATGTTTGACAAACAAAATAAAATAAAATAAAATATATCTGATTTGGGAATTGTCCACTGACTTGTTATCACCTTTTGAGATAAAGGAGTTGGTGCAGGGGTGAAATGCTGCCAGTTTGGACCGGTTCTCCCGAACTGGTAGCAAAAAATTCTATTGTTCACCTGAACCGGTAGTAAAAAAAGGTTCCAACAATCAGCTGTGACAATGTCGCGCGATCGTCAGAACCTTTTTTTAAAACTTTGGCAGGGTTGATTCACCAGCTCTTTAGCACCTCCTCGGGGCCTTCCCAGGCTTGCCTGGGGTGGAGGGTGGCTTGCTTCCTGTTCACAGGGGTTGGAGGGAAGGATTCCTCATTCAGCATCGAGAGAAAAGAAGTGCAGGCTTGTTCCTGGCATTTTTCCATTTGGCGGAAGCTTTCAAAGTGAGCAAGAATGCGTTTCTTTTCTCTCAAGGCTGAATGGGGAATCCTTCCCGTATCCTTCCCTGTTTCCTGGCGCCCAGGTCGGGCAGTGACACCCCTGGCAGGCTGGTCGCCTGAGTCCCCTCCCCTTCTGCTGCCTTTTCTCATGCCAAGCAAAGTGGGTCGGAGTGCTCCTTGCGCCTCTTCCCTCCCGGCCCACGTTGGGGCTCTGGCTCCAGAGGCTGCGGCGCCAGTGAGGAGAACAGCCTGAAGACACGTTGGGGGCGGGCATTCTTGCCTGAATCCAAAGGTTGGAAGAGCCACAGCATCTCTTGGAGCTTTTCATCAGCCACAGATTTGAGCTCTGTCAATTCTGCTCGCCCCTAATGATCTGAAAAGATGCTCTGACATTCTTCCCCCCTCCCGATAATCACTTCCCCATTCTTTGTCTGACCCAGGACTCCCCACCAAGGCACATCCTCAGAACCGGTGGCAAAAAAAACTAGATTTCACCACTATGTTGGTGGTCTTACATTGCTGCATTTGTGTTCATAAAATGCTTGGAGTTTGAGAAGAACAGGATATGTGCCAGGTATGGTGTATAAAGAAAGAGTGGCTCTTCTATTGTGTGATATGTATCACTCAGAAAAGCAGGCCAGTTCTGGTAATTTTCTGGAACAGGGAGGCGGGAGGCTACTGATTCTAGGACATCATCTCTTCCTGGTTTCAGAATTTGTTTCTGCATTGTTCTCTGAGTAAGGTTTGAAACTCCTTCCCAGAGCAAACAGGTCTGCCTCTGCTTCTTATGAAGACTGCTTACTTTGACTTATGGATAGGTGCATGAGAAGGGCAAGGTCACTGCAGAACAAATGTGCCTCTGTGTATATTTCTTGTGGTTGCATTGCCACCTGAAACGTTTAGTTGGTTTGCTAACTTCCACTCCTCCTCCCTACTTCCCCACTCCCTTTTTCTGCAGATTTCATAAAACAAGGTCGAGAGAAGTTGGAACAGACTATCAAGGCCTCCGGTTCCAGGCTGTGCTCCTAGTGAGTATCTGTTTCTTTCAGTCAATGGGGTGTTGTTCCTTTAAAACTCAGCCTCGGGATGCCCTCCTACCAGGAATAAGCAGTGAATTGAGCCGACTGGCACAGGCATGATGCAGAGGGAACCACGACATACACAAACTGGGATTTGTTACTCAATATGGCTTTGTTACACTACTCCACTTCTAAGGAGAGCTTTTTGTCAGGCAGATGTAAGTAAGGGATTTAACCAAGATACCTGAAAATGAGACTTAACTCGGGTCTGCAGGGGATATTTTGAAATGTGGTGCTTTTATTTAATGTCTTTGCTTTTAAGAAATAAGGAGATATGCCAGTGTGGAGCTGTCAAATGATTATTATTATTATTGGGCTTTGCTAAGAGAGGTGGAGAGAATTACATCTGAAAAGGTCTCATGTTTGGTTTGTGGGAGTTTGCTCCAAAATGTTAGCAATCCGAGTTTGCAGGTATATTTAATGCTTCCTTGTTACAAAATGTCATTCTTTCAATGTAGCTTGCTAATAATTTCACAGGGAACAAGGGGGAGAAATGTACAACAGGAGTATCTATTAAGGGCTAATTTCAACTTGGAGGTGGATTTTGGGTGGGGAAAATAGTAAAGAGATGGCTTTGAAAACTTCAAAAAGACATTGAAAGATCTAATTACAACTTTAATTGTAAAAGTGGGTAAAGTATACAAATTGCTCCTACAATTCTAAGTATTCTGTGATAAAAGCAGGAAAAAATAGATTAATTTGCTGACAAGGTTTTAATTAATCCTCACTTAAAATAGGACAGGAAATGGCTAAATGCCATTCCAACTGTTATCACAAATAACAGCTCTGTACTGGCTTTGTTGGCATATGGGTTTAATAAGAAGTTTTATTTCTTCACCATGGCAGCCAAATTACTCCCCCTCCCCCCAGGGTTTAAATGAGAACTGTGACGTAATGGTGGAGTCTCAGTGTCTCAGCCTTGTTCCGCTTTTCTCAGTTAATCATTGTCTTTTTAACCCTCAGTGCTGAAAGAGTAGCTGTTTTAATGGACCATTCCAGAAGCCCAGAGCACAATAACCAGGTAAGGGCTGAGATCTTCGTTAAAAGTATTGGCGATGGGACAATTTTGAACAAGGAGAAAACGAGGCAAAGTTTCTTAGCTGCCTTAGATCAGCCAAGAGAAAAACTACAATTTACATAGCTTCATCCATCACAGGCCAACCTGTCCTAATGAAGTCCCTTTGGATTTGTTGACTGGCTAGTGATTATGGGAGCTGAGACCCAACCCATCTAGATAATATCAAGTTGGGGAGGCTGCTGGGTTATCCTGATACGACGGGTTGTTCTGCAAATTTACCATTCCTTGCAATTAGGTGGCTTTTGTCTTTTATTCATAGATGTGGCAGCATTAGCCAGTGTACAGGTGGTCCTCGACTTATGACCACATTTGGGACCAGAATTTCCATTGCTTATCAAGGCAGTGGTTAAATGATTTTATGACCTTTATTTGCCATGGTTGTTAAGCAACACTGCAGTTGTTAAATGAGTAATGTGGTCCTTAAGCAAATCCAGCTTCGCCCACTGACTTTGCTCCCAGAAGCTAGCTGGGAAGGTAGTAAATCCCATGATCCCGGGATGCTGCAATACATACCAGGCACAGAAATGTTGCTCATGCAACCATGGGGATGTTATGATGGTTGTAAGTGTGACAAGCGGTAGTAAGTCACTTTTTTCAGTGCTATTGTAACTTCAAATGGTCGCTAAACAAATGGTTGTTGGTTAAGGTCTGCCTGTGAATAATTCTTACTCAACTTCATGACTTTTTGTTTTCTATCTACAGTCTTCATCACCAAGTGACAATATCAACCTTGGACCCTTTGCTAATCCCAAGTAAGATCACAGAAAAGACCATTCATAGCACTATGGGATACAAAGAAATGGATGCTTTTCCTTCTATATTATAGAATTATAGTCTAGTTTAATGAAAAGAAGCAGTAGGGGGTGACATGACAGCAGTGTTCCAATATCTCAGGGGCTGCCACAAAGAAGAGGGAGTCAAACTATTCTCCAAAGCACCCGAAGGCAGGACAAGAAGCAATGGATGGAAACTAATCAAGGAGAACCTAGAACTAAGGAGAAATTTCCTGACAGTTAGAACAATTAATCAGTGGAACAACTTGCCTCCAGAAGTTGTGAATCCTCCAACATTGGAGGTTTTAAGGAGAGATTGAAGGGAAGAGGAAGAGGATAATAGAGTTGGAAGGGACCTTGGATATCTTCTAGTCCAACCCCCTGCTTAGGCATATACTATTTCAGACAAATGGAAATAGTATATGCCTAAGCAGGGGGCTGGACTAGAAGATCTCCAAGGTCCCTTCCAACTCTATTATCCTCCTCCCTTCCATTCCATAATATAAAGCTACTTATTTCAAGCTCCAGCAAAACGTTCTCTTATAGGCTGCCAATAATTCACTGGTAGGACAAGCAAGAAATATGTGCAGGGACCACAGTGCATCCTAATGATGGAAAGGGGTACAGGCAGAATGAAATTACAGCCTTGAGGAAAAAGTTAACTCTGTTAATATTTTATACAAAGGTTACCTTAAACCCAGTAGTGGGTTTCATTATTATTTTTTGCCCTTGGAATTGCATTGTAATAGTTCACAGACAAAACCTATACATTTCAGGCAATAAAACATACACGTTTGCCTTCACAGTTGAAAGTAAGTCTCTATGTCCTGAATTTTTTGTTTGCTTTTGGGCAAGAGAGCACCCATGCCGGGGTAACCATTTGTCAGACTACAGCAGCATATTATGGGAAAGTGAGAAACTATTGGAGGGGGGGGAGTGTTAATAGAAAGAGTTAATGTGCCTTGAGTCCTGGACCCTTAAATAGGCCCTCATGGAATGAATGACACTGGGACGCAAAATAAAGTAAAATATAACTCTAAACTTGTCAGCTATGAAAGATTCATTTTATCATCCCCGGCAGTGGTGGGATTCAAATATTTTTACTACTGGTTCTCTCGACATGGCTTGGTAGGCGTGGCATGGCTTAGCTGGCATGGCAGGGGAAGGATACTGTAAAATCTCCATTCCTACCCCACTCCAGGGGAAGGTTACTGGAAAATCCCCATTTCCTCCTGATCAGCTGGGACTCGGGAGGCAGAGACTAGATGGGGGCGGGGCCAGTCAGAGATGGTATTTACCGGTTCTCCGAACTACTCAAAATTTCTGTTGCCGGTTCTCCAGAATTGGTCAGAACCTGCTAAATGCCACCTCTGATCCATGCTGCAAAAATGTATTATGATTGATTTAGAGGTAGAGGAGAAAGTTCTAACTGATACAGAAGAAGGCGTTTCATGTATTTATTTTGTCTCTTTTCTCCCCTGCTAATAGTGCCAAGCCAACTGATTTTGACTTCCTAAAAGTAATTGGCAAAGGAAGCTTTGGGAAAGTAAGTAATCGTGTTTGAGAAATGTTCTTGTGGACCCCTTGTTGATCCAAATGGCTTTTCATTCATAGCTTTCAACCTTTGGGAATTAATGTAGCATTTGCACGTGCTATTTTCCCAGTCCGAATAGTCCAATCATAAGGGACAGTGAGGTGGATCCCTTAGGCCATATATTTTGTATGCGTGAAACATAGTAACTTCTTGATTATTTATTCATAAGAAATGCTTACTATTAAATTATTCCTTGCAAAGCAGGGCAGAAAGTGCTTCTGGGAATTTTTTTTCCTTCAGTAATAAAATAAACCAATTTTAACTCACAACACCTAGAGCTGTATGAACAGTATGTAAACGTAAAAAATAATGAGTGTGAATGGGCAGGAATATAATTTATTTTTCAACTACTCATAGAAAATTGCCTTAAGCCAAACTTGTTTCCATATTTACAAAAAAAAGCAGTGAATTTGCTTCTGCTAGTAATGATTATGATGATTGGCATTTCAGTGAAGCTGTTCCATATAACTAGGCACAAAGCACTATTTGAGGCTCCTAATCTTTCAAATTGCCACTATATTAAGGGAAATTCAGATGAGAGTATATCTTTAAAGCATCAAAGAATTTCAAAATGTCTAGAAATGCATTTCTTGGTTCATCCTTGTATATTATTTGCAATGGTGTGTAAATGCCTTACCAATCATTTTTGAAGGACATGTTCTTATTATGTTGCTTCTCTCATCCCTAGATGATGAAATTGCCTAAAGACATCTTTCATTTGCTTACTTATTTATTAAATTTATTTGCCAATAAGGATGGGACACAATAAGGGTGGAACTCAAACAATTAGTAATTTTAAAAGGTAAAAGATAGCTATGTGTGTGTGTGTGTGTGTGTGTGTGTGTGTGTTTGTATCAAAGGTGGGTTGCTCCCGGTTTGGCCCAGATCGGGTGAACTCGTAGTGGCGGTGGTGGGAGGCTCCGCCCCGACGCTTCTAAAACATTAATTGTTTCTATCCCAGCCATCTTAAGCTGATCTACCATCATAATAAAGATTTGATTTGAAAAAAGGATCAAATTCTATTTGGCTCAGGACTGCAAAAAGCAGGAAAGATCCATAAGCACAATAACACTGAGAACTTTCTGGTTTAAGATCCTTTTCTCTGTATTTCAAATCAGCTCTTCTGATATCTCAGACAGGCGTTTTTGGAATGGTGGTGACGGTGTTTGACCTAGACATTTCAATCGTCTATTTCTCTGAGAATATTATTGATCTCCTAGAAGATCAATACTCCAGTGAAATGATTTTATTGTTGCTGCCAGCTTGGGTTCACTGAGATTATTATCAGTGGTCTGATAGCATCTTTTCTGGCTAATGAAATGTATTAAAAGGCATAAGCTTTCATGAGTAGCAGTTCATTTCATCAGATGCATCTCACAAAAGCTTATGCCTTTTAATAAAATTTGTTAGAAAAGGTGCTACCAGACTGCTGATTTTTGTTTTTTGCCACAAGAGACTAACTCAGCTTTCCTCCTACAATGTCTATCAGATTACTCCAGTTTCCCACTTTCTGCCCAGAAAGGAGCTTCAATTACCCTTGCAAGAGGCCTGGGTGAAGAGCTAAGTCTTCACGGTTCTTTGAAACACCAATAGGGTAAAGGCCATCCAGATCTTGGGTAGAACCTTGTTCCAGAGGGCAGCACTGCTACAGAGAAGATGCACTCCTGGGATCTCAATAGATTGTATTGTTTAATCAAGGAATCCAGACCATCAGTGTTCATACTAATTCTGGACCAACTGAAGCTTCTATATGGTCCTCAAGGACAGCCTCGTGTAGAGTATATTGCGGTAGTCAAGCTGCAAGGTGAACAGGTTGTGAGAGATTATCCGAAATACTTCCCAATCTAGGAAACAGCAGAGCTGGCCCAGGTAGCATACCAGATGAAGGTATGCAAAGGCATTGGGCTGACATAGTTATAGTTCCATATTAAAAGTCCAATTTCTTAAATTCCATTTAGAAATTCCAGAGAATTTATTTTACTTTTTAAAATGAATATCTCAATTTAGCCTGTCTTATTGAAAACAATAAGCATTAATAAATGGAATAGATTAACCAGTCATAGGTTACTGTTATTTTCCCAGATTATAATCTCAAATATTTTCAATTAAGTATTGGGTTTTGCCTCCAATTTTTTGTTACAGTGGAAGCTTCTTGATCTCTCATTTCTATTGCAGGTCCTTTTGTCCAAACACAAGTCTGATGGAAGATTCTATGCTATAAAAGTTTTGCAGAAAAAGTCCATCCTTAAGAAAAAAGAGGTAGGTTTGAAACGTATCGTATTTTGTTTACATTGAGTACAGAATATTTTGCCACTTCTGCCTTCCCCTATAGTATGATATTTTTTTAACCAAATGAAAGATACTGATTATATTTTAGCATGTGCAACAGTCATGTTGGTAGACATATAAAATGTATGTTTGCATGTGTATATTTCTACAAAGAATTTAGTAGCAATATATGATAATAGTTTCTAGGCTTTAGGAACTATTTTATGCTACTGTCTTCTGATCCAGTTAGGAACTTGATCTATCCATCAAGTCTATCGTGCATAAGAAAACTCTTGCATTTGTTACTGGAATGATCCCTCATGCTCTTATGCTACCATCCAGTGATAGTCATTGTAACAGAGGTGGTATTTTTGAATCCCACCACTGCATTGTAAGCAACACCCACCACCCACCCTCGAAAAAAATCCAACAACCACTGAAAACCAGATTTGCCCTCCACTTCCTTCTTAACCCTCCATAGCAGAAAGAACGGACTTTCCTGTATGCTTTTCTTCTGTTCTGTTTCTAAGGCACTGTAGTAAAGGTGATAACAAAATGGAGGAAAAGTGAGCTGTGCATACAGAACCTTATGAATAGTTGGCAGATTGCACACAATACTTGGCTTGAAAGCCATGTCATTTGCATGCCTTTAGTGGATTCTTCTAATATATTCCATTTATAACAAAAAAGAAAGAAAAAAGCCATAGAAGGTATACTACATTAACTCTTTCTTCCTTTCTACGGTCTCTTTAAAAAAAAAACACCACTCTGCTAAAATGCTATTTGACAGAAAATAGCAAGAAAAACCTTTGAGTGATCCCTCCTTCAAATCTTCTCCAATTTCTGTAATTCTTTTTGCTATATCTTTAAAAAAACAACAACCCTAACTTGCATATTTGCATCTTTGTCCTTCTTGGCTCTTGATAGCAAAACCACATAATGGCAGAACGTAATGTGCTCCTGAAGAATGTGAAACATCCTTTCCTTGTGGGGCTCCACTATTCTTTCCAGACCAAGGAGAAACTCTACTTTGTACTGGATTATGTAAACGGAGGAGAGGCAAGTATCTGTCGGTGCTGTTTTTCAAAATCCTAGCATCATTGGAAGATTTCATTTACAATCTAAACTACATTGTCATGTTCTCCTTCACTCCTATGAATGATTCAGTGCATGACTGGATGATAACTGAATCAACCTTGGACAGAAGACTAAAACTGAAGGTAGTCCTTGACTTACAACCTTAATTGAGCCTGGAATTATGGTCATAAATTGTGACGGCCATAAAACAGGTCACCAACTTTTGCTTCCTTTTTCGTAGCAGTCATAAAATGAACATGGTGGCCATGAAGCAAACACTGCAGTCATCAAACAAATGCTGTGGTCATTAAGTGACTCTAATGTTCACTATAGGGTGTTTTTGCCAAAACCATGAAATAAATGTCAGTTTTCATCAAAAACGTCGCAAATCCTGATTGGAGAGAAACAATTTAAAACTAATCCAAAATAAAAAAAATGTGGAAACCAATTCAAACATTCCCATTTGTGGAGAAAGCAAATCAAGGGCTTTCACAATGTGCATTTTCATTATCATCCATACAACAAACTTTGCGTTAAGTTTTGCATTTTTTTTCTTATTGGGAAATTGAGTGTAGAACATGATGCCTGATGCATTAGTGTAGAAAAAACATAAGCCCATCTAATCCAGCAGTCTGTCCCATAGTGGCCTACCAACTGCAAAAGGAAGTCCATTAATCTCACAACAGATGACTGAGACAATTACACTGCTATCAGGGCTAACAGCCATGGATCACCATAAAGGTCTACATCTTTGTAGAGTTGGAATTCATTGTTGGAATGTATGCACATGACTGCACGACGCTGAAAATAGCCATAAATGGGGACTGGTTGCCAAGCACCCAAAATGCAGTCACGTGATTGCAAGAGATAGTGGCTGTCAGACATTCAAAACCAGGTTGTAAGTATCTTTGGGGGAGTCTGTCATAACATCAAAAGGTCACCAAGCGATCCGGTCATAAGTCGAGAACTACCTTTATAAAATACTGGAGCAGTTTCTTATGAAATTGTGTTAAAATTAGACAATGATCTGTTTACATAACTGTGATTGCATAAATAATATTTAGCATTATTATTTACAACAAATGCATATTATTTCCCATGTCAAAGCATCTTGAAACAGTTTACAATGAAAACAACAACCAAACTCATAATAAAGAATGCATTAAAATTGCAGCCGTCAAGGTAGAATGGTTAAAGTGCTGGACTAGGAATTAGGCTCTAGTCTTCCCCTTGATGAATATTGATACTCCCCAAGATATTAAAAGTTACTAATGAAAGCAAAATCAATTCATTTAAAAGTGGGGAAAATAATTCTTCCAACTTTCCAAGTGGGAATGCCTAAATGAAACTGCTAAATTTGTTTCAGCAGGGTGTATGATACTGGACCCAGACTGTTGGGGACAATATGCTGACTATAAACTGCTTAGAGAGGGTTGTAAAACACTATGAAGTGATCAGGGGTGAAATCTACTTACCTTTGCTACCAGTTCGCAAATGTGAGTGTGCGCTTTCCACCTCCGCACATGCGCGGGACCTTCCATGCATGCACAGAGCATCAAAAATGGATGTGATGATGTCCGGGCAGGTGGGTGGAGCCTTCTATCGAGGGTGCCTGCAAAGGTAAGTGAACAGGAAGGGGGGGAATCCGCTGTGCCAAGTTATTTAGATTAGCTAGAAAGCAGGAAATCTTTCTTTCTAGCTAATACAAATCGTGCATCACAGAAATACCAGTTCGCCCGAACTGGTAGCATTGTTTTACTACCGGTTTGGGCGAACCAGTCCGAACCAGTAGCATTTCACCCCTGGAAGTTGTATATAAGTCTAAGTGCTATTGCTATCTCTTGATTCTATTAAATAAAAAGAGGGTTTATGAAACATTATGCTCCTTTCCTAAGTTTTTATCTGTCTGTTTCTAGTTATTCTTCCACCTACAAAGGGAGCGCTGTTTCCGTGAACCTCGAGCTCGCTTCTATGCAGCAGAAATGGCCAGTGCGGTTGGCTACCTTCACTCACTGAATATCATATACAGGTAAATTATGTTGGGCATCAGAGCAGGTAGTGATCCTATGGATTGCTGCAAAACATATCAACATGTGAATTAACAGAATAGGTAGGTTTGGCTGCTTGTGAGCAAAATAAAATGGGGCTAGTTTCTCTGAGATTTTGGCATTTATTTAGAAATATATTTGTCCTAGAAAAGCCCCAAAGACCCGCTGACAAATCCAAGTGTTACATTATTGGATATCTAAGAACATGCCATTCAGAGCCAGTTTAGAATAGTGGTTAAGGCATCAGACCAGAATCTGGAAGTCTGGGAGTTCTAGTCCTGTCTTAGGCATGGAACCAGCTTAGTGACCTTGGGGTAGTGACTGTCTCAGTTCAAGGAAGAAGGAAATGACAAACCACTTCTGAAATCTTGCCAAAAACCCAATGGGACTTGTCTAGGCAATTGCCAAGAATAAAAATCTGACAGAGAGGGAGAAAGAGAGAGACAAAGAGACTATCACTTTACCACAAGATGGACATCTGAGTCAATTGAAATCATTAGTTGAAAATGATAATTTGGAACTTACCAATCATTTTAACATTATCTTCCCCAGCTTGGTATCCCTTCAGATGATGTGATTATGTTGCATAGGAATTATGGGAACTGAAGTCTAGCATATTGAAAAAATACATTAAGGATGTCCTCAAGAAGTTTGAAAGCTAGAATAGGCTCCCTTAAGGTTTCTTTGTTGCACCACTGCATTTGGGATGGCTGAATGGAAATCTATATGTTGCTGCAAGAGATATGGATCTGTTTTCTGTCTATCCCTCTTGTACCATATAAACATCAATTCCTTTCTCTCCTTTTTTTTAAAAAAGGGACTTGAAACCAGAAAATATTCTTTTGGATTCTCAGGTATGTTTAGTGTTGGCATGTGGAGAAAATTACAATTGTAATTTACAATTGTCATTGTTAAGAGCGACCAGGTTTAATAATGTCTAACAATTACCTCCTGTAGTTTCCAGTAGTTTATGATGAAACATTTGCATGCCGTGTCAAGTATGAGAGATATATAAAAGGATGCCACGTGTGAGAAGTGACTTGTGAAATGGTGGCCCAGGCTTTCCCCAGTTACTGCTTCTGAGTTGTGGTGGAGGCTGCTAGTTTTTATTAACTAATATTTTGCTAGTAGACTTCTGCTCAGGACCCACAGCCTGGGTTATGTTTTGATAAAAATATTACTAAAAGAACAAAGGAAAATATTACCTGCTCCAGAATAGAAAAGCCTATTTGTTTTGTTGTCTATTTTGAAATACACCAAGAAGACTGAAATTTCTCTCTAATCCTTCAGGGTCACATTGTTCTGACAGATTTTGGACTTTGCAAAGAAGGAATGGAGCCAGAAGAAACAACATCTACTTTTTGTGGCACACCAGAAGTATGATATAGTGTTTCTTAATTTGTTTACTTTCAGGAACCTTCCCTACTTTTAAAAATTATGGAGGATTCCAAAAGAGCTTGTGTCTATGGGTTATATTTATTTATATTTATTCTATCAAAAATAAAAATTGATGCATGTAGAATATTTATTTATTGAAGCATGTAAATTAATACTGTTTCCCCAAAATATGAAATACCCCCCAAATAAGCCCCAGCCTGGGTTTTTACATGTGCACCTAATATAAGCCCTACCCTAAAAATAAGCCCTAGTGAAGGGGGGGTTGGCATGACCAGCATAGGAGCCAGTGAATGCAAGTGGGTTGACTGTATTTGGCAGTAGTTGCAGCTATGTAGCACAGGTGAACTGAGTACCTGTGCAAGCAGCAGGTGGAAGCAGAGGCAGAGGGAGGCAGGCAATCCAGATGCACTGCGTGGGCTGTGGCAAAGCCAAGCAGCGGGTGGCTGGAGCAGTGGGTGACTGTGGGTGGCTTGTCTTTGCATGGCAACACTGGCAGCAGGCAGAGGCAGAGGCATGCGGGAAGGGCAGGTGATATGGTCTTGCTGCGTAGGCTGCAGGAAAACTGAGCAGTAGTGGGCCAGAGCAACAGCCAGCCACAGGAAGCTCATCTTTGCATCTCTCAGATTGCCTGCAGTCCATGTGGCACATTGGGATCACCTGCCTTCTGCTCCACGCTTTCTGCTCTACGCAGCCCCAGAGTGCGCCAAACAAGGGACCGGAGGGCTGCCGGATACCGTCAGTCCCCGTGTGCTTGCTGGCTCTTGTATGTGCACCAGGAGGCAGGGCGCCTAGCCAGGCTCATCACCCTTAAAGCATGTTTACCCCCAAATAATCCCTAGTGCTTATTTTGAGGCCCAAAAGAAAATAAGACTGGGTCTTATTTTGGGGGGGGGGAAACATGGTAGTATTCAAGCCATTAGATATTAACATTAATTTTAAAAAGTATATGAAAAACTCATATTTTTTACAAATAAAAAATAACGAGAAGAGAGGCATTGTTTAAAAATTTTGCAAATATCTTCAAATTTTTATCTCTCTGAGGGGGTCTTGGGGAGGTCCTCAGGACAAACTTTAAGAAATACTTGTATAGATGAATCATTACCACTTAAATAAATACGTTTTCTTATTACTTCCAATAAAGAAAATAAATTTGGCTTTTGTAAAAGTAATTGCAATCCTTTGTCCGGTGTTTTGTATATATAATGACATATTATTATTATTATTATTATTATTATTATTATTATTATTATTATTATTATTATTAAAAATTTTACATATTTAACAGTATTTGGCCCCAGAAGTACTTAAAAAGCAGCCTTATGACCGAACTGTTGACTGGTGGTGCCTTGGAGCCGTGCTTTATGAAATGCTATTTGGCTTGGTAAGTTTTACTTCTGAAGTGGAGGCTAACATGACCTGGGAATGGCTTTTCATTCTAATGTATAAACAAAGCTGATTTCTTTGGACAAAGAGACAAGAAATATCATCATTGGGAGGCAATATCAAAGCTTATCAGTTGTCTTAATTAGAATGGCAATATTGGAAAATATATATGATGCTCAATTCCATAGCACGCTATTTCTCAATCTTAGAAGTTTAAGATGTCTGGACTTCAACTTCCAGGATTCTCTAAGCAACCTAGCTAGAGAATTCTGGGAGTTGAAGTCCACACATCTTCATGTTGCCAAGGTTGAGAAATGCTGCCTTAGAGTGTTATTAGAACCTTATCTCGTGTTGCTTATCCCTGTACGCTAGTATAATTAGCCAAGTTTATCATATTCCAGTATAGGTGGAATTTGGATAACAGTGTCTTCAAATCATTTGTCAGGTGCTCAATTGATCAATTAATTAAAGTGTGCCTGAGTTCTTGCATATGTTAAGTCTATCAGCATATCAGCCATGCAGATGATTGTATGTTTGGAAGCAGGATTATATGAATACAACTGAACTGATTGTGGAGCACACACACTTAATCTTTCCTCAGCTGTTCTTTAGGGCTATCAAAGCTAAACTGAACATATAGTTTTTGTGCTTTTCCTGTAAACGTTTGCTGCCATCTAGTGGTTGCCCTACATTTTTCACCTACAATGAAAATAGAATGGAATGGAATGGAATAGAATGGGATGGGATAGAATAGAATAGAATAGAGAAAAGGAATAGGAATAGAATAGAATAGAATTTGGAAGGGACCTTGGAGGTCTTCTAGTCCAACACCCTACTTAGGCAAGAAACCCTATACTATTTCAGACAAATATGATAGTCCAAGTTTTGAATTGTTCATTCAGTAATTTATTTTAAACAAACTATAATAGCATACATTTCTTCCATTGAACTTATACAAGAAACAGCATGAATTGCATATTATCTAAACATGATACAAATTTACATTGTACTTTATGCTAATGGCCTTTTCCTATTTTCATTGTCAGCCTCCATTTTACAGCCGGGATATGTCACAGATGTATGAGAATATCCTGCACAAACCACTTCAGATTCAAGGAACCAAGACGATAGCAGCTTGTGATATCCTACAAGGACTTCTTCATAAAGATCAGAAGAAGAGGCTTGGAGCCAAGACCGATTTTGTATGTGATAACTGCTTATTCTTGGAACCGTAGGGATCTTGTCCTGCTAAAAACTTGATCCTACTTTTAAATCTGTAACAGTGTGTGTGAGATTTAACAACGCTTTGTACTATTTTTGTTATTTACTGTGTCCCATCACTGCTACTCCTTTAGCACTATCTTCACTTTCATCCAAGCACAATTTTTTTATTTTTTATAATATATACTTTCTGCATTTTGGAACGCTACAAATATAATTTGTTGCTTAATAAATATGCAATACAAACAGCTTAAATAATTAAACAATTTGGAATTTAAGAAGTGCAAAGAGCAGATTAGATTGGGCTATATATTCAGTAGATTTATGGAAACTTTCATATTTTGCTATATCAATTTTAAGGGTGGGCATACAGTATACAGAACAAGGAAAACTAATGGTCATTTCCATTGCACACTTAAATGTACTTCTGCATCTACATTTATATCTCAGTGCACTTTTTAGCACAATTTTGTACATTATGCTGCTTCTTAAATTATTGTTAATATACTGTTTGAGAGAGTGTGCAAAGAGTTAAATGTGTGCTCAGAAAGTTGTGCCACTTTTAAAGTAAAGAATTTAGGGTGGTGTTAGAAGGTGAAGCTTATGAAATCCCTAAAGAATTCTGAGTCATCGAGGTGATTAGTTCCAACTGCTTGTATGTTAGGTTGTGCTGCAGACACAAGTTGGGTGTCCTGATTGCCTCAATGGCCCTTTGTGAGCTCCTGGACCTTAGGGCTGATGAGAGACAGTTTCAAGAAATACCTTTTAGGATGATTTCAACTTCCATTACCTAAAAAAGAGTGTAAGTCCCTACCCTCCAGTAAATTATAGCTCTGACATATAGATAGATAGATAGATGGATGGATGGATGGATGGATGGATGGATGGATGGATGGATGGATGGATGGATGGATAGATAGATAGATAGATAGATAGATAGATAGATAGATAGATAGATAGATAGATAGATAGATAGATAGATAGATGATAGATAGATAGATATTTGATCTGGTACATAGATAAGATATTTGATCTGGTCTTTATTTTATCATGATTAGATCACTTTCTATTCAGACTGAGAATTTTGGTTTTCCTAGACCTCCGCCAAAGCAAGGAACCTATTAGAATGGTCCATCTTAGGAGTCTGTTAGAATCTGGGAGTTACCAGAAGGATGGGGATTTGAAGGGATTGAGGGTTGGGAATTGACTGGGGATTTTCCTGACAATTTGGAAGCCTTGAGCTTTTGCTTCATCATACATCTTTGCAATACAGAGACAGAATACTTGATGAGAGGGCACTTCTGTGGTTTCTCTAGAGGTCTGACTTTTTGATAACCTATGGGAGGAACGCTGACAGCTTGCTGTCCTTATTGTTACTGAGTAGGCTTGAGCCTGAATTCATTCCAGGGTTTAATTGTGTACACATTTAGTACAATTAGCCTCTGTATAACAATTTACAATTGTTTACAATTGTTTATCTTTACAATTAACAAACATATTTTAGGAAACTATTTACGGTAAGTAAATTTAGATCAATGATTCATTGCAGCTAGGTATAAACATAAGCACAGCACAGTTTTGGAAACCCTTCTGGCAAATAACAGCTCAACTTTATTTTACTTTTTTTACAGCTTGAAATAAAAAACCATATGTTCTTCGCTCCAATAAACTGGGATGATTTGTATAATAAGAAGATCACTCCTCCATTTGATCCTAATGTAGTAAGTGGTTTATTATGCTGTAAGCAATCTTTGTGCAATTGTGAAGAAATATTAGAAAAAGCTAACCATTCTGGATGCTTTCAGGGATTATGGATCTACATTTTATAATTTGTTATGGATTTTCCTGACATGTGAAATAGTGAGCCAATTCACATGATTTACATTTTGTCTTGGCATACTGCAATTTGCCTTTAAAGAAAAACTGGAAATTGTTGTTAGGTAAAGGATGGCTTGGAGAAATCACAGTTTATTCAGTTTGCCTATTAGAACTAATTAAAAATCTAATTACACATGTGCTAAATGTATGTTTCAGAAAAAAATGTACTTAATAGTAGAATCAAACAAATAGTAATCTTTTAATTTCTGCAAGATTCCCCAAGTCACTGTGAATGAGTTGGGAAGCAATATAAATTTTCTTAATAAATAAATAGAACAAAAAAATAGCTTCCTTTTCTCTATTGGATCCCTTCCCCTCTACCAGTGAATGGAAAATAATTGGAACATCTCTCCCCAGACAAATAACCCAGGGACTTTCTCTCACTTTGTCTCAGAAACATGATATGTAATTAGGAATGTTTGACTGACTTGAAGGTGCTTGATGTGAAAAGAAAAAAAGTAACATAACCTAACATAAACTCAATTCAGTATAAGGGAGAACAGCAAGTCAAAGTTGAACGGACTAGTAGAATTCAGCATAATCCCAAAACATGTGCTATGTTTGTCTCCTTTTACACCCTCTGGTTTAAGACTGACTATTTACTTTATTGTTGCTATTGCCTGAAACTTAAAAAATATTGTTCTTTTTTAAGGCTGGGCCAGCTGATCTACGACATTTTGACCCAGAATTCACTCAGGAAACTGTTCCCAATTCCCTCATTCAAACTCCTGATTTAGCTACCAGCAGTTCCAGTGCAACAAATGCTTTCCTGGGTTTTTCTTATGCACCAAATGATGACGATTAAAGCATCTCATGTAAACAAGACTTGTGAAATCCAGGTTTAGCTCATTATTTAAATAAGAGGAAGACGTCATATGTCTAATTTCTAACTGGAAAAGAACCAACTTTGCAACTTTGACATACAGAGACTTACAATGTGAATGTTCCTCTTCCTGAACATTGCCAATCACGGTAATTAAAATAACTTTATTTATAGAGACATGAACAAATTTATTGATACATCCTTTTACCAAATGGATGAGAGCCTAAAAGAATGCAAGATGCTTAAAAAAGATTTATTGTATTCTAAATAACTAATTATTTTGTATTCACTTGTTTTAAGTTGGGGGCACTACGAATTCAAACTAGTTGAATTTTCTTGCAACATTATTCTAGATTTTATGGTTCAAGCATTTTTGATTGCAATTTGCTTTTCATTGTGTATGCTCTTGAATAACTCTTTTGAGTTAGTCAGAATAGCTGTAACTACCTCTCCTTGACTCCAATCCTCATAGCTAGTCCTTCTACTGGTATGAAATTAGCATGGCATTTGTATTCATTCTTCTCAAATCATTTGACACCTCCAGGCTTTTTGTCAGGTTTCAGGTATTTTTAGTTTTGAATGCACTGCAACAAAATGTAATCGGTGGAAACAGCAAGCCATCCCATTATACAGTCTACTGGATTCCAAGTCTTATTGTTTTAGCCTGGAAATATTCCAGTGATCTCTGTTTATATATATATTTTTAATAATCTTGCTTAGTTGTTTCTGTTTATTTGAAAATTAAACTCTGATAATAACTACCTCTTAACAGCACAGATCCAAAAGAAGTCAATGGATTTATTTTTAAGAACCATAAAGAAAAACAAACTGCCTAAACAAATCTGTTAAGCCCAAAATTGTATTAATGAATATGTAAAAATAAAGTCTCCATGTAGAATTTTATGGACACAATATATAATTTTTTTGGCAACAATATGTAAATTGTTTCAAACACAGGCAAAGTTGACCTTGTGATTTTTATGAATAAAAAAGGGAATGTTACAATGTTGTTATGCCAGTAGACTATGTAGTCTCATTTTTTAAAAAAGATTTAGAACAAACGATCTATTCTATGTCATGTTGTTTTCAGTCACTCTGTATGTACCACGTTAAATAATTTTGAGTTATGCATTCCTCTTTCATCGTTTATAAAGTGAATAGCTATTCACACAAAACATAACTACTTGCCTAGCCAAGATCTTTAAGAAAATAACATATACCGACTATCTGTATAAACTTTTTAAAGCTGCAGCCTACTCCATAAGATACTTGGAGAGCAAGTAGTGTGAGGATTTTTTTAGACTGAAGTCTGTTCAAAAACTCACACTGACTGGATTCAGACCTTAGAGTTTAGAAATCACTGTGATTAGATTCAATTGTCAAATACAGCCATTCAAATTCTGTTTTAGTGAAAAGAATGGACCAAACCTCTGTGTGTGTGTGTGTGAGAGGGACGGAGGGAGGGAGGGAGGGAGAATATGACTATGAAAGGGAATAATAAAAGAGGAGATGCATTTTTTAAAAATGAAATGCAGAAGGTGAAGATAATCTAATACCCAAGCCATCTGCTGGGTATGACACGGTCATTCTTCCATTAGTGTATTTGATTAACACATAGAGAAATGGCTCCCCCTTTTCCTTTTTCTTTGTCATCAAGGCAGTGACAGAAGCGCCAGATTGATTCACATGATAGTCTCTGCTGAATTCTGTGTTTTATTGCTATATTATAACAGCAGAGTATCTTCCTACTGCCACTTATTTATTCTAATAAAATGTTTAAGACATAATAAAAAGTATAATATATTTGATATATATATAGGTAATGTTTGTCTAATTTATTTGTAGACAGAATGATGAAACAATCATTTATTCAGTGACCGTTCAAACTTGTGACATCACTGAACAAGTAGAAATGACCTGACCTTGTGGTTATGGATGTAGTCATATAATCACGATCTGCAACTTTCCCTGTGAATTTCCCACAAACAAAGGCAATGGAGAAACCTGCAGGAAATCATAGTTTTGAGGTCCTTGCTTAACATTTGTGTTGTCCTCATTTAACAATGGCAACTGGAACTGACATTACCAGGTGATGCAGTAATGTGGTTTTTAACATATGATCATGTTGCTTAATGTAGGAGTTTCCAGTTCTAGTTAGCATCATTATACCAGGATCACCTGTATGCCCATTTTAAAATATACCTAAGGGAAACAACATAAAATTCCTAACAGAAACTTTTCTGCCCTGACATCTGTGTCTTATCATAGTGGGATTTTATAGTTTATAAGCCTTCACCAATCCATCAGTTAGGTCAAGATTTGTTCTTCTATGAGGTACTAATTAGGAAAGGTTGGCAATAATTTAGACTATAAATATTGGCTAGAATTCAAGTGAAGACTCTTGCGGGGTCTTTGGACTGCAAGGAGATCAAATCAGTGGATCCTAAAGGAAAGCAACCCTGACTCTTCTTTGAAAGGACAAATGCTGAAGATGAACCCCAAATATTTTGGCCACTAAATGAGAAGTGATGACTCATTGGAAAAGACTCTTGAGTTGGGAAAGATTGAAGGCAAAAAGAGAAGGCGATGGCAGAGGATGAGATGGTTAGATAGTATCATTGATGGCACTGAACATGAATTTGGGTGAAGTCCAGGAGATAGTAAAGAACAGGGGAGCCTGGTGTGCTCTGGTCCATGGAGTCACAAAGAGTTGAACCAGAGGTGGTATTCAGCAGATCCTGAAGAACCGGTAGCGGACATTTTGAGTAGTTTGGAGAACCAGTAAATACCACCTCTGACTGCCCTGCCCCCATCTATTCTCTGCCTCCTGAGTCCCAGCTGATTGGGAGGGAATGGGGATTTTACAGTATCCTTCCCCTGCAATGCCCATCAAGCCACGCCCACAGAACCAGTTGTAAAAAAACAATTGACTCCTACTACTAAGTTGAACATGACCTAATGACTGAACAAGAATTCAAGAATCAGATCAATTTAATTGGAATCTCTTTAAGATCTAACAAAGGTAAATGCTGTATTTAAATGTACTATTTACTATTTATCATTCTACATGGGGCTGCCCTTGAAGAGTGTTCGAAGACTCCAATTAGTCCAGAATGCAGCCACGCGAGCGATTGTGGGTGCACCAAGGTACACCCACGTTACACCTATCCTCCGCGAGCTGCACTGGCTACCTATTAGTCTCCGAATCCGCTTCAAGGTGCTGGTCGCTACCTATAAAGCCCTACATGGCATCGGACCTGGGTACCTGAGAGACCGCCTTCTGCCGATTACCTCTCTCAGACCAATTAGATCGCACAGGTTGGGTCTCCTCCGGATTCCATCTGCCAGCCAATGTCGGCTGGCGACTCCCCGGGGGAGAGCCTTCTCTGTTGCAGCTCTGGCCCTCTGGAACGAGCTCCCTGTTGAGATCCGGATCCTTACTACCCTCCCGGCCTTCCGCAAAGCCACCAAGTCCTGGCTGTTCCAGCAGGCTGGGGGGAGCTGAGAAGCATCTACCTCCATAGAAATTGTGAATGTTGGTTTTGTTTTTAATATGTTGTCTTTGTTTTGTTCCCCCCTTTCCCTTGTCTTTTGTAAGCCGCCCGGAGTCCTCCGGGAGTGGGCGGCATACAAGACAAATAAATAAATAAATAATAATAATAATAATAATAATAATAATAATAATAATAATTATTATTATAATTATAATGGAAAATAATCAAATTTGTACTCATAATTTGAAGTAAAAGACCATGACACACTGGTAAATAATTTGCTTACTAAACAGATCAGAAGCAAGGTATTCACTGACATGCTATCAACCATGGTTTATAAACTTTAGTACGTGGTTTTTTACTACATGCTACATCCATACAAACCACATTTAACTGTGTCTTCAGATATGTAGGAATATTTCTATATCCATTACTATGGCGGTCAATATTTACACACATATATACACCTATAAAGGACCATATGATTCTTGACATTTAATATGATTGATAAAATTTGAATGATCATTAAGAGAATAAAGATTTCTTGTAGATCATATTGCTACATGGCTTTGTACAAGTGGACAGCAACACTTGTGGTTCTATGTTGTAGAAAACGTAGATTAACAGAGCACCACACATGTGATAACTATTCAACAATTTTTGGGTCCCAACTTTACAAAAATGAACCCTAAAAAATGGAAAATCAAATATTTTTATAAAGGTCAAGAGCTACAGGGTAGGGAATCCTAGGGAAACTAGATCTTATATGTATATGGAGCATATTTTAGGAGCTGGAACAGGGCTGGGAAGACCTTTATTCCAAAGATGGAATGCTGAGGTAATCAGGCAAGTGACTCTGATTGAGGATTGAATTTGTGGTTTCTTACCTTGTTATATTTTCTTTATTAGAGCTGCCATCAGGCTGTCTTGTGAGCTGGTTTCTAGGCTTTGGTTTAAATGGGATTGCAGGGGATTTTGTCCAGGGGCAAGGAGAGTCAATTTGGGTCTGATGGGATTAGGCAAAATAGGAGCTGGGTTTAGCCCCATCATACCTGCAAGACAGAGAGGGAATGACTGCAACCTTCATTTTGTTTATGAAACACTTTTCTAATAATTCTCATGTATTTTTTATTATATATATATACATTTTAAAGATACATATAAGCCTTGAGTTATGATGGCAATTGGGACTGAAATTTCCATCAATAAGTGATGCAGTCATAATGGCAGATGACTGCATCGCTAAGTGATGGCAATCACTGCAGTCCCCATGCCATTGCTAAGTGAGGATCATGGATCATTAAGCAAGCATTTCATTGCAACTTCCTGAAAGGGTTCCAAAAACCAAAGTCAGTGGGGAAGTTGGCAGGTAGTTACAAGTCCCAGGTGACTTGCAAGCGAGCTGGCAGAGAGATGTGGCTACTGCCAACTAGGTGGAAGAGGGTGCCAGCAGGCAAGTGGAGTGTGAGCATAGCAGGATTTGGGGTGGCTACTGCTGGGTGGGAGAGGGTATATGTGGGTTGTTCTTTTCAGTGATCACTGAAATCAGTATTTTTCTGACTAGTTCAGATTAGATTTGTTTTGAAAACAGCCACTGAAATGACTTGCAATTCTGTAACTTGACCTGAAAACCTTGGTTCACACGTTAAACTATAATGAGATTATTCCTTAGTGCAAAATACTTACAGTTCCCACCATACACAAACCATCCTTAATGTTGGTTTGAATGAAACCAATTCATTCAACTAATGTTAGTTATGTGAATGAAGCCAATTGTGGTTTAGTCAAATCATGGTTAAGCAACCTATACATTTATATACATCCACTTTAAGGGAGCAAAATGATACAGAAAAGGATTGCTACCATTTAATAGTTGCTTGATTTTTTTGCAGCCACAATTCAGTGTAGAGAGCACCAGTTTGGTCTAGTGGTTAAGGCACCAGATCTGGAAACTATAAATGTTAGTTCTGGCCTTAGGCATAAAAGCTGGCTGGGTGACTTTGAGTCAGTTACTTTCTCTCTCTCCCTAACCCAACACACGAGGTTGTTGTTGTGGGGAAAATAGGAGGAAGAAGGAATATTAAATATGTTCTCCCCTGGAATTACTTGTAAAATAATAATTTATTTATATAAATAAATATGGATTGATCGAATGCCAGAATCAGGCCAATACAGTCTTTTACGCCTCTTGTTATGGAGCATTTTTCTTAGAAAGCGTAAAGAGCTATAGATTTGCAAGCGAATAAGCCAGGGGGATTAATAGAAATTCTAAATTGTAATTAATATTCTTAATTGCTGCTTGTTCGCGCTAAAGGCGGGGACAGAGAAAACATCTCTCCTCTCGCGATGGTAGACTCTCACAAGCTCCCCCTATTTCCAAGAGTGGAGGATTCCGCCGGGGAAGCCCTCCCCTCTGCAGCAGTTCCAAGTCTGCAAGTCTCTTAACATTCCTGGATCAGATGTCATCAAACCTCTCACTTTTTGTCCCTCCCCCCGACCCCTCCGGAGGTTTACAGCTAAGGCGCGTTCTGCGCACGCGCAGGAAGAGAATCGCGTTGCTAGGGTGGAGTGGCCCTTAGTTACCGCGTGTTGCCGCCGCCGCCGCCACCGAGGTTTCCTAATCGAGGAACCGAGAAAAACATGGTGGCGACTCCGCAGGTAAATGGATTTCCTGGGGAGGGAAAGGACGAGTTAATAATACGGGGGGGGGGGGGACTCCAGTATAAAAACGCTCGTTTGCCGTCCTTGCATCTGTGGTCCATTTACATGGAGGAAAACCGGGCTGGCCTTGAGATACGTACAAGCCCCTCGAGCCGGAGACTCAAACGTCCCTTTTGGGGGGTTGTTGGAAGATGGTTTTTGCAATGCTTGCGCTACCTCAAAGAGGAGGGTCTCCTATTTTTATTCCTTAATTTCTCCTAGTCCCAACCGTTGCATAAGTATTAAAGCAGGGGTCCCCGAACTTGACAACTTTACGACTTGTGGACTTCAACTCCCTCCCTTCTGGGAGTTGAAGTCCACAAGTCGTAAAGTTGCCAAATTTGAAGACCTCTTTATTAAAGTGTGGCTGAGGAACTATCGGCTCCTCCAACTGTTTGCTGCTGGGATGGACCAGCATCGCCAAGGATGCTGGGAACGGTAGTTCAGCAACTTTTGGAAAACAAGAGATTCCTGAATTCAACAGATGCAAAGAGCCGCCTCTTCCTGCCTGGAAAAAAAAAAGGAATTTTTTTTTCATCAGTCCCTTGATGGCGAATATGTGGCAACACTTCCTTAGCAAGGAGCCTCGTTTCTAACATCAGGTTGATGAACAAAAAACCTCATCCAAGAGTCCTTGGACAATTCATTTCTGTAGAAGGTAGGCATGTTGAGTGTCTCTCTAATCCCGTTTTAAAAAATAAATGTTTCTACTAATACCAACACGTTTGTATCCTTATTACTATTCTCCTTCACAACATAGGGATATACCAACAGAGAACATGATAATTTCCCTTTTTGTGTGGACATATAGTCATAATTTTTTTAAGAACAGTAGTTTTTTACTACTGTTGAAGATGGTATTTTTAACGATGGTTTGTTGCAGAACATACACTTATAATGAGGTAGGTTTTTACCCCATGTTAATGCAGAAGCAAAGGGAGCCATTGTGGTTTAGCATTACCTGTAGAATTACCAGATTTCTGAACAGGTTAAATTGTTCACATTGTGAACAATTGTTAAATTGACAATTAGAAAGGGGTAAAGGAGGATACATTATTTAACTTTCTTGGCATCGGAGACAGAAAAAAGTCATTGCTCTATATGAATATGAAATTATTTTTTCTAGTATCAGAAAGACTGGCTTTTGAATGTCAAGAAGGTGCTAGAATAGGTTAGGAGAAAATGGTTGGTGTGTAACTGATTAAAGTTGGGTCAATTTCAGTGAGAACTTGTTACGTTGCAGTGACTAACCTGTATTATAAGACACATCTTTTTTCCTCTAAAAAGAGGCTGAAAATCTGGGTGCGTCTTATACACAGAATACAGCATTTTTTGCCCCCTGAAGCCCTGCCTCTTCACCAAAATGGCCATTCATAGCCTTTTGTAGACTTTCACAGAGCTCCTGGGGGCTGGGCAGGGCAGAAATGAGCAAAAAATGGGCCGTTTTTTGTCCCCCCCCCCCCAGCAGCACTCTATCAGCTTCCATAAGGCTATGCATGCATTTTTTTGACACAAAACGGCCCATTTTTGTGAAAAATGGGCCATTTTTTGCTCTCCCCCCCCTTGCCCCCAGGAGCACTCTGCAAGCCCCCGCAAGGCTATTCATGCCTTTTATTTGAAAAAAGAAGCCCGTTTTTGCGAAAAACGGGCCATTTTGGGGAGGTTTGCAGAGTGAAAAACCTTCCCCCCCCTTTGGAAAGCTGTTTCGTTAGAGTGATTGATGAGTTTTAGGTGCTACAGGTTGTCGGCGATTTTCTTCTCCAGCACATGGATAAATACACCTGGAAACATCTACCTACCTACCTACCTACTCTCTCTCTGCCCCTACCTACCTACTGTATTTATCTCTCTCTCCCTCTATCTACCTATATACCTACCTACCTACTCTCTCTCTCTCTCCCTACCTATCTACTGTATTTATCTCTCTCTATTTTTCTCTCTCTATCCCTCTACCTACCAACTTACCTACTCTCTCTCCCTACTTATATACTGTATTTTTCTCTCTCTCTCTATCCCTCTACCTACCTATCTACACACTCTCTATTTACCTACTGTATTTCTGTCTCTCTATAGTTCTCTCTCTCTATCCCTTTATCTACCAACCTACCTAATCTCTCTTTCCCTAGCTACCTACCTACTGTATTTCTATCTATCTCTATTTCTCTTTCTCTATCCCCCTCTCTCTCGCTCTCTTTTTATCCCTTTATCTACCTAACTACCTAACTAAACTCTCTCTCTCTCCCTACCTACCTACCTACTGTATTTCTCTCCCTCTATCTACCTACCTACTTTTTTAAAAAAATTGCCTCTTCAAAACCTGGGTGCGTCTTATACTCCGAAAAATATGGTTGTTGTTGTTGTTTTTTTAGGGAAGATTGTGCTGCAAAGAAAAGCTGCTCAGGAAGAGATAGTTTGTACAATAGATTCCAGAAAAGTCAAACAATATTTACTTCTTTGAATTAAAGGCTGGTTCAGACTTAATTAGGGCTATCCTAAAAAAGATGCTGTGTCCTAATGTCCTCTTCCTTTTAGAATAGCCCTAATTATGTCTGAACCAGTCTTTAATTCTGTTCCTCAAGGACAGGCATAGATTGATCAATATAATTCCTTCTATTTTTCTAGCTGCAAATGCAGCTACATTGTGGAGTCGTATAGTAATACAATTCATGGTTTTTCACCAAGAATTGTAATCCAGAAAAGATGCTGAGAATTACATAAAAGAGCATACTATTTTCTTTCCTGCAGCTATAATTATCAGAATCTCTTTAAATTTTTTGAAATTGTTTTGTAAATATGCCCTCTATGTACTACTAGTATATATTTGTCCTTGAAGATAATTTTATAACAGTTGTCTATGACTAAATTAATATTTGTTCATTACTTGGTGGAAAAAATGTCTGAAAAAAAATAATATTTAAAGATTTTTTTTCATTATTTGCTTAAAAGGAATTTGGGAGATCCTTTTTTTGCTTTAAACAGAGGAATTATGAATTCTTCATTTCCTGTAAATTATATAGGAATAGGATTTTTTTAAATTAACAAACGTAAAATACACACACACAAAACTTAGACAATTTTTTACCTGGATTAATAGGTGTGGCTTGTAACAGGAATAAGATTATTGGTAAAATATTCATTTTAATTGTCGCTATACGTCCTATGAGTGATAGCTGAATATTTTTCCAATTTTTTAAATCTTTCTTTATTTGTATCACTAATTTATTATAATTATCGTCTTTAATTGTGGAACATTTTGCCGACACCCAGATCTCAAGTATTTCATTTTCTTAGTTATTTGCATTCTGGTTGCTACTTCCAGTTCCTCTTCTTGCTTTTTTGTCATGTTCTTGGTAATCATTTTTGTTTGGTCTTTATTGATCTATTTAGTCCTGCCACTTTGCCATATTCTTCTAATTTTTGAATTAATTTCAGGCTGGATTTTTCACACTCTCTTTCTGTCCTCACCCAACAGGAAAAATTTCAATGGGCAATGAGGATGTATTTCAAATTGAATCCCTAGCATTGGAATTTTGGATATCTTAATTCCCAACCTGCCATTTTTACATCATATGCATACTTGTTCCCTTAATAGCAGGACTTTGAGAGTTCATTATGTAAATATAGTGTTTTTAGGGAGAAAGTATAATTGAAAACATTATGAATGGTAATTACTATTACAGAGGTAGTATTCAGCCAGTTCTCTCTGGTTCGGGCGAAGCTCTGCCCAACTATCCTGACATAATGAGCGAGCACTGTGTATGCGCATAAGGTGGTGTGCATATGGAGAAGCAGCATGTGCGCTCTCATTTGCGAACTGGTAGGGAAGGTAAGTGAATCCCACCGCTGGACTATTAGATGAATTTTCACTTTCATAATTTCATTTATTATTTGTTTGTTGAATTTATATGACTCCTCATCTCAAGAAAGTGACTCTGGGCACCTAATAATATTGTTTTTAGAAATGCTATAAACAAGATAAGAAATTTAATCTTATTTTTTTAAAATACTGTATTTCCCCCAAAATACGACAGGGTCTTATTTTCTTTTTACCTACAAAATATGGCTTGGGCTTTATTATGGGCGGAGGGTTTATTATTTTGGGGTTGCTGGGTGGCTGCTGTCTTGCGAGCGGACTCCCAAAGAGCCGGGCACAGCCTCATGGGCGAATGGCTGTGTTGCACTGTCGCAGTAGCGCAACACAATAGCCATGAAGCGACCACGCTCACGAGCAGCCACCCGGCAAACCCCATTTGCAGCCAGGTACAGAGCCATTCACTGACCTAGGGGTATCGCCAAATGTACAACCTGCAGAGCATACAACCATAGAGCGTGCATACAGAGCGGCCACTGCCGAAAGACTTGGGTTGGAAACCGTGGAAAAAGCTAAGCTGGGATGGCAGCGGCGTAGGTGCCCTGGCTCGGTAATGAGAGCTGGGCCATGCATCATGAGGCTGGGAGGTGGGTGAGCAAGAGCGGAACAGCCTCTGGAACGAACTCCCCGTGGAGATTCGAACCCTCACCACCCTCCAGGCCTTCCGCAAAGCCCTTAAAACCTGGCTATTCTGGCAGGCCTGGGGCTAAAGAGCTTCTGTCCCCCTTCTCGAATGGTATGGTTGTTGTGTGTTTTAAATTGTGTATTGTTTGTTTGTCTTTTTATCCCCTGTTTGTACCTCCTTTCCCTGACTGAGTTGTGAGCCGCCCTGAGTCCCCTTCGGGGAAAAGGGTGGCATATAAATGAAATAAATCCTAATCCTAACCCCCCTCTCCAGCCATGCAGAGCGCCATTCACTGGCATTTAGAAGGCGCCAAGCTGTGGGAGCCGGGCAGCGGCGAACAGGCGCTCACGCGGCTTGGCGATACCCCTAGGTCAGTGAATGGCGCTGTGCCCGGTTGCAAAGGAGGTTTGCTGGGTGGCTGCTCGTGAGCGTGATCGCTTCATGGCGGTCACAGCAGTGCAACACAGCCATTCACCCATGAGGCTGTGCCCGGCTCTTTAGGAGCCCGCTCGCAAGAGAGCAGCCCCCGGCAAACCCCCTCTGGGCACAGCGCTGCTCACCAACCTAGCGGTATCCCGAAGGCGCCAAGCAATGAGATCACCTTTGCGTCCCCCCAGGTTCCCGCGGCTTCGCACCTTCGGGATACTGCTAGGTTGGTGAGTGGCACTCTGCCTGGCCGGAGGTGGGGGGGTTGTCCAGGGGGCTTATATGCGGGGGGGGGGTGTTATATTTTTGCCCACCAGAAAAATGTGGCATGGCTGTATTATGAGGATATGTCATATTTTCGGGGAAACACGGTACTAAGCTAGAGACAATATATATTAACTGATATTTATAACATTGATTTGCTGTTCCTTTGTTTATGTAATTGTACTTTTTTTTAATCTTTAAGATAATTATGGAGGGAGATCTTCGGAATATTATTACCTTCAATGCTTCCAAAAAAGAAATTTTTACTATGAACAGTGGTTATAGGATTTTACAAAAAAAACTTCGTAGTAACTGGAAGATACAGAGGTAGGTGGAATTCATTGTATTTTATGTCTTTTTTGAAATCTGTAATTTGTTCTGATCTATATCTGTTAAATTAATATATATGTCATAAAGTTTTCCTTAAAACATATTGCATTTCTTTTTTGCTTTTTTAAATGGTGGAATGAGATTTCTTGTTTACTTGTTCCTAGCTTAAAAGATGAAATCACTTCAGAGAAACTTTCAGGAGTAAAACTGTGGATTACTGCAGGACCCAGAGAAAAGTTTACAGCTGCTGAAGTATGTGCTAGCATTGAATACATTATCTGTTTATTGTCTAGAGGTTAATTATATCTTAAATATTGAGAAGAACTTAAATATTTATCATAAGATTTATATTTTGGTGGAGAAACAGAAAGGTTCTCTGTGCACATTTTACTATGTACCAAGGAACAGATTGTTTATTAGCTTGTAAATTTCTATCATAAAATTATATGATTAATCTGATCATTTTCTTATTAAAAATAGATACATATTTTAAATGGGAAATGAAAATTTGGAAATATTAAAAGGTATAAATATTACAAGTCATGTAGTATGACTGTCTTAATATTCAAGACTGTCTTAATATTCTTGTTGACTAAGAAAAAAGTATGAAACCATACTTTTTGTATTTATTGTATCAATAAGTTTTTTCTGCTTTTGTTTTCCTTCTCAGTTTGAAGTTCTGAAGAAATATCTAGAAAGTGGTGGGAATATCTTGGTGATGCTGGGAGAAGGTGGTGAATCTCGTTACGATACTAACATCAACTTCTTATTAGAAGAGTTCGGGATCATGGTCAATAATGGTAATAAATTACATGAAAAATGGCTACTTCTACAGTTTTCAAAATGTATCCAAACTCCTAGTTCAAAATAGAAAACAAATTATAACTCAATATCTATTTTGACATCTTTTATATTTTCACATCAAGGCTAATAATAATTGTCTGAAAAAGAAAGGTAAATTTAGTTGTAGTTTTGACAAGGGTTTTTATTCTTAATATCTGTTGATTTTGGAAATAATCCTGTATAAGAACATATAGCTATCTTTATGTGACTTTTTCATTGCATTGATTTTATATTATTTCAATTTATTGTCTGTTTTCTTTTATGTTGTGGTAAACCACTTAGAGAGACAACTGTATGATATACTGTGATGACTCTTCTTAATTGTACATATTTAGTTTTGTATATTAACTACAATTTAATGTTTTGGTTATTTTTTAATGATTTCTATAAGCTGTGAAGAATCTGACTTCAGGCAGTTAGATAAGTTTTAGGAGTGAACGGATGAAACAGATATAGGAAGCGGTAAATAAATGTATTAAATAAATAATATTAAGTTTACATCTGAATATGTCATATTTATTATAGTTGCACTCCTAATAATTGGACAGTATGATTTTTAGTTAAATATATGTTGCTATACTGCCTTTGTTGCTACAGCTATTCCATTTGGTCTGTAACTTTCCTACATATTAAAATATCAGCAGTCTATTCCATTTGCCATATATACATAATATGCTCTAGCAGAATTCTAACAGAAGGCCCTTGGTTTATAGTGAATAGCATGCCAAGCTGCAGTGTACTTGGAATAATAGCAGTGCCCAGAGCATGGAGGCAATAAAAGACAGCTATCACAGTGGACCTACTAAAGAGTGTCCCTGTGCCACTGAACTGCTCTCATTTAGTTTAACTGTGCATTTATATTTTGCTAGGATTGTACATCCACCACTGGCCATAGATTCATGATTTGAAATGGAATTAATTATGCCCATGAAATAGAATCTTTATCTTGAAGCAATGTACTTCAGTAACTATTTGTTTGTCTTTCTTTTAAGATTCTGTGGTGAGAAATGTGTATTATAAATATTTCCATCCTAAAGAAGCGTTGGTGTCTAATGGAGTTTTAAATCGGTAAGTCATTTACCTATTTAATAAATGGATAATAAATCATTTCAGGCAAATTTTATTTAAATCACTGTTGATTTAATCTCAGTTGATTTTTTATTTCTGTCAACAAGGGAAATCAGCAGAGCTGCAGGAAAAACCGTGACTGGGATAATAGATGAAGATACTGGTGGAAATGATTCACAGTAAGTATCCTGTATGCTACATTGTGCATGCCATTTTTTTTAAAGTCAGACCATTTTTATAGGAAAGTATTGTTACAGTATACTGTATCTGGAAATGCACAATGCTGCAATGTTTTAAAATTGGCCATGACATTCTTTGCATCTTTTTTCTAGGGCTCTCACTTTTGTATATCCGTTTGGTGCTACATTAAATGTGATGAAACCTGCAGTGGCTGTTTTGTCTACAGGCTCTGTCTGTTTTCCTCTTAATAGACCCATTTTGGCTTTTTATCCTTACAAGGTACGTTATTGAGTTACAATTTCTGTCCAACTTTAGTTCTTTATGACAACATATTTCCTCTGTATTTTGCCATTTGAAAATACTGTGACATGGTTTCAAACAGAAGGATATTAACAACTACTCTATTCCCTTGCCCCCACCTGGTTTAGCAATTGTTAGAAATAGATAGTGCTATCATTAAAACACTTTAAAGTTGTGGAGGAAATTCCTGCTAGACTGAAAGGAGGTGTTAAGAAGGAGCCAGGTTTAGAGTCTTTGCACTATAGAAAGCAGCATAGATCTAACCAACCCCACAATCCATGAAGCCTTACCTTATCATTATCTAGGGAATGCAGTCAGTCATGTGAGATTCTTCTAACATAGAGGACTAGCAATAACAAAACAATCACTTCATAAACGCATGGCCCAACATAGCAGAACAAACCAATCAGGACTAGATTTAACAGTCTATCTGTATTTAAAAGATAAAGGCCACTTTTTTGAAGACAGCAAGTCCACATTTTGGACAGAGAGGACTGCTGGTTTGAAAGAGGAGTGAAAGTGGCCATTAATTTCAAAATTGAACAGCACTCTCTCAACAGAGGAGGAGTGATATGACATCTTTCACCAGTCTACAACACAGTCCTCTCAGCAGTTCCAAGAAGGGTCCATACTCATTTGCATTACTCTGGTGACCCTAAGGACATAGATAAACCTTCAAGGGGCCTTAATGACTCTCTAAATGAATGCTAATGATGAACTTTCTGCAAGGAATATAAATCCTTCCATTCTCCACCATCCAATCAGAGCCAAAGAAGCTTCTTGGATGAGAAGTGAAAGGTCTTCAAAGAAAAAGAAAACAAGGCCAGTTGCTTCTTTAAAAAGCACCTTTGAAACAATCTGGATGACTGCGAACCTCCATAGACGCAATAACATTTTTATTTGAGACTGTTCAGAAATGGTTCTGATTACTTTTGCCTGACAAAAATACAGTATAGTGATTATAATTATTATTAAAATCTAGACCTAGGTTTCAAGGTCTCAAATGTCATATATTTGCAGTTGACCTGTGTGTGTGTGTGTGTGTGAATGTGAGTGAGGGAGAGGGAGAGAGAGAGAGAGATGCAGTATTATACATTTGTGGGTGTTTAAATGAAGTGAGTGTTGGTGGATTTTGTTTAAACCAAATGTGCCTATTATAGGGCTTTATTTGTTGTCTATTTCTCAAATCAGTTAAAATGAACAAGAAAATATGGAACCTTTGTGTATACTGTGGATTTTTTTATTGGCTCAAGAAAAATAAACTTAAAAGTGGTGCCTTAAATCTTGATTAATCTTTGTTTGCCAACAAAATGATGTTAATTTAAAATAATATCACAATAACCAGAGCAATTGTTCAGATCTCTATGTCGATTAGTGGTTGTCTTCATTTTATCCCCTACATATTATAAAAAATATACCTCACTGTTAAAATGGAATCAACTTAAGCTAAATAGCACGTTTTAGATTTTCCCTTAGATGATGATACTTCATATATGTACTGTCTTACCTTTATTATTTGATAGACTCAAGGTGGCAAATTAGCAGTATTGGGATCATGTCATATGTTCAGTGATCAGTATTTGGAAAAAGAAGAAAATACCAAAATCATGGTGAGTCATTGTTTAATCTTATGTCTTTTCAAATGAAAGATTGGTATTTTTTTCCCCTGAAGCTCAGTGTAACACATCATATTTCAACCAATGCAGGTAGAAAGGTTTGCTGCTTTATCCCTTCCTTCAGACCTTTATTTATTATGTGTTCATGCATGCAAGCATGGATTTATGAGACTTATATACTACTACAATCAAATATATTATATTTTTGGGTTGTTGGTTTTTTTATACACTGATGCTAAGCCAGCCAATGGGGAGAATGCATTTAATGCTGATACAATATTTTTCAGGCAATTCAAGAATTTTTAAACACATAATACTTGATTGCTGGACCAAACACTAATTCACTAATACAATAAAAAGTTTTAAAGCCCATTAAAGGTAATCAAACTTTCACAGAGATAAAGAAAATGAAGGAATTGAATTGTGGGGCCAGGTTTTTAATCATAGTTGTTTAAATGCTTTACAAATGTAAGAAATTTCTATGGTTTCTTAGGAAGTACTTTTCCAGTGGCTTACAACAAATGACATTCACTTAAATCAGATAGATGCAGAAGATCCAGAAGTAAGTATATACTATATGTCTATATATCGATGTACAGAACCTTTATTGCACAAACCATAAGTTGTTATAAAATACTATAAAAATTAAACAAATTTATGAGGCATCATGTAATGGAAATGAGAGACCACTTTTGTCACAAACAGAAATAAATTTGAAGAAGCAATATATAATTGTTTTCAGATAAATATTTAGAATTTAAAATTAGTTTAAAAAATTAGTGCAATATGTCATACTTACATGTGATTTTTCTTTTTAGTGTAATTCTAAGCCTTAAAGAAATTAAGGCTATAGATGTAATGAATAAATTTCAGGTAAAAATATAATTCCTACCGGTAAATTAAAGGAAGATATCAAAGGCTAATTAAAAAAAACATAATAGGTATAGGTGATCAGCTGGACAAATGCCTACATTTACCTCTAACCAAAATTATTTAAAATAAATTATCAGCAGAATCAAAAAGGAGGCTGTAAGAACTACTTAAAGGCATATTGAGGCATATTGTGCAGACCGTAGAATACCACTTAGCAACATTCTGTGAGACAGAGTTAGGCTGAACTGATAATAACAGCTGGAGGATTGAATGGAAATAACAACTCCTGCCGAGCTTTATCCTAGTAGAAGTAATACAAAACAACATGATTCAGCATGTGAATTGTTCCTCCACTGCAGAAGTACAATTTACCCTCAAGCTGAACATGTCAATATCTCCCCTCAGTAACATTGGTGGGAGCACATTAACTTTGATCAAAGAAAACCTCTCCTGAATGTAGGTTTATTACTTGGTTGAAGTATTTTACTGGGGAGAATAGATGAGTAGATTTACTTGGAAACATAGACAAGATTGATAGGTCAATTTGTATGTTAAATCCAGAGGAGTCTATTTAAGAGTGGATAGTACTTATTCAGAGCCCTTGGGAAATCAAAGAATTTTAGTTTCTCATAGAATACCTGGTTCCAAAAAGAATTAAAGTTCTCAATCTGTTTTAGAGAAGCTAGACCAATAGGAAAGAAGAATAACTGAAGCCGGTCAGAAAATATCCAAGTCAGTGCTTCAGTAATATGCCATTGAACTGATTTTACTGTATTAGATTAGATTAGTTGGGAAGGTGGTCCTTTGAAATTGGTTTGTTGTTGTTGTTGTTAGTTACAAAGTTGTGTCTGACCCATCGCGACCCCATGGACAGGCCTTCCTATCCTCTACCATCCTCTGGAATCCATTTAAGACTCCATCCAGCCACCTCATTCTCTGTCGTCCCATTCTTCTTTTGCCTTCAATCTTTCCAAGCATTAGGCTCTTCTCCAGTGAATCCTTCCTTGTATTGTACCCTTTTTGAGAAGAATGACCTCAATTGACCCATCTGAGCTCCAAAGAGAAATTCAGCATGGACCTTGTCCAGAAAAAACTTTGAGCACAACAGTTGCAAATTGAATTTCTTTGAAGAAAAAAAATTCCTTTGAAGAATTCCTAGGGGGGGGGGAGCCGATTTAAGGCTGATTTTGTGGATTTCAAGGTAAAGATAAAGGTTCCCCTTGCACATATGTGCTAGTCATTCTCGACTCTAGGGGGTGGTGCTCATCTCCGTTTCTAAGCCGAAGAGCCAATGCTGTCCGAAGGTCCTGTGGCCAACATGACTAAATGCCAAAGGCGCACAGAACGCTGTTACCTTCCCACCAAAGGTGGTTCTTATTTTTCTACTTCCATTTTTACATACTTTCGAACTGCTAGGTTGGCAGAAGCATGTGCATTAAGGATAACATAATTGGCATGGGGTTGCTTCAGTACTTGAATGACTTAACAAGTTCTATTGGATGATTATTTAATTACAAAAACCATAACTTTTGTTTTAAAATAGTTGATTTCAGACATTTGTCCTCAGCTGGCAGCATAAGTTGGCAACATATTGTTCATAGAGGTCATTTCTTTTCTGGTATAATTCTAAATCTTTAAAATATAGTTGCATCAATTTTCATACATTATGTGTTATTGATATCAGCCTCCCTTAATGTTTTAACAAAAGGCTTTGTAAGTAACTTTGGGGTCCCGATATATCTACAAATTTAAACAATTACGAAGCAAATCTGATGAGATTATACAATCAGGGCAAATTGTCAGAAGACTACTAGAGCATGAACTACTTGTGCAAAAAATACATTTTCTCTCAATAAGAATTCATCTAAACATGTTTAAATTAAAATGTGCCAAGAATCTTGTGGGGTTTATTCCATGTAAGTTTCTAAATGGAAGTATTATCTTGTATTTTGTCATTATTCTATGACATAATGATCTATTTTTTTTTCTGACCCACCTTTAGCCATACCACAAAGGGCAAAAATATGCCTCAAAATGAAATGTTTAATCACATATATGTCCTTTCCTATTTTTTTATACTTAAAATAGGACCACTACACAGGACATGTTTGATAGTTTTAAAACTTTTACAACTTGGAGATTCATGGCACTCCTTATTGAAATGTTATAATTACAATGACCAAAGTTTCAATATTTTGTTATGATCTTTGAACTAATTTAGATTACATTGAAAATATATTGTCAGATTCATAAAAGTATTTGGCCTGGTTAATAACTTGTCACAATTTAAATTAAAAGTTTTATTTAAGCAAAATATATGATTGTGCTTTATTTCAGTGTTCAACGCTCCCCTTTCACTATCACTGTTCCAAGTTGGATTTCACAACAAAAAATAAAATAATTTTACAATCAGTGTTAACATGAGTATATTCTGACCAAAGTATTTTGTTATTTAAAGCAGTTTGTTGTTCAAAAGTTTTGAATTATGAGATGTATTTTCTTATAGTCTAAAGATGGAACAGATTGGTTTTGAATTCAGGTAGTCCTCAAATTACAATCATTTGTTTAGCAACCATTTGAAGGTACCTAGCACTGAAAAAAGTCACTTATAACCAGTCTTTCCACTTAGGACTGTTGCAGCATCCCCACAGTCATGTGATCAAAATTTGGGCGCTTGTCAACCAACATGTAGTTACAATGGTTGCGGTGTCCCAGAGCTATGCAATTTGTCATTTATAACCTTCCCAGCTACCTTTCAGCAAGCATAATCAGTGGGGAGTTTGGATTTACTTCATGACCCTGTGATTCAGTAAAGAACTGCAGGTGATTAAGATCTGTGGGAAAAAATATTGTAGACTTGGGTATCCTTTACTTAACAACTGTCTTGCTTAACAACAGAAATTCTGGTCCCAATTGTGCCTGTAAGTCTAAGATTACTTGCATACTGCTAAATTTAGCATCTTGACTAGAAATTAAAATAGACTTATTTTATATTTATATATCTTAATTGTATATTAGATATGTAAATATATTAACACCCATTTTTTAAAAATACCAGCTGCTACTTTGCTTTATTTTTTCCAGATTTCTGATTATACAATGCTTCCTGATATAGCCACTTTGTCAGAACGTTTACGAGTTTGTCTGCAAGAGGGAGATGAGAATCCACGAGACTTTACAACACTGTTTGATATGTCTATTTACCAACTAGATACTACAGCACTTCCGAAAATTATTAAGTCAGCATCTGAGTGTTTTTGTTATTCTTACAATAATAGCTTATTTTAAAAAAATATAATAACAAATTGGATTTAAATATTGCATGCATTGGCATATAAATCTACAATGTATATATATAATTATGATCTATTTTGGATAGGTGGCAATGATATATAAAAAACACTTAAGAAAGCAAATAAATAAGCCATTAATGGACTTCTATGTATGCACCAGAATGTTTTAAAGTTATAAGAGTTGAGCTACATCAACCCAGATCCAGAAAGAAGAGCAAATAGTAATAGGCTGTGGCCAGGAAAGTTTTTTTTTCTCTTCTGTGCAGAAAATTGTGTTTCCCAGTGGAATTGTGAGAAGAGTACTGGATTTATGGTTGTTGTTCTTGCTGTGCTACTTGTTGTGCTTATATCTATGTTTTTTCAGTGCAACAAGAAACACAGCAATCTCCTTTGTTTATACATCTGCCTAAGAATTAGTTGTACCTTTTTTCAAAACCAAAACTTCTCATTAGCCTGTTTCTTGATACCAGTTTTATTCTAAGAGTTATCATTTCTGGACTATGCCCTTAATATATAACATCCTTTTCCATATTGACCAATAGCACTTCATTGCTCAAGTTCTATATAACTTTCTATTTTTGCATCGGAATTTTTTGAATTTTAGATTTTGATGCAAAAATAGAATGCTTTCTATGGGTAAAAATATTAACATTATGTGAAGTCCACAAGGTTAATTGGAATATAGTCCTAATCAGAGTTCTTTTAAAGTTGCCCCATGCAGTTTTGTAGAACTTACTTCCTAACAATTGTGTTTAGGAGTATACTTAATAATATTATATTCTTAATTAGCAATTTGATGTTTTACATTTATTATCAGATTACGTAATCTAGCTGTATTTTACAGGTCTTATGAACAGCTGAATGTGAAATATGAACCACTTCAGCTAATTCAGCCACAGTTTGAAACACCTTTACCTGCACTCCAGCCAGCAGTGAGTAACAGTGTCATTTGTTGTTGCTACAATAAAATAATTGTATAAGGAAAATAAGTATTTTCATTCTGGATATAAGATTTGATCCATTAGCAAAAAAATAGCCAGAATACATCAGTTAAATTAAGATGTGAGTATCACAAAAGATGGATAGGAGGCACATTATAAGACACTGGAATACCCATAGTAAAGGTGAATCAAGTGTTTGAGGGAAAGGCTAAAATTTCAGATAAAGGCTAACAGAAATAGAGATTTTGAGTAGGTTATAAATAATTACTAAATAATTACTTATTAATTACTTTCTTGTGGATATTAAAATGCTTTGATTAGTATCCTACACCAATATTCCTTTTTTTTAAAAAATAAATAAGGACAAATCAGACATTTTTGTTTCATCTTTTTGCTTATTAGGTTTTTCCACCAGCTTTCAGAGAGTTGCCTCCTCCCAGCCTGGATTTGTTTGATTTGGATGAAACTTTTTCTTCTGAGAAAGCTCGTCTCGCCCAAATAACAAACAAGTGTGAGTAGTTCAAACATTTGTGGTGAGTTTGCTAAGTTAATTTGCAGAATGGTTGAGTACTTCAACAACTTGAATTCTCCACAATGAGCCATGATTTCAAACTAAGGTTCGGCAAATTTGCATCTATAATTTTCTGTTATTTTCTCTAGAAGTGTTAATTTATAAATAGTGAATATAGGGTGTGGGAGGTGTTACACAAATATATCCAAATAACGATTTCTCCATGTATGGGTTTGTGGTAGAAGTAATTTTGACCGGTTATTTTAACTGTTTATTTTAGGGATTCTATATTTTAGGATTGGTATATTTGATACAAAAAGTCCATTTTGAAAATTTTGCAATTGTGGAAGAAAGCATGAGGAACAAAGCCATAAATTCTTGATCAGGAGAGGAGACTTTCCCACAAACGTAGACATAGAAATTCTGTTGTTTACTTTTGGAGGAGGAGTGTCAAACTCATGTCATCACAGCAGCATCACATGACGTATCAGGACTTTCCCCCCCTTTTCTAAAATGGGCATGGGCGTGGCCAGTACGGGCTAGGAGAGTGACAACCCTGTTTTAGAGAGATCAGTAGAGTTGTTAGACCACTTTGGGTTTTTAAGATGTTCAGAAGTATTGTAGCTAGACTACCTATTCAAGATAAATGTGAAATATTGGCAGGTTGTACATCTGTTATTGTATTCAATTTGGCCTTTGGTTTAAAGTACCCTTTTTTAAATTTAGTCCTTAGTTTTAAATCTCTAGCAAAGTGATTTCTAATTCACATAATTTCTTAACATCTATTAAGACTTCATTTTAATTCATTTTTAAATGTAACTGTATCTGTACTATAATTCCCATGATTTTTTAAAATGGAATTATTTTTATAAACTAAATCTGGTTTTGATAGTAAATTATATTTGGTTATGAATTGCTTTTAAAATATGAAAATAAACTGGATTTATGAGACACTAAATGCCTAAATGACTATAGAATAGTGGGACAATATTTCTGTGATAATAGAAAAATCTGTATAATAAAGATAGATTATTGATATTCAGAGAAAACTCATATAAAGTTATAGAAATATATGATTAGTGTTATAAACAAAATAAATAACATTATCCAGTGGGTGTTAGAAACAGAGATCGTCTATTATATGTGGAATTGCCTATTATTACTTGCATGTAATGAATACAACTAAAGAAAATATATTTCATTATGGCATTCCATTAGATCCTCTGGTTTATTTTTCAATTGTACAAATTAATTTGTTCAGCAAACATAAGCAATGTTTTAAAAATAGTTTTCTATGCAAAGTATGAAATATTGTTGATGTTGCTGTCAGTAAGATAATAGTTACAAAATATGTAATAATTTGTCATTATAGCAGAGTCCATAATTTATAAGAGAGTGGCTGAAAATAGATGAAATATATAATTTTTTTTATTGAATTTTATAAAACTTATTTCAAAATGCCTTTCTGCCAAAGTTCAATAGCAATTTTAGCTTACCGATTATTTCTATTATTGCTTATAAGTAGGCCTGTTGCTCAAAGCAACAAATGTGTGAACATTGAATAGAATGACAGATAACACTTAATGTTTTACATGAACCAGTTGCCGTTAACTATCTCTTCCACATACAATTATGCCAATTTTTTTATCAATTATAAAAACAGATGTTTCAAATGACTTTATGCTCTTTAGAAGATGAGGCATTATAAATTATTTACAGAAATAGATACCATGGCTCCATATAAAATTTGCATCTATTTATAGTAATACTTCTTTGTATTTTATTAGGTACTGAAGATGATCTGGAATTCTATGTCAGAAAATGTGGCGATATCCTAGGGGTAACAAATAAACTGCCAAAGGAACAGCAAGATGCCAAGCATATACTGGAGCATATTTTCTTTCAAGTGGTGGAGTTCAAGAAGCTAAATCAAGTAATTATTAAACATTTTTCTTCTAGCCATATATAATGGTTTTACAGGTGGTCCTCATTTAACGACTACTCTTCAGCAACCATTCAAATGTGATTGTGCTAAATGTGTAGTAGTTATCACTAATCCTTGTACTTATAGCTGTCATGTCCCTGTGGTCACATGATCGCAATGTTGGCACCTGGCTTACAGTTATGACTTTAAAGCATCTCATGGTCATAGTAACCAACAATTCTGGTTACTCAGAATATTCTATGTACATTGATTTGACTAGGGAATATTCAGAATTTGAGGCAGTACAGTACAGAAAAAAAAAGTTAGGTAGTTGATAGGATGACCTGAGTTGCTGATGAAGTATCTCTAAATATTCTTGTTTACTAAAGTCAATTTCGGATAATAAAAATATTTTCCAATGATACCTTTGAATTTTAAAAGCTAGGAATGGAGAGTCCATGATGATGTATGATGTACTTTAATATTTTTTTCTCTTCTGAAAGGAAAATGATATTGATACAAGTGAAGTTGGATTCCAGGGTGGTTTCTGAAAAATCCGAAGTATAAACCATGTGTCTTTTTTGGAAGAAGAGGAATCATAATTTATTGAACAAGCACATGACAAGTGACTGTTATCTGCCAATTTTCTATATATACACTATGTTGTAAATATGAAGATAATCTAAAATTTTGAATGAGAAACTGTATTAAGTGGCAGTAATTTTGATTTATATACATATATATATATATATATATAAATATTGTATATTTAATGTGTTTTTTAAATAAATCATTTGTACAATTTGAAATTCTTGTTTGATTAGTTTGTTCTCTAAAGATTTTTTTGAGCAATTTAAATATGTATAATAGCTAGGGATATGTATAATAGTGATTAGTTATTGCAAGACATGAAACATAGATGGAATTCCATGAATTAGGAGGTCTTAAAGGCCTCTCTTCACGTACAGTGTCGGATGAGGAAGTCGGTTCAGCAATTCATGATCAGAAAGGCCTTTAAGTAGAGATACATAGCTGAATTAAAATTTGTGTCTTATGTGATGTTAAAAACGGATCAAGGATATTCTCATTTTGAGTTAGAATGTGAAGATCAGTTAAAATCTCAGGTTAACACAGTTTATGTGAAGTCAAGGAACTATCTGATATTTTTGTATTGTTGATAGAAAAATGTGCAATTGAGTTATACCAAGCTTTTTAAAAGCAGAAGAGTAAGCAATTAATGTGGCCAATTTCTCAGCACAACAGATAATATTAAAATTCAGCACTGACTTTGATAGTGGAAGTAACTGGTTTAATCTCAGAGGAAAGAAATAAAACTGATTTCCACGCATAATAAGCAGTGCTTTTGTGTTATTTGGTAACTTTATTTATTGGAACAAGATATAGTCTTTTAATTCCATTTATTCCTGCTCAGCCTTCTGTAACAACTTATTTCAAGGATTGGAAACTCATACTACTGACAGGTGGACAAGCAGGGGAAAAAACTTTGGACAAAGGTCTGCATTCTGCTTCCTGCAAAAGTCAGGTTTTGGTTTATATTTCCAGCAAGCATAAAGAACCCATTTCACTTTGTACACTGTAAACAAATCCTGTTTTGTCACTGTCATCTGGTGATCCATGTTGCTGAAAGTATAGGAAAAAAGAGGAACCTGTTATAACTGCCCTACTACTGGGCTAATCCAATTTAACAATTAGATCTTTGTGGATTTAAGAGTCTATTTTAATTCAATGGATTACAAGGTAAACATTGATGCCCCTTGTACTTTTATTTTTCTCTACATAGCCCTTTCCGCCCATAAAGAACCTCATCTGAACTGCCTAATAGAAACTCTGGAGTCTCAGAAAACATTTAGTTTGCTACCCCTTTAGCAGTAATTGAATTCATACAATGTGAATCATAATTTATTCATTAACCCACAATGAGATCTGTGTATTGTGCCAAGTATATATATGATCTGACTCAACATATTCCTTTAACTTAAAAGTCTTTTTGGATTGCTTGCTAATAATCAGGATGAAGTCAGTTCAGAGACTGAGAATTATTTGTTGCAATAAAATTGTTGCTCCAAAAGCCATAACTGAAATAAGCCCAGTTATAAATAGGAGCAGCTGTTATTCACAGCTGAGATTCCTGGATTTAGTTCTAGTGATTCCTAAGAGTGAAAGTAGGGACTAAATGTACTGGCATCTCAACCCAGTTTGGAATAGCAAAATATTCACATTTCAACCAACAATCCCAAGACCAACCCCCACAAGGACTAGACAACAGATTAATACTAATACATATGAAGTAATATTTCATCTGATTAAGACTGAAGCTATTTTTATAGCAATGTTTTCCATAGCTCATTGCTCATATTTCAGCTCTTCTCTTCAACTATAGTGGAAGACGACAGTGGTATGCACAGAGAATGGCAAAAAAGCTATATTGTATAGTTGATTTGCATTTTTCAATAAATCTAGCTTTCATTTCTAAATTTGGGTGTTCAGTTACTAAATTATTTGCTCTCATGCACAGATCCTTAAATGTAAAAGGATGAAGTCACTTTCACTTAATGTCTTTTTAGCACAACATCTTATCCAAATAATAGTTTTTTGGGGGGGCTCACTTGTCAGCAGAAAGAACGGCAAGAAAAGCATCAGCTGACTTCATTGATAGATCAGGTGGCATAGCAAAATGTGACCTTTCCAGAGATGGTGTATCTGTTTTTATACAACCCGGGGAGCCAGTATCTTCTAAGCTTGCTTCAAGTGACAGAGAATTATCCACAGTGGCTTGTATTCCAGAAATCTCCCATATTGGTGGCTGTAGTGGCTTCTTGAAGACCACATCATCACTCATTTCAGAACTTTTTAATATCATGTGTTCATTTAGTACAGAGGCCTTGTCTTCTCTGCATGGTGTAGATGACTTAGTATCATGGTATGCATTCACTAAGGAATTTGCTTTGCTGGTATTAGCAGAATTAGACAAGTCAAAGACAGATGGTTGGAATGGGGTTTTACAAAAAGATGTCCCACTGTCATATGAAGTTTGCAGGTCTCCTTTCATACTACCTGAAGAAGATTCTGTATCCTTGACATTTAGAGTAGTCCCTTTATTATCCCAGTCTTCTGATTTGGGAGCACGATTCATGTCCAGAAATAAGCTGCTACCTGGAGACTTGCTATTGTGGGAATCACTCATCAGAAATCCATTGTCTAATATGTCTTTCAGGGACAAAGTACTAGGACTGCTTTGAGAAGACATCTAGTTCAGAATCCTAGTAGTACCTGATAACAAAGATAACCATATTAATAGTCAACATTGATAAGGAGTTTTCAAATTTAATTTTTTTCTGTGCTGGTCACTGAAAAAGTTCTTCTAGATTTTAAGCCTGCCAAGTCCAACTTTATTTGAAGGAGATATGGCAGCCAAATTGGGAAGAGAAGTGACAAATTATCTTTCCATTATTGTAGAAATTGTAGTTTTGTGATTCAAGAACCAACCAACTCTAGAACCAATTTTGTTGTTCTAAGCAATGCAAACCCTAGTATTTTAAATATTATTAGCATAGGTATAAGAATCATTTTTCAGCCGTTCATATGAATTAGACTGTAGACAAGACACTATTTAAAGCCATAAAGAGTAGTTTTTGACAATAGTGTTTAGCAAAGTATAAAGGGATAATCCCCTTCTCTGAAAAAAAGTTTGCAAACTAAAATTTAAAATACAGGAGATGGTATATATCATACTTGGTTGAAAGTAAGATTGTCTTAAATTTAAAGTAACATTCCTCATAAAAAGGAATAGTAAATAAAAATAAAAGCACAAAAATCCTGAGCAGTCCCCAAATGCTTTCTCTTGTCAGTATAGTTGCAAGTTTCAGTTTCCCCCCAAACCCCAATACACACACACACCCCAAAATGTACTCTCCAAAAGAAAGAACAGTCCCCTCAAATAAAACATAAATTAAGAACTTTAACTGTGATAAAATAAGATACTATCTTTATAAAGTTATTAGATCTCCACCCACCTAGAATGTTATACTTATAACAAAACACAAATGCTTTACTCTCTCTTTCACTCTCTTTCATGCACACACAATCTATTCCCATCTTCAAGAACCAACAAAAGAAGGAAATAAGATGTAGCTGGAAGAACCAAGTGAGTAGGCTGCACTGGGGAGAAAAATAAAAAGGACAAAACTACATAAATGACCTGAGGGAATGAAGTAAGAAGAAAATAGTATATTCAATTATTACAAAAAGGATTATATTCAACACGCAAGCATCACCCAAGGCATACATTTTTAGTTATGACATCCATCCTTTTGCCTCCTCCACATCATCCTCATCCCAATTCACAATTATTTGGAAAAAAAACCCATGATCTTCATCTCAGGTAACTAAGATACTTCAGTTACATCAAGATTCCCAATTTCATAGAAGAGCTGCTTCTGCAGCACTTTTGAAACAGATATACCTTTGCTTTGAATTAATACAAACTAGCTAGAAAAGTTAACAGCTTAGAACCAATCCTTTTCTCCGATCTTTCAAATGGTTGGCCTGATTCCATGAGCAGTTGGGGTCAGCACATTAAATGAACAACTAAATCTGGTCAGTAGCCAAAGCAGAAGGGCTAGGTTTGTAGATAAACCTCTCCCAGATAAACAGATCATAAGAGGGGAAATGAATGGTTATCTAACTCATGTGGTAGAATAGAGACAATATTAGATTTCACTAGATAGTACACTTTTTATTATCACCATCATAATGGCTAAAGAGGCACAGAAGTGACTGAGGTAAGTCTTTCCGTATTCCATCCAGGGTTATGCCAACCCCAATTGGGGTACTATTTTTAATAATAACTTAGGTGGATAAAAGTACCAAATGAAGTCTAAACATCTAGCTGTAACCAACCATGATAATTTCATTGTATCACCGAAAACCCATATTAGTAAAAGCTTTCTAGTCAATTTTGCAGTTGTTAAGATTGTTGGTTCCCATCTACCTTTGAGATTCCCAATCATGTGGGGCTCATGACTTGGATAGCAGCTGACAAACGTGTCCTGCAAAAACCTGTTTTCCTAAGTGATAGAAGGGACACTACTACACACCCATCTCTTTGAAGAAAATGTAGAATAACCTAGGAAATCAGCTATAAACATTTTTCGATTGCTATGACTCAACTTCTAGACAACTCTACCTGGATGGCTGAGAATCTTCAGCAATATACCATCCTATAAACATTTAGTTGGATACATCAATACAATACAAAAGCAGAGTTGGAAGGGACCTTGGAGGTCTTCTAGTCTAACCCCCTGCCTAGGCAGGAAACCCTATACCACTCCAGGCAAATGGCTATCCAACAGCTTCTTAAAGACTTCCAGTATTGGAGCATTCACTTCTGGAGGCAAGTTGTTCCACTGATTAATTGTTCTAACTGTCAGGAAATTTCTCCTCAGTTCTAAGTTGCTTTTCTCCTTGATTAGTTTCCACCCATTGCTTCTTGTTCTACCCTCAAGTGCTTTGGAGAATAGCTTGACTCCCTCTTCTTTGTGGCAACCCCTGAGATATTGGAACACTATCATGTCTCCCCTAGTCCTTCTTTTCATTAAACTAGACATACCCAGTTCCTGCAACCATTCTTCATATGTTTTAGTCTCCAGTCCCCTAATCATCTTTGTTGCTCTTCTCTGCACTCTTTTTAGAGTCTCCACATCTTTTCTATATTGTGGTGATCAAAACTGAATGCAGTATTCCAAGTGTGACCTTATCAAGGCATTATGAAGTGGTATTAACACTTCATGTGATATTGATTCTATCCCTCTGTTTATGTAGCCTAGAACTGTGTTGGCTTTTTTGGCAGCTGCTGCACACTGCTGGCTCATATTTAAATGGTTATCCACTAGGACTCCAAGATCCCTCTCACAGTTACTACTATTAAGCAAGATACCACCTATACTGTACCTGTGCATTTCATTTTTGTTGCCTAAATGAACCTTACTCTTTTCACCATTGAATTTCATTTTATTAGATAGTGCCCAATGTTCACGTTTGTCAAGATCCTTCTGTATCTTTAGCCTATCTTCTGGAGTGTTGGCTATTCCTGCCAGCTTGGTGTCATCTGCAAATTTGATGAGTTCCCCATTTATTCCCTCATCCAAATCATTGATGAAGATGTGGAAGAGTTCTGCGCCTAAAACAGAGCCTTGGGGTACTCCACTGCATACTTCCCTCCATGTAGATGCAGTTCCATTGAGGACTACACGTTGAGTGCGGTTGGTCAGCCATCATCTGGTGGTGATGCTGTCCAACCCACATTCTTCTACTTTATCTAGTAGTAGGTTATGGTCTATCTTATCAAATCCTTATGGAAGTCCAAGTAAACTATATCGACGGCATTCCTCTAGTTCACTAATTTTGTCACTTTGTCAAAGAATGCAATAAGATTAGTCTGTCATGATCTATTTTTGACAAACCCATGTTGGCTTTTGGCTATTACTTTGTTTACTTTTAAGTGTTCACTAATTTGTTGCTTGATTATCTTTTCCAGAATCTTTCCTGGTATTGAGGTCAGGCTGATAGGTCTATAGTTTCTTGGATCTATTTTTTTTCTTTTTTAAAAAATGGGAACCACATCAGCTCTATTCCAACCCTCTGGCAATTCCCCAGTGCTCCAGGATCTCTGAAAGATATAGTTCAGTGGTTCTGAGATCTCATCTGCCAGTTCCTTCAGAACCCTGGGGTGTAATCCATCCGGTCCTGGTGATTTGAACTCATCTAGGGTAGACAGGTACTCACTTATCATTTTCTTCCCTATTTCAATTTGTGTTCCTAATCTGATTTTGTGGTGCTGTTTTTGATTGATTGGATTGTTTTATCCCTTTGTGTTAAGACAGATGCAAATAGTGAGTTAAATAGTTCTGTTTTCTCCCTGTTGCTTGTCACCTTCTTGCCACTTTCTCCCAGCAATGGACCAATTGTTTCCTTAACTCTTTTCTTGTATTTAACATGTTGGAAGAAGTTTTTTTTGTTAATTTTTTACATCATGCAAAGTCACAATAAGAAAACCCACAAATATTGATAGAATATCTCCTGTCATAGATATTTTGTCTTGAGTTCAGCATATGCTAAAATGCCACAATAAAATGAACCGTCTGTTCGAAACTAAAATGCAGCTTCTCTCTTCCAACATCAACTAACACATACAAGCTCCATTTTACTCCAGGAGCTTCTTCCCTAACTACCTGTATCCTTTTTTACACTAGGTAGTTTATAAGGTAGAGCAGTGTTTCTTGATCTTAGCAACTTTAAGATGTGTGGACTTCCAACTCCCACAATGCTGGTTGGGGGAATTCTGGTTACTGAAGTCCACACATCTTAAAATTATGAAGTTAAGAAATACTGAATAGAACACAATAAGCAGCAGTTATCATTAATGTGGTCAGCAAGAATCCTAGCCTTCACAACTCAGAATAATTTGAAGTTTCCCTAAGTAATTTCAGAATATGTTGCTCCAAGACTATCTACATGTTCATAATGTTTTTTTCTGCAACGCCCAAGAACTAGTTAACCTGTACTTGGCATTTTCTGACTCAGTTGCTACATTGTATCATCTACTATTTCTCCAAGAATACATAGCCCCCACAGTACTGCAAACAGTGGAAGCATTTTAGTATTGTAATTCTGGGGAACACTAGAAAATAAGGCAAAGCAGAGTTTCATAACTTTCTGAGAAAGAGCAAAGCTCTTCAACAAAATCAAGGTCTAATTCTCCTAAAAAGACATGCTGGTAAGGAAGAGATCCTATTCAGACACCCCTGAAAATTCTTAGAAACTCTTCTCATTTGCAAGTTTAAGAAATAAAAGGTGTTTTTTTTTTAAAAAAAAATGGGTAACTTTAAATAGTTCTAAACTAAGGTACTTTTTTTTTCTTCCCAGGAAAAGAAAAAAAAACATTATGCAGATTTTATACTTCTATTTCATACAACTATTAAAATTTAAAAACACTTAAGATCAAAACTAGAACTTACCTAAGTTCTAATAAAATAATACAACTGTTTTTGGAAGCTTTAATTAATTATAAGGAAGACTGTTTCTCTTCAAAAACCACTTCTCAAAAAGTTCAAGAAACGACAGCTAATGAATAATCTTATAAGCCCAAGTCATACATCATGGCACATTTCTTACTGTAATTTTCCAATTAAGCTTGTTTAGAAGACTGGAAAGTTCTGACCACCTGAAGATGCTTATAGAGAAAATTCATTACAACAAACTCTCATTGATGTGTCTCACATGTAGATTGTATCTGCATAACCCACCTGCTGCTTCCTCCTCCTTCCCCACGTTAATTAGGTGTCCTTAAGTTGTTATTGTTAACTCTTTGCAATTTTATCCATGATGGTCTGTCCCTAACCTGATCTTTCAATGGTGCATTGGTGCACCCATCTCATTGTCCTTTCACTTTGCCCCAATTTAAGACCTACATTAGTTTAGCCACTTTGTGCACCTGAAGAAGTGAGCTGCAGTTCAATAAAGCTTAGGTCTTTCCATAAAATGTGTTAGTTGAAACCGGCTTGATTACTAAAGACCAGCATAGCTCTCCTACTACATTATTATGATACTTATCAGAAAATCAGTCTGTTGATATTCACAGACTTTATTGAGAATTCCAAACTCAAAATGACAACCTGAATTCATTTCTTCTACTTTTTTCTCACTGTCTTAAAATACTAATTTAACCCCATCTTTAACTACTGAAATTACCACTCTTCTTTTGATTACTAACAATAGATACCAAAGGACTGCTATTTAAACAAAGGACATCTCTGCCACCCAGTGGCTATAAATATGAATGGGGAAAAAGATTAAATTCCTAAAGCAAATGTTATGCTCTTTCATAGGAGATATATTGATTTCTGATTATCTATCTATCTATCTATCTATCTATCTATCTATCTATCTATCTATCTATCTATCTATCATCTATCTATCTATCTACCTACCTACCTACCTACCTACCTACCTACCTACCTACCTACCTACCTACTGCATCCAGTACTAAAATATTTTTCAATTGAAGCCTATTTTCTATTTCTATTCTATACTCAATGGAAAATTTCTGCTCTAACAACTTTCCAAATATAAACCGATGTTTTTAAATTGCAAAACACTGGAGGAATCAGTAATTACATTTACATGATATAGTGAAAAAGATTATTGATCTTACTCAACAAAAAAATGCTTTTTTGATATATCATTCTGAATTCAGAAGATCTAAGTTTATTTTTTACAATCAATAATATATTCTTAATTGTATCTTGATCTTAAGGTAATATTGGCTGGATTCATATTGTAGTAATTTTTAAAAATAAAGGCTGGTTTAAAGTTTCAGTTGGCTCAGTCTACACACAGTAATTAAGATTTAAGCTTATGTCCTCATACTAGATTAAAACCAAACAAACCACACTGGGCCTTAAGTAGTTACCTATTCAGGAACTTTATTTTTTAAATGTGGAAATCCAAATTACATGACTTAATTCTGGAGAGTCGGTAAAGTTGCAGCATGCATTCTTGGAAAACATATTAAATGGTCTAGAAAATGAAAACTTATTTTTTATATGCTTGTGCCAAATGAGGAAGATATGAGATGCTGAATGATGCATTATATAGAATACAATGCAAATTCAATCAAGGTCAGTATAGCCATAGCCTTTTCAGGCTTTAAAAACTGTTGCAATGTCTTATCAGCTATTGAGGAACTGCTGTGGCTCATTTCCATGTGAAGCATCCCCCTTCCACCCTCTGGCTAGATTGACTATCAATGTGGGGACACAGCTCTGTTATCTGAAACCTCTAAAGTAGCATTGCCTGAAGCCAACAGATTTCTCACAGGAGCTCAATCATTTACAAACGATGTACATCTTTGGCTGAACATAGGAGTTTTGGTACTGATTTTAATGCAGAAGCATGCAATCCAAGTGTACAAATAAAAGAGCAAATATGCCATATTTCTCTAATAAAAAAAAATCCTTCCTCAGCTAAGTACCCACATGAGTTTAATTTTAACTTTCTGAATTGATTTAATTTGTGGAAGAGATAATTTAAGTATTAAATCCAATCATCTGATCTGTGCAGGAAGCCAAATTAAAGCATGTACCTCTCTTCTCTGCTTAAAAACACCATTATTTAGGAAGTTCACTATGTTTTTGAGATATTGGTTCTTGTCAAATTATTCTTGTTGTGTAGACATGTTTCTTAATATTCAGGTGAAATCTAGCTTCTCATTTAACAGCAGCATTCCTCTGTGATAATAGAAAAGAATTGAGCCTTTTGAATGATATCCTATAGAAACCTAGCAGATCCTCTTACAAATACTATTGTCAAGTCAGGGATCCCCCATCATCTATCTGTGATTTGACTTGTGTTCCCTATGTGAAGAATTTTCCACGCTTCCATGTTAAATGTATTTTATAATAATAAATAGTTTTTGGGCCATTTTTAACCTGTTTTGTTCCATAACGTATAAAACTGTTACTGCCAGTTTTTCATCATGAGTGGGGTTACTGTATCCCTTTAATTGCTTGTGGAAGTCAATTATGGCCTTCAAAATGGGGATAAAAGGCAAAAGAAACAAGTATTTTTTTCCCTAGTGGATTAAAGAACTGCAGAGGTTTAATTTCCAACAACAAAAGAAAATCAGCCTTGCAAAACCAAAATGAATCTGAATAGATTTACAATTTGCATTTCCTGTTTCAGCTGCAAGGTTGAAAGTACACCAGACAATCCTTAAAAAATGTATCTTGAAACAGCAAGCCCATTTCTATATTATCTCTTGTATGGATCTTATGCTTCAAACTCTGGAGTCCATGGTGCTTTCTGAGCTACCATTAGCATGAGTATCTGCAGGGAAACAACTAGTGCACTACATGGATAAGATGCCATCATGTAAATGATATAAATTATTTACTCAAATGACATAAATGTTGCTATTTGGAATGTGGGTGTTGGAAGAAATGTCCATCTGGGTTCAGTTCCAAGTGGGGAAAAAGACACTGGAAACATGGAAGCTGTTTGGCAAGATGGTTTAATGGTGGACAGGATCACATGCCTTGAGGCTCCTGGGTGAAAAGGGAAGAAATGCTGAGTCCCTGGGTTTTATGCCCTCTCCGGGTTTTGAACTTCCTGGGGCACAGGAAGAGTATCCTGATTGGTTGCTGTCAGAGATCATAGCTAGCTTTGTAGGTTGTTTGTGTGCTAAGTTTGGTTGAAACGTGGTGGGTGGTGCAATGAAGGGCAATGAAATGGCTCTGATCTTTGTTATGTAGAATAGACTGGCTCAGGCCTTAATGGCCCATTGACAAAGGTGGAGGGGCTATTAAGAGTGAGTCTGTTTCCTGCCTAAAAACATATTTCTCCATTTCTCATCCAGGTTAATATAATATTCTGCCTTTTTAATATTTCCTAGGATATTTCATTTTTCTAGGAGAGGAGTGGGTGCTAACTTCCCTCAATGGAATGTCAATTTCTTGTCAGGTGTCTGTGAAGCCTGTTCCTGCTTTCACACTACTCATTAAATTAATATGTAATTTTGGGTTTTGGCTTAGCATAGCCAGTGTTTGCAAAATATGCCGTGTTAGTTATTGCTTGCATGAATCCACCATTTTTCAGATACAGAAAAATATATAAGCGGAAGTCTTTATCCAACTAGGTCCATTTTAGATGTGAAACTACACCCCCATCAATCCACTCCACACACACACACACCCCATCCATGGCGGCAGCAGTTGGTAGCCTTCCGAAATCTTTATGGCTTAAGACATTGTTATATTGTAGTATCATTAATAGTATTAAATAAGCGCTACATACTTCTTTTGGGAAGACTAGCCATTGTGTACCTTAAATACCCTTTTATGAACCTTGCTTGATGCAACGCCCTGGCATATTCGAAATAGTTACCTTACACTCAGGTGATCTATATATATTGGCTTGATGTGAATTCCTGGCTCTTTATTTGTTCTTTAGAATCAACACGCCCGCTCTGTTTTTTGATAGAATGCTCCGTACTAAAAAGATCCATTTTAGCCGCCTGAAGCTATCAACTTTACAGGGATGCGTGGCTGACTCTGCCTTGGCTACCAGAGGCCGTAATTTTTATTTTATTTTTTATTGTCGAGCACTGCAAGGACGTTTTGGTTTTTCTTTCTTTCTTATAAAGGAAAACACAAAACTCCAACTTGCCCGCGCGCGCCACTTTCTCCCAGCCCCACCAACCCGCCCTTACCCTATTAACACGGATCTGCGGCCGCGTCATCCGGAGCGTCATCACGCCGGAAAAAGGTGGCTGGTTGCGGCGGGGTTGGCGCGAGATAGAAAAAGTCCGCTTTTGGGTTCCCGGGCGGGAGGCGGCGAGCGCGCTTGCAGTTGCGCCGGAGTGCTTTGGGAAGGTTTAAGCGGCATTTTTTTGCGCAGCTGCCCTGGCGGCGGCGGGGACATCTCCGTCGGGTCCTTTTCGGTAGCTCATTTCCCTAAAGCAAGTCATTGGAAAACTTCTGGCTGGGTTTATGATTTTCCTGCAAAAGGCAGAATGTCTCGTCGGGCTCGCGGGTGAGTTTCGGGGAGCCGTGCATTTTAGGAGGGCTGCGCAGAGAGAGACCGGGGGGTGTTGCTTCTCCCCTCCCGCCTTTTCTGGAGCCAATTCCCACCTTCTCTCCTCTCCCCAACCCGAAAGCGCTTGCTCCCGTTTCGTCCATTTATCCCGCCGCTTCTTCCCCCCCGGCGGTGGGCTTCATAAAGCGAATGAACCTATGGAGCAAACGTGGCAGAGGTGCCCACAGATTGCCAATCTTGCTGGGGTGGAAGAAGAGGAAGAGGACGGGGGACGCTGCTGATTATCTGAAATGGAGACCTTAAAATGGCTCGCCTGGGCGGCAAAAGGAACCTTTTTTCCCTCCAGGCTGCGGCTGGGGAAATGGGGGGGGGGGGAGGAAAATAGGTTGGGCCCTTTTTGTCTAGGACACATTGCTCCGGGTTGAGAAGGGAAGTTCTCTCCAACCTTGGTTCCTTCTCCTTCCATCCCCAAAGGAGTGACTCCTGATTGAAAAAACGTGGCTTTAGCTCATGACCTTCATAAGTGTCTATGGAGATTCTCAGTTATCCAGGTCATGGTTGTCCCCAAAGGTGCCTTTTCAAGAGGCAGCTGGACTTTCTGGTTTGTTTGTTTTTTGAAGACCTTTGGCTTCTCACCCAAGGGGCTTCTTCAGCTCTACAGAAGCTTATACAAGAAGTTCTTAGATAAGAAGCGAAACACCTTCAAAGAAAAAGCAGAAAGTCCAGTTACTTCTTGAAAAAGCACCTTTGGGATGACCTTAATAAGGCTACCCTGGGTAGCTAGATTCAAGTTCATAGTTTTAGGATTTTGATGAAATGGGAGGGGGGAGCAGTTGAAACCATGATAGTGGGATCTCCGCTTGTAATGTACGGTACTGTAATGACGGAGTCAAGTTTTTTTAAAATCCCAAGGAGTTAAATGCTTGGTATGGATTTATAGCACATTAGACTCTAATGTGAAGGGCTCTGTTTTAAGATCTCAGATTAAACAAATATCTTAGCTACTGATCTCATGAGAGGAATGAATTTGACTTGCTGGCCTTATTTCCCAGAATGTTGCAAGGATTCTAGGGAAGTTCTAGATCAGTGATAGTCAACCTGGTCCCTACCGCCCACTAGTGGGCGTTCCAGCTTTCATGGTGGGCGGTAGGGGTTTGCTGTAACACTGCTTTATAAATTTTATAAAGTAAAGTTACTTCCCTACTTTATAAATCATCGTTACTGTGGAACCAGTGGGCGATAGGTATAGAAAGGTTGACTACCCCATGGCACGACAAAACCGCGCTCGTCAAAATTGCAGTGATAAAATCGCGGCGCTAAAGCTGCGACGTTATCACCGCCGCGGCAACAGAAGGGCGCTTTAAAACGGCGCCGCGGCAGAAAGCCGACTTCAATTAAGGTAAGGGTTAGGATTAGGTTTAGGGGTTTGTTTTAGGGTTAGGTTTAGGGTTAGGTTTAGGGTTAGGGTACTGAGTGCTTGGGAATGCGCGAATTTGCCCTCCGCGATTATGTCATTGTGGTAGGGTCGCGTTTTTCCTTAGGGCTTAGAACGGCGCAAATTAGTCTTCGCGCTTATGTCTCCGCGGATAAGGGCTTCGCGGATTTGTGGTGGAACCGACTACCCCTGTTCTAGATCAATAATACTATCCTCTTTCTGGTTACGAAGAGCAAGTTAGAATATAGGAAGCTGGAAGCTGTTCAGGCGTGGGCTTTGGCGGATTTCCAAAGAGAAAATTCCAAGCATGAGGACAACTGACAGATTTACAAATAAGATGAGATCAGTGTTTCTAAGGCTTCATTGTGAAGACATTTTGAAATGTCAGTATGGCTATAGAATGTATATGTAATTTTTTCCCTTTGGCTTCCAGAGCAATGGATGGATTAGTCCAGTGTATAGGGATACCAGTGTGTGTGTAAAGTGATTTGAAGAACTGAGTGTTTGCAGGTGAAGGTTTTGCTGAAGTGTTTTATTCTGCTAAACTAGATAGAAATGAATTAGTATTTGTAAGTGAATGCTTAAATATAACATATCTCTCTCTTTTAATATATTATAATAGTGAAGAGCAAGAAGAACTGCTTTACCAGGATTCAGATGTGATAGACCGACGAGATAACAGATGTAAAGTCAAGTGGTCTCGTGAAGAAGTATGTATTGTATTATTCATAGAGAAAAATTGGGGAGATTGGCCTTGGGCCAAGCAGGTGTGAGACTCTGAATGAGGTAAATGCATAAGAAAAGATCCACTGACATGTTTGGATACAAAGATAGTAAATAAACAGGACTAGCCTGCTTTTGAATTATTAAAAGGAAAACACGCTTAACATTCTTACAAATCAGTAAATAGTTGGAACACAGACAGGTCTTGTTATTGACCAAATTGTAAGTGAAAAAAGCAGATAGTCCTCAATTTACAACTATTTATTAAGCATCCATCAAAAGTTACAATGGCACTGGAAAATGTGACATATAAACTGATCCTCATGCTTAAAACTGTTGTAGCATCGCCAGGGTCACATGATCAAAATTCAGGCACTTGGCAACTGGTATGTATTTTCAGTGGTTGCTGTGTCCCAGGATCATGTGATCACCATTTGTGACTTAGTCAGCTGACTTCAGACAAATTCAGTCGGAGAAGCCAGATTCACTTAACAATCATATGCTTTACTTAATAACTACAGTGATTCTCTAAACAACTTTGGCAAAAGTCATAAAATTTGGCATGACTCACTTAACAAGCGCCTTGCTTAGCAACAGAAAATCAATTCCCAATTTTGGTTGTAAATCAAAGACTATCGGTAATACCAAAGATGCATTTATGAGTCAGCTCTTTGGATAGTAAATATTTACCAGAGCTCTGTATTTGCTTTTGATGCTTCTGTTTGTAATGTTCATTTGGATGTTGTCCTATGAAGCAAAATCCAGGGCAAAATTTCGTTTCTGATAAATTATATACACCTATCCGGTTCTTTTTGCTTCCTGTTATAAAATCCATGCATTGTGTGTTTAGAATTTCTGTAAAGTAATATTTTATTGTATAATCTACAATCAAGTCCGGGGATCTTGAAAGTTCTTGAAGGGGGCAATTGAGGTTTTATATTTCTCCATACATCAGAGTTGGCCATTTGGACAAAGCATTTGTTTCTATCAGATCCTATGTGCTATTCCTGCTGCATTGTATACTTGGTGATAGCAGTGTAACCTACCTATGGATAGTTGTTCAGTGTTGTCAAATCACATAAGAATTCAAGATTCTGTTCCTTATTTTGTGTTAGGTTTTGACATATACTGACAATCTTGCTCTTTTTAGGATGAACTGTTGAATTCTCTGGTGACGCAGTTTGGACATGACTGGAAATTCCTAGCAGGCCATTTTCCTGTAAGTGGAATTTTTCAGTTAAATAGGCTTTCTTCTTGTTGTTTTCCCTATCTGCAGAAACAATTGAAAACCAAATTTGCAGAAATTTGGCTGCTGGTTAAAGTGCTAATGCATGTCTCTCTTGCTTTCGATTTTTATTTCTGTCCCACTAATGTTTCACTTAACATAAACCTATTTAAATTTTCTCATAGAACCGCACTGAACAGCAATGTCAGTATCGTTGGCTAAGAGTGCTAAACCCTGTTCTTGTGAAAGGGCCCTGGACTAAACAAGAAGATCAGAAGGTAATTCATTGTTCAGTAGTTACTTTTGGAGCGGAGGAACTGAAACTGTCTTCTGTGTGATAAGGAACCCCAGGTTGCACCCAGGTTGCCTAATATAAGAAGTGGAGGAATTGCTGGGCATAATTCGCAAGCAAGCCTTTCACAACCTAGTGCCCTTGCAGAATTTCTAGCCAGAACATTGGCAGGAAATCTGGGTTTATATCTACAAGTATGACGGATGTCAGCCTGAGTGCAACTTCTGGTTGGAAGATAAGAGATATAATTCAAATATTTTGCCCCCTTCACACAATATAAAATCTTGTAGTATAATAGAGAATCCAAACATTTATTGCATTTTGAACTATGTGGGCTGTCTAATACTATAGCAATAGCAATAGCAGTTAGACTTATATACTGCTTCATAGGGCTTTCAGCCCTCTCTAAGCGGTTTACAGAGTCAGCATATTGCCCCCAACAACAATCTGGGTCCTCATTTTACCCACCTTGGAAGGATGGAAGGCTGAGTCAACCCTGAGCCGGTGAGATTTGAACAGCCGAGCTGCTGAACTGCAGTCAGCTGAAGTAGCCTGCAGTGCTGCATTTAACCACTGCGCCACCTCGGCTCTATACTCCTTCTGTAGCCTCCATCATATCCCCAATGTTGGGCAATTTGTTTTTGTTTTTTGAGAAAGTGTTATGCCTTGAAATGCTGATTTTGCCCCTTCAAGATATTAAACCCTTATCCTCAAGTTGGGGTGGTTTCCCCAGTTCTAAAGAGAGCCTAAAAACAAAAATGAGTGTCTTTGGCCCAAAGTGGATCAGAAATGCATGGACCTGCTTAACTGCCTCTCTTTTATTTTTTTATTCATAAATATTTTGAATACAGTGCATTGTCAGGGTATATCATTTACAGAAGCAAGGTAAAGAATTCACACACACACACACACGCACCAGGGTAAGTTCCTACTGGTTCAGCCGAACCTGAAACCGGAGCGACCCAGGCCTGCCACGCCCCCGAACTGGTTCTCCGGTATATATTTATTTTTATACATATACTGGTAACAATAGTAATAATCTGACAGAGTAGTTTTAGCTAAATTTCTCTTTATATTGGCTTTTTTATACTTCTATTGATTATATTGGCGTATTTATAATTATAAATCATCGTTGTATTTAATTCATACATAGCAGTGATCTTTCTTCATCTAATTTCTACCTCTTGTCTCCAACCATTCATAAGATCTATTCTATATCAAGTAATATTCTGTGTCCTCTTTATCTTTTATTTTTAATCTGTCCATTTCGGCACAACCTGAAATTTTCCGAATTATCTCCTCCTCTGATGGGGTATTCTCATTTTTCCAATAGTTTCCAAATACTATCATTGCTGCTGTCAGTACATGCAAAACTAGATATGTGGTCCCTTTGTCATAACCCTCCGGTATTATGCCCAACAGAAATATTTCTGGTTTCAGATCAATACGCTTAACTGCATCTTTCTACAAACCGTAGATTCTTGTATAATGGCTGAATGTCAAAAGTGCATCCAGTAAACAAAACTAAATGTAACCATTTTATTTTTGTGATGAGGTCATTGAATTGGTGAAAAAATATGGCACAAAGCAATGGACGCTCATAGCGAAGCATTTGAAAGGCCGGCTAGGAAAGCAATGCCGGGAACGATGGCACAACCACCTGAACCCTGAAGTCAAGAAATCATCCTGGACGGAAGAGGAGGACCGCATAATATGTGACGCCCACAAGATACTTGGAAACCGGTGGGCTGAGATTGCCAAGCTGCTTCCTGGAAGGTATGTTTAAAGGCTGTTGAAGCAGCCATCTTTCAGAATAGCAGAGCTTGCTTGCTGCTGCTTCTCCTGGCTAATTCTGCACGTATTTATCATCTATGCTTAAAGGACTGATAATGCTGTGAAAAACCATTGGAATTCTACTATCAAAAGGAAGGTGGACACGGGAGGCTTCCTTAATGAAGCAAAGGAATCCAAACCTCTTTATTTGCTTGTAGAGGTGGAAGGCAAGGAAGGACAAAATACACCAGAAGGGGAAAATCAGGTAGTGCAAAACATTTTATCTTTCAGCTGCCTACAGAATGTTTGAATAACAAATTTAGTTTTGAAGAAGATTATGTATTGTAGTGCTTGATGAAATATGGATGTGCAAAATGCAACATATCTAGGGTTAGAATTGTAAGGTACAGTATTTATGGAATATTCTTTTTCATGGCATGAATGGTCACTCTTGGAACATCACAAATCACTTTGTCTTCTAGAAGATTTATTCCAGAAAACTACAAGCTATACCCAGAATTGCTAAATCACTGCATTCTGGGGGGAAAAGCAGAAAGTTTCCAAGTAGAATGAAATATTTTATCTCCAGAATGCTGAGATTTGGATGTAATCTTTCTTCCTGCAAGGCTTAGCTCTGTAAAGGGCTGGGAGGGAGGCAGTATTTGGAAGCAAGAAAGAAAATAAAATAAAAATCATTGAAGTGACTGTTCTTTCAGAAATATGGTAAGAAGCTCCGATCAGTTTTGACCATATTAGCAATAGCAGTTAGACTTATATACTGCTTCATAGGGCTTTCAGCTCTGTAAGCAGTTTGTCAGCATATCGCCCCCACAGTCTGGGTCCTCATTTCACCCACCTCGGAAGGATGGAAGGTTGAGTCAACCTTGAGCTGGTGAGATTAGAACCGCTGAACTGCAGATAACAGCTGAAGTGGCCTGCAGTACTGCACCCTAACCACTGTGCCACCTCGGCTCTATTGGTGGTGACAGAGTTGAAATCCAACATCTGGATTTACAAAAATATTGTATTCTATAGGTTTTACTTGTGTTCTTCCAACCTCTGATTTTACAATCCACAGCTTGGAACATAAGGTATGTGTTTGTTTATAGTGATACAAATCTTCACTTATCTCTCACAGCAGCATTTTTTGACCAACTGGCCTGTCCAGACTTTGGAAGTAAAGAAGGAAGAAGTTGCTGATGAAGAGCCAGCAGACCTGCATATGTTGCCATCTGAGCCAATGCTTGAAAGCCTAGTGGAGCCCAGTGCCAATGAAGTATCAGAAACCATGGCACCTGATGATCTTCTGAATGGGAGTCCTGTGTGCACATGGGTAGTTGAAGGAAACAATTATTTATGTACAGCTCCAGCTCCAGATATTTCAGAAGCCCTGGACATGATTGAATCTGTAAGACATGACTTAATTGAATATTTTAATGAACTACCTCAGTATTTTTCAAATTAGGAAACCTTAAGTTCTATACACTTTTGACTCCCAGAATTCTGCAGCCAGCAAAGGAGTTACAAGTCTATAGATCTTAAGGTTGCCAAATCTATCTATATAAAAATGGTTGTGTGTGTGTGTGTGTGTCTGTGTATGTATGTCTTTCAACATAACTCTGAAACGCCTTGAGCAATTTCAACCAAACATGGTACACAGATGGCTTACTCTCTGGAGACAAACACTGTGGGGGTAAGACACCCCTCGGGGTGTGTGTTCTGTTACGATACAGCCTGTTATGCCTTCAAATGGCTTCTACTGTACAGAGCAATGGAGTTGCCATGGCAATGGCTTCACAGTACTCCACAATGGAGCTCCCTCTGGAAAGGGGGAAAATCCAACATTAGAAATTACGTTTGGTCCGGACATTTTTCCCTTATAAATAAATAATCAGGTTATCAGCTAGTTTTAACTATAATCAAGGGTAGGAAGAGAATGCGGCAGGAAAGATTATTTGAAAGAAATAGTCATTTTGGTGGAGTGAATACTCTGTGGATACTGTAGTGAATCTGATTGCCATTTTAATTGGCTTAAACGTTGTAAATGTATCTTTGAATGTGTATACAGTATATCTTTGCAGATTTTGACTTGATTTTAATGTTTTGGGATTTATTGGTGGTTTGGTGATTTATATGTGACCACTGGTTATATTCATTCCCATAAGCTGAATATAATGGTTAAGGTACTGGATTATGAATGGAGAAAATCCAAATTCTACTTCTAATTTAGAGGTGCTGGCTGGGTGATTTGGCTCAGTTGTCTTTAGTGTACTCAAAATCTATCTACCAACAGGCGCTCAAGTAGCGCAGGAAATTGATCTAGAACAATGATGGCGAACCTTTTAGGCACAGAGTGCCCAAACCAGAAGGCATGCGTGGTGCCAGGGCGCCAGAAACCCGACGACCAGTGTGCATGTGCACTTCAGAAACCCAACGACCAGTTGGCTGGTGCGGATACACGTATTGGAAACTCGACGACTGACTGGCTGAGCTGAGACGATGGTGCCCTCAGAGAAGGCTCTGCGTGCCACCTCTAGCATGCTTGCCATAGGTTTGCCATCACGGATGTAGAAACCTTCATAAGAGGCTTATGGGTTGATTTCAGCTGCTGTGATAGTAAAACTCATATCCCAAAACTATGAGCAGAATTTTTTACCTCTTCCTCTTGTTTGTTATCTGCAGTCTCATCTTAGACCTGGAACTTACTCTGAACATTCCTATTTTGGCAGGACCCAGATGGCTGGTGTGATCTCTCTCAGTTTGACTTACCTGATGACCTATCTGCAAGTAGTAGCAACAGTCCAGAGAGGCAAGCCTCTATAAAACCCTACTGCTCATCACAGAATGTGACAGAATACCGTTTAGATGGCCACACCATTTCGGATCTCAGCAAAGGGAGTAAGGGTGAACTCATCCCCATTTCACCTTGCACAGACATGAGCTTTGGCACCCCCACTGTGCTCAAGAGGCAAAAGAAGAGGAAAATAAGTCTCTCGCCAGTTTTAGAGAGTGGCACCAGTGCAAGCCTTTCCTTCCTTGATTCCTGTATGACACCCAAGAGTACTCCAGTTAAAAGCACGCCTGTCAAAACTTTGCCATTCTCCCCATCCCAGGTAGGTTGGAATGAACTGGCAACGAAATGGACAAAAAAAGAACAAGATAAAGGCTAATTGTGCCAAGGTGCCCTCTTACATTTAACGATGTAATGGTCAATTTTGACAATTGACAGCATCCTTTTTTTGGTGGAATGTTTATTTATCGGAGTGAAAGGTGTCAGACTGCATTTGAAACCTACTTTGAAGGAGGGAATTCAGACTAAGGAAAATCAGTCATCAGTAACTACCATATATAATTTATATAGACTTTGGGCTGTTGGCAGGAAAGAATAGGTTATCTTTTCCTGTCTTCCTATCTGTTTTTTTAATTTGATGAAAACTGCACCTTCCAGATTGCTGGCAGTTTGACAGAAAGTGCCCAAACTGATTGGGGATTTTGGATGTTGTAATTGTAGCACAGGGCATCAGTTTGAGGAAAATCCAACTTGATATGAGATGAAAATGATACACAATACCATTCCTGGTGCTTTTACATGTTAGAAATTGGCCTGCTTATATCCTGATAGAATCAGAAATGGGTGGCAATCTCTTGCAAGCCAAGGCAATTTTTCTACAGTACAGATAGTCCTTGACTTATAACCACAGTTGGGACTGGAACTTGCTTCACTGAGCAATGTAGTCATTAAATGAATTGTGCTCAATTTTACAACCTTTTTGCTGCAGTCATTAAGCAATCCAACTTTTTCCATTGACTTTGCTTGTTGGAAGCCTCCTGGGATGATCAGGAATGGTGACCACAGGGACACTGTAACAGTCTTAAATATGAGAGGGTCAGTTGCAAGTAACATTTTAAGCACTGTTGTAACTTTGAACAGTCATAAAACAAATCGTAAGTCAAGGACTACTTGTAGTAATCTTGTACATCATAGCCTCCGGATTCTCATTTTATGGCACCCTGTTTTCCTCTGCACCATATTTATTTGTTTGTTTTTATCCCTAAGAAGTGTTCCTCAACCTCAGCAACTTTAAGATGTGGAATACAGACATCTTGTGGCTCTAAAAGTTGATAAAATACCATCAGTGATTATTTTGGGCTTGATTTGTTCAAGTGCTTCTTCTTGAGTTTCTGCTTACAAAAGATTTTCCTCCATGTGTGAAATTTGTTGTATGGACTTCTTGGACTGTATTCTTACATTGGCCACAGGTGTCAATGTTGTGTCACATTGCCATCATATAACTTTTCATGAAGTTTTCCCCTTCATTTGAGCTGGGGTGGGCATGGCTTGCGCATAACACATCCAGCCCACGGGCCACCAGTTTGACACGTCTGGGTTAGGCATTTACTTGAGATGGATATTGTCCTTCATCTTCAGCCTTGTTTTGTAGTTTTGTGGGGTGTGTGTGTGTTGAATTTATGAGCCCCAACACTAGCAACCTGGGCCTTTTTTGCTTGGCCTCAATAACTTTTAAGATAGAAAGTGCCCTGAGGATCTTGCTTCTTACAGATGATTGAACATAGACAAATGCTGTCGGAGGTTTGTTGTTGTAAAACTGTTACCAGGTGTTTCCATACTGACATCCTGTGTCATGTTTATTGCCAGTATGGGAGCTCTCCTGCTATATCAGTTTCCAAGATTTGAAAATGCATTCTTTGCAGACCTGATATCAATTAAAAATTAGAATTTGGTATTAAAAGCTATAGAGATTTAAATTTGGCATTGGATTACACATATATGTTTACCTCCGTTCCCATGTCTCAAACAAAGTAAGAGAAATGATTTGAAAAGGTATTTTCTTCTTTATTCATAAGCTGACTTTACTGAGTCCATTCTATTAAATCCAATACTGCCTGGCACAATTTCAACTAATATTTTCAGGAATTGTTAATGTGTTTCTATTGAATTATAGCTTTTTACTCCAAGCCTGAGGCCAAGAAGAGGAAACAATTCCTTCCTAAGGGATTCTCCCTCTATTTTAAAAAGCTTGGCTTATTTGCAATTTTTGAGCCCAACTGGGGAAGCAAGGCAATTGCCGTGGGGCAGAGCAAAGGTTAAGTAACAGTTCTCCTCCATACCAACTCTTCCAGATTAGTATGGAGGGGAAACATATCAATGTGTAGAAATAAATCAGGCCACAAACTTAACTTCCTTTTGTGAGCTCTAGAACAGTGATGGCGAACCTTTTTGGCACTGAGTGTCCAAATGGGAAAATGTGTGGATGTGAGCATGCTGGAGAGTGAGCAGGATGTTGCAGAGCAGACACGCTGCTCTGTCCTTTGAAGTTCTTGGATGAGGAATTACATTCGTGTTTTCATTTTCCCCTCCATCCTGTTACCTTCTCTCTGAAACATTCATCAAATTGCTTTGAGATTATCTCTTTCCTAGTACCGTGTTTCCCTGAAAATAAGACAGGGTCTTATTCCCCCCCCCCGAAATATGCACTTGGCCTTAATTTCGGGGAGGTCTTATTATTTTTGAGGTGCAGGAGGTGGCAAGCATGGTCACCTCACTGCTGCTGTTGTGTTGCAATATTTTGGGGGGAGGGCTTATTTTGGCGCATACGCTCAAAAGCCTGATTGGGCTTATTATCTGGGGAGGTCTTATTTTCAGGGAAATAGAGTACCCATCTCTTTCCACATATGACTATAACCATGTTGCTTGTATCGTTAAAATTTATAGATTTATTAGTTTCCTAGTATAATCTGATTGCTTATTAGTAACCTCTGACTATCACTAAGTTTGTATCTTATGATTCTTAATGAATGTATTCTATTTTATTTTTCTTTATGTACATATGCATATGCACCAAAGACAAATTTCTTGTGTGTCCAATCACACTTGGCCAATAAAGAATAATAAAGAATCCTATTCTATTCTTACACCTTTATGAAAAATAAAATATTAATTTATTTTACCTTGTAGTTCCTGAATTTATGGACCAAACAAGACACTTTTGATTTGGAGAACCCCTCCTTAACTTCTACACCCGTTTGCAGCCAGAAGGTGATTGTGACAACACCACTGCACAGGGATAAGACCCCACTACTGCAGAAGACCTCTGTGTAAGTCTCCTTTCTGTCTTTCTCCTCAACCCCCCCAGATGCACATTCTGATTCAAGAGGCCTTAGGCAAAGCATACAGGAGATAAGAGTGAAACAAGAGGAACTTTTTGTATGCTTTATTGCATAATGTGCGTTATTGCACATTGGAAATATCTTACTACAAATAGCAATAGCACTAAGACTTACTGTGTTTCCCCGAAAATTCGACATGTCCTCATAATACAGCCATGCCACATTTTTTGGGTGGGCAAAAATATAAGCCCCCCCCCTCCCGCATACACGTCTCCTGGACAACCCCCCACCTCCGGCCAGGCAGAGAACCGCTCACCAACCTCGCAGTATCCCAAAGGTGCCAAGCTGCGGGAACCTGGGGGGAGGCAAAGGTGATCGTGTTGCTTGGTGCCTTCGGGTTATCGCTAGGTTGGTGAGCAGCGCTGTGCTCAGCTGAAGAGGGGGGTTGCCGGGCGGCTGCTCTCTTGCAAATGGGTTCCCAAAGAGCGGGGTACAGCCTCATGGGCGAATGGCTGTGTTGCGGTGTCACAGCAGCGCAACACAACAGCCATGAAGCAACCATGGTCACGAGCAGCCACCTGGCAAACCTCCTTTGTAGCCAGGTACAGCGCCATTCACTGACCTAGGGGTATCGCCAAGCCACGTGAGGCCATGTTTGCCACCTCCAGGCTCCCGCGGCTTGGCACCTTCCAAATGCCAGTGAATGGTGCTCTGCACGGCTGGAGAGGGGGGGGGGTTGTGCGAGCGGATTTTCTGCTCTTGCTCACCTACCTCCCAATGCATGGCTGCCACTCTGGGTGCATGCTCTATGGTTGTATGCTCTGCAGGCAGCTGACCCACAACCATAGAGCATGCGCCCAGATCAGTCACTGCCGAAAGACTCAGGTTGGAAACTGCGGAAAAAGCCAGGCTGGGATGGCGGAGGTGGCCTGGCTCCATAATGAGAACTGGGCCATGCATCATGAGGCTGGGAGGCGGGTGAGTGAGAGCAGAACAGCCGCTTGCGCAACCCCCCTCTCCAGTCGTATTTTCAGGGAAGTCAGCATATTGCCTCCCAATAATCTGGGTCCTCATTCCCCCACCCCCGGAAGGATGGAACGCTGAGTCAAACCTAAGCCTGGTGAGATCCGAACTGCCAAATTGCAAGCAGTCAGCAGGAGTAGCCTGCAGTACTGATTTCTAACCACTGTGCAGCCGTGGCTTTTATGGTGATTGCTGTGAGATGGGCAGTAAGTAAATTGAATAAATATATAAATTGTCAGCATTTATTTCCTTTACAAATACTTTGGATATAAATGTATTGGGTGATGTGGGCTGGCAGGGAATGCTACATTAGAGTTAGTAGTCCTGCCTCCTCATGAGTTAAATTAACTCAGGTTAAGGTCCCAAAAGTTAATAGTACTTTCTTTGACTGTTTCTTTTGTCATTCATCTGAATCCAGTCTTGGATTTAAAAATGACAGTGCTTTACTCTTCTGCATGTATGTTTTCAGATTTGTAACTCCTGATCAGAAATATACGGCTGATAATACACCTCATACACCAACTCCTTTTAAGAATGCTCTAGAGAAGTATGGCCAAATAAGGCCTTTGGTATGTATTGAGCCAATTCATGGATCCTTTCTATGTTTGTATCTCATATCCCCACTAGATTAATGATTCTGTAATATGCCTCAAGAAATGGAGTCCAAAAAGATATCTTGTCTCAGTTTAATAAGAAACTGATTCCAGTTTCTGGATTAAATTTGATTCCCATGTTTGTGTTCTCTCAAGGTTGATTTAAATAATTTTCCTACATATTATAGAGAATTGGACTACATGATCCTTGTGATTACTTCCACAATTCCATATTTCTGCCCATATGGTGGGCTGCCAGGTTATTGGCTTGAATTAATTATTTTACAGAGATCTTTTGAAATTAGGCTGAAAATCAAAAGTTGATTGCTTTGTTTTTAAGATGTAATAGTGATTACCATAGATAGGAGATCGTGGTATGAATCCTTTCAATTTTCTCTCCATCCACACAACTCTCTACAAAGCTCTTGTGCTACCCTCTATCTCCTGCTTTCTCGGGGAATCAGATTTTTCCCTTCTAATTATGTGCCATTAGAAATCAGATAAAATTTATTAATATATGTGGGCAAAGTTACTATTTTAGAAATGGGTGGAACTGTTCCCTCAGGGTAAAGAACAAAATGCCGAAATGTTTAGGCATGATTCTGCTACTAATCACATCTTGTTGGCTCCCCACCCCACTTTGTATCACAAATTGTAGCCCCAAACACCTAATCTTGAAGAGGATTTGAAAGAAGTACTCTGGAGTGAGGCTGGAATGGAACTGATTGTAGAAGATGACGTGAAGCCAGAGAAACAGAAGAGAAAACAGGGTGTAAGCATCTGATTAAGCATGTCTGCTAAAAGTTATCTTTCCTTTTAATTGTCCTTCTAACTTTTTTTTAATAAAAGTTTTTTATTTTTTATTTTCAAAACGTGTGTTATGGTTAGATATTTTAAATTTAAGATTTCAGGAATTCTAAATTGTAGCAATTAGTCCTCAGTTTAGGGAATTGACTGAACAAGCCTTGTTCGTTTGTCCATTTGTAATTTATGCTGGAGCTGGCAGGCTTGGCATTAATCTTCGTGGTTTGCTTGACTTAATATTGCCCTGCTTTGGTATGCTGTTATTTCCCAGAAAATCGTATTAGCATTGGGTTTTCTTTGCCGCCTACAGGCATTGAAAGGATCTTAGTGACAAGAATGTGCAAATAAATTAATTCTCCAAAACTTAATTCATGTCAAGATTGTTTAGGTTTCCGAAATAATTCACAACAAGTCAAATTTAGCATCTGACAAATTCTGGTGTCCAGACTTTTTTTTAATATCCTGGTTAAAGCTAATATCCTGATTCCATTGCTTTTTCCAGTTGCACAGGAGTCCAATTAAGAAGGTCAGGAAATCCCTTGCTTTGGATGTTATTGATGAAGACTTGAAGTTGACTGTTTCCTCTGTGACCAACCCTATTTGCTTCAAAAAAACTCAGGTGAGCTGTGATCCCAGAGAGAGTAAGTTGGTAACACATAACAATTTTAAAATATCTCCCTTGCTACAATATTCTTTCATTGCTATGGGAAAGTTGATATCTCCCCAGTCTTTGTCCTTCCAGAAGGCAATTTCATATGTTCTTACACAATGGATCACTGTGCAGTACATGTATAGGCATAATTATATGCACACACTTTAAACTCTTCCTGTTTCATAAGACAAATTTAGCTTTAAGAAGTCTTAATGTTTTCAGTTCTGGGTTTTTGCAAATACTGGCGAAAGACCTCTATTTTACATAAAACCTGGCAACATTTCGTGAAGAAGAACTGTCCCCCCCTTTTTTAGAATTTTCCCTTCTTTTAGGTACTTTGAGAATTGATAGTTTTTCATTCTCATAGCATTTGCTTGTACTTTACCAGTGCGTTGTGATTCCCTGCAATTTTCAGTACCAGAAATGATCATGAAACATTTCCTTCTGGCAGCAATTTCTGTAAGAGCACTTAAGCATATTAGTGAGAACTGTTAGGTATTGTCTGTTAATGCTAATGAATTATCTTGAAACTGTATTTTTTAAAAAATAAAATACAACAAACTCCCATTTGATTTTTTTTAAAAAAAATTATTGTGTACTTGTGCACCGTTAATTCTGATGTAGTAATTGATACTTGACTTGTTAATGTGCTTTTCTGTAATGCTATAAATTAGAAGGCAGCAGCTTATTATCATCCATCCTGCAAAATAGTTAGTCTCCGTTGAGTTTCAGGAAAGCTGCATTGGGCCCACGCTGCTTTTAGCAACCACATTTCTCAGCCTGCAGATAAGTGGCTCAATTTTATTACAGATAAAAATATAATAAACACATTGTGGGCAGGGAGAAAAAAAAATGTGGCGGGGGATTGCAGACTCAAGAGTTAGACTAGGAAAATGTTAATGGTATTGAAGAAAAATGTATGTGGAACTTCATTAAAATAGCAAAATGCCCCAATTTTGATCAAAAACTTCCTTGGAGCACAAGAATTCAATTCATTACTTTTAATAAGGCAGCAGCTTCCTTAGTAGGTGCTATTTTTCTAGAATTTTAAAGAACTTTTGTGAAAAGGGTATGTCAGTCATCTTGAAGGAGATAGTGATACATCTTCTGCTTAAGAGCTCATGTCTGGAACTGGCTATGTTAGATAACTTTCCCGAATTTTCCCTTTTGGAGGGTAGGTTGTGGAGAAAGTGATATGACAGTAATAGAAGTCCCTGGGGGAAGTAGAATATCTAGGTTTTCTCAGGCATGGGCTGCTCACAAGGTCCACCTGTGTTGAGACACTTGTATGCTCTGTGTAACCCTCCTTGTGCTGCTTGATTTCCCAATAGCCTTTGGTGTCATCAACCATGACATTACTTTTGGATTGCCTGCAAGGATTGGGAGTTCAAGGCACAATGTTGCAGTGCTTTCCTTTCTTCTTAAATAGGCAAGTCCAATAGTAGCTGTGGGGTGAGAAGAGGCTGAACCTCTTCTTAAATACTCCAGTATATTGGTAGATTGAAAGGGATGCGGTGGCTCAGTGGCTAAGACACTGAGCTTGTCGATCAGACAGTTCGGCAGTTTGAATCCTTAGCGCTGCGTAACGGAGTGAGCTCCCTTTACTTGTCCCAGCTTCTGCCAACCTAGCAGTTCGAAAGCATGTAAAGATGAAAGTAGAAAAATAGGAACCACCTTTGGTGGGGAGGTAACAGTATTCCATGCGCCTTCGGCATTTAGTCATGCCGGCCACATGACCACGGAGACGTCTTTTGACAGCGCTGGCTCTTTGGCTTTGAAACGGAGATGAGCAGCGCCCACTAGAGTCGGGAATGACTAGCACATACACTATATTGCCAAAAGTATTCGCTCACAACTGCTTCTGATTATTTGGATGGGTGAGCGAATACTTTTGGCAATATAGTGTATGTGCGAGGGGAACCTTTACCTTTTTATATTGGTAGATTAGAGGTTCGCTTTCTTTCCCATTTCATTTAAAATCTATATTAAGCTGCTAAGTATGGTAATCTGCCAGCACAGGTGAATTGTTTGTACTCTGGACCAGATGGGATCTTGACTTGGTCCTTTGGGCTGTTGGATGGGAAAAATACTGTCCAATTAAAGCAGTACACAAGTTAAATTAAACAAATGTGCCTTTTTCAGCAACATATTAATACATTTGATTACACTAGTTTTTAAAGCTGGAGATACAAATACAGTTGTATCTCAGCCCGTAGCCATCTTATGAATTGCTAAACCAGGGAGACATATAGCCTGCTATTTCTATGATTCCCAGGAAGTTTTGCAGCCAATATGGTGAAGCTTTCTAGAGGGAAAGTGATTGTTTATTCTGAATTATGGTAATAAGTCTGTTAGCCTTGTTTGTTATTGTTATCATCTTTTGCATTACTCAGGAGTAATTGTTATGAAATTTCTTATTCTTGGAGATAAGGTAGTCCTCAGCCTAGGACCACAATTGAACCCAAATTATCTGTTGCTATGTGAGACAGTTGTCAAGTGAGCTTTGGCCCATTTTATGACCTTTCTTGCCACAGTTGTTAAGTGAATCACTGCACTTAAGTTAGTAACGCGGTTGTTAAGTAACTCTGTCTTCCCCATTGACTTTGTTTGTCAGAAGGTTGCAAAACGTGATCATACGACCCTGGGAAAGTGCAACCATCATAAATATATGCCAGTTGTCAATCATCTGAATTTTGATCACGTGACCAAAGGGATGCTGCAATGATCCTAAGTGTGAAAAATGATCATAAATCCCTTTCTTTTTCTAGCACCATTGTAATTTTGAGTGGTCGCTAAATGAATGGTTGTTAAGTCCAGGACTATCTGTATGCTGAGGAATTATTACTTTGAACATAGTAAAGTATTGCAAATAAAGTGTTTTTCCTGTTGGAAAACTGATACCATGCCTGAAAGATCAGGGCATTTCCTGATTACTTTAAATGCCTGTTTTGCTTGCTTTATAATGGATTGATAGGAATGGCTTGGAAAGAAATCAGTAAGTATATTTTATGGCAATTCCTGCTTTTCTCATTGGTTGACTGATACATGAATTTTCTTTTGCAGTCCCTAAACTTTTCCTTGTCAAGCAGCCAGAATGACAACAGTTTACTCAACAGAGGATTTGTGCACATAAAGACTGAGAAGGTGCCATCTTCCAGAAGAAGCCAAAGTAAATTCAGGGTACCAGCTCTGGTAAGTGTAGGCAGTCATGGACATTGGCTAGATGCCACAATCTTAGGGATTTGAAAAATGGGATGCTAAATCCCTACTGGGCTCCTAGCAACTTATATGATTATAAGATTCATCTCTAAATTTATGAATCAAGAATGAAAAGTCACCTTTCAGGCAAGTTGAACTTGTTTCCTGAGGCCTTGCATAGACATATCTGAAATTTTCTGTGCCACAGTGTGGAAGCAGTTTGTCTGTCACTGTGTGTCAACTTACTCTTGTACTTTGAAACTGATTATAAAGTTTGGTCAACCATTATTTTTTAAGTAACCCAGTTTACTATATACTGCTTTGACAATGTAATGGTTGCCACAGGGCAAAAATTCTGTCTCTCTGTTTAATGATTTTATATCTGTCAATTACAAATGCATTGCTTTGTTTTATTCTTTTCTTTCTACGCCACTGCACTTTTCATAAGCTTCATTCTCCTGCCATTTTGATGTGTGGTCTAGTTTGAAATCTGTTGCGTGATAACAATAATTAAAAAATGAAAATATTCCAAAGGTTCTGCAGTCACCTTCTGTAGGAAAAACAATCATTTTCTTGTTTAAACAGGCAGTTACCTTCCCAATGTGTTGTTTCCATTTATTTGCTATTACCTGTTTTAGAAATAAGGATGCAGGTATCATAATTCTCATGTTACAACCACAGTTGAGCCCAATATTTTTGTTGCTGAGTGAAACATTTGTTTAGTGCGTTTGTCCCATTTTACAACTTTTCTTGCAACATTTGTTAAATGAATCACTGCAGTTGTTAAATTGTTAACACTGTTAAGAAAAATCTGGTTTCCCCATTAATGTTGTTTGTCAGAAAGTCACAAAAGGTGACCCTGGGACACTGCAACCCTCTTATATGTGAACCAGTTGTCAAGCATCCGAATGTAAATCATGTGACCATGGGGATGCTGCAAAGGTCATAAGTGTCATAAACCACTTTTTTAGGGCTGTTGTAACTTTGAATGGCTAAGATGCTGAGCTTCTCGATCAGAAGGTCGACAGTTCAACGGTTTGAATCCCTAGCACCGCATAACGGCGTGAGCTCCCATTACTTGTCCCAGCTTCTGCTAACCTAGCAGTTCGAAAGCACGTAAAAAATGCAAGTCGAAAAATAGGAACCACCTTTGGTGGGAAGCTAACAGTGCGCCTTTGGTGTTTAATCATGCTGGCCACATGACCACGGAGACATCTTTGAACAGCGCTGGCTCTTCAGTTTTGAAACTGAGATGAGCACCGCCCCCTAGAGTCAGTAACGACTAGCACATATGTGCGAGGGGGAATCAAGTGAACTGTGGTTAGTCAAGGACTACCTGTATGTTGAAATAACATCATTTTGGGGACGTTTACAAATTCGTTGTAGCTTTGGTCAACTTAATTGCAGATTGTTGATAATTCAAAATTGATTGGAATCTCATACCACATTAAATCAAGGTGGGTTTTTTTTCTGTATTCGTGTGTATTTCTCAATCATTTGGACGCATGTACAATGGAGTCTTTATATTCTTTGTTTTGTAGATGTCCAGTGCTTGGAAAACTGTGGCTTGTGGTGGTTCCAAAGATCAGCTGATCATGCAAGACAAAGCGCGTCAAGTCCTGGGTGTTTTGAAGCAGAATCACACATCTCGGACATTGATCCTATCTTGAAAAACCCTAATAATATGTAGTTCTGCTTTTGGGAATATATGGAAGTGGGGGTAAAGAGAAAATAGCTGACTTTTTCAGCACAACTTCTCTTTCTGTGACCTCTGAGATTTGCATTGTACTGAGTTTCTGATTCTAAGTGGGGTGTAGAAAATTTGGGCCTAGCAGAATGCCGAGAATGTGGCAGCCCTAAGTGCAAAGAAATATCCATTCTCCTTTTTCGTACCTCCTAGGCCATTTGCATAAGTGGAAACAGATACTGTTTTGTCCTTGACTTCGATTGACCTACAAGAGGGATCCATGAGCTGAATGATTGGACACTGATGAGACAAACCTGGATGTCCAGATCTAGTTAGTTTCCACCATCTCTGTTCAGCTTTGCAGTGTTGGGCAACCGATTTGGATAAAAAGGAAGATTACCTATTATCAGGTGGATGCATCTGAACGCCAGACTGAATGAACCCAGAAGATAATCTGATACACTATGAAACATTGAAACTACTTCCTAAGAGCATTTTTGACTAAAAAACTACTGCAATCACTGCCTTTATCTTTTGTCAACATCTGTTGCTCCTTACGGAAATCCGGGATTACTTAAAAAGCAAGCCACAACATACAAACCTAGTTTGTGTAATATTTCCAGTGTCCACAAGAGGGCGTTGATGTCAACATATTGCTCTAGTGCAGCCTAATATAAATCCATCTAAGGAACAAGCCAGCTATCTGAAAGGAACAGTTGATTGTATTGGGTGCACATTCTTCTAGGAGGCTTTGGGGAACATTTTTGTATAAACCTGAAGGCATGGTACGTACTGCACAAGAAAAGCTACAGTCGGTGTAAATTTGCTTCTGACAACGTCTGAAAGCCACATATACAGTTTTGCTGTAGAAGACGACCTTGGTGTAATCTTGCAAATGGAATGGGTCTCATTGTTGATGTGTACAGTAAAGGAGGCAGAACAGTGGTTGGGATAAGTTGTGCCTGTTTGTGGCTTGTGCTATTCATTTGAAGCGTATCATGGTGATTGGAGAGATCCTGCCAAATCAAATCCTATTTGTCAACTGACTCAGCTTCTGGGTGCCTGAAGCTAATTGCAAACCTGTGTTATTAGGGCAAAGGGTCATGTTGCTGTGCTATAGGTTGATGCCCATGGTGCAATAGACAGGGAAACATAACTGTGGTACACCTACATCTCTCTTATCAGGGGCAGATGCGTAGGCTTGCTTTGGCAAAAAATGTTTAATATGAACCTCAATCAGTATGAAAGCCTTTCTCAGAAGTACTTGAATATTTTAAATATGCATTTGCATTTAAATGTCAGTCACCCCATACGCGTCTCTGATGTCTGTAAATCAATATCTTAATTGGGACCCTTGAAGTCTGAATTTCCAAGACTTTGTGTAAGGCAGGAAAGAAAAATACGGGGAGAGAAAAAGTCTGAATGACATTAGAATGAGGTGAAACCACTGAGAATATGGGATATTCTCTAAACTGATATTGATTATATCAAATACAGATGTTCCAGGGAAGAAGAGTCAATTAAGTTCTCATTTTTGAAAATAGGATTTTCATTAGTTAAAATCAAAACCTTTTCTTATTTCTTTGAGGTGCAGAAACTTCAGTAGATAGAAATAAGAAAAGCTACAAGACAAGGGTGTTAAACTGGTGTCCGTGAGGGCTGGATGCGTCACTCACAGGCCACGCCCACCCCAGCTCAGCGAATGGGAAAAACATTGCAAAGCATCACGTGACAGCAACGTGATGCGACTAGTTTGACACCTGTGCCACAAGGCAAAAGCTGGTGATCATCTTAAATGGTGAAATTATATCAATCATGCCTGATAAGTTCTTGAAAATTCAAGCTTGCAGCTGTTTGTAAGCTATTTCTTTATCTGTTTTGGATTCCCCTCAGAACCAGCCGTATCCTCTTGATTTCTTTCATTATTTATGCCATCTAATCCACACTGCTATGATTGCTATTGAGCAAGTCTTTATCTCTGTACATAACCTACCTCACAGGGCTGTTGTGAGGCAAGCTGTATAGCTTTGAAGGAATGGAAAAGATACAAATAAAACAAGACTAACAATTAGAAATACTGCTTTCTATTTAAGATGCAAAATGCCAGATAAGGTTGGGGAAAACTGGAAAGATTTTTTTTTTTTGGCTGAGTATTAGCGCTTTTGCAGACTTCTTACCACGATGAGATGGCCCTTCAAATATGCTGAGCTTCAATTAACACATTCCCCCCAGCCAGTTGATTATTAAATACATTAATTGGCAACAATGCAGTTGAAGTCCAGCATATTGGAAAGCTGGCTGCCATCACTGCATATTTCAGAATTGGGGTGGGGGTGGTTTGGACTGGAGCTGTCTAATTAAAAGATTAGAAGAGGAACATTAAATGCTATTGCTAATTCTGCAAATCTGATTCCACCAACATATTCTGCTGTATGAGCTTATTGCTTATAAAGGAAGACTTAATGATGAACAAATTTCAAGGGGATTGAGCAGAGAGCCTGGCTAATAACGAAAACAATTAACTTTTAATGGGAATATTTCTTGCCTGAAGTCTGCCAAACTTTGTTTTCCCTGAGCCTATACCTATAGGACAGGTTACCTTTCAGTGAATATTGAGCAGGTGAGGTATGTTAGGGAAATTTAAACCATAACTGGTAGGCTACTAGTGAGAACTTTAAGGAAAAGGCAAACAAGGATGTGAAAGCATTAACAGATCACTGCAAAAGAGGACGAGCTACTTCCTGTTTTCAGATAAAGTACTGGGCTAGAGGTAAAAATGCATGGGTTAAGCCAAGATGAATGTGTTTTGTTGCATCAGACAATATTCTGCTTAGCATATTGGGGACAGTCTTGAAAAAAATGGACGAGAACAAAAACTATACTTGATTTAATATGCTGTAAATTAAATGCAGTGAAGGGTTGCTTCTCTTGAAATCAATATTCCTTTTGTAAGATTAAAAGTAACAATTTGGTGACAATTGTTAAAAGGCCTTTTTTGTGACTGCCCATGACTTTGTTTCTTCCCAGATGTGCATGTGAGATTCCCTAACTACCTAGTCTGCTTTAGTATCTCATAAGCTGCTTGATAAAGACATACTGTTGATCCCAAACTAAATTGTGCTTTTTGTTTACAGCAAATCTTTCTAAATCCATATCAATGCAAACACTTTTATTAGATACAAATACACAAGGTTTCATATTTAAATTTATGGGCCAGGGCAGCATGTGTGTGGTGGTGCAGTGGTTAGAATGCAGTTTTGCAGGCTAACTCACTGCCAGGAGTTATTCGATTCTGATCGACTCAAAGTTGACTCCTTCCATCTTCCAAGGTGGGTAAAATGAGGACCCAGATTGTTGGAGGCAATATGCTGACTGTAAACTGCTGAGTGAGAGCTGTAAAGCACTATGAAGCAGTATATATTAGCTATTGCTATTAGAAGGGATACCAGCAAAGAATGACATAACATGTGGTCCTGTAATTCCTGTTTCTTGATCAGACACAAAAGAAGACAGATCTGTATTATAATACAAATCTCTGCATGTTGAAATGCGCAGTCAAGTTGCAACATTTGGTCTGAAAGAAGTACTATGAAGTCTTTTTCAACTGTTTCTCCCTCTACTCGGAAGGCATATCTCTGAGGTTTGTTCCTAAGATTCAAGCTGTGTTTCTTTTGCAAGATGATATTTTCCCAGCCCTGTGTAGTATATACCTAGAAATAATTCTTGTCTTAACTGGTGCACATTACTATGGTGGCAGCTATAATTGTAATTGTATGGCCATTGTTGGCATCTATTCACTATTGTCAATTACACTTGCTGGAACCACTTTACAGTCTTTAAAAAGTCACAAATACCCTTTTAAAGCTGTTGATGCCTTTGAGTTGTTCTTTATTACTGCCATTCTAACATTTTCATCTATTTAAAAAAAATGAAACTCAAGAGAGTCCTGTAGGGCTTCCGTTATTTAGAGAGTTTTCTAGTTAAAACAAGGAAATGCTTGTCTGTGGATGTCCTTGGTAGCTAGATATTTGTATAAATGTAATGATAAAAAGTAAGAGTTTGAACATAAATTATTTGAAAACATCCTGATGAAGGGAGATAATTATTCTCTGAAAATACAGAAAATGCCTTGGGAGTACGCCCAGTTGAGTACTTATAAATTCTGATAAGAGTTGACTGGATCAAAATTTTTCGGATTTAGGGATGAATTGGGACATAATTAACCACCTGCAGTTCTAGGCTAAAAAAATATTAATTTGCATTTAGAAATATGTCATCTTACTGAATGTATTCTTAAGAGTGAACATTCTGAGAGAGTGTTCAGAAATACTAAATGAAGATTTTAATGAAGATTTATTTGAAGCGGTATCAGATTAATACAAAAACATGGCAGATAGGCTTTCTGAGTCAGGTATGTGCAAAATGGAAAACAAAATTTATTTCATTAAAGTTGTTATGGCCTCCCACTCCAGTAGACTCTGGTTCACTGATGCATTAATTTACTTCAGGAAGAAGAGTTATTCTTTATCCCAGGATTAAGATGAATATAGCTGAAGCCACTGTCAAATTACCTTTAAGGTTTGAACGTTTGACTTGAAACAATATTTGTTTTCCAAATGTACTGCAGTTCACCAACATCCAGGAATGCAGAACTTAAAGGTAAAGGTTCCCCTCACACATATGTGCTAGTTGTTCCCAACCCTAGGGGGAGTTGCTTACCTCAGTTTCAAAGCCAGAGAGCCAGCCCTGTCTGCAGACGTCTCCATGGTCATGTGGCTGCCATGTCTAAATGCCAAAGGCTCAAGGAAAATGTAAGTAGAAAAACAGGGATCATCTTTGATGGGAAGGTAACAGTATTCCTTGAGCCTTTGGCATTTAGACATGGCAGCCACATGACCATGGAGACGTCTTCATACAGGGCTGGCTCTCTGGCTTTGAAGCTGGGACAAGTAAGAGGAGCTCACTCCGTTATGCGGCGCTAGGGATTCGAACTGCCAAACTGCTGACCTTTTTGATCAACAAGCTCAGCGTCTTAGCCTCTGAGCCACCTCCAAAATATATTAAAGAATTATTGACCCACCCCCATTTCATTTAAAGGTGCTCTGGGAAAGAAACCAACAGAAAGGTACCCTAGAATATAACTTATATAACACGACACTATATTTTAAAAAAACAAACATCAGAACACACCAGCAGGCTACTCCATCCATTAGGCATCATGCCAGAAACCTACAAAAACATCACACAAGGACTCTGCAAACTGAAAGACAGAACCTTGTATGGGAAGTTTACCAAGATTGTAACCTGCACTACATAGCAGAGATAGGATGCAGCTGCTTCAAAGAATTAAATAACTCATGTCTGCAATAAAGAACCAGAACTACAAATTCTTAACAACTACCTATGCCCTTCATACAAATCCTACATTGGATTAGAATAATTGAGTATGCAAACAGGTAGAAGCCCAGCACTTCAATTTCTGGCTCATTAACAAATCAAGGGAGCTGGATACGATCTACTACCCAGTTCAGAGGTCTGATCCAGACCCCACAAAGAAAACAGACAAGACAGACAAAACAGAAACAACACACAACCTCTAGCAACCAATTATTTGACGTGCTCAATCAATCAACCAATCATTCTCCACAGACAATTATTTCTACAAATATTGCAAAGAACTGTTGCACTGAAAAAGACTTGCTGAGGTGGTGGAGGGGGGGGGGCATCTGCAAAAGCCTGATCAATACCTTGGTACTGGTTTCCTGAAGCCCAGAACGCCTGACTACTAACTATATAGAGATCTCCAAAGCTTTTAAATATTTCTGCTGAAGTAAAAAACCTCAGGAATTCTGAACCTGACAGATTCTCACAGGAAACCAGACATAATAGTGCAATGTTACAAACGTGGAAACCAGATTATGCAACCAGCCTACTGTAGATGTCTACTTTCCCCCATGTTCAAAAGCACTATCACACACAAACACCATGAAAGGTGACACCAGCCAGAGCATACAAAAACTCAAATAGTGCAAGATCAGAAATGTGGAGAGACCTGGCCCATTGAATCATGAAGAGTTGGGCACAACGAATGGATAAGATCCTCATCACACATAAAATTAGAGATGTATTCACTTATTCTCTCTCCAAAGATAGGCACCATCATCTATCAGCAACGTCCCTCTTGATTTTACACTGGACAAACAGGTCAAGCTTCATGCAAAAGAATTAATGCACATACGGTTGACATTAGAGTTCAAAACAAGGGCAAAATAATATCAAAGCATTTTAATTTCCCAGGATATCTAATCACAGATTTCAAAGTGACAGTTTTAGAACAATGAAACTACTCCAACATTATAGAATGAGAGACTGCCTAACTCATATGCATCAAAAGGTTTCAGGCAATCTTTGAAGATCTCAACAAACACATCGGGTTTTTAACACATTACAATTGCTAATTGATGAGCAATGATAAATGTTTGGCCCTGGCACATTATGCCAAAGGGTCTTCAGTAACCTCCAGCCTGAAGCTAAACAATATAAGGATATGCAAATACATTATTGCTGCCAAGGATCTACTCAAAGACAGAAACTTTAATTTGTTTTTCAGTACCCACTTCAGCCTGCAGTCATATTTATTCCCCAGAGACATTCTTGGGAAGAAAAGATGATAAACACTAGAAGAAATATTTCATTGTGAAGTGCTCTTACCATCTTGCAAATAAAGAATAGAAAGAACAGTTCATTTGCTATGATCCCTCATGGAGAGAAAGAGTTTGGGATGGTAGCAGAGCAACGAGGAGAAAATTCTGTAAAAAACTACAGAGATGACCTTGGAGAACAAGAACAACAGCAGAAGTTAGCTAGAGGTTGAATGAAGACCGAAAAAAAAAGGGAAGAGGGCATTAGAAAGATATAAAGTCTATCCATGTGGAAAGAAAATCTTATAGTAGCCAGTATGAGCTCTTCCTCCTCTTTGTTTTCTCCCTTGGGATTTTAAAGCAGCCTGAAGAGCACCGGACCACAACTGGTTTACAATTATAAAAGAAAAAAAAAACACTGATAGTACTTGATTGAAAATGTGTGTTGGAAGAAGACTTGGTTTGTATGGGAGATTGCAGCCTTAACAGGCTTAACAGGTGACTGATGCTGAAGGAAGAACAGGCTTGAATTCAGCAAACCAAGAGCAGACAACCTCAAAGGGGGAAACAGAATTGAGCCACCTCACCACTTCAATGGAGCTGCTGACAATCTTCAGCCAGCAGCTGATGAAGCATTTTCCTTTTCTTTTAAGAATACAGTAAAGAAAAAGAAAAGAAATATATAAATAACTTCCTCCTTCATCCCAAGTATAAACAAATGTAGAAACTTATCACCTTCTCTGAAAATACAACAAATTATATAGATTTTCACGGGTATAGGTATGCTGGTCTTGTTGTATTCAGGTCTTTTTCCATGTAAGATTGAGATTGTCTTGGCAACGTTTTGGCGAGGTCTCACTCGCCATCAAAACACCAGCCTGGGGATGGCGAGTGACACCTCGCTGAAACGTTGCCAAGACAATCTCAATCTTACACAGAAAAAGACCCGAATACAACAAGACCAGCATATATATATATATTTAAACAAACAAACACAGACAAACATAAAATATAAAATCATCTTCAAGTTACATACAGTGTGTCGATTGGTTACAAATCTTTTGTGCTTCATCATCATAATAATCTTCACTTACAATTAATATAGAATCTCATATTATTATCAATCTGATATATGTATACAATTATTATCATTGATAAACATTTATTTGACTATAACTATTATTACTTCCTTTTATGTGAGATATTCTAAATTTGGAATAAATTTATATTATGGCATCATCCTAAAACCGTCTAGTAGTAGTACATCTTTATATTATATTCTGTATAAAATTGTTTATCTTTGGTTACAAAACTTTTGTGCATCCTTTCCATAGTCCTCACTTACAATTTATATAAAATCTCATATTATCAATCTAGTATATATGTATACATTATTATAATTGTTAATTATTTATTTGACTATAACTATTATTACTTCATTTTATGTGTAATATTCTAAATTTAAATAAAAATTAAATTAATTTTTATGATAGCATTTCATTACATCATCCTGTATCCATCCAGTAGTAGTACAATCTTTTATCTCTTGCCATTTGAAGTATTTGTGTTCTAATTGCTTTCTTGGTAGATCTTATATGGACTTCTCTTGGCAACTTGTTTTTCACTGCATATCTTGTAAAGACTCGAAACCCCTCGTCTGTTCGTTCCATCAACTTCCCTTTGGTTATCACTGATGCTTCTGCCAGAATTTCTATCATTACTTCTGCCAAATTTTCTCCCTTTTCATCTTTTATATTCTGGAATCTGAGGTAAAATTCTGATCTGTTGATCTCCCATTCCAATATTTCCAATTTTCTTATCTCTTTGTTCATCTTTTTCTTCAATTTTTTGAAATCTGTCCTCATATTTCATCATCGTTTGGTGGATATTCTCAATTTTTTCATCTGTTTTTCCTGTTGTTTGTTCAATATTCTCTGTTCTTTTTTCAATGTTCTCTGTTCTTTGTATTTTTTGAATTTCTTGCATAATCATCTGCAATGTCACTTCCTTTTCTTTTTTCCTCCAGATAGAAAACACTGCCACTACATAGAATCCAAGGCTTTTTCATTACGTTCCAAACAAGTTCACTGCAATCTTCTTCCTTTCACCTCCAAGCTTTCTTTTCACTCCAATCCAACTACTGATAGTATCCCAGAGGAGCACCTGTCTAAACAATCTGTGCTCATCCTACTATCATTTTCAATAAACAAACTCAGAATCCTTGAAATGTAACACCAGCTCTTACTTTGCACAAGATTATCAAATGCTCAAAGAAAGAAAAGAAAAACAATGTTTCCAAGCCTTTAAGTGGCAGTGTTACTTCTTTTCCTCTACTTTTACTTCCCTCTTTATAGTCCAAACTTAAGGAAAAAAAGATTTTTTTAAAAAAATATGCAATAGAGCATTGAAAAAAGAAAAAGAAAGAAAGTATTAAGCAATAAGTATTAAAATAAGAAAAATAAAAGGAAAAAACCCAATACAATTTAAAAAATGAACATTTATAAAAATTTCAGCAATAAGAGGATTAAGGAAAAATAATACACTATGTTTGACTCAGGCTTAATCTCGCTGCTTGACCTCTTCTGTCTTCAATTTTAACTTTACTTTTGATCTTTTAGGGTATTCTCTTCTCTAATAATAAAAATTGTTTCACCAATTCGACACACTTTGTCTCCAGCTTTCCTTCCATTCTGGAGCTGTCCCAACTTTCAGCATCTTTAATGGATGTTTCTCAGTCGCCGGGAAAAAGGGCTTCTCCTGGATCTACCTGGGACTTTGCAGGATGTGCCCTTCTCTATCATCATCTCTACAGGATGGTTTAGGTCCAAAAGGACCATCCAGGGGCAAAGATATCAACAGTGATCTTGGAGCACCGTTAGCCCTGCCTCCCCCATATCCCATTTCTTTATCTACATGCTACTTATTAAACCTAGCCTTTCGGTCCTATTTAAAATATTTTAAAATACAAAAAAAAAGTAGTAGGAAAATGAGAAGAGGGTTTGTGAAGAGAAACATGCAGGTAAATTGAATGCCGTGGGAATAAGACACCTAAAACTGGCTCCCTGAATACCTCGCCATAGAAGGACAGGACTTGGGGTTGCCCAGATGGCTCCTTACAGATGTTTCCCATGATGGGATCATAAACTAGGCTTCTCCAGTAGGCTTTAGAGCGCTGGGAGTTGTGAGAAACTGTTTTGCCCAAATTGCAGTCAGAATCTTTCATAAGGACACTGGGTTCATCCATCTCCTCTTAATCACTTTTATTGGAAACTAGCCAATAACCCGTCGTTGCCCAGATATTTATTTGTAGAAGGAAAATGTACAGACCAAACAGAATTTCTAATGTTGGATTTCGCCCCTTACCAAAAGCCCCCTTGTGGAATACTGTGAAGCTGTTACCATGGCAACTCCACTGCACCGTACAGTAGAAGCCATTTTACCGCAGTACTGTAGAAGCCATTTTAAAGCACAACAGGCTGTATCTTAACAGAACACACACCTCGAGAGGTGTTAGAGGTCTTACCCCCACAGTTTTTCCCCCCCAGAGAATAAATAATCTGTGTACCAAGTTTGGTTGAAATTGCTCGAGGCGTTCCAGAGTTATGCTGGAACACACACACACACACACTCACACACGGCTTATAAATTGCCTTTTGGACAAAAAGAACCCCCAGAAGGATAACTCTTAGTACTTGGTAATTTTTTAAATAACCCACAGCACAAGAAGGTTTATGTATTTTTAACTATTTTTTTTATTTAGAAAGAAGTAGTGAAAGGACAATTAGTATGTTGATTTTGGAAATGTTTTATGGACTTGGGAACTAGGTTGATTAAAAACAAAACTTTGAAACTGCTCTAAGAATATTTATTGTTTGTTTAAAATTCTGTTAAAATATATGAAGAACTGAATTTAAGTGTAAGAAATCTCTTTCTGGGAAATGTTCTGATCAAAGAAAGACATATAAAAGGAGACCTTGAAGTCTAGTTACATTCAGAAAGAACTAAAGATTATAATTAAAGAAGAACTTTCAATAAGACAATGGAGAAAATATTTTAACTGAAATAATTTAAAGATTTTTGGTAACAACATACTCAAAACTTACTCTTTATACTAGGGTTGTCAAACTCCCGGTCCACTCGCCAGATGCATCACATGCTGGCCACGCCCATGCCTGGTTTAGCGAAGGGGAAAAAAGTCCTGATATTTCACGTGATGACGCCAGGATGATATGAGTTTAACAACCCTGCTTTAGATTGTGTGATAAAATAAAAATGTGCTTAAATAAAGAGATAGAAGAGGATATGGATTTAAAACTGACAGTGTATAAGAATGATATTGACAAAGATGTTATACAACCAGAGGTGGATTTCAAATCCCAGCACTACCGGTTCACTCATGCTCGCACGCACCGGGTGGGTGGGTGGAGCCTTCCACCGCCACCACTACTGGTTCAGCCGATCCGGGCCAAACTGGAAACAACCCACCTCTGTATACAACATGAACAAATGAAACTTGCCAAGGCTTCGACAGTTAAAAGACACACACAGATAATAAACCAGAAGAAAGATTGGGATATGTGGATCTTAATTCAGAAAAATGAGTTAGCTAATTTTCTTACTTCGGTTTTACAAAAGAGATGTGTTATACCTATGAAGAAATTCCTGAGCTTTTGGGGCATTACATAAAGGGAATTATTAAGTCTCTTAAAACTAAAACTAACTTTACAAAATGGGCCTATTTGATCAAAGTTAAATTGTATATAATCCTCTCTTTTCTAATAACTTTTATTTGGTTTTTCTTGACTAGGACTGAATGATGAGATTTTAAATATTTGTTTATGGGAAGAAGAGAGTTTTATTGTCTTTTTAGAGACAGTAATAAGCTATGATATTATAATTAGAATAGATGAAGAGAAGATGAAAAATTTGTTGCATCATTTGAAGTCATTAAAGATTAATATTTTCAATTTGTTGTTTCCAGTATTTCCTAATGGAATTTTTCTTGATTAAGTTTGAAAGATGAGGTTTTAAAGATTTGTTTATAGATATGAGAGACATGGGAAGAAGAGTTTTAGAGAAAATAACAAAGATTTATATAAACTATGGGAAAGAATAATGAAAGTTAAAAGTTAAAATGTCTATATGGTTATTTCTGGTAGCTCTTAATGAACGTTTCTGATTAAGTTTGAAAAATGAGGTTTTATTATTTGTCAATAGATAAAATGAGATATGGGATGAAGAGAGTTTTGGTTGAAATGCTAAGAGAAACTATTAAGCTATTGAAAATGTTTATATTTGCCTTGACAAAGGGGGAAGTTATTTCTGTCTTTATTATTTAGAAAGAGAGCACCCTTTTCCTCCCTTTATTCTTTTTGCATTTTATCTTTTGTTGTTGTTAATATTCTTTTTAGTTTATATTAGTTTTTTTATCTCTGTAATTTTAAAATTCAATTAAAAATGTTATTAACAAAAGGAATGAGGTACTTAAGAAGTGTGCATGGTCAAAACAACAAGTGAAAGGATCCAGAATTAAAGGGTGCTGGATGAATACAGATTGAATATAACAATAAATATGACTACACAATTGTGATCACAATTCAGATGCTTGGCAACTGACTCATATTTATGATAGTTGCAGTGTCCCGGGGTCATGTAATCACCTCTTGTCCTTCTAACAAGCAAAGTCAATGGTGAAGCCAGATTTACCTAACAACCATGTTACTAACTTAACAACTGCAGTGATTCACTTAACAACTGTGGCAAGAACAGTTATAAAATGGGTCAAAACTCACTTAACTGTCTCATTTAGCAGTAGAAACTTTGGGCTCAATTGTGGTCGTACGTAGAAGACTACCTGTGCCAAAGAAAAATATTGAAATGGTTTGATATCTAGAGCAGTGTTTCTCAACCTTGGCAACTTGAAGATGTCTGACTTCAAGTCCCAGAATTCCCCAGCCAGCAAATGCTGGCTGGGGAATTCTGGGACTTGAAGTCCAGACATCTTCAAGTCACCAAGGTTGAGAAACACTGATCTAGAGAAACTAAGGATGGAAAAGCAAAATGAATATATTAAGGAAAACTGACACAAAGTATGAATCGGTGTTTTGTGTATGAATGGAATGGTACCAAGGATGAATTGGAAGAATACTAAAATATGAAGAGGTGTAGTGAATGGTTTGGCTGTAAACTAGTAGCTGATTCCTTTTTTTTTCTTTTCTTGCTTTAAAATTCTTTGATTTGCTTTTCTGAGTGGAAATACTAACTGGAACTAATGAATATGGTAGTCCAAAATATGTGGAAGGCACCAATTACCTATTATTAATTGAAGCAAAATTAGCTTAGCCCAAAGAGCAAGTTAATTTATGAACCTTAGCTAAACTATTTTTGTGGTCTCAAAATCCTATTCTGATTATTTTCTTTTTAATCGCTATCAGCAGTGCAAAGCTGTTTGACTGCTTCCAATAATATTCATTGATGATTTACTAAAGATGAGGAGTTTCATATATTTATCATTAAATGGCACATAAGATTCATTTTGCTTTGTGAGGTGCATTTCTACATGGGCTGTTGAACTCAATCGTCTTGGTGCCCACTTTAACCCCATGGGGGATTTCATACAATTGATGCTACAGATGGGATGAGACTGTTTATTAGTAGAATTGAGATTTACAGAGTTTTGCCAGTCGCATTGTTCCTGATATTGCTCCTAGTCCATTAACATGTTCAGCAATTACTTTTAGGGAACTTCCTTGTATATATCAGGTTTCCTGATTCAAGACTGGTCAATGCTTCTAGCTTCCTTCATGGATAGAAATTTAGAATGATTGAAGATGATATCCAGGAATATGAATGGGTAGTCTTCTGGGAGACACCGAACTGTAATTCCTCAGAGCCTCATCTAGCATCCACAGCAATGAGTTAGCTGTTGTTCAGCAAAAACTGGAGATTTCAGATTCCCACCCTGATTTCAAATACTTAATATTGGATTTAGAATTATTAGATGCCACCTGATTACAACTAGAATATTCATGACTGGGAGAGACATGGTAACAAGGTCAGCCAATGAATATGCATAGTAGTTAAGTCAGCAAATGGGAGCTTAAATAGATCTGACTCTGTGCTGAGAATCGAAACGGAAACTACTCTGTCTGCTTTGAATTCCGAACTGAAAACTCCTCTCTGCTGTACTGCTGCCTGTGTTTGCTTGTAACTACTACTATGTTGAAAGAATTTACTATTGGTATTGTACATTTATTCATCTGTTATTATGTATATAAAGAAGTTAATGAATCCAGCTGAATCAGTTACTGTTTGTGCTTTCTGGATTTGATTTTCCTGCAACAAACTCTGATATGTAATTATGCTAGTTCATTCATGCCAAGGGCTTTTGGTAGACAACATCATTTTAAAATCAAATTACCCAACATCCAAATCTCTACTTTTGATAGGAGATGGTAGGCTGTGGAGAACCTCAGATTAAAACCCCCCAATGGTGCTTTGGAGAATGCAGGTGTACAAATATAGTTTCTTTCTGAAGTTCATTAAATATATCCCCCACCCCCACTCCCAGAGTGTACAACAGCTGCAAAAAGAAAACTTTCTCATAATTGGAAAGAAATGGAATGAACAGCTGGATGCTCTGGTCCCACCTCTTGTCTTACATTATTAGGCAGAACAATGTACAGAGCCTGGATTAAGAACATTGAGATGTTACGTACAAATTTTACTTCATGTTTGGAAAGGAAACAATAGGACAGATTGTTTCCCTCTCAACTCAGGAACATTATTATCAGATAATTGTCTTCTACAATGCCTACATAATTTAGAATGAATAGTTTAGTAACTGATCTTTTGGTCTCATTTTCATGTCCTCCCAGCTGTTCTTTGCCCATCATTATTATTTGCTGGTCTGGAATGGAACATCTTTTTGTTCATTTTTGCATGATCTCTTTTATTAAACATGTTTGCAAAACAAATGTTCTACATGGCTTTTTAATTAAGGTATCATTAGTCATGTGTTAAGCAATTACGGTGTACATTTAATGATTGTTTGACATGTAAGGTGTTCGGTTTAGTCAACTATGTGTTCTTCCATAGTTTGTCTCATGTTCATCAGATTACTGGACTAATACTTTGTATCTAGAAAGATATGTAGATAATCCTTATTTTTTCAATAATGTATGCCAGAAAACAACTATGTAATCTATTTCATTATTAACAAAGTGAACTATCTCACAGATAGTACTGGATGATCTTGTTTAGGCTTGGAATCTAGGCAGATCTTGTCAGCAAAGCATATGTAGACTGAAAAATTTTAAAAAAATAATGAATGGACCGACAAACCACTTTTTGTATTGTTCACAAGAGAACTTCATGAACATATTCATAAGGTCATCAGAAGTCAACAATGAAGTGAATTGGTTTATGAAACAGACACCGGAAAATCTGAATGTAGTCTTAAGCACTTCTCCCAAAACTGTCACCAAAATTTTAATTTTAAAAAGAGGGGAAAAAAACCTTAAGATATCAGAAGCAACAGAAGCTATAATACTTTAAAATCAGCTCATATTTATTTTTTACCTTATCTACTTTGTCTGCCCTAATCCTAAAAAAAAGCTGGAGTACAGCCCGAAATACACTACTGAAAGGCTAAATTTGGCTGAAGGGTTGTGAACCTTGGATCTTCTTCAACATTGTAGGATTGTGGATGTGTAATAAGAGTAGCACACCAATGGTTATGTTCTATCTGTTCCTAGTTTGGACTAGCTGAATTCTACATGAAGGAAAATGATGAGATTGAAATGATGTCCTGTTCTGGATTCAACCAAAACAGGCTTTTCAGCTTGAGAATACTTTAAGAACCCTCTTTTTGGAGTATAAGACGCACCTTTGTCCCCCAAGAAAGAGAGTGAAAATCTGGGTGCGTCTTATACACTGAATACAGCATTTTTGGCCTCCCAAAACCCTGCCCCTGCACATCTCGTTTTTCACAAAAATGGACATGCAGATAATTTGGTAGACTTGCAAAGTGCTACTGGGGCTGATACTATGTAGCAATAGCAATAGCAGTTAGACTTATATACCGCTTCATAGGGCTTTCAGCCCTCTCTAAGCGGTTTACAGAGTCAGCATATCGTCCCCACAGTCTGGGTCCTCATTTCACCCACCTCGGAAGGATGGAAGGCTGAGTCAACCTTGAGCCAGTGAGATTTGAACCGCCGAACTGCAGATAGCAGTCAGCTGAAGTGGCCTGCAGTACTGCACTCTAACCACTGCGCCACCTCGGCTCTTATGTAGTCATAACAAAATTCTTTCTAGAAAGCCAAGGTCATCCTTTGCCTTTATACCTCTGCACCTGACCGGAACTGGATGAGTGGAACTGCCAGACAGGAAGTGGAAGATTGGACCATGTGATGGACTTGTGGGTGTAAGGACAAGATCTTGAACTTTCAACTAGGTGGAGAAAACTGGGAAGAGTTCAGGTTCGGGTTTTCCCAGATGAGCCAACATGGATCTCTTAATAAATTGGAACTTTGAGCAATACTTTGCCTTGGACTCTGATTTACTTTTGGATGCTATTTGGAACCCTGACATACACATTATTGTTTTTGGTAGAACAAGTGTTAGTAAAATGAAGAAAACTTGCTGCACACACTCTTGGCTCAGCAAAACAACTCTTCTTTCTACACGATATACTAGAGAAAGCCTGGAGCAGCCAGGTCAAGCCAGGAAATTAAAAATTTGGCAGGATTACATAGATGCTTGACATCCTTACTTTGTATTGGTCTGAATTGCTTTAAATCTTGTGCAATACATAAGTGGAGACAACAAGCAGGACGGGGAAAAGGTAGAAGATGCACAATCCTGCCCATTTCAGCATTTACATCACCTTTTGTCTTGTATGCTGGAGGAGGAGAGGAGGAAGAGGAGGAGATCAGTCAATTGAAGTGGCTAGGAGAATATGCCCACCTGTTTTTCAATACTGGATAGTAAAAAAGGACTCTTGAGAAAGCTTCCAGCCCAAAACACCCAGATCATAAACTACAGAAACTCTTTCCATTGACCTACAGAAATGCCATGACTTGAGTCTTTAAAGATGAACTGGCCTAAGTGCACATTACAATGACTGCAAAGTAAATTTGATATAAAAAGTGGAAGAATGCTGCAGCAGGGAAAGTTGTAATTACCATGTCTGCTTACCGTATACCTTGACAGTCTACATGGATTAAAATAGTGATTTTTGAATTATATTTAAAGGTTGTTCTGATAAAGGTGTTTAAGCTTTCAAATTTAATTTACATTAACCCTTGCTATTAGAAATGGAACTGAATCAATGTCCTGATAAACTGCTATGAAATAACATCTTAACACTTATTAGGAGAATGTTAATTTAGGCCCTTTAATGTAGATTATTACTTGCACAAAATCATACTGCTGTCATTGAGAATTGTGTGTAGATTTAACTGCACTTATATCCCAAATATAAACAAACTTAAATGTTATTACTTCCCTTAGAAGCATTACTTTTATGAGATTTAATTGAAATCCCTAGGCTGACTTCACAAATGGTATTTAGATCAGTCACTGCTCTTCTTCTCTTGATAAATCAAAGAGAAAAGCAACATCAATTGCAATGGAATTGTTTTCAAATGATTCTCCTGTGCTCATATCCTGTATACATATTTTAAGTAACTTGTCTCATACTAGAAACCATAGTCCTACAAAGCATTATGTCTATGTACAACAAAAGTCAAAATTATCTAAATAACTTATTTTGGAATGAACATATGAACTGATCTTCATAAACTATAATTTGCTACTTTATTTTGATTTTTACTATTCAATTTTACTGGTAGATCAGGCATACAGAAATGGTGAAAGCTACCAAAAGCTAAATAGAAAACTATTATATAAATATATACGAAATGTATAACCCTGAGTTTATGTAATAGATGTCACATCATGGTTACACATAGGCATTCGAGGAGAAAAAAGATAAAACTTTTAAAATAGAAGTGACCTTGATGGTATTTGTATATTTATGAGTGAGCCATGGTAGCCCAGTGGTTAGAATGCAGTACTGCAGGCTACTTCTATTGCCTGCCGGCTGCCTGCATTTTGGCAATTCAAATCTCACCAGGCTCAAGGTTGACTCAGCCTTCCATCCTTTACCTATCGAGATGGGTAAAATGAGGATCCAAATTGTTGGGGGCAATATGTTGACTCTGTAAACCGCTTAGAAAGGGCTGAAAAAGCACTGTAAAGCAGTATATAAGTCTAAGTGCTATTGCTATATATTTGAAATGCATTGCCCATCATCTCCTAATTTCTTGCCTTTCTGCCATTCCTAAGCAACAATTATAGCACACGAGTGCATAAACACACGCACTATTATTTTCTCTCTATATATGCTATATTCTTTTCTTTTTTCTACCAGGAAACACCCCCAGCCCCACAGCTCTTACTCTCTCCAATAACACATTCAAGTAGTCAGTGCCAACAAGATTATAGTAAACATGAAACCAATGACAAACCCAAGAGAGAAATCATCACGCTTGGAAGGGTAACCTAATATTTCCAGAAGTACAAATTGTAAGGCAAACACTCCTCTAAAACAAAACAAGAAAGGCAGCCCCTTTCCTCCCTGCCTTGCAAACAAGGTATCAAATATCAGCCGTTCATCACATGATAATAAGTAAGTCTTGAGGGAAATACCTGGAGGACAAAGGATGGAAACGAAACAACCAGTTGGAAAAACATTCTACACTATATTGCAACCTTTGCAATAACTCCCAACTTTTCTCTAATCAAATGTACCCAATCCCAAACCCCAGAACCACACGTAGCCCTGCAACTCTGTGTGCAACTAAATGCCTCCAAAAATTGCTGCCAAATTGTGGTTTTTAAGATGACAGAGGAAAAGAATATATGCAATCATATCCAATGTACACCCACTTCATTTTACTATAGCTTAAGGGACTTGTTTACTTTCCCTTGTTCTCATCACTTCTTCAAGAGGAACCCTCAGCATGCCAATTAAAGGTTAACTATGATTCTAAACAATCTGCACACACCTGAAATGCAACAAAAATGGCCCGCTCAAAGAAGTTTGAGGCAACATCTAAGTAGAAGCTTTTGAATGGTTATATTAAAATGAATGTATTTCATCTTTATGGTCTTACAGAATTCATGTTTGGGTTACCTGGATTTTCAAAAAGTTTCCAATGCCAGAGGAAAAATGAAGATGCACTCTGCTGAGAGACATATTTGGACAAAAGCAATGATCTTCCCCATCCCCATCAGGCAACAGGTTGATGAGAAAAAAAATTCCATCAGTGGACAATATCTAATTATCATAGTATTGCTAAATAGGGTTTTTTTGGGATGGGGAGAGGAATAGAGGACTAACATATAACCAAATTGCTGTAGAAGGAAAAAGAAGTGGACTGCATTATATTCCTCAAAAAGAACCAAATTTCTGAAAGCAATTTTGGCATCTTATTTGAAAGAGGAACAACAAAAGTGAAGAGATAACTTTACTTGGATTATTTGTCTGGAAAAAAACCAGACACTAATTAGGCCTTGATATTGTCACTTGGTAAAAAAAATAAGTAGAATTTTTTTCTGAGTTTTCCAAATTCAGAAAAGAAACAGCTTTTAATGACTTCCCTATTTATGAGGAAAGTCAGGAATAGTCATCCCTGTGTCTTCCAGATGTTGCTGGCCTGATTCCCATTAGCCTTAACCAGCAAAATCCAAAGTAAAAGACAGTGGGTGTAACCCAAAATATATGAAAATAATATGTTTACCTATCTTGTTTTAATCACAAGATTAATGTACTAAATATGGCTCTGTTATCTAAAGGATGATAGATTAAATTTACTTATTTCTCTGAATCACAATATGCTTTTCTCCCCAAAAGTGAAGAGGCTCTGCAATAGTTAGGTGAAGCAGCACTGTGAAGTCTACATGCCCGTTAAAAATGCCAGGTTTACACACTTATGCAATCACGTAATTGTTAGTTTTTTGTTATTTCCCCCAAAAGATTTGTTTGCTTTTCAATTGAATTGTACAGCTTACATGTTATATTAAAGGTCAAAAATATTTCTCAAGTGATTTATCTTGGTCTGACTTTTTTACATCTCAAAAACCTGGCATTTTAACAGGGGTGTATCGATTGTTTATATCCACCGCAGAAGTCAGGTATTTGTCATTCCTAGTGATTTGCCCAAGATACCTGGCTTGCTGCTATTAGAAACAAATGCTGAATTCAGTCCAGAGGTGAGAAAGTTAGCTGGCTCCTCAAATGCCCTGCCATGGGACGTTGTGGCTGCTGCTGATAGGAACTGGTGTCCAACAATTAATGAGACACTGTTTTCTCATCTTTAACACAGGACAAGAGTTTCAATCACATAGAACTCATGGGACTACAGTGAAGTGGCTTTAAGTGAAAAATTTCCTATGCTTCCTTTCCCAAAATGAAGCATTTGGCTTCATTTCAGCTTCTAAGTGCAAAAGGCATGAACATGGCTTTGAAGGGTTGGCTTGCAATCTTCCAAAAGCGGCACAATTATATTGAAAAGTGTATGTTAAAAAAAAAGGGATAAAATTTTGTGCTGCTAATTGATTTATCTGGCACATGGCTTCAGTGAAATTAGGGAGAAAAAAATAACCAAATAGTAGTAGGGTATCTTATTGATTTAATAACAGGAGTACTATAGCACACAGAGTTCTCTATTCTTTCTTATCTTCTATGCCAGTGATCCCCAACCCCCGGTCCGCGGACCGGTGCCGGGCCGTGGAGTACCTGGCACCGGGCCGCGCAGCGGCCGGGGGCCATGATCGCTGCAGCGGCCGGGGGCCATGATCCCTGCTGCCTCTTCACCCACACGCGCAGCCTGAGATCAACCCCGGGACTCGAACCTGAGAGCCGCCTCTCCGGTCCAAACCCCACTCCCACCCCGGCCGCCCGCCCGGCCGCCTTGGTAGCCCGTGGAGACGGAGCGCGTTCGGTTCACCGCTACCTGGGGGCGCCGTCCCCATGACATCACCGCGGAGTCCTTGCCTCCTTCCCTGGCGAGGCTTTCTCCCCGCCAGCCAATCAGAGGCCAGTCCCCGGGCAAGCGGGGACAAGTTGCTGGCCGGCCGAAGCAGAAGCGGGAGATTGGAGGGGGGGGGGAGAGAGAGCGAGAGAGCGAGCGCTGGGCGGGTGGCAGCGCGTTCCACAGCGGACTAGGCGCGCCGCGGGCTGCCAACCCCCCCCCCCCCCCACACACACACGTACACACACTGCCTCTCTGGCAATTGGCTGCCCAGGAAGGGAGCGGGGAGCTTTCACAGATAGGAACGTGATGGGGTTTGTTTTCTTCCCCCACTCCTGAGCCCCCCCCTTTTTTTTTGCTTGCCTTCTGGGGTCTCCGCTGTGGAGCAGCCGAGGTCAGATGGGGAGGCGGAGAGAGAGAGAGAGAGAGAGAGAGAGAGAGAGAGAGAGAGAGAGAGAGAGAGAGATGGGCGGGTGGCAGCTGTCTGTGAAACATCTTCCCCTCCCCACCTCCTGGGCAGCCAATTGCCAGAGAGGCACGGTGGGGGTGGTGGGGGTGGAAGGAAATAAAAAGAGAAGTTGCCCTTTCATTTTGCAATCTCTCTCTACGACCTTGTTTCATTCTCTTCCCTTTTGTTTCGTCCTCATTTCTCAATCTCAGCAACTTTAACACTTTTGGACTTCAACTCCCCAAATTGCCCAGCCAGCTAGAATAGATAGATAGATGGTGGATAGGTGATTGATAGATAGAGAGGGATGGATGGATGGATGGATGGATAAATAGATAAATAGATAGATAGATGATAGATAGATAGAGGATATATACACATACATGCATACACACATACATACACAGAGAGAGACAGAGACAGAGACAGACATGGATGGATAGATATCACAGAAGTGAGTACACCCCCTCACATTTTATCAATATTTAAGTATATCTTGCAGCAGTTTAGACATTAATGGCTGGGGGCCATGATCGCTGCAGAACAACGCCCCCCCACCCCTGCGCGCGCTCAGTGGGCCACGGTAAAATTATCAAAGGCTGACTGGTCCGCGGCGATAAAAAGGTTGGGGACCACTGTTCTATGCCAGTGAAAATGTGCATGATTTACAACTTTTAAAAATGGTTTATCTTTGAATGACTAAATGATGTAATTTTGTATTACCCATCTAGAGATCAAAAAATTGTGCCTCAGTATAATCTACTAAAAACATCACATGTTCATGGCTGTGCTTACTGAATATGTTCTTCAGGTCCAAAGCCAACATCCTGACCACAATCACAATCTGAAATAAAACCTAGTATTTTATGTCCAAGTAAGTGTGTACAGGACAACAGCTTATTGCGTGCTTAAGCAGCAGAACAGAAATCTACAGAATGGAATGGCAATGAACCGTACAATTTCATCATAACGAGCAGCATTCGTCCTTCCAAACTATATATAAATCCCCCTACAAATATACTGGTCTAGCTACAAATCTTTTTATTAAAAAAAATAAAGAAGCCACAATATTTTTTATACCATCTATTCCTGATTTCTTCTCCCCCCCCCATTGCCTTTGAAAAAATGAGCAAATAAGGACAAATGTTCATCTTATGAGAGAAGAACAGAACATCTGAGGATTTCTGAACAGATTATAATAAGTCGTCTTCTGTTTTTATTTTCTTTGCCACTGGTTGACAGTCTTCAGCAGGCAAATCTTGTGCTTTCTGATTAGAAGTGCAATTTCCTGTTAAAGTGTTCACAGTATTGTATAATTCTACTGGGACTGATACACAAATTCTGGGAGTAGGCACCATCATAGACTGCTCCTGGGGTGCCAAGGGCACTGAAATTGCTGGTGCTCTTGCAGCAAACAATTGTGCCAGGTTCTCCAAGGCAACTGTCTGTCTGTCCATGGCATCTGCTATCCTCCTGGTAGACGTCTCCATGAGAGCAATCAGTTTGTCCACGTTTTGAGAAGCCTGATTTATATGATTGGCAAGTATGGTAAATTCCTCTTTATGGGAATCACATGCTCTACTCTGTGCAAGTTCTGAGGTTTCGCTGTGTTTTGAGTGCAAATCAGACAGAGCGTTTACCAGTCTGTCACCCACTTGGGAAATGGCATCTACTATGTCTGAAGTAGTTTCAGTTTTTCTCCTCTGTTTCCTATTCCAGTGGTTGTTGCTTATTCTGTCAGCATCAACCAGGGATGCCCTGGAAAAACTGCCGGATGGGCCTACATTGAAAGAAAGGAATAGAAGTTATCAAGTGATCAAACACAGCCCACATTTAGAATTCATTAACATTTAAACTTGGGGCAAGTCAAATTAGGAAAACCTCTGAACAGGTGCAAACACTTCAATAAGTAAGCAATATCAAAACTTGTGCACTTAGGCCAGTGAATTGTATACAACATTAAAGGTAAAGGTTCCCCTCGCACATATGTGCTAGTCGTTCCCAACTCTAGGGGGCGGTACTCATCTTCGTTTCAAAGCTGAAGAGCCACCGCTGTCCAAAGAAGTCTCCGTGGTCATGTAGCTGGCATGACTAACCGTCGAAGGTGCACGGAACACTGTTACCTTCCCACCAAAGGTGGTTCCTATTTTTCTACTTGCATTTTTATATGCTTTCGAACTGCTAGGTTGGCAGAAGCTGGGACAGATAACGGGAGCTCACTCCATTATGCAGCACTAGGGATTCGAACTGCTGACCTTTCTGATTGACAAGCTCAGCATGTTAGCCACTGAGCCGCATCCTCTGTATGCAACATTAAATGATAGTATTTCCCTATCCCACTTTAAAGAAATTAAGCACAGCTTCCCCTAATTTAGCCCTCTTTCTGAAATTGGTGCTAATGATTAATGTTCACCTGAACTGACGGAATGACCATCTCCTCTTGTATTAGGGAAACTAGGTGAACCCACATCTCCTGCAAGAAGGCCATCTTCTCCATGTGGTTCCCATTCATCACCTGGAGACTGGGCATGTACAGGTTCGGAATCCGTCTGTGCATCTTGAAAATTGGAGTCATCTGTAGGTTCTGGGATGGATGCTTCATCATCATCAGAAACCAAGACAACACTTAGCTTTTCATTTTTTTCTTGCTCCAAGGCCAACTTTTGGACTTCGCGATTCCTCCTATCTATAGATAGAGAAACTTTGGATACCACAAGACCCTTGTGCATGCACAGGAAACTGTTCAAGGAATCATAAAATGGCAAGGCCCGTTGACCACTCACAGAAGAGTTATTTCCACCAACAATTGCCTTGTATCCTCGCCGAAGCTCCTTGGCACGCAAGCGACACTGCTTCATATCCCGGTCATAGCCAAACTCTCGCATCCTATCAGAGATCCATTCATACTGTGCCTCATTGCGAAAGTTGGTGGCCAGTGAGGCTTGGACTTCGTCATCCCCCCAGATCTCAATGAAGGTCCGTATTTCTTCATCAGGCCAATATGGATTACGATGGCGAATACTCTTCCTAGGAGCAAATGACTGGATGTTCATATTCTCCCCTGGCAGTTGCTGTTGATCACAAAAAAACGATTTAATCCCAACAGATGATGGACGTTTCGTTGATGTTAAGTATTTTGCCCGAAGATGGTTCAGTTCTTCCAAGTTATTCTGCAGACTTTTTAACAAATCATAGTCACCAGCCATTCTCTTCTTTACGCCCTTGCTGTCAAAAGGGAAGCCAAACATTATTCTACAAATACAGCAAATTTTACCAATTAATCTGGGGTTCCTTGTTTGGTAGGCCTGACTGTATAAGCATACTACTACTTTATATGTTTAATATGCTGCTTTCAAACAAATGCACACTCAGAAATTTGTTTTAAAAAAACATATTTGCATCACATTTAATAGAAGAATCATTTTGTGCTCTATGGAGCTAGCTTCTAAGGTCTATTCATTACTTGAATCCAAAGAGAATTATACACATTAGAAATCTACAATTCAACAGTTGGGAGTAAATATGAATAACCCTGAAGCTGTTTCCTGAACGGAAAGTGAAAGACAGTAATGCAATTTGACTTTATTTACAAGAGAATTGTATTCATGTAGTATTTATCCTTGATATTGTATATAATTCAAAAGTTATTCTTTAATCAAGTAAGTTGATAATTATTCTTCCAAGGCAATGTGCTTAGAACTGCCATTGCAATCACTGCAATTTTATCTTCATGTAAATTTGTTTAAGTTCAGTTATTAGATTCAACACAAAACACCACCACATGATGATATCATCGTCTTCACCCAGGCTTGCCTGCAGGCATCTGGATTTTAAAAGGGCATTCATTGATGTAGATAATTAACAAGATAATAAACTCTGAAAAAACAACTGCCTTAAAACACTACAACTAATTAAAGCCTGCATTTGAGGCTTGATATAATTTAAGTCAAACCACAAGTAATCCTACATTTTTAAAGTTTGAATTGGGCACTCACATTTTCCATTCATATATTAAAAAAAGAATTAGGCCTGTTGCATCAATAATATTTTGCTCTCTGCCTTTGGCATGACGGTGTCTATGTATGATTATGATAGATGATAGACAAATTGATAGACAGACACATGCATACACAACCCCCCTGCTTTTGTTCAACTTTCTATAAACTGGTGTGCCCCAGTTATGCTCCCATTATCTAGTCAAAGGGACTATGTTGACTGGAGCTGACACAACCTTAAGCAAGCTAGTCTATAGTTATTCGAGTTCCCTTAGTAACCCCTGGTTACTTCCACTCCGGTTCCCACCAATCTAGATGGGAATTTCCTTAAGTAGAAGTTGGGAGGTTTGCAAATCGTGCATGGCAAAAATCCGAAAAGCAAAGGAACCAGGAAGCCAAATCTCTTCCTTGCAAAACCCTGCTTCTGAACGAGATGCAGAGGATGGCAGGCACTCTTGATAAAACCACCCAGCTCATAACCGTTAGTTGCCCAGGCTGGGTCCGTGATGACAAGCAGCCTCCTTTGAACCCCAGCACTGAAATCTGGGGTTCCTACGCGTGTTTTGAAAATATATTGTAGAAATGTCAACTCCGGGGTACATCCGCCCTCTTCCCAATCCCCTCCATTCCCAGCAAGTCCCCCCTGGTAATTCTCTCCCGCACTTTCGGAGCCAATCCTGGCTGCTCTCCTCTAAAAGCCACATCGCGTTCCCACGACCCTCCCGAACCTCCATCCCGGCTCTCTCTAAAGCTACTGCTACCTTTCCTTTACAGTCGCACACTTACTTGCAAGTTCCCGGTTCGCTCGTTGGCAAGCAAGCCTGCTGCGATTGGACCCGCGGTAGGACAAGCACGTCACCGACCCAATCGGAGCCTCGTTGAAAAAGGCTGGACAAAAGCAGAGGAAGAAGGCGGGGCGCCAACACTCCATCTGGAAGGTTGGGGAGAGGCAAAAAGTCAAGGGGCTGACTGACAGGCGGGCTTTCGAATCAAAGGGCGGAGAATGAGGAAGGGCGGGGAAGAAAGGCTAAAAAAAAATTGGGGGGGGGATTGTAAAAGATAAAACTTGGGAAAGAAAATAGGCAGGTCGAGCTCAGATGGTAGAAGAGTAAATCCCCTCTCGCTGCAAGCGGGTCTGCCGAGAGGGAGTGCTTTTAAGGCTTGCAAATGGGTATTACAAAAAAAAAAAAAGGAAAAGAAAAAAGGAAAATAAAGCGCAACAGAAGGCGGAGGTTCAAACAGATAACAGAAAGCTTCCCTCCTCTCCCTCCCTCTCTCTTTTTTACCTTGCAAAGTTAGGCATTTCTGGCGGAGAAGCAGAAATTCCTGCAGAAACGGAGCTGAACTTTAAAGGTCTCCAAGCTGTCAGCGCTCGCAGTTCAATCCACCTTGGCCCATGTGACCGCCAGACCTCCGGCCACTTTAGGGGAGTGGCCAAGCGCCAGGGTCCGCGCGCAGTTGTCCCTGGGATGCTGCGCTCTGGGCCGATCTGAGTTGCTTGCTCCATCCTCCTGTCACTCCACGTGCACGAGGTTGCCCCTTTTTCCTTCTTGTCTGGGACAAAATGCTGGAGTTAGAATACAATAGCAGAGTTGGAAGAGACCTTGGAGGTCTTCTAGTCCAACCCCCTGCTTAGGCAGGAAACCCTGTACCATTTCAGACAAATGGCTATCCAACATCATCTTGAAAATTTCCAGTGTTGGAGCATTCATAACTTCTGCAGGCAAAGTTGTTCCACTGATAAATTGTTCTAACTGTCAGGAAATTTATTCTAAATTGCTTCTCTCCTTGATTAGTTTCCACCCATTGCTTCTTGTTCTACCCTCAGGTGCTTCATCTTCTGATAACCTTATGTTTGGTGTGCCAAGTATTCTAGTCCTTAATCAGAAGTTGATCAATATAGAATTATCACCAGAATATCTTGGTTGCTTCTTGTTCTATCCTCAGGCGAGGGAGGAGAGAGAAAGAGAAAGCAAAGTTGATATTTATTGTTTATGTTAACACAACCGTATTCTTTAGAAAGGGTACTACAAATAAAGATTTCCTTTGTCCTTGTCCTTCCTAGTTTAATACAAATGTGCACTCACAAAATTAAAAATGACCTAGAGTACTACTTAATGAAAGAAAAAGGAGAAGTCCAGGTAAATGCAGATTGATTGCTAGATTTTTTATTTTAAATATCTTTTGCTCCATCTTCTCAGTTTTGGTACAATGTGTCTTTTCAGTGGAGAGCCAGTTTGCTAGAATCTGGGAGACTGAATTCTAGTCCTGCAGAAGGCTCAAAGACAACTGGTGATATGAGGGCTAGTCATTTTCTCTCAGCTCTAAGGAGGAGGCAATGGCAAAACACTTCTGAAATCTTGCCAAGAAAACTGCAGGGACTTTTCAGACACTGCTAAATGGAAAGGGGAAAAAGACATTTCAATACAATGATACAGTATTACTATTACCATTCATATGATACAGTATTACTATTACCATTCATTGACCCTCAATTCTTGAGTTGGCAGAGAATTATGCAAGCATAAATTACTCTGCTCTGAGTCCATTTTAGTGCCATCTTCAGCATCTTTAGTGCCAGCTTTAGCATCTTTAGCACCTTTAATAGAAAATAAATGAAGGATGGTACATGATATATTCTCTTAGTGGCGCTTCCCTTCCACAAGGTGAAAGAGAAAAGCAACCACTGATCATTGTCTTTAATTGGTCTTTAATTGGTTAGACAAATGTTACAACTAGCTAAAGGTTCGGATGATGATTAGCATTTTCAGCAATAAAGTATTTTTAATTAAGGAATATACATTTTCTAAGACATAATGCTATTGCATATTTAATAGAGTACAGTATAGCATCAGCATAACCTTTATATGCTCTAGGAAACCAAAAATTCATGTGATTCACTTTATTTCAATATTTATTGCAGTAATCTGGAACTTAATCTGCAGTATGTCCGAGGTATGCTTATATTTCAATGTACTTAGCAAGGAAACTTGATAATTGCATCCTGAGATGTTTACAGGTTATGATAGGTATGGTTTTCTGAAATTTGTTGTTTAGTTAGGTCTTCATTCTGATCCATGATAACCTGGTGCATGGCCTCTTCTTTTGCCTGTTATCAGAGGCCCCTGTAAAAAGGTTTGTTTGGTGACAGGAAACTTTTGGTATCTTGAGAATATTTCTTCAAGCTTTTACACCTGAAATCCATTTAGTTTTGCTAATACTTAGGTTATATGGAGTCTGTACGTAATGAAGGAAGCATCTATTGCAAAACAAAGCAAAGCAAAGGTCTATTAAATATGCTGTGCAAATAGTAGTAAGAAATAAAATATATTCTAAAATATAGTCTTAACATTTAAGACTTTTGTAGGCACTTGTCTATTGCACCATAAATGTTCACAGAATTCAGAGATATTGTGTGATGCAAATATCCTTGTTGAATTTATCGTTTCCTTTTAAAATGTAATTAGCAATAGTATGTTGAATGTGGACGCCAAACTACATTAATAATTCTTGACTGTTTCCCATGACATCGGTGGTAATGAGTGGCACAAGGTTTAAATTCCTTGTGAATGTCTGGAAGTTAAATTTTATTTGTATTGATGTTATTTTAGTAATGTGGTGGTGCAGTGTTTAGAATGCAGTATTGCAGGCTAATTCTGCTAACTACCAGAGTTTGATTCTCACCAGGATCAAGTTTGACTGAGCCTCCAGCCTTCCAAGGTGGGTAAAATGGGGACCCAGATTGTTGGGGGCAACATGTGGATGCTGTAAACCACTGAGAGAGGGCTGTAAAGCACTGTGAAGTGGTATATAAGTCTAATGGTTATTGCTATTGCTATTATTCAGTGTTGCTGTTGTAAGTTCATATATGGAACTATGTAAAATTTGAGCTCAAGATATGTGCAAAGTTTCCCATGTATAATTTTCTGCTGCAAAGATTTCCTGCTGCAAATGTTTGTCTCCAGCAGGAAGGGATCAAAGTATGTGAGATATCTGGGGGAGAGGGGAAAACAGATAAATGGATATCGTTCAATTTCCACTTAAACTTGCATAGTTCAGAATATATTCATATTTGGAGAAGCAAAACTTAATTGATTAAAAAAGATAAATAGATTAAAATATTTCTTATTTATTAGGCAGAATGTTTTTAAAAATTAATGTAATGTTTATAAAAATGTTAAGAAGCTCACATAAAATAATACTTCTTTGAAATGATGCTAGTTATAATTTGCCTAAACCATTTAAGATCACTGTGGTACTTTTTTCAGAAATACTGCTTTTTTTCACAAGTAAATATATACTAATTTTATTTATTTATTTTTTCTAAGAAATTTATCATATTGGTTTAGATGCTTGAGTGTAAATGTATGGTATATAGCAGTAGTTCTCAACTTTTTCTTCAATATGGATCCCTTTAAATAACTTTTGTGGCCACAGACCATGGCCACGGTCCTCTAAGACTTAAGATTTAAATCATAACATTTCTTCAACCCTGTATATACCCCTGTGACAACATTGTGCCCTCCCAGAGTTTGCCAACCACAAATTGAGAACCACTGCTATATAGTATACATATTATATATGCTTGAAAAAATAATGTTAATATATATTTTGTGGTGAAGTCTATTCTGAATGAATAATACCTTGCTTGCTCAGAATATAGCCAAATTAACTTTTGTTCTGAAACCTAAATAAAAATGTCAGCATAACTTGCTCTTTTTTTGGGTGGTGGTGGTAAAGAAAGATGTTAGAGATATGAAAATCATAATGTTTTGGGACTACATCTCAGAGAATTCCATGTAAGCCTATAGTCATAATAGCAATAGCACTTAGACTTATGTGCTGTTTCATAGTACTTTATAGCACTCTCCAAGCCAGGGATCCCCAACCCCCAGTCCATGGACCAGCACCAATCCTCAACATGCCAGAAACCGGGCCACAAAAATAAGCAAAGCCCCATCTGCAGGATAAAGGCAGCATGTGAAACTATGCCCCTTCTGGTCTGCGGAAACACCTATCTGGAACTGTTCCCTGGTGCCCAAAAGGTTGGGGGCTGCTGCTTTAAGCAGTTTACAGAGTCAGCATTTCGCCCCCAACAATCTGGGTTCTCCTTTTACCGCTCTCTGAAGGATGGAAGTCTGAATCAACCATGAACCAGTCATGATCAAACTCCTGGGAGTGGGCAAAGTTAGCCTGCAATACTGCATTCTAACCACTAGGCTTCCCAGGTATTTCCATGGTATTCTGGGAATACCTGGAAGGCTTTAGTCATACATTCAGATGTTGTCAAATTGGAGAAAACCTCTCCAGATTTTAAAATATGTCCTAGAGTTCTGATTGACTCAAATTAAACTAGATAAGATGGCATATTGAGACATGACAAATGAACACAAGCTGTCAAGAGTTCCCCAATTTTATTGATCTTTGTGCAAGCTGGCAATTCTAGGAGTGATAGTATTCCATAATAATTTGAAGGAAACCAAATTACAGAAGTTCAAATATATTTGCTGAGATATTTGTGTTAAATTCAGTTAGGACTATATTAGTTAGAAATCTTGAAGCAAACTTAGAAATACACTGACAACTAATGCAGATGTCTAATGGGAAGTACTCAGGAAGTTCATTTGAGGAGAAGGAACTAGAGATGTATACAGTCACTTTTCCACTTCATGATCTCCTTGAGTTTTTAAAGCCCAGGCAGTAAAGAATTGAGGATACAGATCAGGCAATTGACCATTCAGGTTTTTTGGGTGCTTTGGTTTTGGAGGTTCGTTCGTTCATTCATTCATTCATTCATTCATTCATTCATTCATTCATTCATTCATTCATTCATTCATTCATTCAATTTCTATAGCTGCCCAACTCAACTAAGTGACTCTGGCTGGCTTACAGTTCTAAAATTATAAAACAAAACATTAAACAACAAAAACTCCACAAAACAAACAAACAAACATAACATAACATTTGTGTAATATGAAAAACTTTTATGTTAAAAATATGTCACATTAAAGTTCTACAATGAACTATATGTTGGATTAGTCAGGACAGATTTTCAAAGAGTGTTGGAGTACAACACATGATTGGGGGATATGGATGAAGGGATACTATTACACCATTTTCAGTAGATAATTAAAAAAAACCTGTTTGCTGTAAGAATGGAAAAGTTTTGTTTGTTAATATTCTACCCCACCTCCATACATAAATATGTTGTTTTTCAAAGGTACTTTTGCACCCCCAAATTAGCATCATAATTTAAATTTAATATATATCCATTCCATTATAGTCTCTTTGAGAGCAGGAGATCATGTTAAAATGTATTTTAAAAAACATCAGAATTAGAAGTCTAAGAGAAAATACAGCATTTCCTAAATGTTTGGAAATTCCACCATGTTAATGAGATTTTCCATCGAAGTTAAAGCCTTTTAATTTAATGAGGAAAAAATGTTTAAATCACAATACCATACACATTAAACAGGAAATACGAGCCTCTCCACCACATCACAGAAAAGCAATATTTTGCAAATTTTAAATTTGGAGGAAGGCACATCAATAACCTGAACTCTGTTGATGCCATAGTTGCTCTATCAGATGACTGATTGCTGAAAGTAAAAATGATCTGCAAGCTCTAGTAATGAAAGTCAAGGAGTATAATGAAAAAATGGAAGTAAGGTTAAATATAAAGCACTAATGATAACCACTGCTTGCACTGTTCTGTCCTTTGTAGGTCTAGATGCATACCACCTTCTGAAAATCTTCTCCAAGACTTTTATTGCTACTTTATAAAGTCTAGCCTGCAGCATATTACTTGACTTCTGATTTCTTTTCTTTTGATACTCAACCCTAAAAGGCAAAAAAAAATTAAAAATCTACCACTTCAGTATCTTCATTCTCAATTCAAAATTTGGTTGCTGTACCTGTTTTCCTTTTGACACTCTGTGGAGTGAAAATTGGACTTTGAACAAGCAGAGTAGAGTATTGATGCTTTTGAACTTTGTTGTTGGAACTTTGGTCCTGAGAACACCATGGAGTGCTAAGAACAAACAAATGTATCATCAAGCACTTCAACTCAACTTTGACCAGGCTCAAATTACCATACTTTCCAATTGTATGTGAAGGCTTAGCTGTCTGGAGAAGTCTACCAGTGGAAATTTGGAAGGAAAGTGCAGTAGACAACAATCAATAGCAAGTTGGAGATGACAGCAGTGATGAGTACATTTTGGAACACCCGATGTACCACATTAAGGAGAGATTGTCCTAGAGAAAATATTTGTGGTTACAAGAGTTGACACTGTCTTGATGGCGCATAACCAATCAAAATCAAGTATTCTTGAACTGAAACTACTATAGCTATTTATTTATTATTTATGAACCACGGTGGTGCAGTTGTTAGAGTGCAGTACTGCAGACTACTTCTGCTGACTGCCGGCTGACTGCAATATGGCAGTTCGAGTCTCACCCGGCTCAATGTTGACTCATCCTTCCATCCTTCCGAGCTGAGTAAAATGAGGATCCAAATTGTTGGCGGCAATATGCTGTTTCTGTAAACCACCTAGAGAGGGCTGTAAAGCACTGTAAAGCAGTATATAAGTGTAAGTGCTATTGCTGTTGCTATTATATTTCTAATCTACCCAATAACTATTGGAAATACCATTTTAAAACTGATATATCTAAAAGCTTAACAACCTTTGTTCCAAGGGCCACTGGTAGTTCCCAGAAGCACTGTTGCGCTGGCTGGGGAATTCTGGGAATTGAAGTCCAGACCTCTTAAAGTTGCTAAGATTGAGAAACACTCTTACAGTATTTTCAGAACTCCTAGCCATTGGAAATATTATTCCAAAATACCTGGAAGTAGTCTAGTTTAAGTAGATATTGGTTTCCTTATTATGTATTAATATTAGATATCTAGTAATAAAACCATCATGTAATAGAGGTGGTGCTTGGAAGATTAAGGTGTTTATTGTTCATATTAAAACCAAATAATTTCTCTCTGTGATCATGAACATAAAAATGAGGTTTCTCGAGTTGATTCAATATTAGTTTGCTGTCCTGATGAAGACAGCAAATTAGATAATTTATTAATGGATAAGATAATTTATCTTTTGATGCTCTCCAAGATCTACAACTAGGAAAATTGTTATTTTTTCTTCTAAGCAAAATAAAATAAAAAATAATAATAAAGGTGTGTGAACAAGGCTGATTTTGAATGCGGTGCACAGAGAACTGATAAACCAAGACTTTCATGATGTTTCCTTATTTCATTATGAGAAATTATGATCACATTGTCACCAAACCTGTGTTTGGTTATTTTGTTCTAATGATGATATAATACAAGACAATGCAATTTTATTGATAGGCATGGGACTATTGACAGTGGGAATGATAATTAGGAAAAGGAAGCAAATATTATTGAATATCAGAAACTAATGATACTCACATCTTTGGTAGATCTGGGCCATTCAATAGCAGCTGGTCCCCAAAATAATGCTTTGTTGCTGGAGTGATATGAAGAAGAGCACTAAAAGCAGTTATATGGAAAGGAGGCACAGAAAAGGGTCTTTAGAGATACATAATAGTTCTAAACTCAAAGATTGACCAACTGTGCTTTACAAGTTTATTCTGGCAGCTCTTAGTGTAACACAGGATATAAAGTATGGGATGGTTTGTACATTTAGTTTTTATTTTACTAAATAAAAGCAATTTTTCCTCAATTGTTCTACTTCGGGTTGAGAATTCCCCCCCCCCTCCACTGTTCCTTCAATAGAAATATTTCTTCCATTTGTAAAGAATAATATATTGCAAACATATCAAGGAGAAAACCAAGTGAATCATCTATGCAAAACTAGTATTTATTCTAAGAGACCTTTAGAAAATGCATCCCTCTCCTTCTTAAGCTGAAGTGGCAGAGTCTGATAAATGCTTTAAGGGCTGATCATATTCAGTGAACAAATAGAGCTGAAACCGCTGTAGGTTAGGTCAGATTCGCGTGCACACATTACTGCATCAATTTCACATTAGACTTCTTCCATATGATATTTTGAACTCACGTTTTAAAACATACACGGAGAAGTGGCTGAAACTGCACATTTAGTAATGTCAGAGAGGCAGCTGTGTAGAAAACGGTTGGAGAATTGAATTTTTCCTTCTGATGCTTAAAAGCGGTCTGGTGCTTTAAGAGGTTAGGGCAGGATTTCCCAAATATTTTCCTGCATTACCCAAAACTATCAGGAAGTCTGATAAAAGCTTGAAGATTGATCATATGTCCCTTCCTTTAATGGCATCATAACTTCAAGTTGTTGCTGAATGAATGGTTGTAGCTCAAGGACTACCTGTATTATAAAAACAATATTGAATGATCTTCATGTTATTTCAATAAATTACTTTTGGTAATTTCATCAATATTTGTCTTAATAGGAGATTTTTTGAATATATCTTAATAGATGTGGCAACATGTCAACTCCACATATCCCTGTTGTGATGGGTAATGGGTCCAAGTGTTGTTATCCAAAGAAAAATGACTTTTAGCCAATTTTGGATCATTTGTCCTGCTTTGAGAAGCCCTGGGTGAGGGCATCACAAAGGGGAAGCCCTACTGCTCTATATTCCTTTTGGGCAGTGGAAGATAATCCATTTTTGTATAGAGTCAATTTATCCAGCCTGATCTTGGAAGAAGGCTTCCGTTGTCATGTTCAGGATAATAAATAGTCCTACCTCTGCAGCTGATTGAAAGAACTACCTTTCTCTGTTTGCAAGATGAACCAGGGAATAACACAAGAGGGTATGAAGAGGTAAACAGACTTTGAAAAATGGAAGCCATTTATCTTATGCCTTAAATGAGAAAAGGGAAAACCTGATGGACTACATTTGACCCTTGGTCTAGAGGGTGCTACTGCTTAGGAATTTTGTATAATACAATATCCTAGATTTTATTGGCTATTTAGGTTAGGTTAGGTTAAGTTTATTTATAGGCCGCCCTTTTCCCTGAGGGGACTCAGGGCGGCTTACAACTTATATAGGAAGGGGAAACATACAATGACTTATAGGACAATACATAATTAAAAGAGTAAAGCAACATTCATTCAACATTCAGGCGGGGATGGATTATAATCTTTAACCTCAGGCCTGACGGGATAGCCAGGTCTTGAGGGCTGTGCGGAAGGTCTGGAGGGTGGTGAGGGTACGAATCTCCACGGGGAGATCGTTCCAAAGGGTCGGAGCTGCTACTGAAAAGGCTCTCCTCCGCGTAGTTGCCAGTCGACACTGACTGGCAGATGGAACTCGGAGGAGGCCCAATCTATGCGATCTAATGGGTCGTGAGGAGGTAATTGGCAGGAGGCGGTCTCTCAAGTACCTAGATCCACTACCATGAAGGGCTTTGTAGGTGGTAAGTAGCACCTTTAAGCGCACCCGGAGATCAACAGGTAGCCAGCGCAGCTCGCGGAGGATAGGTGTTATGTGGGCGAACCGAGGTGCACCCACAATCACTCGCACGGCCGCATTCTGGACTAGCTGAAGTCGCCGGATGCTCTTCAAGGGCAGCCCCATGTAGAGCACATTGACCTAGAGGTCACAAGGGCCCGAGTGACTGTTGTGAGAGCCTCCTGGTTCAGGTAAGGGCGCAACTGGCGCACCAGGCGAACCTGGGCAAATGCCCCCCTGGTCACAGCCGACAGGTGGTGATCAAAAGTCAGCTGTGGATCCAGAAGGACTCCCAAGTTGCGAACCCTGTCTGAGGGGTGTAATATTTGACCCCCCAGCCTGAGTGATGGAACACTGGTCAAATTATTGGGAGGGAAACACAACAGCCACTCGGTCTTTTCCGGGTTGAGTACAAGCTTGTTAGCCCTCATCCAGTCCCTAACGGCTTCCAGACCCCGGTTCATCACGTCCACCGCTTCATTGAGTTGGCATGGGGCGGACAGATACAACTGCGTATCGTCCACGTATTGGTGATATCTTATCCCATGCCTCCGAATGATCTCGCCCAGCGGTTTCATGTAGATGTTAAATAGTAGGGGGGACAGGACCGACCCCTGCGGCACCCCATATGTTAGGGGCCTAGGGGTCGATCTCTGCCCCCCAACCAACACCGACTGCGACCTGTCCGAGAGGTAGGAGGAGAACCACTGCAAAACAGTGCCACCCACTCTCACCTCCCGCAGTCGTCGCAGAAGGATACCATGGTCGATGGTATCGAAAGCCGCCGAGAGGTCAAGGAGAACTAAGATGGAGGCGTGGCCTCCATCCCTGGCTCTCCAGAGATCATCGGTCAATGCGATTTCTCTCTCTTCTCCTCTCCCCTCATCCTCTCTTCTTCTCCCCTCTCCCTATCTCTTTCATCTATACCCATCCCATTTCATGGAATTTCTGGATAGTTTACAATGAAGAACAAAATATCCTAATATCAAAATTAAAAGAAATCTTTCCAAACCATACCAGTTGTAGAATAAAGTTTTAAATGTTTTGCAAAAGGCAAGGGATGGAGGAGCTAAACATTCATCTGGGATAGGATGTTCCAAACAGCAGCCATGCAGAAGGCCTGTTATCTTGTCCATCCCTTGCAAGGAGACAGGGGTTACTCAACATGGTCTCCTGAGCAGAGTCAATTTTAACAAGGAACTGCCTGATGCATCCTGATGCCATGCTATATAAAGCCTTATAATAATAACCAGCAATTTGATTGAACCCAGAAGCCTACTGGTAACTAATGCAGTAATCTTAGATATGATATTAACTTGCACTGGTGAGGTAGTCCTGTAAGTAGTCTAATAGCTTCATTCTGTTGAGAGGAACAGTCTCTGCATCATCTTCAAAGGCAGCCCTCTATAGAGTCAAAAAAGTGGTCCATCTGGGGATGTGGGCAGTAGGCATGCTGGAGCCATAATACCTGGGTAGAAAATGTTGGAATTGACTCAACAGATAGGATTGACCATGGTTTCCAATAGCTGCAAATCTGGAAGAGTTCCAGAATTATGAGTCACCTCTTCCAAGAGAAACATATTTTCATCAAGAATAACTAATGGTATTGATATTTAAGATTGCCCAGATTTTTTTAAAAAACTAGCAGCAATTCTGTCTTGTTAGCATTTAATCTGAGGTTGCTTTGCCTCATCTACTTCCTAATAGCCTCCAAATATTGGTTCAGGATTTCCACAGCATTTGCAGTTTGACTTGGGTTATTGATGTAAAACTGGGTATCATTCTTATACTCGTGTATATGGTATACTGGTTCTTATACTTCAAATCAATGGATAATCTTCCCAGATATTTTATTTATCACCAATAGCTAGTGAAGTATAAAGCCAGAAGCAATTCAATTAAACTATTGATTTATATGAAAGCCAGTGTGTTAAGGCTGGATGTTATCCTTTGGCTAATAGGAAACACTAGCCTTTGTCAGTATAATTTCCTCAGATGTTTCAGGATATTCCAGATATTTCTTAGTATTCATCAAAATACTGTCTTTTCAACTGTCTATTCCATTTTTCTCTTCTATTAGATTTCTTTAAAATTGTGGTGAGAAAAATATAGGAGGATTCCAAAATCCATGCCAAATTGACTCACTGTGTCAGAGTATTTCTTTACTTAACAGAGAAACAGAATAATCATCGGTGGGCAAAAAAACAGGGGTAGCAACCTCTGGCTTTCTGCTGGCTTCCCTATTATGAAAAGCTGATAGGGAGCACCCTTCCTTTCCTTTCTTTCCTTTCTTTCCTTCCTTTCTCCCTCCCTCCCATTATTATTTTACTCAGTTTTGGGCACTCATGGAATTTCTGGAAAATTCCCATTGCCTGAGGCTGCCATTTTGAAGGGTTCACTCTGGGTTCTTTGCTTGGACTGTGAACCATCATTGAAACTTGCAATAGAAATGGATCCTGATAAACCTTTCATCTAATGTCTCACATCTTGTATTTAATGGAGTGTTTATCAACCTTGACATCTTGAAGTTGTATGGGTTTCCACTTGCAGAATTTTCCAGTCCCCCAGTTCTGGGAGTTCAAGTCCACACATCTTCAAGTTGTTAAAGTTAAGAAACATTGATCTAATGCATACTTCTTCAAGGCACATTCAGATTACAACACACAGAATTTCCAGTCTATTAGCTATAAAATCCCCAACCAGCTGAAATGAATCAGTACATTTATTTTCTGTCAAGTGCTTGAAACGCTCTTAAAATTCACAATAAAATGTTACATTTGCCATCTCCCTTATTATAGGAGGGAGAGACCTTTGGATTTATTTATTTATTAAATATCTCTGCCACCAATCTCGCCATCCAAAGTGACTCTGAGATGCTTAAATTCTTGTTAAAATTAACACATTTTTTTTTTATAAAACTAAAAACCACAACTCTGGTGGGATTACTCCACCAACCACTCCAGCAAAGGTAACCCTGTCAGGGCCCCAGGCTAACCAGCAGATCCAATTATATATCTCCGCAAATAGTTTGGATTTATGTTTTTGATATCAAAAAGATACCAAGCATTGTATACCATGCATACAAGCTGATCTATTTTAAATATTTTTGGGGGAGGAACGATCAGATTTGGTTAAAATGCCTTCCTTTGTGCTTTTATGATAAACAGCCATAACATCATTCTGCATTAACACAATCCTATAGATTCCCTCAAGAATACCATATCTAGCTTCACTTGCTAGACAGAATACTAAGCAAAGATATTTGACTGCTCCCCAAAAGCTGTAATATGATGCAGTGTAATTCCACTGCATCAATAGAATTTCATCTTTTTTTAAGAACATCAACTCTTTTAGCCTTGCTGCAGGGTATCACACTCACTTTGCTATGACAGAAGAATATGTTCTGTAGCCAAATTTTCTTGGAATATTGAGGTAAAAAAAGGCCAGTGAACTATTTATTGGCTAAAGTGCTATTCTAGCAGTCACAGTGTATTAAATGGTTTTTTGGAGCCAGTCAAGTTGATTAGAAACCCAAAGGACAGGTGGTATTCTTTTGTGCTTGGCCACATGATATTCTTTTCTCTTAAAAATCTTTCCTCTTCTTTGAAGCTGCAAAGACAAATTTGTCCTTAAGTATATATCCAAAAGTCAATTTTTGCTCCAGTTTTTGTGGGTAGCCAAACAACTAGTTTGGCTACCCACAAAATAGAGAGTATGAGTGTGCATTAGCCTTAAATATTTTATTTATTGATTAAGCATTTGTGACTTATAAAATGCCATAACGACTGGAAGGGGAGTGAAGTTTGCAATTTACATTTCCTTCTACCACATTTGCTTCTCTCAGTTTCAAAGAGAGCAGGAGAATGAATTAGATACGAAATCAGAGCTTATTTGTATAATAATAGTTTCTGATGACTAGCAAAGGTTACTTTATGATTACCCATCTAATTATACTATGGTCAGCAAGTATCATTTTATCCAAATCAGCATCATCTAAATTATTTAAAAAGTCCTTATTTTATGCAAATATAAGTAATATTACAGCTCCAACCTTCTAACCTGTCTGTCAATAAGGCACATGCATCACATAAATCTTAGGGCTGCTCATTAAGCGTGATTCTATGCGAAGAAAAAAGGAATTAATTTAAAAGTATAACTTGGCTGTTGTGGAATACTGTAGAGGTTCTATATATGAATAGTTTTATAAATACAAGAAAATGTTGCTACTGACAGAACTGTGATTTCAAGAATACTTTTTTGCAATTCCAAGGATACTGTGATAACTTCTCAAAATATTGTGCTTTCATTTTTCATTTTGTTTTACTTGGCAGAACTCTTAGATGTGTAAAAATTTACTACCTTATTAAAATTTACTACGCTTATTAGATATTCAGTTATCATGACTTTATATGCTGCTTATGGTAAGGGAGCTGGCTTAGGTCTAAATTCTCAGTTCTCTAATTGATTTTTATTAGCATGGATAGATTAATATATATACAAAGTTCCTGAACATCATTCAGGGAGAGACTTTCATATCCAGTGTAGGTTAATCAAAATGTGCTTACTTTTGAATGCAATTTCATGAGAATTAATGAGCAAAATTCCTAATAAGCAAACTACAGTAGGGAAGTTTACATGACCAAATATGATTGAAACATATCCAATGGTAGCAGATTAAACAATGCTTAAAAAGTGTGTGTGTGTGTGTGTGTGTGTGTATGTGTGTGTATGTGTATCAGTGGTGGAACAAATCTTGTTCCAACCGATATGGTTGGAACGGGCTTGCTGGCATATATGTAGATACGTGCAGCACGTGTGCAAACATGCACAGCGTGCGCATGGATCTTGGTGCTTCCCCGAGCTTCCCCGATGCTCCAGCTGCTCAGCGGAGCATCGTGCAGGTGCTGTATGTGCTGTGCGCGTGCATGGAAGCGCTGAAGACCTAAAAGCACGGTAAGGAGCGAGGACAGGCGGGTGGGCCTTCCGGAGCACTGTACTGGAACGGTATCCAGTGCTCCGAGCAGGCTCCGGTATGCCCGTACCAGGACGTACTGCCTGCAATCCATCACTGTTGTGTATATAATATTTTAAGTAACTGCTTACTTTCAGATTATAATCTTTTCTTCCTGACTGTTCACTACATGCAATATGTTTCTAAGCATTAGCATCTGTTTCTGGTTTTCGTTAGTCCTTTTTTTGCCCCACCCCCCCTAGAAACCATATTGCAAATGTCTATGTTTGTCTTCTTATATAAGGTATAATACATATGGGAGCCATTCTTGCTTGAATTTGGTTACGTTTATGTTGCAAATATGTTATTGTTGATGATGATATTTCCCGTTCAGTTATGTCCAAATCTTGGTGATAGGCCAGGTCTCTCCAATTGTTGTAAATATATACTGGAATACCTTTAATTAAGCTATTATTATGTTTAGTTTCTCAGTCTGATATTGACAACGTGCTTCTTTTTAAATGTTGTGCCAGATTCATTCTTCCATCAGTCAACATGTACAGTATTCTTTAACAAAATATCCTGCCATGATTACTTTATCAGTTATAAAGTAACAGATTATAACATAATAACGTCAGGATAAACATTATAAAATAATGTAGTCTTGAATAATTATGGTACACTATTTCTTGATTATATGTTGTGGCTCAATTCCTACTAACAATATTTGAAGTTTCAAGTCAATTTTTAAAATATTTTTAATATAATGTTAAGTATTTCTATTATGTTTTGAGTTTTTAAGCATAATTAATGCTTTTGATAAAATATGCCTTCTTTATTGCTGCATTTGCAACATTTTTGTTATATGATTTATTTATTTTTGCAATTATTTCTGGAGTTATGAACATCTGTGAAACATTTTATACCAATTTCCCTTTAAGACAGAAAATGCATTGATATTCCACCAAAGACAAATACATTTAAGACATAGATGTATTCCTTACAGATTTTGGAAATGAAAACTAGAAGGCAGTTTAAAATTCTAACACAAGTTTTTTTTTTTTTTAAATAGACAGAGATTTTCCAACATTCAGAATATACTGAAAATATGCACAAAGAAGAGAAATGCCTTAGGCTATCTTAGTTATGTTTCTACATTATTCTAAAACAGCAGATTGGATTACTTTTTATTATAAATCAGGAGCAAATCTAAATATGTCAAGATGCATCTCCAAGAATGTTGAAAAAAAGAAAAGAATTTGCATCTCTGACAGCTTTTTCAAGAACTAGACAGCTAAGATATAGAATTCCATTTGCACTGGAAATTTTCCAGAAACAGAAAAAGTAATTATGAAGATAACCTTATTTTTCTATATAAAGAATTAACTTTTTAGGATCTCTTCCACAAGGAATGAATTATCTACTGTAGATAAAGACAAGGCAAAGCGCTGAATCCAAAGGAAATAACACTCCATTTTACTGAATGTAGATGTATGATAATCACCAAATAAGAGGAAAAAAAGAGCTCAGAAAGCAAAGTGCTGGTATTGTTGTGTATAAGAAACCCATTAAAACAGACCATGTCACTAGATTAAAACAACAAAAAAAGGGACAAAAATATTTAACCACATGAAAGGCTAAGGGAAATGGAGTTGCAATCCATTTTAATTTTATATAATTCTCCTGGGAAGTAAAAAAACAATGCATGGTCCATTCTAATTTTGAAATGAAGACAAGTTGTATTTTAGCTTTTCTAGCCTCGATCATTCTCAACTGTGAGAATGGTGCCAGCCTGAAAGCAAGGAGTTTTATTTTCAAAGCAGCAACATAAGTCTTGGTAAAGCTCAAGACAATATTTGTTTTCCATTTACAGCAAAGAGTAGTGGAACTATACTTGTATTTCTTGCCATAAGAAATGTCATATGTCACAGGAAATGATCCTAGGAAATTTTGAGCACTTATAAGAAATGGTTATGTTGGAATTTCTGGAGACATTAAATAATACTTATTTTCTATATTTCAAGCTCCACCAGCTGAAAAATAAAAATTTAAGAACCCCCTTTTAAAATGTATTCTGACTTTATGTTCCAAATATAATAGAAAACAATGCTAAGAAGCCTGCTCTGGACCCAGCGGTCCTCAAAAACTACCGTCCAGTCTCCAACCTCCCATTCCAGGGGAAGGTTGTTGAGAAGGTGGTGGCCTCCCAACCCCAGCGGACCTTGGATGAAGCGGATTATCTAGATCCCTTTCAGTCTGGTTTCAGGCCTGGTTATGGCACCGAAACCGCTTTGGTCGCACTGACTGATGATCTCTGGTGAGCCAGGGATAGAGGGCATTCCTCTATCCTGGTGCTTCTTGACCTCTCAGCGGCCTTCGATACCATCGACCATGGTATCCTTCTGCGGCGGCTGGAAGAGGTGGGAGTGGGAGTGGGAGTTTTACGGTGGTTCTCCTCTTACCTCTCTGGAAGGTCGCAGTCGGTGTTGGTCGGAGGACAGAGGTCGACCCCTAGGCCCCTGGAATATGGGGTGCTGCAGGGCTCGGTCCTGTCCCCCCTCCTATTTAACATCTACATGAAGCCGCTGGGTGAGATCATTCGGCGGTACGGGATTAAATACCATCAGTATGCGGACGATACCCAGCTGTATCTGTCCGCCCCATGCCAACTCAGTGAAGCGGTAGAAGTAATGTGCCAGTGCCTGGAAGCTGTCAGAGTCTAGATGGAAATGAACAAGCTTGCACTCAACCCTGACAAGACTGAGTGGCTTTGGATGCTGCCTCCCCAAAACAATCCAGACATTCCATCTTTAAACCTGGGGGGTGAAATCTTACACCCCTCAGAGAGGGCCTGCAACTTGGGTGTTCTCCTGGACCCACAGCTGACACTAGAGCATCATTTGTCAGCTGTGACCAGGGGAGCTTTTGCCCAGGTTTACCTGGTGCATCAGTTGCAACCCTACCTGGACCGGGAGGCACTCCAAATGATCACTCATGCCCTCGTCACCTCAGGGCTCAACTACTGTAACACACTCTACATGGGGCTGCCCCTGAAGAGTGTTCGGAGACTACAATTGGTCCAGAATGCAGCCGCGCGAGCGATATTGGGTGTACCTAGGTACACCCATGTTATACCTATCCTCCGTGAGCTGCACTGGCTCCCCATTGGTCTCTGAACATGCTTCAAGGTGCTGGTTATTACCTTTAAAGCCCTACATGGCCTAGGACCTGGATATCTCCGTGACTGCCTCCTGCAACATACCTCCCAGCGCCGAATAAGATCGCACAGGGCGGGCCTCCTCTGAGTACCATCGACTGCGCAGTGCTGCCTGGTGGCTCTGTGGGGACAGCCTTCTCTGTAGCTGCCCCGGCCCTTTGGAATGATCTACCCCTGAGATCCAGACCCTCCCCACTCTCTTGGCCTTCCGTAAGTCTGTTAAGACCTGGCTGTTCCAACAGGCCTGGGGCTGTTGATCTTGATTGATCTTCAGCCCCATTAAGATCAAGTGTATCCTCGATGTTGTGTCCTCCTTTAACTCATCTTTGTTCTGTATTTTAAACTTTTTTTAAAATGCTTTTAAACTGTTTTTATGTAAGCCGCCCGGAGTCCTTCAGGATTAGGCTGCATACAAATCTATTAAAATTGCAAATTGCAAATTTCAAAACATCCTCATTGATTCCTATTGATAAACATCCAGATATTTCTAAAGTCTCATCACAATCAAGGGGGCTAGACCTCAAGATACGGGGTATCCTGCTTCAAGGACTTTTATTATAAGGGCCAGGTTATAGTATGGATCAAATGATCACATTTATGGAATACTCTTCAAATGAATGGCCTTAACATTTTTTTAAATAAGAATAAACTGCTGTAGGTACAGTAGGCCAATTATCAGTTTTGAGCAACTCTTTCCTACTGGGGCTATGATGTTATATAACAAGCCAATTGAATGGATTATGACAATGTTTGTTTATTTTTATTTATTTATTTCGTTTGTCAAACATGTACAAGATAACAGGTATAAGTATAAACATGGACATGAACAAAGGAAATGAATACAAATAAATGGGGACAGTAAGACAGGGACGGTAGGCACGTGGGTGCACTTATGCATGCCCCCTTTACAGACCTCTTAGGAATGGGGTGAGGTCCATGGTAGACAGTTTGAGGTTGGAGCTGTGGGGGTTTGAGAAATCAGATAGAGCATTCCAGGCGTTGACCACTCTTGCTAAAGTTGTATTTTCTGCAATCTAGTTTGGAGTGGTTTACCTTGAGTTTGTATTTATTGTTTGCCAGTGTATTATTGAGGTAAAAGCTGAAATAATCGTTGACAGATAGGACATTGTATCAAACAATTTTGTGTACTATGCTTAGGTCAGACCATAGGCGGGGTAGTTCCAGATTGTCCAAGCCCAAAATTTCAAGCCTGGTGGCATAAGGGATTCTATTGTGAGTAGAGAAGTGGAATACTCTTCCCATGAAATACTTCTGGACTCATTCAATTGTATTAATGTGCGATATACAGTGTGGATTCCAGGCAGATGAGCTGTATTTGAGAATTGGTCTGGCAAAGGTTTTGTATGCCCTAGTTAGCAGTACAATGTTACCGGAAAAGAAGCTTCCCAAAATTAGGTTAACAATTATTAATGCCTTTTTGGCAATGCTGTTACAGTGAGCTCTGGGGCTTAGATCTTTTGAGATGAGTACTCCTAGTCCTTGACAGAGTGGGGGTCGTCTACGAGGTCGTACCTCATACAGGATGATTTGGGTTTCTCTCAGTTTTTCCTCAATTCTGGATCAGAATTAGAACTCCATTGATTCTGAAGGGAAGCAATGATTCCTTTGCTAAAGCAGTGGCAGCATATTTAAAAATGTGGCATAGATGCTACAGACCTTGCTTACTTTAACCCATTTTACTGAGAATAAGCATCTACCTGTTGTAGCAGCTGTCAATCATGTCCTTCCATTATTAGGCTTTGCAGAATGCCTATGTAGATTCTCAAATCATTCAGGTCATAGTTGTCCCAAAAGGGCTTTCTTCAAAAGGCAACTGGAGTTGGTTTTTTTCTTGAAGATATTTTGGTTCTCATCCAAGAAAAGCAAAGCGAAATGTCTTCAGGAAAAAACAAAGAAAGTCCAGTTTTTGAAAAAGCACTTTTGGGACTAGGCTTTGAGGAAATCCAAAACAATACTGCTCTTTTAAAGGTAAAACCACTTACATTTTAAACTAAATTCTGTTTACTGGATATGTAATTAGCTTGCACTAGGAATGCTAAACAAACACACAAAAAGCCCTGCCTACTTTTTTGCTATTGGCTAGCCAAATGTTAGAAAGATTTTTTCAAGTTTGCCTACAACTCTTTTGGCTTGCTAAGGTGTGGAATATAGCCCTGATAGCTAGATATCAGTTTGAGATTATTAAAGGATTGATTTACCATATACATTTCACGCATATGCATACACATACATATACATATACGTACACATACCATATTTTTTTAAGTCGCACCTTTCCCCCCCAAAATAGAGGGTAAAAATCTGGGTGCGTCTTATGCATTGAATACAGCATTTTTGGCCTACCAAAACCCTGCCCCTTTGCAAAAATGAATGTGCAGAGGGTTTGGGAGGCTTGCAAAGTGCTCTTGGGGTCTGGAAAGGGCAAAAATGAGCCAAAAATGGGCTGGTTTTTTGCTTGTTTTTGCCCTCCCAACCCCCAGGAGCACTCTACAAGCCTCCCAAAGCTCTGCAAGCACCCCTTTTTGTGTGTGCAAAAAATGAGGTGTGCAGATGGTTTGGGAGGCATGCAGAGTGCAAAAACTTTTTTAAAAAATTTACCTCTTCAAAATCATGGTGCGTCATACTCTGGTGTGTCTTATAGTCCAAAAAATATGATAAATGGATAGCTGCCTTCCTATCAAACAGGCATCAAGTGATCAAAATTTAGATTTAGATTTAGATTTTATTTATTATTTATAGGCCGCCCTTTTCCATGAGGGGACTCAAGGCGGCTTACAATTCATGGGAGGAGGTGTGCAAGACAAAACATAAGACAGTACGTGAATAAAAAAAATAAACAATAAAACACAACTTTCATTCAACATTCGGGTGGGGCGGATTAAAATCTTTATCCCCAGGCCTGACGGGATAGCCAGATCTTAAGGGCTGTGCGGAAGGTCTGGACGGTGGTGAGGGTGCGAATCTCCACAGGGAGATCGTTCCAAAGGGTCGGAGCTACTACTGAAAAGGCTCTCCTCCGCGTAGTCACCAGTCGGCACTGACTGGCGGATGGAACTCGGAGGAGGCCTAATCTGTGCGATCTAATAGGTCGAAGGGAGGTAATTGGCAGGAGGCGGTCTCTCAAGTACTCAGATCCACTACCATGGAGGGCTTTATGGGTGGTAAGTAGCACCTTGAAGCGCACCCGGAGATCAACAGGTAGCCAGCGCAGCTCGCGGAGGATAGGTGTTATGTGGGCGAACCGCGGTGCGCCCACAATCACTCGCGCGGCCGCATTCTGGACTAGCTGAAGTCGCCGGATGCTCTTCAAGGGCAGCCCCATGTAGAGCACATTGCAGTATTCCAGCCTAGAGGTCACAAGGGCTCGAGTGACTGTTGTGAGGGCCTCCCGATTCAGGTAGGGTCGCAACTGGCGCACCAGGCGAACCTGGGCAAATGCCCCCCTGGTCACAGCCGACAGGTGATGATCAAAGGTCAGCTGTGGGTCCAGGAGGACTCCCAAGTTGCGAACCCTATCTGAGGGGTATAAAATTTGACCCCCCAGCCTGAGCGATGGAACACTGGCCAAATTATTGGGAGGGAAACACAACAGCCACTCGGTCTTGTCCGGGTTGAGTACCAGTTTGCTAGCTCTCATCCAGTTCTTAACGGCCTCAAGACCCCGGTTCATCACGTCCACCGCTTCATTGAGTTGGCACGGGGCGGACAGATACAACTGAGTGTCGTCCGCGTATGGTGGTATTTTATCCCGTGCCTCCGAATGATCTCGCCCAGCGGTTTCATGTAGATGTTAAATAGTAGGGGGGATAAGACCGAACCCTGCGGCACCCCATATGTTAGGGGCCTAGGGGACGATCTCTGCCCCCCAACCAACACCGATAGGAAACACTCTATCAAATCCTGTATCTGTTAACAATGATGTTCCCCAAGGCAGCATTTTAGGACCAACACTCTTTATACGTTGCATAAATGACCTTTGTGATCATATGGAAAGCAACTTTCATATTGTTGTGTTCTCTTCACTGATGCTGTAAAACTATTCAACACCACCAACAATGCTACCACTCTTCAAAAAGACCTTGACTACGTGTCAGATTGGTCAAACAAGTGGCAACTTCAAATCTCAACCAACAAATGCTCTGTCTTACACATTGGCAAAAAAACCCCAGAACATAAAATACTATCTAGATGGACATGACCTTATAGATGACCTGCACTCTGTCAAGGACTTTGGAGTACTCATTTCTAAAGATCTAAGTGCCAGAGCCCACTGTAACAACATTGCCAAAAAGGCATTAAGAATTGTTAACCTAATCTTGTGTAACTCCTTCTCTGGTAATATTGTACTACTAACTAGAGCATATAAAACATTTGCTAGACCAATTCTTGAATACAGCTCATCTGTCTGGATCCCGAAATGCATATCAGACATTAAAACAATTGAGAGAGTCCAGAGATATTTCACAAGAAGAGTCCTTCATTCCTCTACCCGCAATAAATACCTTATGCCACCAGACTTGAAATTTTGGGCTTAGAACTACACCGCTTTTGGTATGACCTAAACGTAGTATATAAAATTAACTGCTACAATGTCCTACCTATCAATGACTACTTCAGCTTCAACCACAATAATACATGAACAAACAACATATACAAACTTAAGGTAAACCGCTCCAAACTCGCAGAAAATATGACTTCAGCAGCAGAGTGGTCAATGATTGGAATGTGCTACCTGACTGTGGTTTCTTCCGCTATGTCCCAAAACTTTAACCTTAGACTGGCTACTGTTGACCTCACCCCATACCTAAGAGGTCTGTAAGGGAGGTGCATAAGTACACCAACGTGTCTACTGTTCCTGTCCTAATGTCCCTTTTTATTCATATCTTTTTCATGTATTAAAAATCATTTTTATACGTCTGTCTGTCTGTCTGTCTGTCTGTCTGTCTGTCTATCTATCTATCTATCTATCTATCTATCTATCTATCTATCTATCTATCTATCTATCTATCTATCTATCTATCTATATCATCTGTCTGTCTGTCTGTCTGTCTGTCTGTCTGTCTGTCTGTCTGTCTGTCTGTCTGTCTATCATCTATGCTTGACAAAATAAATAAATAAATAAATAAATAAATACATTTTTTGGAGCAAGCGCGATCTCCACTGAAACCAATTCCAAGGCTTTAAGAAATTTACCTGCCTTCTTGTCTACTTTTAACAGTTTTGGATTTTTAGTTAATCTTCTCACCTTTTTTACTTTGTTGTTGCAATTATACAAGCTATTTTATTTTATATTTCAACTTCACTTTAGCATGAATGCATTGTGATGTTGATTATAATTGTGGAGAATAAAATGTAATTTTAAAAAAGATCAAAAAACCCGTGATTACATCATTGCTTGCTCTACCGACAAGCCCCTGTTCTTTTGACACAGAAACGTTTATTATGAAAACCAGGCCCTGTTAAATATATGCAGTTTGAATATATTTATTAAGCTCTATTAAACACGAAGCAGTTCAAAGTTGAAGTCCAATTAAGCACAGGGAGTTGGAAAATTGGTTCTCATCGGCAATGAAGGGGAAGAGAAAGTGAGAGGATTAAAAGGGAAAAAAAACAATTGCATATCTCTGACTTGCCTGATTGAAATAAATTAGATAGATTTCCTCCATCAGGCCATTCACCTAATACTCACTTAGTGTCTTCATTGATGGAATTGAATTAGCCAGGCCAAACTTTTATTATATTGCCAGACTAATTTCTTTCGCAAGCTGGCTTCTAATACAGTGGGAGGGGTGGAGAGGAGGGTAAAAAAAAAGGCAGTGAAGACTATATAGCAGTTTGATTTTTGTTGCCATTACTTCTGACTGATAATACTTTAAGATCTCAGGGCTGAACCCCTAACAGTTGCCTTGAGATGTAATGAAATAGTCATTTCATGATGATGTATTAGGGGATGATGTACTAGGGGAAGAAAATGGGGCTTGTGGGGTGCTCTGCCTCCAGCCCCAAATTATTCAGCTAGCTTTTGATCCTATGAAGCTTTGCTTAAAGATTTGTATGCCATCTGTTGCTTTGCCTCAGGCAGAAAACATCTCCAGCCAGGATGACCATTCCTGCTGGAACTAATTAAACTCTTGAAAATGTCTGAATAGATGCTGGCTTTGTTGAACCTTTCAGGTTTTTTTTCATTTTAACTGATATTACAGCAGTGGTACAGCACTAGTAATGGGGAAGCATCTTAGAATAAGGGAATCATAGAACTAGAAAGGTCCTTGGAGGTCTTCTAATCCAACCCCCTGCTCAAGGCAAGAGACCTTATACTAAAGATGTGAAACTCAAGGCCCGGGGAGTCAGATCCGGCCCATGGGGTGCTTAGATCTGGCCCGTGTGGCTGCCCTGGAAACAGTGGAGGACTACCCCGTGGTGCCTCTGCGAGTGAAAATGGAGCTTTGTTTTCGCTGGCAGAGGGTGCAGAAGGCCATTGCAGCCAAAAATGGAGCCTGTGAGGGCTGCATGCGATCCTGCTAAGCTCTGTTTTCACTGGCAGAGGGCTGCAGGAATCACAGCCAAAAACAGAGCTTGGGAGCCTGTTTTCACTGGCAGAGCATCCAGGCTGCCACAGGCACCCCCAACACAAGTGACTTCAAGCTGGCCACTCCTAGCAAATAAACTTAATATGATTGAACATTTCAGTGATCTTGAACAATGTCTATGAAATCTTCTTATGTAAGAAGTATTTAGATGGGGTGTTTTGTGTCATATGAACGTGTTTATTGTGGCAGGAAGTTTCCATTAAGCTATGGTTAAACAGGTAAATAGGCTGCATAATACATACAAGGTTGGGCTTTTTGTGTTTATCATCTAGGTTCAGTACCCTACAATGTATTCTATAAATACCTAAAAAAGAAATAAACACGATCTATTTGATTTAGCAAAATGTGTTGCAGTGATCGAAAAACAAATGCTTTTTCCTCTCTTCTTTAAGTACAAAGTTATATTTCTGTTTAATCTCTATGTGTTTGAAGGATTTAGATCAAAAGATCTCGTTCTATCAAGGAACGCTTCCTTTGCATTCTAAGAAATCTGTTTTTTCTTCATTGCTTGTGTTCAAGGAAACAGTAGGAATAGTGACTGAAAATGACACACACACACAGAGAAATTAACTCACAGTAATTAAGTCACAGGACTTTTCACACCATTGACTGAAATAAGTCATTCTTGAAAGGTTCCTTAAGCTTGAGCAGTCTTGAGCCTGCAGCCTATGTATAAAGTCTGTAGAATTATGGGCCAAAATACAGTAGATGACAGCATCTTAATAAGAAAATTAGTTTTGTACAGCTGTAGGTTGAATTGTAGGAATTTGCATGGTGTTTTTATTGTTTACTTGATCACTGATTATTACTACTTAGAAAGTGTTTGTTATTTATAAACTGGCAATAAATAGACTATTAGTATTGGGCAGCACAAATCGATTCTTAATAAGCAAATCAGATTTTCATTTTTTTTTAAATGCCACTGTAACATCACATGTATGGCTCTCTATATGCAATAGACAGCAGTAATTCTTACCACACACATAAACCTGGAGATGAGGTGTTCCGGTGAGCCTCAGAGTTCTGGATGTTCTCCCAGATCCTTGCCTAGGGAAGCTGGTGGTGTTTGAATGTGCAGTTTTTGTGCATTTATGGCTGGTTCATTCTTTACCTTTATAGCCTTTTATTTATCTTGCTTTTTTCTTATTCATATTGAACTTTAGTTTCTTTGTTGTATTGTGTGCTGCTCAGAGTTGTTCTGGAATCTGGCAGTGCCTAAATCAAATAAATTCAATCCAGTTAATTATGAAGCCAATTAATCAGGAAGTTATTTGTTTTGGAATCTAACAGAATCTAGCAGTAATCCAAAAATAAATGAAAAGAAGTTTGACAGCAAGAGAAGTGAAGATGGTAGACTCATCAACGCATCATCAAAGCTCAGCCCCTTAAAATGTATGGTATGTTATGTAAAAAATGGCTTTGGTCATGTGAATTTAGCTGCCATCATCATTTAAAAAAAAATCCTTCCTATAGATGCCTATCGGTATGAAGTTGGAGCCAGGATCATGGCAAAAAGATGCCCATGGGAAATTTATGGTGAGAAGAAAAGATAAAGAGACAAAGAAGTAGAGGGATATGGAATTAAAAAGTGTAAAGGATGATTTATCCTTTCTCTATTGGAGAAGAGAGTCAATTATGTAAATCCCCCACTATTTTCAACCAGGCTGAGAGTTTAAAAATGACTATAGATTGGATTACAAAATGGCTTCCATGCTGTTCAAAAGGAATTCAGACTCTTCCATTAAGGAAGGACGTACACAATGGAAACTGAAACAAGTGTAAGAAAGGGTCTTAAAATAACCCTGCCCTAATTTGGTTTAGTACAAAAAGAAATTTGGGCAGATTTTTAAGATTCTGTTGTCATAGCTTATAACAGTAAAGTAGCATTTCTTGAAACTGCCCAGTTTGTTTCTTGACTTGGCCTGTCACTAGCGCTGTTTGCCCAGCCTTGTGTGCTCACATACCTGTGATGAATGGTGTCTACTGAGGGAAGAAGTATAATGAACCACAGTAAAGCAACAGTTTCCCAGGAAGGAGGGAGCACATTCTAAAGACAGGGACAAGAAAGAGGGAACACAGCCCAGAGCTGGATCAGAGACAGCAATTTAGAATAGCCACTTCCTAGAAACTCCCAGAGTATATCTGTTAGGATGAGAATACTATAGGTTTAGTCTGGCAAGATTCCGTCTGTATGATCAGAGCAAATAAAGAACTGAACTTTGGTTGGATTGTTCTATGTCATTCTTGAACTGGCCCTGACAGTTCCAGATAATCAGAAATAATTCTTGGATATCATTACTGGAGACAGAGCAGCATAGTTCATCATGAGTCAAGATACAATCCTCTACAGCAGGGGTGTCAAACTCAAACTTTCCATGGAAAACAGAAGGATGCCATTACAGTCAGAACATTACATTGCAGCTGGTGGAAAGAGACAAACGGTGGCTTATATTTCACCTCTTTAGAAGAGAGAAGGTTATAAAGTTGGAAGGATGGGTTGATTTTTATTTTATCATAGTATGTGTGTTCTCTGAAAAATACATGGTAAAGCATTGCTAAAGTGAGCACAAAACCTTCAACTGAATTTGAAAAAGTGGAAAAAGAAATAAAATGCACTTGCAGCCTGTGGAAGAGGCAATCATCCAACAGAGCAACTTTTACTCTTTCTGAATCCAGAAGGCTCTCGTTTAATTTCCAGTTGTAATTTCTAATTATCTATAATTTTACCATTACATATAACTGTTTTATTTCTGTCCTTTGCAGGATGCTGAGATCAACACGCAGCAGGCTTCCTGCGTTTCTTCATGGTACAGAAGAGAGGCTTTCTGTCAGATATCATGAGACGTGGGAAGCAAACATCAGGAAACTTTTCTCTCTTTTGCAGAATAAAATTATATAGCCATCAAGCTAGTTCTGTCTTCATTGTTCTGTTCACATTTTATCTTACTCCCCCCTGCCCCCTGAACATTTTTCTATTTAAATCCTGGGGGTTATTGGCCTCTTGGTCCTCAGTATTGCTTTGGTATCATGTTTGCTATTAGTTAGTATATGGTCGTTTGCATTCTGAAGAGGCAGTTAAATCTTTTACTTGGAGAGAGTAATGTGCTTGTTTTGACTCCAGCTTCTTGGAACAAATGTCTCTTCTCACTGCCAGAAAAAAAAGAACTCTGCTAAAACCCAGCGCTGTGAATTTCTGGAAGCCAAGTTGTTGTTTTAAATTCAAATTAAACAAAGAATTGTGTTTCCCTCAAGTCATGTTGGACTACCTGGATGCAGTCATTTCATCTCTTGGCAACAATAGGAAAGGAGTTTGTCATTGCTCTCTTTTGGAGTATACGTATATTTGACTTCCTAGTGTAGTGATGGTTAACCTTTTCAGCACTGAGTGTGCACCAGAGCACCGGAACCTGGAAGAGAGGAACTAGCCAGTGCGCATGCACATGATGGAACCAGGAAGAGTAATTGGCAACAGCGCACATGCCCAAGAGAGGCTTTGTGTGCCACCTCTGGTACACGTGCCATTGATTTGCCATCACTGTCCTAGTGCAACCTACAGCCTTGAGATATTTTGGTGGCTCCCACTACATTGCCTTTTGTAAAGCTACAGCAATTTTTTTCTTGTAGAATTGTTTTTAAATAAACGTTAGCATTTATGTAAATAGTTTAGCATTGTTTCATATTAAACAGTTTAATATGCTTCGTATTAAACAATCAAACATAAATATTCTATATTGGAATTGTCTGAACATGTATATTAAGAGAAACAGTTGTGGAACTAGGTGTATTATAGGTTAGTGATTTATAAAATTTGATTATATTTTCTTGCAGCAGCATTCTTAATATCTGTACCAGCTGTCAGGGAATCCCTCTTTAAAGTGAGCCATTGCAAGCTACTTCAGCCATATGTCAACTACGCTCCAGTAAAAGAATGGCCATTTAAAGAATTGGCTAAAGCCGAAAAAAATAATTGAACAAACACAAAATTCACAGATTGGGAAAATTATGCCGTACTAATATAAAACTAGAACCAAACTTCTTTTCTTTTGGAGAAGAGATAGTTCTGATCATGCATTTTATTTACCTGAAAAAATTGTTAGAGTAGGGATGAGAAACTTGAGGCTCAACATATACCCACAAGGCATCTTTCGTGATATCTGAAGCCACCAAGAACATTATTATGGGTCCTGAAATAGAGTTAGAATTTAAAAAAAATAAAGATAATGTCCTTTCAAAGCCAATGGATAAAATAAATTAAAATGTGGTGGTGCCCGAGTTGTGTGATCCCATAATGACCTCAATCTCCTGCATGACCTACAGTAAATAAAAGATAGCTTACTCCATTGTTTGGTCTAATAACTGTGCAGAAAAAATAGGAATACTAGAATACTTTTGTCTTGTGCAAATGGTTTTTAAAATAGCTAGATGGATAATGAGATCAGTAATGCATACTTTTATGTACATATTGCTTTAACATAAATAAGCATCTGTTAGGATTCTAAGTGACATTTGCATTATTTCAATGTGACTATTTTCTCTGCAATTTTTATTTAGTAAGTTGAATAACTTGTTGCCAAAAATTAAACCCTGGAACGGATTTAATTTGTCAGGTTTTCATTGGAGTGCAATTGACAAATTATGTTACCTTTCATCCTTTTGATGGTTTAAGGGTGATAAACTTGGATAAATTAGAATTACTGAAAACATTGGTGGTCTTTGGTGATCTCTGAAATTAGTTGGTTTCTTGCAGGCGTGTCATTACCCAAACTAGGTAACATCATGAGATATTGAAAACTGGAAAATGCTTTCAGTTAGTGCAATATAATAGTTAAGGTAATGGATTGGGACCAGGGTCTATTCTCAACTTTGGGAGCTAAATAGATGATTTTAGGCTAGATAGCTATAACCTCTCAACCTAGCTTGATTCACATTGAAACAGCTGAATAGACAGACCTGTCTTCATCTGCTAAAGAAAGACATAATTTTGAACCCTAAATAAAACAAACAAATACTTCAAATATATATTCAAATATTATAAATATAATAACTCATAAAAGAAATGTCAAAAGCAATCTAACAATTGAAAGATTCTCTTAGATGGTTTCACAAATTCTTTTGATCCAATGCCTGGATGAAAAATAAACCTTACAAAAGATAGACAGGGTTGGGGGCCACTTGGATCTTAGAGCAGAGGTGGTATTAAGCCAGTTCTGACAGGCTTTGGAGAACCAGTAGTAGAAATTTTGAGTAGTCCGGAGAACTATGGTGGAGTTCTTTCAAGCAAGACAACATTTTAAAACAAACAAACAAATGTGTATGCCTTAAAGTTCAACTGTTGCTTTCTTTATTCTCTTTGAGCATTTTTAAATGTTATGTTTCACTGTGCCTCAGCGGGTGGCGATATTTAGCCAACTTTAGCTGATCTTGGAAGCTAAGCAGAATTGTTTCTCCTAGCACTTGGATGATCACCTGGGAATTTCAGACTTCTTGGCTAGACTGAAGTAAACACAAAAACAACAACAAAAAGCCTACAAGAAGGCAATGGCATACAATTTTTATAACATCATCAAAAAAAATGGTATGGATGAAGTCACTGGAAGTCAAACATGACTTAAGGGCATCATTTTCTTTTTATTTCATTACACTGAGGGTTTTGTGAACATCATCTTGGAAATATGTTTGAAGGTTTATCTGATATACTAACAACAGCTGGTATTAGCCTTTATATTAAATATCAAAAGACCTGCATTTGAGATTCTGTTTCCATTTTCCCCATCAGTCTCTGAAATGGCTAAATCTGTGGATTTGCTGTTAGACCTAATCTTTCTCTTTTACCTCCTGAGGGTGAAAAGCAGTTAAAAACCAGCTGCTGCCATCAGAAATTGCTGTCTGGTGAATTGATCAGAATCCATCTTCAGAATGGAGGGATTTGTGAACCTTGGTTGCAGGGAAATGCCATTGAGTTAGTGTATCATTGATTTTATACATAATGTTGGGTCTCCTTCCCTCCCTCTTTTTTTTTATTTCAGCTTGGAGCTTTGGTGGTAGACATCAGCAAAACCTACATAATTATCACTTAATGAGACAAAGACAGAATCCCATTAAGGCTGCAATATAGTACAAACTTATGTAGGGAATGGGTCTCATTTAACTCAATGGAATTTATTTCTGCATGGACAGAAATGGATCTTGATGGAGTTACAGAAACATCTTTAAAATAACTACTGTAATAGCACAACAAATATTGAAATAGAATGTATGTGATGGGCATCCACTCATCACCTATTGAAACTTGAGGCACCTTCATGTGAAGTGGAAGACAACTGGAAGCAAAGACCTTGGCCTTGGTCTACTGAAACGGTAGAACAACCTTAGAAAAGAGGCAGAAATTTATTTTTTTAATTTGTGTTCAAACTTACCTGATTTTACATGTTTAACAATTTCATTTTCTTTCCCGTTCTCTGCGTTTGTGATATGCCAAAAATAATGCATAGTAGGAAAAAATCTGCATTATTCCTGAAAATAATATCTCAGAATGCATCATATTACAGCATTTTTTTTTGCAAAAAGTATGTGTTAGAGCATATTACAAAAATAGATATCTAACATCTAGATTTTTTTTTATTAGCTTGTATGCCGCCCACTCTCGGAAGACTCAGGGCGGCTTACAAATAAAAAGGGAAAGGGGAATATAAAAATAAAAAACAACAGTTAAAAATTCAACACCATTCATAACACAAGATGGGGCTGGATAATTCAAAAGCCCCAGGCCTGCTGGAACAGCCAGGTCTTGGTCGCTTTGCGGAAGGCTGGAAGGGTAGTGAGAGTTCGGATCTCAACGGGGAGATTGTTCCATAGGGCCGGAGCAGCAACAGAGAAGGCCCTCCCCCGTGGGGTCGCCAGCCGACATTGGCGTATATTGGCGTATATATGACATATGTAGATATCATAATCCAAATAGGTAAAATTCTGGTGCATAATTCTCTTAAAGAATTCATTAAGTGCATTAATTTGATATACGTACAAAGATGAGAATCCGAAAATTTCAACTGACAGGTTAATCCATTCTTAATTCCAGTCAGAATAACATCTCTCTGAAGGACACTGGGTTCAAAAATGATGCTGCAAAAATCTGTATTTTCATGGAAAACAAATATGGTAAAACATCATTGCCTCCACCACTATCATGACAGACATAGGGGATTTCTGCAGTTTAGAGCAGGAGATGACTTAAAGGAGAAGCCGCCTTACCTTCCAGATTCCCTACTTACATGGAATATCCTTCTCTTACTAAGGGCATCTAGGTACTTATTTAATTAGGAAATGTATATAGCCACTTTCTTAACAATTCAAAGTGGCATATAATTAATTAACATTAATTAATTAAAACATTAATTAGTAGTAAATAAATATAATAACTCATAAAAGAAATGTCAAAAGCAATCTAACAATTGAAAGATTCTCTTAGATGGTTTCACAAATTCTTTTGATCCAATGCCTGGATGAAAAATAAACCTTACAAAAGATAGACAGGGTTGGGGGCCACTTGGATCTTAGAGCAGAGGTGGTATTAAGCCAGTTCTGACAGGCTTTGGAGAACCAGTAGTAGAAATTTTGAGTAGTCCGGAGAACCAGCAAATTGTCCCGTTGCCTCCCTTCTTTTGTTGCCCTGAACAGGAGAATGGAGCTGGAAAGCAGGTTAGTGGGGTGGGAAGTGAATGGGGATTTTGCAATATCCTAACTCTTCCATGCCCACCAAGCCATGCCTACAGAATCGGTAGTAATTTTTTTTGAATCCCACACTATCTTAGAGGAAATGTTATTGCAAAGGGCAGCTACTATGACAGAGAAGATACTTCTGCTGGATCCCTAAAGATGATGTTGCTTAAGAGATGGGACCTGGAGCTGCTAACCTGTTAGAGCTTATTGGATGGGCAGAGATGGTGTTCACCAGAGATGGTGAACTATAAATTGCAAGAACAATGTTCTCTCTATGTTCTGCTGTGGTGACTTGTATTCCGGAGGAAACTGCTTCTCTCAATAATCTGACTGACTGCTGTGCTGTTCTACTAAAAGAAAGCAAAAGGGACAGGTTTTTCTATTTTTCTTAGAGGAAGTCATGTGGAGGATTTTCTGGAGAATGTCTTTTGAAGAAAGAAAAAAAAACACTTATTGTTTCTCTCCTCAGGTTTGGTGGAGAATTCTAAAATGCTGTTTTGGCCCAGCTCTCATCATGTACCCCAAGCTGGCTGTTCTTTTGCTTTCTTAAACAGCATGTGATAGTCCTTAGTTGACAGACACAAAGGAGTGCAGGGCCCGTCAGCCCTCCAGTCCCAAGGCAATTTCAGTAAGAAATTAAAGCTCTTTTTCATAGGGAGAAGTAATTCACCAGACTTAATGTGAATATTGTTTCTCTACAGTGGAGACAAAACAGCTGAAAGTGGGTATTTTCTTCCTATTCATTCTGGAAGCAAAGCTTAGAATTCTAAATCTATCTCTTGTGGGGGAAGAATGTTATTTGGAAATATTAGAATACTAAACCTGAAAAAGAACTCAAGTAGATGACTAGAAAAACAGTGAAGAGGCATACTCCTGACTTTAAAATATACACTCACGCAGAGGGGAAAAAAAGGAATCTAAGGAAAACAAAGTAATGAAAAGGTTTCAAACTAGCAACCCTTCACATACAAGGCAGTTACAGCCATTGTGTTATGGAACTTAGGGTAAAAGTAGGCCTAAGTGATGATAGAGAGAAAGAAAGTAAGAAGGGACAAGAGGTGGGCCTCTAGGGATTCACCCAGGTTCAGGAGAACCCATAGCTAACATTATGGCTGGTTTGGAGAACCTCATCCAGGTTTGGGACAACCCATAGCTAACGTTATGGCCAGTTTGAAGAACCTCATCCAGGTTTAGGAGAATCCATAGCTAACGTTATGGCCGGTTTGGAGAACCTCCAAGTGGACTGGCCTCGGCTGGCCCCTCCCGCCCCTCCCCTCTCCTCCCAGGAGTCTCCCTGCAGCCTGTTTTGGATGCAAGGTAAGTGCAGGGTCTCAGGGAGGGGGGAAAATGGGTCTCCTGGAAGTTCCGGCCTTTGGAGCCTGGAGAGGAAGTTTTCACCCTCCCAGAGGCTCAAGGAAAGACTCCGGAGACTGGGGAAGGCAAACATCCCCCCCACCATGGTGCAGGAGGCCAATTAGACCATGCCCACCAGGGTCACACCTACCCAGCAACCGAGCAGAAACCCATTGCTGACATTTTTGAAGCCCACCTCTGGAAGGGACCTTTTAAAAAACTGCTTGTTGTGCCTACTGGCTAATCTGATATTCTCTTTCTCTTCAATAATTATGCTAAAAATGGCTACATTATATAGTGAACCAAAAAGTTTAATTCTAATTTATTTCAAAATTAAGGGTGAAGAGAGAATGTTAGATTTTTGCCATTAATTTTTATACTGAGTTGTTCCATAGTCTTTATTTAAAACACAAATGTCATACTTTTAAAAATAAATAATCAGGATGAATACCAATCTGACCAATCATTTCAGCCACTTATTTAAAACACCCATCTACATAAGAATAATTATGAATTTTACATAATAATGGTTTTTTTGAAAACATATATTTAAAACCAACAATTACTGTACTTAACATAAATGCTCATGAATCTGCAGATAGGATGACCCTTGAATTTTTAACCTAGAAATCATGAAAAATGTGCTACCCATGGATAAGCCAACCTGCATTTTATTTAGTTATTAATATTTCCTATTTCTAAACTGCATCTCTCTCCCTTTTTCAAGGTATTTTGATAAAAAAATTAAGGATCTACTTACCCAGAAATGGGCTTATACGGGAGGATAAATGGCATATACAGTACTTTAAAAAGTTTTATTGCATATGATTGTGAATAAGGCACGGATGAGCCAAATCCATTTTTGGGGTTATATTTTGGCACCTAAAATTCTTGGCTTATCTGCAAGTAAATACGGTTTTTGTTTTCAGGAGGCATTGGCTGATTTTCAAGGAAATAATAGAATTTGGAAGATAGCTTGTAACATTTACAAGCACCCAATATATCCTGCAGTTCATTGGTGTTTTTTGTTGATGACTGCAATCTACATTGGAGCACCATATGAAATGAGACTTTTACATTAAAATTTGTAGTGCTGTTGGCACAAATCTCCCTCCTTTTGAATAAAAATATTGAAGCAAGCCGTCCTAGTAGCATTGGCATTCAAAAATGGTGGAATTGGCCATTGCATTTTTGGACCAGAAGGGTGGAAAAGTACAGCCGGAGAGGAATTGTCTATAGGGAGAATCCGGTAGTCTGACCAGCCTGACCCTGATCTTGTAAGTTGTCAACAAAATAGCTTCTGGACAGGTTATATTTTTTCAGCCGGTTAAGAGTCAAACTGGCTTAAGCCCCGGACAGGAACAGATTAAACAGTATGAGGGAATTTGCCCTTTTACGCTTCTTAGCAAAGTTGCTTACTTATGCAAATACTGGAGAAAGTTACTGCAACGAATAAGATGTGAATGTTGCAGAATGGATGTTAATAGGAAATAATAATAAATCTGCCAGTTATTCTCATTCTCTCTCTCCCTCCCTCTGTCAGGCCTGCAGTCCTCTTTTCTTTTGGATCTTTGGCCTGCCACACTGTCTATTATTCTACTATGCATTGTCTATTGTGGGAAAATGGGAGGGGGGTTGTAAGGAGTAGCCATAACAAAATTCTTCCTAGACATGCCAGCATGGCAGTGGGAGATTGGACCATGTGATGGACTTGTGGGTGTGGGAGCAGGATCTTGAACTTTCAACTGGGTGGGGGAAACTGGGAAGCTTTCAGATTTGGGTTTTCCCAGATGTGCCAACATGGCTCTCTTAATAAATTGGAACTTTGAGCAATACTTTGCCTTGGACTCTGCTTTACTTTTGGATGCTATTTGGAACCTTGACACCCTCCCCCGTCTCTCATAAAAAAGGGTGTTGATTTAAGAGGCAGAGTGACTGACAGCAGTTGAAAGTTCCACTAAATAAAATTCTACAATACATAACAGGAGCTCCACTAGAGGCCCCAAAACCATTTATTACCACAGAATTTATGCCCAGAAAGTTTACCATACAGCTGGTAGCTTTCTATATTATTTTGAAATACTCAACAAGATGGAAGAATAGACTGCCTACGAAATGTTCTCTGGAGTAGGGTATGATTAAAAGTCCAGAACAAAAGCATATCTGAGTGCAGACAGAAAAAGCAGGCCTATAGTCCTGTGTAGCATTTTGAAATAGATCAGGGACTGTTTTTGGAAATGTACAGATGGCTTGAGGAGAGGCCTTAATAGATGCTCAAATGAACAAACACTTCAATGCTAGTTGGAAGAAATATATTCTCTCCAGACCTACCCTTTTCAGATGTCATCATTCACAATGTATTTACATTATATTAATAGCACATGCTCTTGAAATATGTTTTCCCATGATTTAATATCTACTTTTCTGTATAATATTTCCATGGGATTAACACCAAGCAATATTTTGGCAAGAATAATAGAAAATTTCAACTATGTAATTTTTATGTATCCGTAGCTTTCCAAATTTCTAAAGCATTTTGTACTTAGCATACAGGTTGAATCCAAGAAACATATTGAGTGAACCATTTACATAATAAAGATGACGTATTTAAAATGTATCTAAATTAATTCATAGAAATATGTTACATACAGACTTGCTAAATTTATGGAAATATTCAGGAACTGAGCTTAGAATACAATATAGAGAAAAATGCAGAAATTGATGTAGACTAGGGTTGTCAAACTTGTGTCATCACGTTGTTACGTGATGTATCATTACTCCCCCCCCCTTTGCCAAACCGGGCGTGGGCTTGGCCAACACATGACATATCCGGCCTGCGGGTTGAGAGTTTGACAGTCCTGGTGCAGACTGTTATCATTAATTTGTAGGAATTCATCCCATTTTGTCCATGAAAAAAAATTATTTAAGGCTGTGCCTCTGAAAAACTATATGAAGTACAAATCTCCTGAAATTCTTTTCACTAGATTTTTGTGTTCGAGTCTTCCCCTTTCTCTTTTTCTCATCTGTCCTGAATTCAGCACCAGCTAACTTGCCACCAGCTCCCTTGTAATGCCTTAATTTGGGGTAAAGGTGGGGCAAGTGGACCACCAACAATGGTATTTACTCCCTGCTAGTCAGACCTCCTCAATAAAAAGTCATCTCTCAGGAATGATTTTTGGTCAAAGACCATTAGAAGCTCTTTTTGAAAGGAAATTGAGATTCTTATTATTCAGGCCAAAATGAAAGCACACATCTCAGGTCTAGGCAATGTTGATACAGGACTTGGGAGAGTTGAATTCTGTCCCACTATCTTTCCAGAGACCACAGTTATGGCTCAGTGTTATCAGCCCTGAATTAGTCTTGCAGGCTGGATGGAATCAGGTTTGCATTTAATCCATGGACCAGAGAATCTTTCCCTTCTATAAAAGATTAGGATAGGCAGATCCACCAACAAGATCAAGGATCAAGGATCAAGTTTAAGGGCTAAGTTAGATTGCTCTGATGATCTCTGAACAAAAATACTGTTTCATTAGTGGCAATTGGTTTCCTTTGATTAATCTTTGAATGTACCAGCTCTTGGCTATCAATGTTCTCTAGGATCTGCATTATTCAAAAGCTAACTGGCTTGGCATTTTTACCTGAGCCATTATTTTATGCACTTTTCTGCTCCTTCCAACCAGTTTATTGTTTATTCACAGTCATTTATGATTTCTCACTGCATGAAAACGTTTTGTAAGGCCAATGAAAGAGAAAACTATTGGCCTTTCAACAAGATTCATGGATGCCTATTATAGCAGCACCAATTGCAGAACAATTGATTATTTCTCCCACTAATTTGGGAAAGACAGGATTTTATCTTAGTGCATCTGGCATCAAAAGTATGTGTGGTTAGTTTTTACCCATAAAAAGAGCTGTCTTCTTGCTGGATCATTAATAACTTATCTACAAACATAAACTTTGTTCAGACGGAGACTAGTCAACAAGCTGGTTTGAAAGATTTCCACAGCTGTCTGCAAATATATTGACATACTCCACTAGTTTGCTGGTGCTTCCAGTGGAAATGTAATCTTTGCAAACCGTACATGCTTTGATAGTCAGAAGAGCCTTCATATCCACTGGGTCACATTTTATGTAAGAGGTAGCTTCTTTGCAGTTTTGAGGAGGATGGTTTGGTTATGAATTAGAGCTTGGTTTGGTTATGAATTAAAATTATCTGGAAGTGAGAGAAGCTCATCTACCTCTTATCAGTTACTTGGCATTCCAAACTCCTGGGTACAGGAAAGTAAAGTCCTGGGGATAGCAAAAGAAATCGTGGAAGAAGGAAGATGCTGGCTGAAGAAATAAATATTTCAAGTTGCAATTTGTAAATCAGTGTTGTGTAAGGCAATTTAGCACAACGGTCAGCTCTGGTTGTAAAGTCAGGGAAGAAATTGGAAGAATTAGTTCTTGAGTGACACTGTGGACAAAGAATATTCTATTTCATTACAATGTGTAACTTATGGAACTGTATGTGCTGAATGAGGTGGCTGGATGGAGTCACCGAAGCAATAGGCATGAGCTTAAATGGACTCCAGAGGATGGTAGAGGACAGGAATGCCTGGAGGAACATTGTCCATGGGGTTGCAAGGGGGCGGACATGACTTCACAACTAACAACAACAACAATGTGCTGAAACTTGCTAAAAGATTGTAGCTATTTCTCTAATTACTACCTAATAGAAAACAGGGAGAGAAGTCATGTGTGGCATGTGTATTTTCTCATTATGAATTCCCGCCTTCTTTACCATGGCTGCACAATATTGACTCCTTCAAGATGCATAGTCACTGCCACTTGGGAGTAATTGATCAAAGCAGTGGGAGGAGCTTGAGCACAGGAGAGAGATAGGAGAGTGCTTGGAAAATAAATGGAATTCATAAAACCATAAAGTACCATAAGTAAGATTTTCAAAAGAAAACTGTAACGTAACATACTTTGGGAAGGGTTTCTTTGAAATACTTCTCAGAATTCTAATTTCATTGTGCTAAGTCAGTCTAGGTCTATAATGACTACGTGGACAAGACCAGACCACGATTCCCCCCAAGTTGTTTTCCACCCTTCTTCTTTTCTTCTCTGTGAGAAATAGGGAGAACAAGGGAGAGTCCTGTCTGACAGACTTTCTCAAACTGCATCTCTTTTTTTAGATTTTCTCTGACCATTGTTTTGATTGCAGCTCTCCTTCCTGCTCCTCAAGGTTATTCTTTCTTCCCATTATACAGGATTAAAAGTTATATTTTCTGAAATCTAGTCTAGCACCTTCAATATCTATCCCAAACTGGCTCTCACCTCTTTCTATATAGATTGTTCCCTCTTGTGTGTTTTTCTTTCATATTAATTTCATATTAATTTCTACTTTATGATTATGATTCACTAAAGATGCTGTCGCTCTCAAATCAAGACTTTCAGATTTGTTCTCCCCCTTCAAGGTTAGTCATTCAAAAATTTTCTTTTGTAGTCAGGTCTTTCTTTCTCTCCCCTTTATTCTATATTCCCTGCCTACATACCTTCTTTCTTTTTGGTGCCACTCTTCAAAGTTCGCATTTTAGCGTGCAGAAGTTTTTTTTGTTGGCACAAGAGAAACTGCTATTTAACTGTCCAAGTAATAGCATTCCATTTATTATAAATAATGATCATTTACTTACTCTGATTTTGGGCACTGCAACATCTCTGACTTTTCAGATTTTACTGCTGTCATTTAGTCTGATAATTAAACAGTCATTTTCATGACAGATGTAAAAGCAACCTGACACGATGCTTCATTTCTGAAGACTGCATATAATTTTCTATGATTTTGCAATGCTCGTTCACAGTTAAAAATAAGCCTGAAAAATAAATTAAAGGAAGAAGTCATCTAAAAAAGAAATTCCAGAAGACAAGTGGAAAGAGATGAAAAATACTGAACTGTACTGTAACAATATGATGAATGAAGCAAGACATTTTTGTCACTGGAATTAAGGTAGAAACTTAGGGAAGGTTCTGCGTATAATTTTACAAAACGAAGGCAAAGGTCTCTTTAAATTGAGAACAAAGGGCAAGAAATTATCTGGACAAAATACAGGAATTTGTGTTCAAAGATGAAATGTATAGCATGAAAATCACAATAATATGACAAATCGATGTAAGTATGTTCTGGTTGCTGTGAGATACAGAGAGACTGGGCTGACCATGGCAACATGATTTAATTTCTAAGAGAAATAAGGAGTAGACTAGAAGATTGAATGATGTAAATGAATTGCAAAGATCAGTAGACTTACCATATGAAAAAAGGGCCCAGGTGGAACAAGGCAACACATCATCAAAGGAAAAAAAAAAGTCTTGCTAGAACATCGCCTGAAGATATACTTGCATCTCCTGGCTACAGGTATACTGCAAGCTTTACTATTGTACATTTTTTCATTTTGGTTTTTAGAGTGATGAATATTTACAACTTCGCTTTCACCAAACTCTCCTTTGATGCTTCAGATTGATTTCTTTGGAACCCTCCCTTTAAAGTACTGTGGATGGTGCTGAAAAAGCCTCTGATTCAGAAAGGATTGGGCTGCATTTCCTATCTTAAACACCTTACTTTAAGGAGGCATTGCCTGAAACAAACATAATTAACCTAAGGCAGTTCTGCATTCAGAACTTTGCAGAAAAATGCTACGAAGAGGGTTAATGCCAAATGTCTGAAAAGGAATGGATCAATGTATATTTCTGTGGGAGTTATAGAAGGCTTCTTCCTTAAAATAAGGAAGATGCTCAGAACAAATCTAATTAGACTTAAAACAGTCTAATTAGGAAAGAGCCATCCAATGGATTTAGATAATAATAGTGATACAATCCATATGTAAGTGATGTGCTGGCAAATAGGAAACTGTATTGCTATAGCTATATATTTATATCTCGCTCTGTGTTTGTGTATGTATGTGTATGTGTGAGAGTGTGTATACATGCACGCTCGTAATGCCACTGGGAGCCATGAAGAGCTTTTCGGAGTTGTTTGGATATCAAATGATATTCTACTTCTCCATTAAAAAAAGGCATATTTGACAACTTTTATTATAGTTAAGAAAATGGGAACTTCGTAGCATCAGAAAAAAGAAAATCCAAAGCTAAGAGTGCCATCAAATTCCTGAACATCTGGAACTAACGCTTCAGACATTACAAAGAGATACAGTGTTGGAGAGTTATGATAAAACTTCCAGAGTCTGCATTTTGCAACAGTACATTGGACTAGTTATTTAGTGATACTTGTTCTTTCATAGCAGGTGACATCTGTTGGAAATAAAAATGATAGATGGCTTGCTGAAATACTTTGAAACATCCATCAAGCTGTCATTTTAATTGTAGGTTTTTATGAATGATTTGCCTTGCCATGTCATAGTTCTTGATAAATGTTTAATTGATCTTATTAATGCTTAGCCTTTAAAGTATGTGTTTATGCCTATTTATGCAATCTTAAAGGAACTATGTTTTTTTCTAAGCAAAGTATTTTGAAGGTACCATATCTCTAATCATAAGCATCCTACCTAAGGAGAAACAGAACTAGGATATAGGATAGAGTGAATGCTCTAAAACTGAAGAATTGGAAGTTTGAAAGTCATCCTTCTGTTTCTCAGCAGAGAATCCATTTCCAATTCTACTTCATGAATGCTTGTGTAAGAACTAAACCAGAGACCGACATTGTATGTGTACCAGAGGTGGGTTGCTGCCGGTTTGACCCGGTTCAGCTGAACTGATAGTGGAATTCAGGCCTGAGTTGCAGAACTGGCAGTGACCCAGGCCTGCCACGCCCCTGAACCCATTCCCTCACTGCCGCTTGGCTGCCACCATTTTGGATTTTAGTGACTGCGCATGCACAGTTCACTAGAAATTGTTTTGCGCATGTGCACAGAACAATTTCCATTGAACAGCGCACTTGTGCGCAGGTTGTGAACCAGCAGTAACACCGGCAGCAAACCACTCCTGATGTGTACATGTGTGTATGATGGAAATTGGGAAGTCTTCGAGAGATCTAATGGGCATAGCCAGCAATTACATCACCAGATATAAAACTAGATCTGATTTAAGAAGGCAATCTCTTTTATTTCATATTCTGAATCCAGGATTCTGCATGCTTCCTGCAATTGTCTCTTCTGTGCATATTCTTTGGCTAAATTATGAGAGTGCTTTCTGAATACAAGGCGGTCTGTTTCCAGACAGTACCCTGCATCACAATATGTACAAGATACCAAAATCTATGTAACATGACATTTACTGTGCCTTTCACTTGCATATCCAGCCATGGTAATCCCTAAACAGGAAAAAGAACTATGCTGATCTGACTAATCTAATTATTGTGGCAAGAATGAAATTGCAAGTTGATGAAAAAAGTCAGGGACTCTAATAGATGATAGGTTAAAAAGAGCTTGGAATAAATTTCTTATAATTAGCTAATTTATTTGGTTTGATTCATTAAGAAGACGGATAAAGTCAATAACTTTGTTTTCAGGAAAGTAGAGGCTATTTGTTAATTGCAATAGACATGAAAAGTGTTAACCTTAGTACTTTCTTCCTGAGAATGGAATTATTTTCTATTTGTGATATAAATTTATGAAATCCACCAAGCTTATATTTTGCATTAGATATGTGCATTACCTTGAAAACGAAGAGCTGACAATTCAATAGTTATTGCAACTGTACAATTGCAAACTCTCTTTATGTAATTTACAAAATTACAAAAGAAAAAACAAAACAAATAATAGGTGAAGAATAGATGAATATGTTGTTTTCCTGGACATTATGCTTATGATTTTAAGGCACAAGTAGAATTACAGACATTTGAAACAATTTATTCATTTAGAATCTCTCTCTCTCTCTCCCCCTCTCCCCATCCCTCTCTCCCCCTCCCTCTCTCCCCCTCCCTCCCTCTCCCCCCCATCATGGAGTATCTGAATTGATCCATTGTTTCAATTTTGAATGTAGAGAATGGCAATGAGACTGAAAAGCGGAGAAGGTGAAAAAGAATCCAGGAAAATGGCAGTGCAAGCCTCTCTTCAGCACTATAGAAAAAACAATATGGCTTTGCTCATGTAGTCATCTGGAATTAGATTCAAGGAAGGAAGTATCAGATACTGTGAGGATGTGCTAAAAACTCTGATTGTGTGGAAAAGAGAGGTTAAGGGGATATGTGCTAGCTGTCAAAAATCTGAAAAGCTGTTACAGAACAGAGGTTTGTCTAGAACCAGAGGTAGAAATGTCTAGGAAATGGTCATTAAGAAAAAAAAAACCATTTAATCACAAGACTAACTTGAAGATGGAATAGATAGAGTGCCTCAGGAATTGGTGGCTTCTCTTTCTTGACTTCCATATGAAATATGAGAAGCATAGAAAGATGATCTCCAGTCTTCAGGAATAGCTCTCCTTAGTTCAGACCACTAAAGAACTTTCTATCAAATATTTCTATAGTATTCAAAAATAGGATCTGACAGCTCTGGCTCTTTGGATACAATGATTTATCTTTGAATGGTATTGACAGTATCTCCAGTACTTCCTTTGTCCAAAAGTGGCTGAAACCAACTTGAGTTCTCTGAAATTGCACATTTTGCTACGAGATCTTACGTATAGAATGGGATGGGGGAATTAGTGGCTTTCTAGTTGTTGCCGAACCACAATTTCCCAAATAGCTTATCATAGATTGTACAAGGTCTGGCTCCTGGGAGTTGTAGTTCAGTGGCCTCCAGAGGACCAACTGTTCTTGTTTCTGATAAAGGAATAAGCAGGGCAATTCTGTCCACTCAATGTCACTTCCTGAAATCTGTCCTGCTCTCCTCTCTTAGTCATGTCACTTATTTTTTCCTCTGCCCAAGCTGCACCCCTTGCAGCCACCTGGGACATCAGGTTTGTACAGATCCGCTCATGACAAATATTTATTTAATTGATGTTTGTCCATCCTGTTCAAAGAGGACCTTGACATCTAATTGAGGGGATGTCAAGACTTGCACGTGAATTGGATTAAAGTGAGGAAGAGGTGCGCAGAGTCAGCCCCACTCTCTCTTCCCAGATTATATCTTGCTCTATTAGCAAGACAAAAATTGAGGCAGTTGAAGATGAGCTGGGCACAGTGGTTGACCAGGGCATCTTTTGTGTCTTGCTATGCTCTTAGCGTACCACATTGCTTGCAGAGGCCACCTTCACAACTGTTGTCCTATTCTACTAGGTTTCATCTGCCTAATCCGCTGGAATCTGTCTTCACATACTCGAGATAGAGAAGTCCCTATCTCACTGAAGGTCAATGACCCAATGGCAACTATCAACCTGGTTTGGCCAGTCTGTCGAAACTGTTGCCTGGGATGTATGGGGTGTTCAAGAAGGGGTAGCACCTCTGGTGTAGGGGCATGTCATGTCCTTTTAGGGCAAGCCATTTTAGGACAGCTTTTGGGGCAGCTCTCACTTTGGTCCACACCTGTCACTCAGCTCTCACCTGTGGCTCCTAGTAGCTGTAGCATGCGCAGCGGCCACGTTTATGTAATTACCAGGTGCCATAAAGCTGGAGCTATCTGTTGCAGTGAAGGGTCTGAAGGAGCATGCCTAACATCCACGCAAGTCTAATGGTTGGGAAAAGATGTGTGTATCTATGCACTTTTTAACCCTTTGCTTATTTCCACTGAGATTTTCCTAGACATTGTGACTTCTGGATATAAATCAAACAACACCAACAAATATAATTTGGCCATGGCAATATTTGTTCATAAAAGTCTTTCTAGGTGATGCTTATTTATTTGTGTCTTTTGTACTTACATACTGCTGAATCAATAACAATTCCTGGCATTTGCAGCCATGAAAACTATCATAAACATTTATGAGTGGAAAAACAACTCCAAATCCATGACAAAAATAACAAAAATAAGAAACAATTAAAACAACCGCTCCTTATTCCACAGTAGCAGAACTACTATATATTTTTCTGCTTATATGATCACAGAGATTCACATAATGATTAAACAATTCCTTTCCTGCCCACAGGTTTGGGTTTTGAACTAAATAAATAGCAACATATTTTAGTGGCATATATTTTACTGGCACTAGGTGGCACTGTGTAAACATCATAGAGATCCCAAACCAGGATAGCTTTCCAATTTTCTCTGCGGTTTATTTTTGTTGCTATTCACTTCTGGAATTATGTATATACACCCTGTAATAAAGGACTTTTCAGTTTAGAAAGAAGTTGTTGATTACTGAAGTAATCAATGCCATCAGTAGCAAATATAATTTTGATATTGGCAGGAGACTAATTTTCTCCTTTTTTTCCTGTCACTTACTAGGAGGAATCCAGCAAACTGTTTCCTTTATCAAGGAAATTCAAACCAAAGAGATGTTCTAAGCATTTCTCGGAGCAAACAGACTGCCCAGGGAGAGAATATGTTGGCAAACCTATAATGAGCATTTTAATAGAAAGTGAAATTCTAATTGCATCTAAACTACAAATCTTTAATTGGTGAACCTTGTTGGAAGAAATATCCTTCTGTGTTCAGTTCCAAGTGGGGAGAATAACACTGGAAACATGTGGCTGTTTGGAAAGATGCCTTAATGACGAACAGGATCAAATGGTTTGAAGTCCTGGGAGAAAAGGGAAGAGATGTGGAGAGTTCCTGGGTTTTATGCCCACTCTGAGCTTTTTAATTTGAGCTTGTATTCTGATTGGTTCTCAGACTCCCATGGGGCCATGCAGGGGTAACTTTGTAGGTTGTGTTTGTGTCCTAGCCTTGGTTGAGCCTTGCTGGGTGATGATGCAATGAAGGGGCTTTGGGCAATTCCTATTATGGCTCTGCTTGAAGGAGATAGATCTTTGTTATGTAGAATGGACTGGGCAGGCCTTAATGGCCCATTGACAAAGGTGGGGTCTGTGTGTGAGTTTCTGCCTCCCTTTTAGGGGAAATATTCTGTCCTTTTAATATTTCCTAAAATATCTCATTTTCCTAGGAGAGGGGTGGGTGCTACCTTCCTACAATCAGGACCTAAATATTGTAATAATGTCTTGTGCAGATGGATAGCGATAGTTCATTAGCCACACAGACAAAAAGAAAAGCAATTAAAATACTTCCCAGAGAAAGATTTTACTGTATAATTTCTAATACTCATTCGCAGACATTTGTTAATTGATTCATTTGTTTAAAATACTCGCATAGCCACTCATCTTGTGTGCCACAACTCTGGGTGGCTCGCAAAAGGCATAGTAAAATCAAAGGACACAATAAAGCCTGCATCCAAAAGAGCTAAAATCAAACTGCAGCGCCCTAAGCAACATGGGCTAACCCATCAATTACAAAAACAATCCCTTCAGCGGTGGGATTCACTTACCTTCCCTACTGGTTTGCAGTGCTCATGCATTATGCTGGGGAGGGGGGGGGCGGAGCACCCTGCAGCTGCCGTTACCACCACTGGCTGAATACCACCTCTGAATCCCTTGGATCCAATCTCAGCTCCTCCCAGCAGAAGACTAGGATGGCCTGCTATACCTTGAGGGGAAGGGGTTCCCCGGGAGGGGGCTGCTATGGGAAAGTGTGCTTCCTAGGTTCCGCTACTTGACAACATTTAAGAGAAGGTAGAATGGGCAAATACCCTCAGTAAGAGACAGTTGCACAAGTAACCTGATCCTGTGCCATGCAGGGCTTTAAAAGTGATAAACAGAACCTTGAATTGTGCCCAGGAAGGAACTGAGAGCCAGTGCAACTTATTTAGCAGTGGTACATCATGGGCAAACTGAGCAACAAACAGCATTGTGCCAGTCATCGCACTCTGGATCAGTTATAATTTCTGGATAGTCATCAAGTGCAGCTTTTGTGTAGTACATGGGACAATAACCTAATAATTATAGGTAATTGCAGTAGGTATGCATCCAATAGTTTAGCTTCCGATTTTATTTTTTGGGGAAAGAGCATCTAGTTGATCTTGGAAACTAAATAAGGTGGAACCTCAATAATACGTGGACTGGGAAATCAACTGAGAAGTACAGAGTTATTGCCCTAAGAAGGTGCTGGAAGAAATATCCATCTGGTTAAGTTCCAAGTGGGGAGAAAGAGACTGAAAACATGGAGGCTGATTGGAAAAATGGTTTAATGAAGTAGAACGGTCAAGTACATGGTCCTAGTGCAGATGAACACATGTACTTGAGAGAGAGAGGGTTATTTATTCCCTCTCTTGGGATTTGAACTTGAACTTCCTGTTCCTGTGCAAGCTATTGGCTGCTGTAGGGGTCATAGCTAACCTTGTAGGTTTTCTGAGTCAAGCTTGGTTGAAGTTTTCTGTGTGATGCAATGTCTCTGCGTGATTTTGTAATGCAGTGAGCCCTGCTGCTAGACAATCCTATAATGTCTTGGAGGGTCATATCTTAATCCCATCACCCTGGAGCTGAAGGTCTTTTGTTTTGTAGATAGGCTGGCCCAGTCCTTCTCAATGGGCACCAAATATCTGTTGGGGGCAGGGAGCTGAAGCTCTGAGTTTCTGTCTCCCTTAAGATTTCTCTTTCTCTTTTAGGAGAAATACAACATTCTGCCTTTTTAATATTTCCTAAAACATTTCATTCTTCTAGGAGGGGGGTGGGTGGGTGCTAACTTTCTACAAAGGTGAAAAAGCATTCTAAAAGAACCCATTGGCTAACCACTTCTCCCACAGTGCCAAAAAATCTATATGGAAGTATTTGTTAAAGTCATCAGAGGATGACCACATCTATAGCAGATAGTGGCACCTAACTGAGCTTGGCTTAGCTAAAAACAAACAAAACAAAATTAAAAAACCCAAGAAAACCAAACCCAAAGCTAAACAGGGATGGATGAGAGACCACACAGAGATCTCAGGTATATAGATTAGACTAGAAAAATTAAAAACATTCCCGGAAGGCAATGGCACAATCATAGTGTTCCAAAAATCCAACCCAGTAATGTTTTCCTTTTGTGTGAATGTACAGGTAGTCTTCGACTTACAACCACAATTAAAATCAACATTGCTGTTGCTTAGCAAGAGAGATGTTAAGTGAGTTTTACCCAGTTTTTGACAGTTATTAAGTGAATTGCTCCAGTTGTTAACTTAGTAAGACGATTTTTAAACGAATCTGGCTTCTCCATTGACTTTGTTGGTCAGAAGATCACAAAAGGTGATCACATGATCCTGGGACACTGCAAAATGCCAATATGAATCAGTTGCCAAGCATCTGAATTTTGATCATGTGACTATAAGGATGCTGCAATGGTCACGGTAAGCGTGAAAAATGGTCCTAAATCATTTTTTTCAGTGCTGTTGTAACTCTAAATGGTCACTACCATGTTTCACTGAAATAAACTCCCGAAATAAACACTTGGCCTTATTTTCAGGAGGGGTCTTATTATTTTTGAGGTGCAGGAGGCAGCGAGCATGGTCACCTCATGGCTGCTGCTGTGTTGCAATATTTTCGGGGAGGGCTTATTTTCAGGGGAGGGCTTATTTTAGTGCAGGCACTCAAAAGCCCGATTGAGCTTATTATCTGGGGAGGTCTTATTTTCAGGGAAACAGGGTAAACAATTGTAAGTTGAGGAAAACCTCAACGTATTCTTCCACCGTTCCCTTCAACTTTACCTGCCAAAACACACAGATAAACAACTGCTAAGGATGATTAAAAATATTGTTGTAGCTGCATAATTTGCTTTGCAAGGCAGAGAAAAAAAAGATGCAGAATGTAATAGAGGAAAATCAGCCAGTGGTTTTTATAGCTATGTGTCGAAGAAAAAAGTTCAGCTAGTGCCACTTCAGGCGGTAGTACTTTCTCCTTTTTAATAGGCCATCTCTTTGCTATAAAAGTCTGGAATCCCTGTGCTACCTTATTTAATTAATTTGCTCAGAATGCTTCTCTGCAGCACTTCCATGACACGGTGGCATTCAAGGCAGTTCTCCAGAAGATAAAACAACCAGAGATTCAGCCACAGCACAATTCTTCCTGCAGTAAATAAAATCACAGTTCTCCAAGTAGCAATAAAATGCTAGCAGGACAGACCATCTACTGTTAATGACTAGCAACAATGTGTTGTTAAAAAAACTGGAAACCATAGATCACCCAAGCTCAGGTGGAAGAGCCCCGGCCTAGAGCTTAATAGGAGATTAAGTACCAGCTCAGTTACTCATAGGAAGGGCTCTGTTGTTAGGGCACAGTATTTACTGAAAAGACCAAATCTTGCCGTGACTTAGCACTAAACTAGCTGTATCAAACTTGCAGGTCATTCGACTTCAGTTAGTTTATATCTTGCCCTTCTACCCAAAGGCACTCAGTTCCTTAATTAATTGTAGGCACGTGGTAAACATCCACTAGATGTGATCTGAGAAGATGGAAGGATAATCATCTCCAAAGTAAATCCCTTTGAGTCAAAGAAAGGAACCTGTTTATTTTTTTTATTTGGAGAATTTGATCATTTTAAAGAACTCAGGCAGCCAAAAGATAAAGGAAAGGTACTGATTCTCTCCCAACTTCTATGGATTTCAAGAGATATTACAAGAGATCTAGGCTTGAAAAAATGTCTATGAGCATTTGTGTTCTCAGCGCAGAGATCCATACTCTGCACTTTGCAATAGTCCAGGATTTTATCAACAATATATTTAGCCACAGCATAGTTAGGTGTACTCAGAATACGCCCTTGAATTTCTCTTTCTGAGTGGGGCTTCTATTTTTCTCTTTCAGCCTCCAGGTTTCTCTTTCAGATTTTGAATTTATTCGGATGATGCTTTTCACCTTACCTTTGCAATGATATAGTGGAGCAACAGCTTCTATGGGGCAGAGGGTCAAAATCAGCAAGACTCAATATGCATACAGAAGGAAAGAGCTTGCAGCATATGACATCTAGGGAAAAGAAAGATTAGGAGGACATGATAGCAGTGTTCCAATATTTGAGGTGGAGTCAATCCAGTGGTGGTATTCAAATAATTTAACAACCAGTTCTCTGACCTAATGACTAGCTTGGTAGGCATGGCTCGGTGGTCATGTGGGCATGGCCAACTCAACATCACTCAGGTCGATTGGCACTTCGCCTTAGCTGTTACAATTTAATAAGGGTTAACCAAAAAGGCAGTGCCTGTAAACAAGGCAATAGAGATTAGGCTAGAAACAGCACCAGAATGTTTCCTTCATGCCTTCCTTACAGGATTAGCCCTGTAAGTGGAAAAACAAAAACAAAAGGAGATTTCTTCCAACAACTAGTTCTCTGAACTGCTTAGAAAGTTAACAACCGCTTCTCCCGGATAGGTGCGGACTGGCTGAATCCCACCACTGGGTCAATCTATTTTCCAAAGCACCAGAAGGCAAGACAAGAAACAATGGATAGAAACTAATCAAGGAGAGAAGCAACCTGGAATTAAGGAGAAACTTCCTAACAGTGAGGACAATTCACCATTGGGACAGCTTGCCTTCAGAGGTTGTGGGGTCTCAATCACTGGAGGCTTTTAAGAAGGGACTGGAATAGTATAGCATTGAGCAGGGGATTGGAGTAGAAGACCTTTGAGGTCCCTTTCTGTTATTCTGTTATTCTATCCACCAATTTGCTAATTTTGACACAATCTGACCTCTATCTCTCACCCACTTTCCAGATGCCATAGTAGAAAGTAATAGTATTTTTCCTTTTGATCATATATAATTCTGTCAATCTGCCAAACTTTAATTAAAGAAAAAAACCATCTCTTCTTCTCATATCTCACCCCTTATCAATAATTGCAAAAACACACCATTCAGCGCTAATCAGCAAAAGTCTATTAAGAACTACCAGAAATATTAACACATATATTTTAATCTTAATAAAAATCAATTTTATAATCCAAACTCATTACTTTTCTCTAAAAAATGAAGCAGAAGAAATCTCCCCTCACTTGTAAACAGATCTTTAAAGCCTTGTTACATGACCTTGGTTAAAGGAAGTCCTATTCCAGTGGTGGGTCTCAATTTTTTTTAGAATCTCTTCTGTAGGTATGGCCTGCTTTGTGGGAGTGGCTTGCCGGCCATGTGACTGGGTGGGCGTAGCCAACTTGTAAAATGTGGTGAAACTCACTTAACAATGCTCTTGCTTAGCAACCAAAATGTTGGCTCAAAAACTCTGGCATTTGAAGCACGCAAGTCTTAAAGCTGTCAAGTTACAAGACACTTGCACCCCAACCCTTTGGAAAAAAAACCCAGGGGTGTTCAAACTTGACAGCTTTAAGACTTGTGGACTTCAACTCCCAGAATTCCTCCTCTCGCTCTTTATCTTGATGATGTGCAGATGGGTGGGGGGAGGGAGATGGAACCGGTTCTAAATGGCACTTTGGTTTTTTGGAACCTCTTGTATAGAAGAAGTTAGAACTGGCAGGAACCACCCCTGACAGAAACGAGTCCTTTTCCAGCCCCTTTCCCGAACTTCCAGTAGGCTCATTTTTTGCGGCTCTGCACGCACCCTGCACTTACCTGTATTCAAATGGGTTACATTCAGATCAGTCTCAGTTTCTGTTTTATACAATAAAATCTGTTTTTTTCTCTGCTATAGTATCAAACAATTTAGTAACCTCACAGTAGCAATACAATGGCACTTAGAGTTATATACTGCTTCATAGTGCTTTATAGTTCTCTCTAAGTGGTTTACAATGTCAGCATATTGTCCCCAACAGTCTGGGTGCTCATTTTACCAACCTCAGAAGGATGGCAGGCTGAGTCAATCTGGAGCCGGCCAGGATCGAACTTTTAGCAGTCAGCAGAGATAGCCGGCAATACTGCATTCTAAGCACTGGATCTCCACGCTCAATGTATATAGAGTATATTGTTACCAAACAATCTTTTGCTAAGCAGTTGCTAAATAGTTGTTAAGCGAGGCTTGCCTTTAAGTGCATGTTTATAACATATGAGTGGGTGTATGGGGGTTAATGGGATGATCCTTCTGCTATGATCTTGTTTCTTGCAAGAACCACTTATCTTCATTTTCATGGCATCTGCTTAATGAAGATAGGTTCCGTGGTGATTTTATATTGTTACTGTGTCTTCAAGTAGCCTAGAATTTTGGCTGAGAGTGGGAGGCTGTGCAGGTGATCAACTGAGCATTATTACATGTACCTCAGTTACTGCCCGTTAATTATTTTTAAATGCTCTTATTGTGTTTGCTCTAAAACTGTATATGAAAGCCTACAAGAGTAGGGAGAGGGCAGTTAAAATAAATAAAATAAAAAAAACCATGACGAATGGTTGCAGGGTATACCTAGTTTAATAAAAAGAAAGACTTGGGAGACATGATAGCAGTGTTCCAATATCTCAGGGGCTGCCACAAAGAAGAGGGAGTCAGGCTATTCTCCAAAGCACCTGAGTGTAGGACAAGAAGCAATGGGTGGAAACTAATCAAGGAGAGAAGCAACTTAGAACTGAGAAGAAATTTCCTGACAGTTAGAACAATTAATCAGTGGAATAGCTTGCCTCCAGAAGTTGTGAATGCTCCAACACTGGAAGTCTTTAAGAAGCTGTTGGATAGCCATTTGTCTGGAACGGTATAGGGTTTCCTGCCTAGGCAAGGGATTGGACTAGAAGACCTCCAAGGTCCCTTCCAACTCTGCTATTGTATTGTATTGATGTATCCAACTAAATGCTTATAGGATGGTATATTGCTGAAGATTCTCAGCCATCCAGGTAGAGCTGTTTGGAATTGGAGTCATGGCAATCGAAGCAACTTAGAACTAAGGAAAAATTTCCTGACAGAACAATTAATCAGTGGAACAACTTGCCTCCAGAAGTTGTGAATGCTCCAACATTGGAAGTTAGATAACCATTTGTCTGAAGTGGTGTAGGGTTTCCTTCCTAAGTAGGGGTTGGACTAGAAGACCTCCAAAGTCCCTTCCAACTCTGTTATTCTATTCTAAATTACAAAAACTCACAAAAAAATAAAGAGTCAGATGTTTTGAGGTTTGCTGGATTCACTATCTTGGCATTCCTTTTCGATGTCCAAGCCTGTTTTTGTTTTCTGCTGTTCTTATTACACTGTTTTGATATGTTTGGTTACTTTGAGCCACTTAGTGTCGTTTGGAATTGGGTAGAATAAATCAAGATAAAATAATAAAATAAAGTTAGGCTTTCCTAATGGCATTGCCATTCATAACTTTTATAGAAAGCCCAAGTTTGATTTACACCGGGAGAAATTTAATTAGTTACAGCAGCATGCTGTGAAAGTGTTGAAGAGCTAAATAAAAACAGACATTCTGTATCTAATGAAAGCAGGTTGTGCTGAAAGGGCCATGGCTGCGTTGACAGCTCATGTTGAGAAGGCAGGACATTTGGCTGCCTCTGCCTCTGCCTGTTAGTAGGAAGATTAGGATCAAGTTTCTCAGGATGTCCCCAGCCACATTCTCTTCTTCATAAACAGAGCTATTGCTCTAGCAAAAAGGGATTGCTTATCTGATGGAAGATAAAATCCACAAGGTCACACGAGCTGAACGCCGGCTGAGGCTTCCTCTTAAGGCTTAATCAGAACATTTGCAGAAGCTTTCCTACAAACCTTGTTGGCTAATGCAATAAACGTGTGACTGAAAATGAGGATACACTGTGTGGTAATGACTAAGACTTCACGAAAACAGTGCATATCAAGTACATAAATTGTGGGAGATTCTTCCTTTTACATCTTGGGCGAAGGGAAAGGACGCGACAAGAAGTATGAGGAAAGTGACTTTTATTCAGCTCATAGTGGAAACGATTCAACGAGGCGTATTTCGCGCCCTACATTTATACCCCCAGGTTTGAGTGAGGGACCAATGGGGCGTCGAGTAGCTCGACCAATCAGGGCGAGGATTGGACCGGCTCTGCCCGGGAGCCAATCAGGAAGAGTCCTTGTTCGCGCGCTTGTATTTCCCGCGCTAGTATTCAACACCCCTCCCCCCCCAGTCATAGAGTTCCTTTAGGAGGGGCAAACATAGTCTTGTAGGTAGGCGGGACGGTGGCGTTCTCGTCCCGATCTCCGTGGTTCCCCGGCGGTCGTCGACGGGGGGGGAACCGTTGGCGGAGGCGTGTCCGTGGTGGGGGCTTGAGCCGACGGCGCGGCCCCGCGAGAGGGCACTGGCTCCGGGTCCCGTGCCCGATGTCCGTCCGCCTGGGGTGGCGTCTCTGTGGCCAACGGGGTGTCTGGTAGGGGCCCCGTGCAGTCCGGTTGGGGTGTAGGTTCAGAGTCTCGAGAAGGGCTCCGCGGAAAAGAGTAACCAGCTGGGGTGCGCCTGCCCGGAAGGTTCGCGACGGCTTGACCCCCGTTCGCCGGGTGGAAACGGTCCGTGGGGAAAGGAGTCAATGGGGGTGGCTCCTGTTGAGAGCAGATTTCTGGGAAACTGGGGCCGTCTCTTTCCGCAGGAAGGCGACGCCTTAACTGGTCCACGTGTCGCCTCCATTGTGTCCCGTCGGCCAGGCCGACCCTGAAGGAACAGGGGCCGGTCTGAGCTGTGATGGTTGCGGGAACCCACCGTGGATCCCCGGAAAAGGAACGGGCCCATACAGGATTCCCTAACTTAAACGCGTGGGACGGAAGGGCCCCCAGGTTGCTTGGCGGATCTCCTGCGTAAAGTGGATGGAGCCTGTCTAGGGGGGTTCGCAATCTCCTACCCATCAAGAGCTCCGCGGGACTTTTGTTGGTCGTTGGGCAGGGTATGGAGTGCTGGCTCAAGAGATAGGCCGCTACTCTTTCTTGCCAGTCGCCCTGGTCCATGCGGCCCAAGGCTTCTTTTGCTGAGCGAACTGCGCGCTCCGCCCGGCCGTTGCTAGCTGGGTGATAGGGGGCTGTGGCTGCGTGTCTGATCCCCTGTTCGGCCAGGAATTCTTGGAACGTGGTGGAGGTAAACTGGGGCCCGTTATCGGAGACTATCACATCCGGTAACCCATGGGTAGCGAACATCTTACGGAGGGCCCTTACTGTACTCTCTGCTGTGGTGGAGGTCATGATTACTAGCTCCACCCACTTGGAGTAAGCATCGACTACTATCATGAAGTTCCGGCCGTGGAAGGGGCCGGCAAAGTCGATGTGTAAACGGGACCATGGGCCTCTAGGGATCTCCCACTCTCGAGGGGCGGCTATGGGGGGATTCGGCCTAGAGTTTTGGCAGATCCTGCATCGGCCTACGTAGTCTGCGATTTCTGTGTCTAACAAGGGCCACCATACGTAGCTACGGGCTAAGGCTTTCATTCGTGCTATGCCTGGGTGGTTTTTGTGGAGTGCGGGCAGGATTCGTGCTCGTAGGGCTGTAGGGATCACTACCCTATCCCCCCAGACAAGGCAACCTCCGTGAAGGGCGAGTTCGGCCTGTCGCACTTTGAATGGGCGGAAGTGTTCCGCTACCTTTTCCGTGGGCCACCCCCTCAAAACCCATGAAGCGACCTGAGATAGGACGGGGTCAGCCTTTGTGCAGGCTGCCACGTCCGTGGCAGAAACGGGGAGGTCGGATTCGGCAATGGACAGAACAGAGAGCGCGGGCACGTGGGCTGTGTCCGTCTCTGGCAGGGGGCAGCGGCTCAGGGCGTCTGCGTGTCCTAGCTGTTTGCCCGGACGGTATAACAACGTATACGAGTACGCCGTTAGGAACTCTGTCCAGCGTGTCATGCGGGGGGACAAGATGGGGGGAGTCGGCTTGTCACCCGCCAGTAGCCCCAGGAGGGGCTTGTGATCCGTGACTAGGGTGAACTTTCTACCATAAAGGTAGTCATGGAACCGCTTAATGCCGGACACTGCAGCCAGGGCTTCTTTATCGATTTGGCTGTAGTTCCGCTCCGTGGAGGAGAGTGTCCGGGAATAGAAGGCTATGGGGGCTTCTGAGCCGTTTGGGAGGACGTGGCTCAGCACCGCCCCTACGCCATAGGGGGAGGCATCGCAAGTCAGAATTAGAGGCATCCTATCGCTGTACTGGATTAGGACTGCCGATGAAGTTAAAATATCCTTTATAGCCGCGAACGCGTGCGCTTCACGGCTACCCCATTTCCAGGCTGCTGACCGGTCAAGTAGACGGTGTAGCGGCTCAGCTAGTGACGCCTTGTGGGGGATAAAAGGGGCGTAGAAATTTAAGAGCCCCAGGAATGCTTGTAACTCCGCCCTAGAGGTGGGTGCGGGTGCATTTTTGATGGCGGCAACTTTGGAAGGAGTGGGGTGGATGCCTTGGGCATCAATGAGGAACCCCAGGAATTCAACTTTGGGAACTGCAATTTCGCATTTGCTGCGCTTTAATTTCAGTCCCGCCTCCCTGAAACGTGTGAGGACCTCCCGCAGCGTTTTCAGGAGCTCCGAGTGGCTGGGGGCTGCGACCAGGACGTCGTCGAAGTAGGGAACGACGCCTGGGAGCCCGTGGAGCAACCGCTCCATGAGGCTCTGGAAAATCCCAGGGGCGACCGAGACGCCGAATTGCAGACGGCGGCAACGGAAAGCTCCGCGGTGGGTGACGATAGTCTGGGCTGTAGCCGCATCGTCGTCTACGGGAAGCTGCTGGTAGGCCTGTGCCATGTCTAGCTTAGCGAAAATGCGGCCCTGTCCTAAGGAGTGGAGTAGGTGCTGTACTACGGGAACCGGATACGGGTTTGCCTGTAGGGCCAAATTGATGGTCGACTTGTAGTCGGCACATATTCTCACCGATCCGTCGGGTTTGACCGGGAGGACTATGGGGGTTTCCCAGCGGGCGTGATCTACGGGCTCGAGTACCCCTTGTTCAATTAACTTATCGAGTTCCGCATCTACCTTTGCTCTCAATGCGAAAGGGACCCTGCGTGCCTTTAGCCTAACCGGGGCGACCTGAGGATCGAGGCAGAGAGAAATGGGGGTACCCTTGTAACAACCCAATTTCCCGTCGAACACATCTGAGAACTCGTCTAGGACGCTATCTACGGGGAGGGAAACTACCCTGTGTACCCCTTCTATGGTGAGGCCCAAAGCGGAGAACCATTCTAACCCCAGGAGAGCGGGCAGGTTGTTCCTTACGACTAAAACTGGGAGTTTCCCTTTAAAATTTCCATATTCCACCCGGATGTGGTATAACCCAGCTGTGGGAATCCCATTTCCCTGGTAATCTAGGAGGGAGACCCTGGCGGGGCGCAGCTTTCTCTGGGGGACCCCGGGGCAAAGGCGGGAGAACAAAGCCCAAGATAGGAGAGAACGGGATGAACCGGAGTCCACCTCCATTTGGCAAAGCTGACCTTCGAGACGGACGGCGGTGCTTATTTTCCGGTGGCCGGCGGGAACGGGGGATGCCTGGTAGACCACGCAGTCGGCGCTGGGGGGCTGGTAGGTTGAGTGGCAGTCCTCAGTGCGCCTCGCGGGACGTGGCTGCTGGCGGCGTGGTGGTGCCGGGCGCTGGTCGCTGGGCTGCATAAACGACGGGGCTGGCAGGGGAGCCCGGCATACTCTGGCGAGGTGTCCTTCTCCTTGGCAACGGCGGCAGACGGCAGAACGGTACGGGCAGGCTGTGCGGCTGTGGCGGCCGCCGCATCCGCGGCAAGGTGCGTTTGAGGCCGGCTGAACGGGTGCCGGTGGTTGCTGGGGTGGCCTCCGTTTGGGCTGCAGCCTCATCTGGCCGACGATTTCCTCCTCCTCCTCCTCCTCGTTTTCGGCAGGGGAGAGGTCGTCGACGAGGTTCGTCTGGGCGAGCGGCCCCGCGACGGTTTGTGCGGGGGGGTTTAGCTGGAGGCGTTCCATGTCGGCCGTGGATTGCTCGGAGAGTTCGGCGGCTCGCGCTATTTCCACGGCTTGCATCAGGGTAATCTTGTGATTCCGGAGCAATCGGCCGCGTAAGTGTGCGTCGCGGACCCCGCACACAAATTGCTCCGCAAGGTTTTCCTCCAGGTCTGCAAAATCGCACTGGGCGGCCACAGTGCGCAAGGCCTCCAGAAATTGGCTAATGGATTCATTAGCCCTTTGTACTCGGCGGCGGAAAGCGAAACGGCGTGCAAATAAAGAGGGTGAGGGAGCGTAGTGGTTCCTCAGCCTGGACATCAGCTCGGCCCACCCAAGTTTGTATGCTGGCCTCGGGGCGGCCAGGGCTCTCGCAGAGGCGAACATGGACGGCTCACAGCAGGACAGGAAGAAGCTGCATTTCTCCTCATCGGTCTGAGCCTGGTTTTTCGAAGCGATCAGGTAACACTCGAACCGCTCCATGAATCCGTCCCATGATTCTCCGGTGGCTCCGCCGAATGGCGCGAAAGGAGGAAGCGATGACGCCATCGTGGTGTGGGGCCGGAGAGGGGAGAGGAAGGACGAAGAAAAATTCGCGTTCGCTGCCGGAGTTCTCGGTCTGACGATAGCGTTCTGGCTGGTTCAGACGCGGTGGCAGCTGGCTGTTCTTCTTCGTGGTCGCGGGAATCGGAATCCCACCTTCGTCGCCAGTTTTACATCTTGGGCGAAGGGAAAGGACGCGACAAGAAGTATGAGGAAAGTGACTTTTATTCAGCTCATAGTGGAAACGATTCAACGAGGCGTATTTCGCGCCCTACATTTATACCCCCAGGTTTGAGTGAGGGACCAATGGGGCGTCGAGTAGCTCGACCAATCAGGGCGAGGATTGGACCGGCTCTGCCCGGGAGCCAATCAGGAAGAGTCCTTGTTCGCGCGCTTGTATTTCCCGCGCTAGTATTCAACACTTCCTATTTCACCTCGCATGTACCAAGGAATAGATTCAAATGAAAACATAGCAACCAAAATATTTAACATATGCACAAACAAATATTTTTTCCCCAAAATTCTGATCCATATATTTTAACTTCCATTATTCTTCCCCTATCCAGATAGTCAATTTTATCTTTCCCTATAAAAGCCAGTTTTTCCATTTTTATTCCAAACCCGTTCAGCATCAATCGTGCATCAGTAGTTAAACCAGGGCTGGAAAAAGTGTCACCTGCCAGTATAAATTCTGCAGCTCTCAATTTTTTCCAGAATGGATAGAGGTCAGCAATTTTATTTGCATTTTTCAGAGTTATGGACTTTTCAGGGAAAGAGTGGGGTTCCGGCCAGTTTTTGGAAAATGTTTCTTCATGTGCCATACAAGCCTAGTCAGACTGTCCACACTGTGCTAAACTGTGCCATTCCTGTGCTAAAACAACCTGACATTCACTATCAACTTGGTGCCCTCTGATGAATAGATTCAAATGTTACCTTTCTCTAAGAGCTCAGGGCAATATTCATAACAATTCCCCCTTCTAATTTAAATTCACAATATTGCCTAGGAGGGATATCTTTACTACTGGTAAAAATATATTTCTGAATACCAGTCCCTGGGGAACATGATGTATGTTCCATAAAACACAATGCATAGTCATAGTAAGAACAGAGTACTGGACTAGTAGATCTCTAAAGGTAAAGGTTCCCTTTGCACATGTGTGCCAGTCGTTCCCAACTCTAGGAGGCGGTGCTCATCTCCATTTCAAAGCCGAAGAGCCAGCGCTGTCCAAAGACATCTCTGCAGTCATGTGGCCGGCATGACTAAATGCCAATGGTGCATAGAACATTGTTACCTTCTCCCCAAAGTGGTTCCTGTTTTTCTACTTCATTTTTACAAGCTTTTGAACTGCTCGGGTGGCAGAAGCTGGGACAAGTAATGGGAGCTTACTCCATTATGCGGTGCTAGGGATTCGAACTGCTGAACTGCCGACCTTCTTATCAACAAGCTGAGCACTGTGTCCCCTTAGTAGATTCCTAGATTGATGGAAATGGCTCTTTTTACTGTTATAATATTATGCATGATGATCACATGCTGTATATCCACCTCTTTTCCCTCCTCAAGTTGCTGGAAAGCTCTCATCTTTCACAAAAAGAATTCTGTATCATTTTATAGTATAGTACCGTACTTCAGTAAAATGTGGTACATCAACAAAGCACCAAATAGAAGTGATTTAGCTTACATGTGTAGATGTCATGCGTAATTCCAGAAATACTGTATCTTTGTCCAAGTCAATCACCAACTTCTCAGTATTTACGTTTTACTATAAAATGGGATCTACAAAAATATGTTGTGTCATCTCAGTCAATATATTGCCTCAGTCAATATAATGCCTGTAGGATTATTTATTTGCATAATTCACTCATGTGAATGATGCAAGAACATTTAGTTTTCTTCAAAAACTGAATGAATTGGATATAAAAATTCCTCTAAGTACAAACTACCAGACACAGTTTCCTGGATACTGTAGAATCCAAGATATGCTAACTAACATGTCACACACCTTTTTCATTCAAAGCCGTTTGTTTAGCTACCTGAACTTGTAAATCTGCCTGTCTGCTCTGCAACTTGAAAAGATATGGATAAGGAGCCCATCCAAATGATGACTCCTTCATGTTTTTCCAAGCAATAGCTGATATGCACATTTCATTCATTCACTGATGTTTTCAAGTTGATCAGCTGCTTTGATCCTGCCAACATGATGTACAATAAAATCCATTACAAGTAATTTAAAATACAGTTAAACAACTTAAAAGGGAAAAAAACTGACAAAAATGTGGGCTACAGAAAGTATATTATCTATTCACAGTCCCAAAACTAATTTTATGTTATATTCCCACAATGTAAAATGCTGCTGACATATACTTTTTCTGCAAAAAGTTAGAGAAGGTCTTAAAATGGCAGTTTTATTGAGCATTTAATATATTGGAAGAATATTCTGCAAAGCTGTTCTTATGGGCAAGATGCTTTTAAAGTATTGATTCAAAAAAACAAGAGAACTTCTGTATTGTTAATTGGTAACTTCCCTTTGTAAATGTTGTTTCTTTTACTGTTATTATACATACAGTGGCTATGGCATCACCAAGAAAAATGTTATTATGAATTGTTTTCTTAGGGGAAACAGAAGATAGCTATTGATTTTCTCTATTTTTTAATTTCACTTCTTTGAGGTCCCACCTAGTCTTATGATACTATGATTCTACAATACTGATTTTAAAACCAATGGATTGAAACCTACAAGAAAATTGCAACCTGACCTAAACTGATGGCATTGCTTTGTTTTTCTTTTGCTGTATGCTTTATTTATTCTATTAAGAGATGTTGTAGAAAATGCAAAATCTAAAATTAAATAAGTCACATGTTGGGGGATGAAATGATTTCAGTTTGAAGATGACTAATCTAAATGAAAACTTTGCCTGCTTTATAAAAATCTGGAAGTTGGCTTCCTTAAAAGAGGGAATTGTGATATAAAGTTCAGAATTTGGATAACATTAGTATTTTGAGTCTACATCTTCAACTGTAAATAGAGTGATTATACCAGCTGATTAATAGATGGGACAGAAACATCTTTGGATGTTAAGAAACAGTAGTTTCCAAGTGTAATGAAATACTATTAAAAGAAAATAATACCAAGGATAAGAGGCAATCATATCACCTAAATCATACCAGGAAAATCACAAACAGTCTCTGGAAATATATTTGTCTTGTGAGCCTTTCTGCTCCATCCCATTAGGAGATGGCTAGTTACCTTTTTGCAAGAGCTATAATTTTCAGGAAATTTTCAAGGTATAATACTTTGCTGTAATCAGCTCAAGGACTGACTAAAAGCCACAATCTGAGTTGATGGCATCACAATTGACGTCATCGCTATTTTCTTGTTTTGTTCTTCATTTTATTTATTTTATTAGGACACATGGCAGAAAGTTTAAAATTCAGTCACAGGCTCAGGGTTATGGCAGCTTCTTAAATCCAATGGAAAAAGGGGGAATAAAATAGATTTTATCAGTATCTAAAGTAGAGTTGTAATGGGATTGGACAGGTTATAAAGCCAATACATACATACATACATACATACATACATACATACATACATACATATTATGTACATACATACATACATTGGAAGAAAGAAAAACATTGTGGTGCTGAATGGATTACTTTTTGTGAATCAGAAAACAAAATTATAAAAAACAACAGCAGATTTCTGTACTTCCTCCTTTCCCAGAGATTGATATTAAGGGATCTGGTGATCAAAACCTAAGCTGCAAACAGCCTAATAGTCAACAATGTAAAGTATCTGCAGAAAAGGCATATGCACAGTGTAGAAACCATGCAAATAGTGATTCTGTTTTATTTTATATTGGTAAGACCCTTCACCAAAAATGTAGGGCCTGACTATGTGCAGAGAAGAACCAGGAATTAAATTGTTTAAAAGCCTTATCACAAAGATTGAAAGCACTGAGAATATTTAGCCCTGAAAGGAGGGGCAGGATAAGAGTTCATTTCAGTTAAATATCTGAAAAGATACCATACAGAAGAAGGAAAGAGCTATAGTCTTTTTCCATCATGCACAATACAGGATATCAAATGAGGGGTTTAAGCTAAAGAAAGGCAGATTTTGATTGAGTAGTAGGAAAAACTAACAGTTCGATGGGGAACAAAGAAAATCATTTTTTTTTATCAATACCCTCTTGCACATCCTTGCTTTACAAGAGCATCACTTAGTGAAAGAAACATTTCTGGTCTCAATTGCCATTGTAAGTTGAGGACTGCTTGCAATTTAACAGAAGCACCCACTTGATTGGGTGTATCCAAGTACTAGATAATTATCTCTTTTGGTTGATTTAATTTGGATTTCTGCACTGAGCCGGGACTGGGTTCAGTAACCTAAATACTGTGGCTACTTCCAAACTTGTTATTCTTTCTGTTTCATTAAGAGTAAACCTACTTGGTTTGCAGACCCAGATAGTGTAAAATAGTTTCATTGCTAAATTCAGCTTGAAATCTGACTGAAGTAGATCCAGATGATCATATTCTTTCTAGGAATGCTTAGAACTGAACACATCAAAAGGAAAGTCTGGCATAGCTGCTTCTGATGTTTCTTCTTGAAATTAATACAGCTCATCTCAGCTGGATCACTCCTTATTATTTTAGACATAGCTAATGTCACTTATTGGCTGCCTGATTTCACATTTCTGTTCTTTTTATGTTCTGGCTTCCCTGTGTTGGTGTTAAATTTAATCTCTGCTAAAGATGAAATGCTTCACTGTAGGGGGATCTACTTTTCACTCTAAATTAAAATAAACGTTCCAATTTTCTCATGTTTGACTTGATTCTCCCATCGCTTAAAATTCATTCTGTCCCTCTATGTTGCTATGTTGCATCAAACAGCCAAAAGGATTAACCCAGGTAGTTTGTACTGTAAATTCTCAGTTTGAGAATAAAGCACATTAGATATCAATTTTATTTGCAGCTTTTTGACTGGCAACAAATGAAATGCTTTGCAAAGCAGAAACTATTATAGCCTTCTATTGTTGTCTTAGTGCTTCTAGTGATATGGATGAATCATTTAAGCTTCATCATGGCAGTTTATCCTTTAGGCTGAACCTTAGCCTTATGTATACAGATGGACATAATTAATCTTGCTTTCTATACCTTCATAAAGCAACAAAAAAAAAATCGAGTTCATAGCTCATCATCATTTGTTCAAGCTTTTAACCCCACTCTCTATTTTCCTGTACCTAGACAGAGACCAAAGGATTAGTTAACTCTTTCTAGGGAGAATGGTTGGGTTTTTTTCAGCCTTGGTATGCTATGCAACCTTCTTGCAAAGCTTATTGTTTGGTAATCTTTCATTTAAAGAAATTCCAGTTGGAGAACTCTTTCAATTTGTGCTGCCAAGCAGAAATAAACTGGCTTATCTGGGATCTTTTAATATCTCAGTCAGACTTTTAATAAATATGAGTTTCATCTGTTGCATTTTTGGGAGAAGGGGACTGGCAAGATAATTTTGCATTAACACATCACACCTTATCACCCAACAACATTTAGTCCCAGTAATCTTATGACAGAATAATTTTTATCATAACATCCCCTGTGTCAAATTTGCTTCATTTCATTACTGCCCAGGCTGTTCTGAAACTCTTGATTTGGTAATGAATATTCTAGCTTCAAAGCCTTTATCTAAGGATTATAAAATGAATGAATGCAGAGTCTAGCCAGAAGGAGTTACTGCTTCATTTTGGTTTGCTGATCTTATTTGAACAAATGTGACAAGTACACAATGATTAGAAAAATTAGAAACCCATCTTATCCGACCAAGGTGCACATACCTTATAATAGTGTCTCCTAGCTATTCAGCAGAACTTGCCTTGCCCAGAAGCTGGTTTTGTAGATTACAGTTTATTTGTGGGGAGAGGAACAAACATACTTGTCAATGGAAACTTCTTCCAATGAATAATCTGAAAGATCTGACTATAAGATTACTATTTGCAGCTTTAGAACTACATGTGCCTGAGCTTATCTCAAAGTTAACTCCAAATGGTAATTTCTAATATGGGAGATTATTTAACTAATAGGATACTGATATCAGCTGATATCATGTAATTTTAATTTAGTTTCACTTTGGTCTTATTTATCTCCATCACCTGAACTAGTCTAGCTTTTACTGTATTGTCTCTGATATACCATTCAAAGACCAAGTACTGTGTGTTCCTAAATCTGTAAGGAAGCAAACTTGCAGAAAATAAGTAGACATTTATTTAATTGGATAGGAAACATTCTTGAAGCGCTATATGGCCTGGCTCAAAAATATTTAGGTATTGATGACCAGGGGTGGGTTCCAGCTGCTGCTACTGCCGGTTTGCTCAGTTTGCATGTGCATGTGCGCATGCCCAGTAATAAAAATGGTTCTGCACATGCGCCAAAACAAAAAACAAGAAGACAGTGCCTATGGTGCTGTGGAGAGAACCAGTTCGGGGGTGTGGCAGGCCGAGTTACTACCAACTCAGCTGAACTGGTCTGAACCGGTAGGAATCCACTCCTGCTGATGATGTTATCTCATTTGGTAACAAAATGTTTGCAAGCTCAGAGAATACAACGTTCTCCAACCCTGTACTACATATATTTCCTTCTATACTTTGCCTGCATGAACAAGGGATTTTTGTCCAGATGTTTTCCTTTTAACTCATGCCCTCCTTACATACTGTAAGCCTTTGTCTTATTGTTCTTTTTTGCCGATTTAGCATTCACTCTCCCTTATTATAAGTAATTATGAGACCAAAAAAGTTCTTTCGTTCAGGAAAGAACCTGCCAGAAAATTCTCATCAGCCAGTTCTAATCTCCAAGTGAAAGATTATTATACTAGACCAGCTGAGTTTAGCGAGAGGAATTCTGAACATTTCATAACTCCACTCCTTTTATTTGTTTAAACCATGGCCCATGATCCTGTATTCTCTCTAACTCAGATGTATGTGAGAGACAGAGATCTCATAATCTGTGTTGCCTTTCTAATGATTCAAGATCAAAAAATAACAAATAGAAATGTTTCAATCAACACATAACTTAGAGACATGTGTCTATAGGTTTTAGACTCTCTTTCTGTCTTTAATAGGCCAATCTTGCCATAGCTATATACCAAATTGTATTTTAAAAAAATAAAGATAAAATATAAAAGCCTAGAAAATGACAAAGGAGAATACAGTGTTAAAGACAGACCACAATTTCCAGCTGGTTGGTTACAACAAATGCTTTCACCTATTGATATAAGAGAGGTTGTAATTTAAGATTGTAGAGTTCCAGAAAGTGATAACAAAAAGTAATTTTTCCACATATCCTGAAAGGTGGAGTGCAAGCTGGAGTCTAAACACTTATTTCCCTTTATACCGAGAAATAAGTACATTAGACAGAGAAAAAGCAATTAATCCTAACATAGATTTCTGGCTAAACTTGTACCCTTTGCTTTAGAATGAAAATGTCTTTTAAAACAAATATTCCCTCTGCCTCAGTTACTAGGAATTCGCCATAGTTTAATAAGGGGCTATATTAAGGGGCTGTATAGAGTATGATTATACTCTATACTCTTCTTAGTTTTGCTTCATTTAATTCTTTCAGTTCTCCTTTTGTTTTGTTTGTTTTAAAGTCACAATCTGAGACTTCAAAGGGACAGGACAGGGCTATTTCTTTGTGTATGTAATAGCCATCTCTTGTGAGACTGTACATTCTGAACTTGGCAAGTAGCCTGGAGGATTGTGAATGCCTGATGTTAGGGACTGCATTCACAACAGTTCTTTACTAATATTGCACTTATAACCTGTCTGTCTGAGGAAGCTTTGCAAATAGCTGAGGAAAAAAGGGAAGCAAAAGGCAAGGGAGAAAGATACACCCAATTGAATGCAGAATTCCAGAGAATAGCTAGAAGAGATAAGAACGAACAGTGCAAAGAAATAGAAGAAAACAATAGAATAGGGTGGACTAGAGTTCTCTTCAAGAAAATTGGAGATATGGAGGGAACATTTCATGCAAAGATTGATATGATAAAGAATCAAAATAACAGGGACCTAACAGAGGCAGAAGAGAATAGGAAGAGGTGGCAAAATTGCACAGAAGAACTATTCAAGAATGAGCTTAACATCCCTGATGACCACAATGGGAAGGTCACTGACCTAGAGCCAGACATCCTAGAATGCGAAGTCAAATGGGCCTTAGGAAATCTGAGCAACAACAAAGCTAGTAGAGGTGACAGTATTCCAGCTAAACTATTCAAAATCTTAAAAGACAAGGCAGTAAAAGTGCTACACCCAATTTGCCACCAAATTTGGAAAATTTAACAATGGCCACAGGATTGGAAAATGTCAGTTTACATTCCAATTCCAAAGAAAAGCAATGCCACTGGAGAAGAGCCTGATGCTGGGAAAGATTGAGGGCAAAAGAAGAAGGGGAGGACAGAGAATGAGGGGGATGGATGGAGTCACTGAAGCAGTAGGTATGAGCTTAAATGGACTCCAGAGGATGGTAGAGGATAGGAAGGCCTGGAGGAACGTTGTCCATGGGGTCATGATGGGTCAGACATGACTTCACAACTAACAACAACAACAAACATGATCCACTTTTTTGCATAATTTCTTCTTTCTTGGTATCTGTAGCTAGTGGAAACTGTCTTGACACATAATTTTTGTTAACATTAAATAGCTTTTATCTTTGCTTGCTGGTTCCTCCCCCCATCACTGAGAATGTTTACCTGTGTGTTTGTATTCATGGATTAGTATTCACACATTTGCTTTTCTGTAATGCATTTTAACCATGATTTGTTGAACAAAACATGGCCTGGTTTATATCTACTGCAACTTTAACCCATGATTGACAGATGACAATAGTTGGAATCATACTGTGAAAAAAAAACCGAAGAAACTACATTATTACATAGATTGAAGTTGAATCCAACTATTATCTCTTTGTGTTCTAAAAGTTTGCTTTTGTGCCAAATAAATACTATTTTTCAAGATTTTTCTATTTGCATTTTGATCTTTTTAAAGTAATTTGGACTGGAAATGGATCCTAGTTTTGGAATGATTAAAGACTTGTGGAACAAACTATGTCCTATGGACTGAACATATGAATATACAGCCACATAATGTGTTCCTTTATATCCAGCCCAGCTGATTGAAATGTCAAGTCAAGTTAGAAAAATTACTCTGAAAATTGTTTGTGTGAATAATGCAATCCCCAGTTTTGTTCAGTTGAGCAACCTTGGTAGCAAGCACTATATAATTATAAAACCTGATATTTCTTAGCTGTGAAAAAGGCATGGTAAGGAACTTTAAATTTTATCAACATTTTTGAAATCATTTTTTTAAAATTGCAGACCAATCAATTAAAAAAGAATGGTACAAAAGTGACAAAGAGAAGGCAATAACATATAAAACAGCAATAAGAATACTTTCTAATAAATGTGTAACATAGAGCCAGCTTGATTACCTCTTGATTTAGGAACAGACAAATGAAATAGAGCTGTGTAAAGGATCTCCACATTACAGCTTTCCCCCAAGCCCTTGAGTGGGAACTGTGAGACCAAGATGACCCCCAAATTACCCCATGAAAGGGTAAGTACAGTACAATTCCATACAGAACTAAAGATAGAAGGTGTCCAGATTCAAAGTAACTACTTAGTTTCAATAGGACTGATGCTGTTTCTCCCCTTCCAACACTAGGAATGTCAGTCCTCCCAAGTAAATCAGATGGGAAACATGATATGAGCTAATTTGATTTTACTGTAAGGGTACAGTAAGAAAATCTTGCAAGTTTGAAAATACAAATCTCCTACTATCACTAACCGCCTGATCAGTTAGAGCTGCTCATTCCTAAGTTTCTTTCTCTGACCATTAAGCCACTGGAGACTGCTCTCACTCTTATCTGATCATTCTCTAGGCAGCATCTCTTCCCCTTGTTCCTCAAGGTCATTCCCATGTACTATGTGTGATTGACTGGATGCATGGGCAGGTATATGTGGCCCATAACCCCAAGATATAATAAATAATTGTCCATTCTTGGTGTAGGCAAATGAATACATTTACTGCAGCAGATATCTTGGAACATGCAATGCAAGATACACCTGAAGAACAATTCGAGACTACTATATTTGTATTTGTATTTGTATAAGTTTATTTATAGGCCGCCCTTTTCCCTGAGGGGACTCAGGGCAGCTTACAACTTATATAGGAGGGGATACATACAATGACATATAGCACAATACATAATTAAAAAAATAAAGCAACATTCATCATTCGGGCGGGGACGGATTATAATCTTTAGCCCCAGGCCTGGTGGGATATCCCTGTGTACATTCTAGGACAGGACTTCCCCCATTTTTTATTTTATTGCCCAAAACCACTTATCAAAAAGTCTTATTGAACTTTGAGAACTGGCCATAAATCCCTTCCTTCAGCATCATTGTAACTTCAAAAAGTTGCTGAACAAATGGTCATAATTCAAGGACTACTTGCATTAAAAAAATAATATCATGGAATTACCTTTATGTCATTTTAACAAATTTCCATTGATAAGTTCATTGGTTTTTATGTTAATATGAATTCTTTGGGAGATTTTTGAATATATTTTAGTACATGTGATAATCTTTAAATCAATTAAAATGACCCTGTTGTGATAGGTACCTATGTAATTACCCAAAGAGAAAGCACTTTTACCCAATTTTGGGTAATTTATCCAGGTTTGGGAAGCACTGTCCTAGGGTGTCAAATCCATGTAAATATTAGCCTTGCTTTTTTTTCTTTGGCTACATTTTTTATCTCAGGGTATGGAAACAGTTCGGCAGTTCGAATCCCTAGCGCCGCATAACAGAGTGAGCTCCCATTACTTGTCCCAGCTTCTGCCAACCTAGCAGTTCGAAAGCATGTAAAAATGCAAGTGGAAAAATAGGGACCACTTTGGTGGGAAGGTAACAGCGTTCCGTGCTCCTTCAGCATTTAGTCATGCTGGCCACATGATCAAGGAGACCTCTGTAGAAAGCGTTGGCTCTTCGGCTTTGAAACAGAGATGAGCATCGCCCCCTAGAGTCAGGAATGACTATGATATATATTTATATACTGAAGAGGATATTGCAATAGTCTCTTTGCTGTCTATTTATTTTTCACTGGCTCATTTTCCACTTGGCAAGACATTGTTTATATAAATCAGGCTCTCACCAGTAAAGGATTTCATGTTACTTACTATATAAGCTCTCGTGTGTCTACCTGACTTTTGCCAATAAAGGCAAACATAATCCTACCCGACATAAGGCAGCCAACATGTTTTGAAACAGAAACAACGTTGAAGCAATAATAATAATAATACAAAAGTACATTTGGTTTATTTTTTAAAAAAAACCCAAATTATTACTGTTCTCTAATTCTTTTTGAAATGTGACGGAATAATTTTAATAAAGTTTACTCTTGTATGAGAAACATATGATGGCTCTTCAGAAGAGTGCAAAAATTATTTCCATCTTGTTCATGCTGTCAGCAGTAAAAACTGATATTAAGCAATAGGAAATTCTCAGCAAGTAAATAGGACATTGGCCTGTATGACAGATTTAAGTACTTTTGATTTTTCTCTCTAGACTATCAATCTTCCTGTCACTGTAATCCCCATATCTGACTGAGAGAGGTGTATTTGGCTCCTAGAACCTATCAAGAATCTGACTTCTGCTCCCCTCCCACACATTATTTTATGGAGTAGTGTGGGTAACCACTTCCACTTAATTTAATATGTATAGCTCAGAAATGTAAGGATAAGGTGAGCTCATTTGGCATAATTATCAGATGTGTCAAGAATGCACAATTTAAGGCAATATAGCTGTCCTGGAGCCATCACACCTTTGACAGTCTGTCAGCTGTTTGATGCTGGAAGGGTAGGAAGAGAGCACCTGCTTCTTCAAGCAGAAAATAGACTCTTAGAAAAATGGTAAGGACTAAACTGCTATCACGTTTTTCTGTTTAGCATATGCTCACACTTCCTTCACACATTCATTCACACCCACTCTCTCTTTTTTCTTTGCCACTGTATGATCCAAAACAGGTATTAACATTTATCCTTGTGTAAAAAAAGCGAAGTAGAGTTCTGCTTCCCCTTTTTGAAGTAGCAATGGGGTAAGAAAGGGCCTCTATGCATAGATAGTAGGTGGCTCAGTGATTCCAATAGAAGAAGATACTGTTTTCCTGAAAATAAGACCTCCCTTGAGAATAAGCCCAATCGTGCTTTTGAGCGTACGGGATAAAATAAGCCTTCCCCTGAAAATAAGCCCTATTGCAACACAGCATCAGCCATGAGGTTACCATGCTCACTGCCTCCTGCACCTTAAAAATAATAAGACCTCCCCAAAAATAAGGCCAAGTGCTTATTTTGGGGGTCAAAAGAAAAGAAGACCCAGTCTTATTTTGGGGTGAAACATGGTATATAGCTCAGAGCTGAACTGTGAATCCTTGGTACTCTCTGAACTTGGTTGTTTCTTGCAGACATTTCATTACCTCACTAGGTAACATTACCTGGGGTGGGGGAACTCCGGAGAAGCTCAGCTATAGACAGAAGTTTTGGGCGTACTGCCAAGAACCATTAAGGCTGTTACAATGTAAAAAAGCTTAACCCAGTGTAAGGTCTGGCCTCTCCTTGTTCAAGAGAGTAAAAACTCTGGAAACTTTAGCATTTCAAAAAGGAACCTTTTATTGAACAGGAGTGATAACAGGGTAAAAAGAAAGCAGACTCTGAGGTTCCCTACAGTTAGGGTAAAGAAATTAGAAACCCCTCCCTTCAGTCTGATGTGAATTTAGCCAATCCACAGGTATGGCAATGTTATTGTAATGGCTTTCCTGAGAACGTGATAAGTGCTCATTCTTGGGGTCATCTTCCACCGGCTTCAGAGTGATGCAACCCACATGGCCCTCCCTCTCCATTCTTTCCCCAAAGGGTGAGAAAATCCCAGCATGGCTAGGCACCAGGATAAGGTTATGAAGTGAAAGGTTACAGGTTGTAAGGGGTTGAGGAAGAAAGCAATAAACTAATACATCCAGGGGCCCCCTTGCTGCAAGACGAATGGCAGCATCACGCTAGGGATCTAGCACCTAGAAGCAGTTTCTGAAAACACTTAAAGCAGCAGGGGCATCAATTAAGATAAGGATTAGTCTAGAAATACAGGAATCTTTCCTTCCTGCATTCCTTGAAGGATTAGCCCTGTAAAGTGGGAAAATATTTCTTCCAAACTGCTCAGAAAATTAACCTACAGTTCAGGAGAATTGGTGCAAACTGGTCGGAGCCCACCACTGGAGAAACCTACCTGAGTTTGTGTGTGTGGTGAGTGGAAGCTGGTGCTGGACCTGGCTGGATGCGGGTTACACACTGTAGGTGTGTATGTTCCACCATAACTCTGGAACCCCTTGAGCAATTTCAACCAAACTTGTACACAGATGACTTACTCTCTGGAAAAAAAATACTGTGTGTGTTCTGTTAAGATACAGCCTGTTGTGCCTTAAAATGGCTTCTACTGTACTGCCATAAAATAGCTTCTACTGTATGATGTAGTGGAGTTGCCATGGTAACGGTTTCACAGTACTCAACAAGGGGACTCTTTCTGGTAAGGTGGAAAATCCAACAGTAGAAATGTTCCTCTTATAAATAAATACCCAGACAACGCTGGGTTACCAGCTAGTGCTAAATAAATAAATCTACATTTTTCAATCACCCAAATACTTGTGCATGAACTAATGTATGGTAAGCACCAAATTAAAAATGTATCAGGAATATACAGGCTGAAAAATAAAAATTGGTAGCAGGTTAATTGATAAAAGAGGGCAAAATATAGATCCTTTTTTGTGGGAGGCCATGAAAGTCCATAAAGCCAGATTATAGTAGCTTGCAAATATAATTGTAGGTTCTGACATGAGGTACTGTAGCTCTAATGTTCATTATTTCTTTATTTTAAAAAATCCTTTTAAATTTAAATTTTTATGACACAACAAGGCTGTCCCTTTTTTTAAAGAAGCCCTTTCTAACTTTATTCACATTAAAGCTCTAGTAATAATAATGAAATGAATGATAGCTAAATATGGCTAAAATAGAAAGACCAGTCTAAAGAATGATCCAGATGATCATGCATTTATTTCAATTAATAACATTTTACAAACATGATTGACCAGTCTTAAATTCCTTTTCTCCTTTCTGCTCTTTCCCCCAGATGTTGTCTTTACAAAGCAACCATCTGATGAATGAGTAGCCTAATAGCACCAATTAGATCAGTAAGCATTAAATTAACTTAAAATCACCCTAATATCTACATGATATGCCATATTGATCTGGCATACTTGAGCATGTATTCTCCAAATATTTGTAGGAAAATGTAACCAACCTTCCAGGGAAATGTATTTCTGTTTATAATTAAATGATTTATATTTTTTCTTTGCTGCAATGGCCTGAAGGTACTGAGTAATAAGTCATATAAGCCATGAATAAAGTGCATGAAAAAATAATCAAAGCAATTTTAGAAAGAGAGCCAGTTTGGTGTAATGATTAATGTGTCAGGCTAGAAACTGTGAGATTTTGAATCTTAGTCTTGCCTTTGCACAAAGCCAGCTGGGTGACCTTAGGCCAGTCACTCTTTCTCAATCCTAGGAAGCAGGTAATGGCAAACCTCTTCCAAGAAACCTTCAGGGACTTAACCAGGTGTTGGAAGAAATGTCCATTTTGGTTCAGTTCCATGTGAGGAGAAAGACACTGGAAACATGGAGGCTATTTGGAAAGATGGTTTAATGGTGAAGCAGAACAACCAGGCACGTGTGATTCTGGGTAGCTGATGATCACATGGAATGGAGAGTGAGAGGTATTTATACCCTCTTTTGGGCTTTGAACTTGAGCTTCCTGTTCCTGTGGCAAGGGCATGTATTCTATTGGCTGCCAGACTCCCAGGAGGCTGAGATAATTTTAGTTGAACTTTGTTGAGTGATGCATTGAAGAGGCTTGGTTGTGCCATGTGGTGAGCCCTGCTGCTAGATAGTCCTTTATGTCCTGGAGGGTCATCTCTTAATCCCATCACCCTGGAGCTGGAGGCCTTTTGTCTTGTAGATAGGCTGCCCCAGTCTTTCTCAATGGGCACCAAATATCTGCTGGGGGTAGGAAGATGCAGGGAGCTACTCTTTGTCTTTAAAACACATTTCTCCTTTTCTCATGCAGGGAAATATTATATTCTGCCTCTTTAAATATTCCTCAAAATAATTTATTCTTCTAAGAGGGGAATGGGTGCTAACTTTCTACACAGACATTCAGCAGGAATTAATTTTAACTTGAAGGTGCATACAGATGTGCAGGTGTGCATGTGCACACACACAAACAGCAGTTTTAAAAGTAGTACAGTTTATGAAGTCATTAAAAAAGTAAAAACAATAATAGCCAATTGTGTTTAAAGAGGGAGTTTTATTGGCCACTATCACTTGAAATATTTATTTTGACCCACCTATTTTATCTGAGAAGATCAGCATGCAAAGATGAAGGTGCCCTTATTATTAGGCAGGATGCTGTGGCATTTCCCAGTTTGGTTTGGGTGCCATCAGGTGATAAAAATTAAATCCCCAAACTGGGTGCCATCAGAAAAGGATTTGGCTTAGTAGCTATGATGATCCAGCTACTTCACAGGATAAAAAATAATTCCTTGTGCCTGTAGTGCTACTAATATTAAGCCCTGGGAGGAAGAAAGTTTGGTTGAGTGAAATTCTATCTATTTCTCAGGATGTGTTTTGCGATAGCTTGAATGCTACTACCATCATTTCCAAGTGTTAGCTTCAGGTAATTAATTGACATAAACCCAGAGAATCTGGGGGTTCTTCTTTATAGAAATAGGGGCCATTTTAACAAGAGGACAAAGGTTTAGCATCTGGTTAGTCAGTCGGAGATTTGTTCATTTCTTTCTCTTTTGTTACTTGGCAACGTAATAGCTTTGCTTTCACACCTATCTGTATGTGTGCAACAGAAGTTGGCTTCTATTGATGCCAAGCTGTGGCTGAGCCCTTGCCTCTCAACCCCTCCTCCCTGGAAAAGCCTAATAATAAATTCAACTAAAAATAATTACCTTGTCGTAAATTAAGGATTAGCATATGAATCAGAGGGGTTTAACATATGAAAGGGCTTTTGATGCTGCATAAAACTGATATAGAAAATGACTAACGGAATCACAAATTACAGTGTAAAAGGCAGCTTTATCCAGTGCAGATTGAAGGTTTGATTGCCAAAGGAAAATGCCAGTGTTAGGGGAGAAACATAGATGGTTGTTGGATGGCTGGAAACTAAAATATCGGTTTCAAGATACGTTTCTTCATCTGAAATGATATGAGTTCAGCTGTTGAGGATGAGATCAAACAAAGGTCCATTGTGCATCAATGATGTTTGTAGCCATATCTATATCCAGCTCTGAAATAAACTGTATGTCTTTGTCGGTTTCCAAGTGGATGTGCTAGATTTTTAAAAATATTTTCATTTTTTCTTTTCTAAGTTATTGCTAGTTCTACTAATAAAGCAAGGAGCTTTTCAGTATAATAGATGTAAAAAAAAAACCATGTAAATGTTCCCAAGGCTTGACACCCTGTGTCTTTCCCCATCTTTTGATTACTTATGCCAAATGCTCCACCAATTGCTGTGAATATGTATCTACTGTATACCTTGTCCTTTAATAGCTTTCAGCAGCAGTACCAGTTGCAAATATGCCATAATTGAAGCTTTCCACCCTTACAATGAGCAGAGGATTTTCACTGAAATCAGATCTTATTTTTAAAGGCTGGCACTATGAGACTTTAAAGATTGCCCAGTAAATGACAGTGATGAGGATGGATGGGGATATTTTGCTTAGTATTACCAACTGTGTCTCTAAGTAGCTTATTATTTTGTTTTTGTCTATAGAGAACACACTGTGTTCCCTAGACTTAAAAAAACCCTAAGAAAAGAAAAACCTAACAAAGAAAAAAATAACTTAAGGAAAGCAACAAAAAAGCTGCCTTAATAGAACTTATGACTGTCTATGATTGCTGAATGAAGCCTTTGAATGGGGCGTTATAATATGCGGGAATGCACTTGAAGCCCTCCTTTTCAAATCATTAAAGCAACTACATCTTTTTTCAGCCTAGCATAGTTGGAAAAAGATGTGGCTGTTTTCAAGATTTGAAAGATGAGCTTTGTGTATGAGCCCATATTTTCTGAAACACTTCTTTTGAAAGATTTGCCCATTTGGCTGCTTTCTACATGCCGTTTAGGCTGTAATGATTTTTCCAGATACACATTTTAGTACAAAAGCTAAATGAGGATGAGTTTTGAAGATTTAGCTTTAGCACAAATGTGGGCTCATAAAACCTTGAAAGGATTTCTCTTTCCCACCAATGGTATGTTAACTAAGAACAGAACCTTCTAATTGTGAGTGAGTGCAATCCTGATCTGTGCACTGAGCACAACATTTTGTTCAAGGCCTAGTTTGGAGAAAATCAGCACCTACCAGGTCTTAGTCCAAGGCAAGAATAACAGAACAACAGAGTTGGAAGGGACCGTGAAGGTCTTTTAATCCAACCTTCTACTCAGGCATGAAACCTATACTTGTGATGGCAAACCTTTGGCACACCTGTGGCACATGGAGTCATTTTCACCCTCCCCAGGCTTTGGAAAAGCCTCTGGAGCCTAGGGAGGGTGAAAAACAGGCCCAACTGGCCAACCGGAAGTTTGAAAATGAATTGTTTTTGTGGCAACCCTTGGATATTAGAACACTGCTATCATGACCTCCCTAGTTCTTCTTTTCATTAAACTAGACATACCCAAGACCAGCTGGACTGAGAAATAGAGAGCTTCTATGGCTCCAGATGGATGTGAACCTGAGGTTACCTGGTTCTAAGCAAACACCTAAACCCTACTGGTTCTTTCGCCAACAGAATGGGGTGACATTTGTGTTACTAACAGATTATATGGAGGAGATAAGGCAAGCAGATTTCATAAAAATCATTACAAGGCTTTGAGGTTACTGTACATAGTTTTTAAACTATGTGTATTTAAAATATGTGCCTACTTGTTTTGTTGTTTTTGAATATAATGATATTCCATTTGTATACATTATTGTAACTCCAGTGGGGATAAATCCTACCAAATTTCAGAGACAGAGAGAAATATATATATTTTTAAATACAGGAAGTCTATATGGATTTCAGTGCTAAGAAACAGAACATATGAAAGGCCACTTTTCTTTGCAAGTCTGTTGAATTCTTGAGAGAGAATGGGATTGGATTTGGTGCTCATCATGTCTGTACCATGCCTCACCATTTGCTGCTTTCTTTTCATGTCTGTGCTCAGAACCACTGGGAGAAAAGAGATAGTAAAGAAAGTACAAACAAAGCTCTATAAAAAACTATTCAGAAACGTGTGTGCCATATTCAGGGTCTGAACCAGTTTGAATAAAACTAGTAGGAAAGATGAACATTTAAATATTTTGATTTCTTTTAAACATGAAGAACCTAAGTTTCATTACTGGCTAATATTTTCGTTTGAAGATCATATCCATAATTTTTCCATGATTTCCCAAGACTCTTTAGAGCAAGGACACAATGCTGACAACCTTACATGAATATTGGCACTAAACAACTCAAGGGATGGCAATTCTGTCCAACTCAAAAGGTGATTTGGCATGGCAAAAAAATAGTCCATAGCCTGATATCGCAGTCAACTATTTGAGAAACTCCCCCCCCCCCAGTCTCAATAACTAGGAGGATTATTGAGCTCTGATGAACCATTTTATCACATCTTTGCAGCTGCATCTTTTTCTGTGGCCAGCAGGCAACCTGTTTGTCAATCACCATGAATGAAACCATACAATAGCAAAGTGGCTGGTCCACTGATGGCACAGGCATCATAGGGGAAGAGGCAAAATGCTTGGAAAATAAAGATTAATGGACATCTGGCCAGAACCCTGAGTGGTTCTAAATGGCAGTGAAAAAAAATGATGGGCTATGTGTGTCATATCAGCAATGGAAAGTCTAATTGATAGTGTAGAATTAAATATATTGTACTGTCCTCTCAGCTTCCTGGATTGAACAAAAAGAACACAATAATTGTACAATTATGTCCACTCCTTAGTGACAGTTTCTCTTCTATAATCTCCTTCAGAGTGCACATATGAAAAAAAAACCTACAGAAGGATTGATGTACAGTTGTATAGATGCACTTGATGCTGTGCAGAATTCTATATATTGTATACAGTCCTTGTACTTATAGGAAAGGAAATGTAAGAATGAGTACCTTGTAAATTAAAGGTAAGAGTAGTGATGATAAAAAAAGCTACAAGAGAGTACAGTTCAAAGAAACTTTGATATAGCCATATTTATGCCAAAAGAAGCCGATCTTTAATATACATGTGGTTAATTAGCAAGAAAAAAAGTGTTCTCTTGGGATTTTCTAGCAGTTCAACATCCATAAAGAATTGTCAGATTGGAGTAGATTCTGTAACCAGCTTTTAATTGTACCGGTGTCTGTGTAGCATTCTCTTTCAACAAAGAGTGCAGTTCTGGATACCTCAGGCACATTGTAACTATGGTGCACTGGTGGCAAGGACAACCAAAGTCCAGCTTTTGCCTAAGCAGCATACTCACACTTTTCTATGTGTGCTAGGAGCTGCAACTTAAAAATAATTTTGCAAGACCAATGTTCAGTTGCTCACTTATCATCAACTAAGAATGGTGCACTGACTCAGCCAGAATATGTTTGAAAGGTATGGAACTGCAAATTGATTTTCCAGAAAAGAAAAGAAAAGAGAAAGAAAGGAAAGGAAAGAAACCAAGTCCAATCATTGCCTGCTATAGTTTTAAATATAGCTGAAGCAATGAGTCCTCCATCACTGTCGCTTGATGTTAATATGTTGCAAGTTGAAGCAGTTGCGATCAAAGCCAGCTGTTGAAGAACATTTATAATCTGGAGCTACTGCTGGAAACAATCTGTTGATGCTATAAATTATTATTTTCAGACAAATAGCTTTATTAGGAACAGAGTTAAAGTTGCAAAGATAGATCAATTACTTCTAGGAGAAAAAACAACAACAAGAAGACTTATTAGCATAAGTAGCTATAAAAGAAGAAAAATGATGCTTGAAAGTTGAGGAATTTTAAACTGAAAAATAAAATGAACTCAAATGTTTGAGTGTTTTGTTCTTAGAGATAAGGTTTTCCAGCGGTCTAAACTTTGGCTCATACACAAGTGTAGCAGGCACTTCTTTTTTTAAATAATAATTTTATTAAACATTATAATTAAATAGACAAAAAAGTACAAAAATGAAGAAAATATAAAAATCATGACAAAAGGGAAATATAGATAGAAACAAAGAAAAGGAAGAAAAATATAGCAAAGAAAAATATTTTCTCCTTTGTCACAGCAAGTATAAACAATTTTTACAACTTCTCTTAAAATACAACAAATGATTTCTTCATATCATACTTTCTCTCTCATCTATAAAGTGATCCTTACAACTTTGTAATTCAGTCCTGGTCAGCAAAAATCCACTAGCAAGACACTTATTTGATACATTTATCTAAACTGTTCTAAGTCCTTCATTTCTCTAAGGACAACCTCAGATTTTGGGGGTGCAAGGTTGTTTTTGTACAGATGTTTCATTACCCAAACTAGGTAACATCATTAATGCTAGTGATGATGTGACTAGCATTGGTGCTACCAGTGGTGGGTTTCAAAAATTGTTCGAACCTACTGTTGTGGGTGTGGCCTCCTTTGTGGGAGTGGCTTGCCGCCCATGTGACTGGATGGGAGTGGCTTGCCGCCCATGTGACCGGATATGAAGATGCTGACGACACTTGTCAGAACCACCTTAAATTACATCACACACAGCACTGGCATGCATAAGAATATGATGTAAACTTGTTTTTTAAAAGGCATATTTGGTTTGTGTTAAAAGAACTTCAACACACGCAATGTTCTGATTGCACCACAAATGCAGTAGTTATCCTTACCTTACACAGAGGCACTGAGTTTTATAAATATGAGCATGATAGTGTAGGATAATCATATCCAAGGACCAGTGGTGGGTTTCAAAAAAAATTGGAACCTCTTCTGTAGGTGTGGCCTGCTTTCCGGGTCCACTGGTGGAACCTCTTCTAACTGGTTCAGTAAATTTGACGAACTGGTTCTACCGAATAGGTGCGAACTGGTAGGAACCCACCTCTGGGTGCCACTGACTAGCACTGTTGATGATACTTTGTTTTGATAATGAAATGTCTGAAAGAAAACAACCATGCTCAGAGAGCACAAGGTTGAAATGAGTTACATTGAGTTACAAATTGAGTTACAAATATTCTCCCTTATTGGCTTTCAGGATGCCTTAGCATGAGCAAGGTATTTCACAATTTCATACAGGTGTAGGTTTTCCTGCTTTCCAAGTTTTTCCTCCCTACTGACTTACGAGAAAGAGGCTCTTCAGCTATTAGTAGGTGTCATTAAGGCCACGTTAATCCTAGCAAAATTAAAATTCTGTGTGAGAAGTTGTGTTTTCTTGCCCAGCAAGCAGGAGAATTATTATTCTCCACAGATGTTTTCATAGAAGCATTAGTAATGCTCTCTCAAAGTTGGGAGGAAAGCACCGACACCCGGGAACGTCTGAAGATGAGCAATCAAACAAAATTAATCTGTTAAATCTGTAGAAAATGAAGACAATTAGGATAAATCCGGTGATTTCTGTTAGGCTCACTGCTTACTAGCTTAACTTTTAAAATAGTATTAAAGTTAGTTAGGTGCTATTAAATTGGATCCAACTCTTGGTGGCTGCTTGGGATTAGCTGTAAAACTTTTTAGGAACCTCTTTGAGCCTCTCCATTCATCTAATCTATTTCTTCTCCTCCTTACTTTAATCTTGTCCATCTCACAATAGTGATCAGCTAGATCAAACTCAAGGCCCATGGGCCAATCTGGCCTGCAGGGTGCTTAGATCTGGCCTGTGGGGCCTATTGTGTACCAGGACCTTGGGTTGAGCCCAGGGACGTGCAGTCACTAGAGGCAAGGGAGGCGGAGCCTCAACAGTCTCCTCAGGAAAAAGAAAGAAATTTAAATATTTTTTTAAATAATTAAAGCCAAGATAGTTGCTACCAGATTCCAGGTCACAGTGGCTTGGTGTCTGCTTAGTGTTAACCAAAGCAGGAGGCGAGAGAACTCGGGGCCTCTTTTCCATAAGGAATTTTTTGCCTTCTAAAAGTTAATAAAGAGTTAAAAGGCAAAGAAGTTCAGATGGAAAAGAGGCACTAATTCTCCTGCCTCCTGATTTGGAAGCAGCCAATCGTGGCTTCTTGAGCACGCTTACGTTGGGCGGGGCGTGCTTCAGAGGAGAGAGGAGTGGGCGAGAAGGAGGAGGCTGCCTCTTTGCTGCAGACCTGGGCGCTTGGCGGCTCCCGCAATGCAAAGTAAGTGCCCCACCATCCCCGATGCTGCCGCCCGCTGCCCCGGCCGGCTTCTCCAGGCTCCGCCGCTGGAAGTCCCGGATCGCCTCTGGGGGAAGGCTGGGTGAGAAGCGGAGCGAAACTTCTCTGCGGCCTCCCGGCGCTGCCCAGAGGCTCTTGCAGGAGCATGTGTCAGCGGCCGGCGGCCTGGAGCGGCCCCGGTTGTGAGACAAGGGAGCACTTAAAGCAGCCGCTGCCGCCGCCGCCGCCCCTCCTTCACCAGGGTGCTGACTTTATACTCGGAGCTGTCAAACGACCAGCCAATCAGCTGTCGAGTAACTCCCGCTTAAATGCAACTTTATTGAGCATGCTCAGAACGTGACAGGGCCACCCTGGAAATAGTGAAAGACTGGCTTGTGGTGCCTCTGCAAATAAAAATGGAGGTTGGGACGGGCGCCTATGGCTATCCCAGGCTCTGTTTTTGCTAGCAGCGGGCTGCAAGAGGATCCCCCCCAAGCCCGCTCAAGTCCCCCCAGGTGTTTCTGACATGAGTGATGTTGAGTTGGCCATGCCCCTGGTCACACCCACCCCAGTTTGACCTTGTGGTAAAAAAAAACCCTGATGCAGCCCTCAATGCAATTGAGTTTGACACCCCTAAGCTAGAGGCAACCGGGAGAGCCCAGCAACATAAAAGGAACTTTTCCAAATTACTGTCTCTTCATTTGATGGCCACTATGGGAAGAAGGCAAATCATGTAAAAGATGCCTGCCAAGTGGAACTCTTTGCTGGTCTGTTGGGTGCATGCTGTGGGATTCCGTAGAGCAGTGGTCTCCAACCTTGGCAACTTTAAGACCTGTGGACTGCTGGCTGTGGAACTCTGGGAGTTGAAGTCCACAAGTCTTAAAGTTGCCAAGGTTGGAGACCACTGCCCTAGAGCCAGCAGTAGAGCCAGCTGTGGATTAGTAAAATAAGCACGTGCTCCTCCTCTGAGCATTCTCCTGTAGTGTCAGTTCTGAAGGGCAGCCCTGGCGATTGGGTTAAGGGTAGAAAGCTGAGGATGGCACAGAAACAAATCAGAACAAAGACACCTGAGTTGCTTTGCTGCAGTCTTAAAAGTGAAGCCTTAACTGATGCTTCATAAAGCATCTTTAAAGGCATGGTTGATTTGAAGCTTTATCAAAGTGAAACACTCTTTTGAAGCTTTGCACTGCACTAACAGTAAGGCTTTATTTCTTTCAAAACTGATTAGCATTTCTTGCAGGCTATGGAGTTAATAAATATTTCTAAATACATAATTTACCCATGTATATGTATATGTATATGTATATGTATATGTATATGTATATGTATATGTATATGTATATGTATATGTATATGTATTTCATTGTCTTTCTCAGGAGTTTTTCATTGTGTGAGAGAGGCAAACTACAGCACCCATCCTTAACATCAGTGTCCATTGGAGCTGGGCAGCTAATACATTCAAATTTAATATATCAATCATCTTTATTCCTAAACTGCTCTGCGCAAACAGATTTCACAAGATAAAATTAGTGGTTATCTGTAACTCAATCCTTGGTCTAAATATATGCCTACCCCAGTGGTGGGTTTCAAAATTTTTTAGAACCTCTTCTGTAAGTGTGGCCTGCTTTGTGGGAGTGGCTTGCCAGCCATGTGACTGGGTGGGTGTGGCCAACTTGCAAAATGTGGTGAAACTCACTTAACAGCGCTCTTGCTTAGCAACCAAAATGTTGGCTCAGAAATACTGGCATTTGAAGCACGCAAGTCTTAAAGCTGTCAAGTTACAAGACCCTTGCGCCCCTAACACTTTAGAAAAGAAATCCCAGGAGTGTTCAAACTTGACAGCTTTAAGACTTGTGGACTTCAACTCCCAGAATTCCTCCTCTTGCTATTCATCTTGATGATGTGCGGACAGAGGTGGGGAGGGAGCTGGAACCAGTTCTAAACGGCACTGTAGTTAGAACTGGCAGGTACCCACCTCTGGCCTACCCCCCACAGAAATGACCCAAGTCAAAGTAGTCAGAACCAAACTGAGCAGCTGGAGTCTCCAAACTTGGCAGCTTTCAGACTTGTGGATTTCAACTCCCAGAATTCTCCAGCCAGCAATGCTAAGCTATGCTATGCTATGGTGCTGAAGTCCACAAGTCTGAAAGTTGTGAAGTTTGAGGACCTTTGAGCTAGAGAGAACCCCAGTTTGCTGTCAGCTGACTAGATGCCCTTTGATTTTGACCATGGCATTCATATTATAAGTCCAAATAGTACAAATAGACAAGTTCACTGAGGTAACCATTTGTTGAAAGTACGCAACACACATTTTCAACATTTCAAATGCTATTAGCTCAAAAAACGATCTTTGCTATTACAAGTTAGGATAGCATCGAGTCATAGGAAAAAAGTATAGATGGGTGGACTTCAACTTTCAGAATTCTTCACCCAGCATTTTGACTGGGGAGTTCTGGGAGTTGGAGTCCACCCATCTTAAAGTGGACAAGGTTGAGAAAGTAGCCCAACAATTTGCTCATGAATCAATTGGAAAGCTGGAGGTGGTCAGCTAGGTTGCAAGTGCAATTGGTGCAAATCATAGCATCTGGAACCTCCAAAGGAAAGCTAGGCAAGGGCTTGAAAGAAAGGCGACAGCGTGGAAAGACCTTGGCACTGATCCAAATGCCTCTCATCTTTTCATCAGACTTCAGATCTAATGGAAATTTAAATGAGAATAAAATAAACCATTGAATTTTGATCTTCCCTGACCTCTGCCTTGCAATTTTTTGCTGCCAGAATTCTGGATTTTCCAGATCATTTTGACTGCAGTGCACCTTGGCCAAACATTTGATTGAAAACATATAAGTATTTCTGTGAATTAGACTTAATGGGGCCCATCATCTTTTCTGACTACATCCCTTTAAACTCTCTCGTCATTAAAACCCTCTCAGTACATACTTGTTTGCCCTCTGTGCCTGGAATTTTAGATCTGCAATAAGCCAGGCAATTGTAATGTGCTACAAATAACAAGTGAGTTGGCTGATAGAGGTCTCTTAGCATAACTATTCTTCTTGGCATCAACCTGTGAGTAATGATGACTATTCCAAAGGTGAGGAAATGCACCACACTCGCCCACAAGCTTTAGACAGAGAGAAAGCTGGATGAAGTGCCAGTTCTGATTTAATAACCATATGAGAAAAATCTCACTTTATTTTTAGGGTTAACTACCTACTGTGGAAATATTAATTGCTGTGAATTGTGCCCATTTATTACTGTACAGAGAAGTGTTTTTTCCTCAGCTGGCGAGCAAGAGCTGAAAGAACTTTTTAGGGTTGTTCTCTCACTGAGAAAAGAGCATACGATTTTGACAAGAAATGGGCAAAGAGCAATTTTAGGTGTTAGGATTATAGTTAAATTGAATATGGCTTTCAGTTCCTCATCACTTCAGTGGTGCTGACTGAACTTGAAGGAACTGGGATTTGACAACATCGCATTCCAAAATAAGATTTGTCTTCTGAAAGTGTCATTAAATAGTCATGTTTCAGGAATATTACTGATATAAAATTATAACTTGAACACAGTACTCCATGTCAGATTTTCCTTTTATAAGAAGACTTGTTTCCAGGGAATTCTTGGAACATTTTGACACAAGGTGTTCTCAATGCATAATGCCTAGAGGAACATCATTGATTTATCACTGGTAGCTAACATTTGATTCTTAATTCTTTATTTGTCTATTTATATGGGTGCTAAATTCTATGAAGACTCTGGGTGGCATGCAACATTAAAACAGCTGGAAATAATTTAACAACTGGCAAGAAGGAGACGCATCTGAAAAAAAGAAAAGAAAACATTGAAAGTATGATACAAAACCTATAAGAGGCTCATTACCCAACCTAGCACAAAGCCTGGGGAGAAGACCAGATTTTTAAACACCTTTCAGACATGTTAAGGCTAGTGGCCATATGGATTTTTGGAGAAATGCTGCTTCACAAGGCAGGCACTGCAAAAAAGAAGGTTCATTTCTTTCATCCCATAAACTGAAATTATTTAATTCATGGGGCATAGACCATACTGATCTACCTAACTATATGGGACATGCAGAAATTATTGGAATAAATAGTGTCTCAGATTGTCAGAATCTATGCTATAAAGGACTTTTTAGGTAGTAACCAACACCTGAATTACATTTGGAAGCCAACTGGCAGCTAGAGGTGGCGCAGTGGTTAGAGTGCAGTACTGCAGCCACTTCAGCTGACTGCTAGCTGCAGTTTGGTGGTTCAAATCTCACCGGCTCAGGGTTGACTCAGCCTTCCATCCTTCCGAGGTGGGTAAAATGAGGACCCAGACTGTGGGGCAATATGCTAACTCTGTAAACCGCTTAGAGAGGGCTGAAAGCCCTATAAAGCGGTATATAAGTCTAACTGCTATTGCTATTGCTAGTGCAACTCACAGGGAGCATGTTTTTTTATTGCCCGTACTACTGCATTCAGGATTGCCAGCAGCTTCAAGGACAGCCTTATGTAAAACATGTAATAGTCCATATGCAAGGTGACTAGGGCATGAATGATTGTCTGAAGGGCCTCCCGGTCATGCAATTGACACATAATATGGATCACTAGAAATGCTTTCCTGCCCACAAGCCATTGCAAACCCAGGAAAAAACCCCAGACTGAATTTAGTCAAGCAAAATGGAAAGTGTTACACAATCAAGGAAAAACTTGAAAAATCTCTGGGATTGAATAATCCATTCACCTATTCACAATCCCCCCTTTTTTCCTTTTTTTCCTTTTTTCCCTTGCATTCACATAGCAAAAGCAGAAAGCTAATCAAACTTATGCTGGGCCCTCATTCATGGATTGCATTCAAGCATGCAAATGCTGAAAATTAGTACCATCTTTTGAAGAAATGTAAACAATTTTGTTTGAATTAGAATGTTAACTAAAGTCCAATAGAAAGCCTGAATACCAACCACAGTTTTATACAAAACGATCCATCCTATTTCACCTGCAGTGACATATCATTCTAGACCATTCATGAAATATTGATTTTATTTGGATATTCCTCCTCATGCTTTTCTATAAGGGGAATTTGGTGGCATGCTAAGGGCTATTGCGAATTACTGGCAAGGTAGCAACTAAATACTTCCTGATTTATGACAAATTTGGATTTAGAGTGAATTGGGAACAAAAGCTAAGGAACAAACAGGAGACGTGAAGCAGAACTGGTATAGCATTGTGCCCCAGTGGATTATTCATACAGAGGAAGCTTGGCTTGATGGATGAATACAGGCAGTGAGCAATCACACCTTCAGTTTTAGACCAATTGTTCTACAGAGTATTAATGACATTCTATAGTAAGTAAAGCCATTGCCTTATATCAGTTCTTATTCCTATTATTCTAAGAATAAATGAATATTTTAGAGGTTACCAAAGCACAACTCCATTAAACAGCAATTTTACTTTTACAAAATAGAATAATAAATAATAAATTCCATGCTTTTGTCTTCAAATACAAATACTCCCCCATTAACACATTTTGATATATTGGAATAGAGAAGAATGATATAATTACAGGTATAGAGAGAAATGTAGACAACCTGGAGAGTTCTGAGGTCCTAACAAGTGATATGTAGTGGAAGGTGGTATCCAAGTAGGGGATCTTGATAAGTAGGAATGTAAAACAAAGAGGTAAAACAAGAAAAAAAATACAACTCTGACATTTCCCCCTAGAACAGAAGGCAATATGTTCCAACCAAGAAATCCTAACAACTAACTCTTCCTGACTTCCTGCAACAGATTTACTTCTGAACTGGAGAAAGATCTAAAGTTCAGACAGGAAGATTGAAAGTTCATAACTGACTAGTATTATTTTGTGATAGTTTTGCAAAAGTTGGAATATGTGTCTGAGGGAACATATCACAAAATTGTTCACTCATATTTTGTGATATTAAATGTTTAGTGTTTTAAGGCAATTTTTAAGGATGAATCACAAAGATTTTTTTTTAAATCAAACATTGCCAGATGCTCTATTATGCTACACCTGACCATAAGGGAAAATAATATTTGATGTAAAGGATCCCAACATATGGTTATTTTTATATTGCTATTGAGACTAGCACATATGTTGCCCATTCTTTTTCTACTCATGAAGCAGAATAAAGTTTGATTTTCTGGTGGAAAATACCTGGAATACTAACTTAGACAATAACCCCTTCAGAAAAAAAATAATTTAAAAGTGCTGTAGAGAAATCAGATTTCTTCTTGGCAATCACATTTCTGTATTGAGAAAATTTATAACACAGTCTCCTTGAATATTCTACATCTTGTGGAAGACCTAGCTATCTTCATATTAGATCCAATGCAAATATAGCACATATGTATGGATCTTTTGTGATCCTCAAACCCATCCCAAAAAAATTCTTCTAAGCTCTTCTCACCATGAGCTCAGATGTCTTCAAGTGAAATGCCAAGATGGAAAGGAAAAATTCCTCATTTCATTTATCATCTAAAAAGTAAAACATCTAAGAATTAGTTCTTCCTTTCTTATAGTTTAACTGTATTAGCCTGGAAGTTTTAATAACTTCAGACTATACTTTGACATAAAAAGATAGTCGGAAACATGTGGGCACAGAACAAATATCTCAATCAATTTTGCCAACATAACATTCCCCAAACTTATTGGTTTTCCTTATGCTGGCATAATATAGGACTTTTGGTCCAGCCTCTTCCTGATGATTGGACATATAAGAAATTATGGTCTATCCTATCAATCAATATTGAACAGCCTCTTACTTTGCCCTAATACTCTGTCTGACTACTCTTTTTGGATTCATCATTGCAGCACATTAAACTGATTTAGAATCAAGATCACGTGAAGTGTCTTGGTAAGGCCACACTTGGAATACTGCATCCAGTTATGGTCACCACAATGTAAAAAAAGGTGTTGAGACTCTAGAAAGAGTGCAGAGAAGACCAACAAAGATGATTAGGGGACTGGAGGCTAAAACATCTGAAGAACGGTTGCAGGAACTGGGTATATCTGGTTTAATGAAAAGAAGGACTAGGGAAGACATGATAGCAGTGTTCCAATATCTCAGGGGCTGCTACAAAGAAGAGGGAGTCAAACTATTCTCCAAAGCATTTGAGGTTAGAACAAGAAGCAATGGGTGGAAACTAATCAAGGACAGGAGCAACTTAGAACTAAAGATAAATTTCCTGACAGTTAGAACAATTAATCAATGGAACAATTTGCCTCCAGAAGTTGTGAATGCTCCAACACTGGAAGTTTTTAAGAAGATGCTGGATAACCATTTCTCTGAAGTGATGTAGGGTTTCCTGCCTAAGGAGGGGGTCGGACTAGAAGATCTTCAAGGTCCTTTCCAACTCTATTATTCTATATTAGATTACCTTTCTTGGACAATGGTGTACATTTCAAGAAAAGGTTGATTTGGAAAATGCAAAATTGCCCAATTTAATCAACCTAGCTACTGTTACTTGACTTAAAATATTTTACAATAGTATCATGCTTTATATTTTGTATTTTCATTACTATAAGTCACTTTGAGTGCTTATATAAGCAGAAAGGAGGGATGTATGGTTAAGAATTGAATGAAAGAGCATTCAACAGTATAAGATTGATCCTGGAGTCTGAAGTAGTACATCCCAAACAAGGCTAGTCGACAATGCAATAAAGCTTAACTGGATATGGAGTTTGTTTTATTCATTCATTAAAGTTTCAGTAACATGCTTGGATCTTTTCTATTTTTGTCCAATTTGAATATTACCTGAATTGTTTTAATCTTAATTCTTACCAAAATCATATCTCCTGGTTTAAAAGTAACTGAAATCTCCTTGGGCATGGTTTGTATCCATTGTAACAGCTAGACTTACAGATTGCTCGTGTGAGTAGATCTATATGGTATCAAGGCTTTGTATCTTTCAAGTCAACCTACTGCTGTGCAAGCAGTTGAGTTCAAGTAGGATAATACTTGCCATTCATTAACAATATGAAGAGTTCCTTTTTTCGGCAATCCAATCCCAAACATTATACATATATATAAATAAAACACACACAGATACACACAGACACACAAACTTATAAACACCCCACATACAGACCTATACACACTGTATATATATAAAAGCACACAAACTCTGGGCATCAGCATTTTATTTTCCAGAAAACCTATTCCTGTTCCTAATTTACCCTTTAAGGAAAGGGTGGGAAATTGTACGATACACTCTATTAAAAGTTTTAATGAGTCTACATTCTCATCCATTTTTCCCCCTAGGAATGCTAAACAGGCAGTTATGTTAACTCTCTAAACCTCTGGGCTTCATATTGAACCTTAGCTTTTGGTAATCAGAAATCTATTGTTCTAGTTCACCAAAAAGTTATTGCAAATGATTCTTGTACCCTTATGTTTGATTTTAACTCAAGTCAATGATTTACAGTAGAAAGTACTAAGGCCTTTTGTCCTGTAGGACTTCACAGTGTAATCTCTTCACAGCGGAAGCTCTTTTTCCAGATAAAGGGTAGCACTCTGGGACTTTGCATTAATGCATTAGATATAACAAAATGAAAAACAACAGGAACAACGATTAGTGTAATATGGTAATATGCCCACCATTTTTCTCAAATGAAGAAGGCGTGACACCTGTAAGTGTCTTCAGCAGTAGTTAAACTGCACAGTGATTTCATCTATGTCCAAAAACTACAGCAAAAGTTGCAAATGAACTGAGCTAAAACCTTGGTTTTGAGGATAATGCTCATACACTAATATAGAATAAGAGGAAGTTTTTGTTTTAAAAAAAGGTGATGGCGGATTGCATTCATGATGAGATTGAAGTTCCCCAATCTGTTACCATGTTCTTCCTGAGACATGGTTTAGGCTTGATTTTTATGATAAATGATCTCCTTGGAAAAGGTTGACCTTTGAATTATACTTCACTATTGAAAATGTTCGTCATATTTTTCACTTTGCAGAGGATGGTTGATTGCACGCAGATTTTCTTCATTCACCCTGACACAACCTCTTCTAGAAATAACTTGTTCTCTACCTTTGGTGTTTCAAAGGTTGATAAGGGTTGTTCTGAAAAAAAAAATCCCCTTTAATCTAAAATATCAGAAGCATTGGCCTTTATCCAACCCAGTGTGAAATTTTAATTCTTAATTTTCCTATTTAATTTACTTTTAATTAATTTTAATTTTATATCCTGGGTGGTAGTCTAATGTTATTATCCTACCCGTTTAGCAGGTGCTAAGTTTAATAAGAATTCAAATTAAATTCCATCATCAGTAGTTCCACTTATGTTTATGGTTCATTGCTTTACATGGCTTATTACTTATTTGATTTGTTGGTGGTTAGTTAGGAACCTAGTTTATAAAGGTATAAAGTTTATGACTTTAAAAATATAATTCATGAAAAGCTATAGATCCATACTAGAGAGGAACAAGATCAGTGTTGCAAGCCAAGAAAATAGTTATAAATAAAGACAGCAAATTAATTGAATTGCAACGACTCATATAGTAGTCATAAAGGGAACTACTTTCTCTTAGTCTGAAATGTATCAAAATGCCTTATTTCAAAAGCTATGCTTGAACAATATATGAAATTACATGCTATGATTAATAGTTTTCACTGCAATATTCTGCAAGCTAAGAAAACAGCCTGTTTCTGGAATTTCTCTCATTATACTGCAAGGCACTGAAGAATCTGGAATAAGACCTCATATTTTGAATAAAGTAGACGTTTATACTTAAATATCTCTAGCCATCACAGCCAATAGGCTTGCAAGTATGACTGTCATTTAATTGAAAACAGCTGTTTTGGAACTCCCCAAGGTTTGATTTATTATTAAAAATTGCTAATGACCTATATTCAAATTAAAATGTATTACTCTAAAATAAACAAGTATCTTTGAAGGGAGTGGGGCAATTTTTTTTGCTCTTTTACTCCAAATAAACTAAAATGTTGATTATTTGGGCAGGAGAGGTTAGTAGAGTGGGAAGATTACATATTCTGCCCAGACAGTGCCCACATATTTACTGATTCATTACAAATACATTTATGTTGTTTCAATCATATACCTCTAAGTGGCTTGAAGGATAACATTCAAGACATATCACACATTATAATAAAGGAAAATTATTTAATGTATCAATACAACAATGTTAATAAATACTTTCACAACCCAACATCAAGCATAGATTCATCGCAACTCTGGTGCATCTCAAAAAGGGGAGGGTATCCCATAGGAGGGGGTCTCCTGCAGAGCATGCTTATCTCTGAGACTGTTCTTTTTATATAGGGTGTGAATTCTCAACAAACAGGCCTTAGGTAGGTAGATTCTATTTGCAGTAGGACTTAGGACATAGATTGGTTCCAAGCAGGGGTGGTTCCGGCTGCTGCTACTGCCAATTCACTCAGGGATGTGCTTCACGCGCATGCACGGTATTATAAAAATGCTTATGCACATGTGCAGAAGCAAAAAATAAGATGGTGGTGCCTACGGTGCCATTGAGAGAAACAGTTCAGGGGCGTGGCAGGCTGAGTTACTACCTATTCGGCTGAACTTCTCTGAACAGGTAGGAACCCAAGCTACGTAGGATTTTCATGGTGACAATGAACATTCGGAAGCATCATTGGAGTCTTCTTTCACACAAGGTGACTGCTACTCAGTCTCTACTCTCCAGTTTCTCATAGCCTTATTTTGTGAATCCTATCAATGATTACCCACTTTTGGCCCCCAAATGCAGAGAATAGTGTAATGGTACAAGGGAATGACATTGGGAAACAGGACAAAAAGTTGCAGCTAAGGGACTGGTAAGATAAAAGGCAGCTGAGCCTGGAGCAAGGAATGTGGATAGGGCGAGAGGCTCAGAAAAGACTCTAGTTTTAGGAATGTAAAGGGACAGGGGAACAAATACTTCCAGACTCGCTAGAGTCTGTTAATGTAGCTTTACAATAAAGTAGAGTTAGCTCATTAGGTTGTGCATCTTGTCTACCTAGACACACAATTAATACCATAGGCTGAGAAATATTCTCTGACCAATAGCAGACTACTACAAAAACTGTCATTAGCTCAGGGTGTTGTGGTGTCTTGAACAATGAGCAACAAAAATACTCTTACCATCAATAAAATAAAATTTCCATCAATATTTTCAGTCATTTACAAAACCCCTCCCAAAAGCCATTTTGAAAAAATAATAGTAGATTTCTGCTTTTTCAAAATATGCAAAGTATTTTGCATCCCTTATTGAGCCCTTATTAGTCATTTATTTCTGTATTGTTATTTGAAACAGTTATATGTAACTATAGCTCTAATACTAGGATTTATGTCTGTGTAAGGCAGATTAATGTGTAAAGGAATTCTCCCCAGAGTACAATAATTTGGGCATTATTTATTAGAAGACTGCTCTTCTTCCTTGCTCTCCTTTGAAACAGTGCTGTCACATGAGTGCTATTTCTCACCAGGCCTTTGATGATTTGATTCAAAGCTGATTCAGCTGAATCTTCAGATTGAATAAACTTTCAAAATCAAATGGGGAAGTAGAAACAAAATGATTGACTATATTTCCCCCCAAAATGATTCAAATCTTCAAATCATGCTGAATGGATGTTCCAAACTGAATTGATGCTTTGACTCAGATGAAGGATGATTCTCTCTACTTTGTTCTTCACCCTATGTGGCATCATCATCCAGCATGCCTATTCGCTCAAAATTCAGTATGAAAGAAAGCATTGCAGAATCTAATCATAGGCTAATAAACAAGCAATAGGGTTAATTTGTAAATTTAGCATGAGTAATCAAATGCAAAGCACCATTTAACTTAATGCCTAAAATGTATCTGGGCTTTGCAAAATTCTACTACAAAACAGCTTTATGGAAACTTATGCAAAGATGGGTGCAATGAAGCTCTTTTTTGTTTGTTTTGCTTCCCCCCCTCAAAAGCAGGTAGAAGTTGAGCATTTTGAAATACTGAAATATTGGTTGGGTTGAAAAATCCATCACCCCAAAGGTCATCTTTGTCCTTCATTTCTACCTTTCAAATCCCTGCAAAGACAAAAGCACTGTGGTATATTCAGAACTTGAAAAAAAACAGGCTTATCTTTCAAGTCTTTTTGGCCAAACACATAATTCAATCGAAGAGAACAAATATGCAAAAGGAAATAAAACTTGGGCAGATGACTCATAGTGACACAATGTGCAAGCCCAATGAAATTATCCTTATAAACTATAAACAATGAAATTATCACAAACTATACCCAATCCACATTAAAATGTCCATCTGGAGGTAAAAATTAGTTTATACTAGATGAGTATGGGAAATCACTAAGTGGTTCTCTGAATCATTGTGAACGATGGATATTCTTGGAATGATCTGTTTTGGGCCATGGGCCATGTCTTAGCCTAACCTCTTCCTTCACCATCCCGGTTAAAAAGAACATAATTTATGGATGTACAAAATAACAGAATAACAGAGTTGGAAAAGATCTTGGAAGTCTTCTAGTCGAACCCCCTGCTCAGCTCTATATACCATTTCAGACAAAGGGCTCTCCAATCTCTTCTTAAAAACCAGTGTTGGAGCATTCACAACTTCTGGAGGCAATTTGTTCCACTGATTAACTGTTTCTCCTTAGTTCTAGGTTGCTTTTCTACTTGATTGGTTTCCATCTATTGCTTCTTGTCCAGCCTTTAGATGCTTTGGAGAATAGCTTGACTCCATCTTCTTTGTGGCAACCCGTGAGATATTGGAACACTGATATCATGTCATCCTAGTCCTTCTTTTCATTAAACTGAAGATACTGAACTCCAGCAATGGTTCTGTATATGTGTCATCTCCATTTCAAAGCCGAAGAGCTGTAATGTCCGAAGACATCTCTGTGGTCATGTGACCAGCATGACTAAATGCTGAAGATGCCCAGAATGCTATTACCTTCCCATCAAAGTGGTCCCTATTTTTCTACTTGCATTTTTATATGCTTTCGAAGTGCTAGGTTTGGCAGAAGCTGGGGCAAGTAATGGAAGCTCACTCCTTTTATTATTAGGATTTGTATGCCACCCACTCTCAAGAGACTCAGGGCGTCATTCTGTTACGTGACACTAGGGATTTGAACCGCCAACCGCCCAACCTTTCTAATCAACAAGCTGAGCGTCTTAGCCACTGAACCACTGCCTCGCACTGTTTTAGGAATATTGTGTTGTGCTTCTTATCTAACTTTACATGCTGAGTTATGGATTTACACCTTGGGATAGAGGGGAATAGTAGGCCAACTGGCACATAGAACCCCTTTTGAAAAAGAAATTTGGCAATAAGCTATTCCTGAATTTAGGATAAGCCATATCTGAAGGCACACTAGCAATACATTCTTAGCTTTTTAAGCGATACACCAGTTCAGAACAGAAAGAACACTTTTCATTCTCTTCTTGACATCTTGTAGCTGGTGTTGCAGGAAAAAGAATGGGAGAAAATACCACCCTCTTAAAACATTTGACAGATTTCTTTTTCTCTCTGCCTGGCACTAATAGAAAAAGGCTGAAACAACCTAGCTTTAATAGAATGACATTTTAACAAAGAAAGAATTCCTTTCTTTTTCATCAAGGTTGTAGCTTTATACAATAATTGGAAACATTTAATTGGGTTGACTAGAGGTAAGTGTCTTACTTGTTATGAGAATGCAAACATTTTTTTTTCATCCTTAACCTGTAGTTCTTCTACAAGTTATTTAATGAAAAGTAAAATCTCCCAATTTTCTTGACTCTATTAGACACAGGAAAGAATACTATTTCTGGCATAATGTTGCCTTAGTCTATCAAATTATATTCTAGCTGTTCTCCAAAATAACTAAAACATAGCAGGAAGGCAACTGAATGGTGGCAGAGAATTAAACCCTAGAAATCCATTTTCTATTTTTTTTTACTCAGAGACAGATGTTTTTATTAATGCATTAAACTATGAGTGGCAACAATATGAAAAGATTCTGTGGTATTTGTTTTAAAGCAGAGGATTAAAAAACATTGTTACATGATTACTATATTTGATCCTGTTGTGGCCAGCTGTTGCTCTATATTTAGATTATAGGAATTTAGAAGAATGCGTTAAATCAGGGACATATGTGGAATTTTACTGTTTGAATCAGGGACACATTTAGAGTTTTGAGAGCATGTAGTAGCACCCTTCATCAAATTGTTATCATGATGGGCATCACCAAGTCAGAAAATACCCATTAAACAAAAGGCCCACAATATGCTGTCACTACAGTGGGATCTCTGTGAGCTGAAAGAGCATTACTATAAATGCATGTGATGCTAGAGTTTTGCTTTGCAGCATGTTAAAGGTAAAGGTTCCCCTCGCACATATATGCTAGTCATTCCCGACTCTAGGGGGCAGTACTCATCTCCAGCACTATCTGAAGACATATCCGTGGTCATGTGGCCGGCATGACTAAATGCTGAAGATGCATGGAACGCTGTTACATTCTCACCAAAGGTGGTTTCTATTTTTCTACTTGCATTTTTATATGCTATTGAACTGCTAGGTTGGCAGAAGCTGGGACAAGTAACGGAAGCTCACTCCATTATGCGGTGCTAGGGATTCAAACTGCTGAACTGCCAACCTTCTGATTGACAAGTGTCTTAGCCATTGAGCCCCTTCATCCCTGTGTTAGCTTATTTAATTCTTTAAAATTAAAATAAAAGTTTGAAAATGCAGATGGACAGGAGTCATCAACAGAGGTGATTTTTGGGTGGCATACTAGTGCAATATTGTCCACTGCTGCTTTAAATTCATTAGTAGTTGTTGTTTATTCTAAATTTGAAAAAAGTATATAAAGTCCCTTGCACTGTAATATACTAAGAGATCTGGTTGTAGCTATTTCTCTCTTTCTTTTCTTTTTTCTTCTCCTACACTAAGATCCTGGCTTGTAGTCAGGTATGGAAAATACTTTCTCATTTTTTTTAAAAAAAATAATCAGACAACATTATTTTATAAGGATATGCCATGGTGCTGTTTTAGAGAGATATCACTGCTCACTGATATTATGGAACTAGATTTGGGAGACTTAGCAGCAGCAGTATTGGCAAATAGCAGAATCAGCAAGGCAACTTGGCAAGTTGAAAAAGAGTGTTACTTTGTTCAACAGATGAAAGAATTACTGAAGGAAAAGAGAAAACAAACTATGATGGGGAATTTTAATGCTTGTGGTGAGATCTGTAGAACCTACATGATATGGATGTCGTTATCTTTTATCCATTGTTGTTCATGCAATTCATCTATTGCTATGGTTTGGAGGACTTTCAATAAAATTTAAATGACTAACCTGTAACTATGTTTCTTTGAGGGACGCAGTGGCTCAAGGTACACAGGGGGTCAGTGGCTAAGTTGCTGAGCTTGCCGATCAGAAAAGCCGGCAGTTTGGTGGTTTGAATTCCTAGTGCTGCGCAACATAGTGAGCTCCCATTGCTTGTCCCAGCTTCTGCCAATGTAGCAGTTTGAAAGCATCTAAAAATGCAAGTAAAAAAGTAGGAACCCCCTTTGGTAATAGTGTTCCATGTGCCTTTGGCATATAGTCCAGTGGTGGATTTCAAATTTTTTTAGAACCTATTCTGTAGGTGTGGCCTGCTTTGTGGGAGTGGCATGAATTGCATGAACAATCATGTGACTGGGTGGGAATGGCTTGGCGGTTGGGTGACCGGGTGGGCGTAGCCAAGTTGGAAAATGTGGTGAAACTCTCTTAACAACGCTCTTGCTTAGCAACCAAAATTTTGGCTCAATTGTGATCATAAGTTCCTTCCTTCCTTCCTTCCTTCCTTCCTTCCTTCCTTCCTTCCTTCCTTCCTTCCTTCCTCTCTCTCTCTCTCTCTCTCTTTCTCTCTCTCTCTCTCTCATACACACACACACACACACCATTTCCCTCATGTCTGCCACTGACAGCTCTCAAACAGAAGGAAGGACTCCTGCCTTGGGAAGGGGTTGGACTAGATTACCTCCATGTTCCCTTGCATCCCACTATGTTCTCTGTCCCATTTAGTCTCAAACAGTCCCATTCACTTTAAAGTTGGTCACAAACTCCACTTACCCTGCGCGCACCCTGGTCCCACCCAAGGAGGTGAGTTGTTGGGCAGGGAAATGGGAAGAGTCTGTGGCTCCACATCTCTCAATCTTCTTCCCTGCCTCAGTTCTGCAGGAAAGAGCTGCTGCTGCTGAGGTGGCACAGTGGTGGCAGCAGCAGCAGGGGAGTCGGGATGCTGCCCACCGAGCAGCATGACACACAGACAGCCCAGGACTAGTATCTGCTGCCGCCAGCTGCCCCGCGCCGCCATTGCTCACTAATATTGGTGGCAGTGGCGACAGTGGTGGCGGTGGAGTTAGGCCACTGCCCACCAAACAGCACGACACACAGCCCAGGAACAGTAGCCGCTGCCACCAGCCACCCCGCGCCGCCATAGCTTGCTACCATTCAGGCCGGAGGACGGGCACGCAGAGGGGGCATGGCAGCAGCGATGGCAGCCAAGCAGCAGCAGAGCTTTGGTAGGTGCTGAGGTAAGGAAGGAATAAAGGAGGCTGCAGGCTCATTTGCCCTCGGCTACGTGACCTCCTTTCATTCTCTGCTGTCCAAACGAGTGAATGAGGCAGACAGAGAATGAAAGGAGATCGCGTAGCCAATGCAATAGCAATAGCAATAGCAGTAGACTTATATACCGCTTCATAGGGCTTTCAGCCCTCTCTAAGCGGTTTACAGAGAGTCAGCATATTGCCCCCAACAATCTGGGTCCTCATTTTACCCACCTCGGAAGGATGGAAGGCTGAGTCAACCCTGAGCCGGTGGGATTTGAACCGCTAAACTGCTGATCTAGCAGTAGCCTGCAGTGCTGCATTTAACCACTGCGCCACCTCGGCTCTTAATGCAAATGAGCCTGCAGCTTCCTTCCTTCACAATTCACACGTTCGGGCAATGGGGGGGGGGGATTTCTCGCATTCCTTTGGAGAAAGAAAGAATGCATGCAAAAAAGCCTCCCTACCTCTCAGAGGCGGGGCAATTGGTGAGACAGCCAATCAGTGAGTGGTGGGCGGGGAAAGCAAGGTGTGGACAGACGGGGTGAGTGAGTGAGTGGTGACCAGACAGGCAGGGGGAGCGAGCGAGGGGAGGGCAGGCAGGAGGGAGAGTTCCGGTACTGTCCCACTGGATGAATGGGTTCTAAAAGGTATGGTAAATTTGACTAACCCCTTCTGGTGTACCGGTGCGAACTGGGAGCAACCCACCCCTGGTATAGTCATGCCGACCACATGGCCACGGATATGTCTTCGGATAGTGCTGGCTCTTCAGCTTTGAAATGAAGATGAGCATCACCTCCTAGAGTCAGGAAGGATTAGCACATATGTGCGAAGGGAATCTTTACCTTTACCTATGTTTTTTTATCCAAGAAAATATATATTGATCATGGGCAAAATGTAATCTCTCTCTAAAGTACAACGTTTAGAAAATTGAAAACCTTGGTTATACATCCTCTATATTTAGAGTTTAAATCATATGTAGGCTTAAGAAATGAGCAACACACTCCCCAGCTAACTAGGTTTTTTTCCTAAGTGGATTAGACATGTGGCTGGATTCATCATTCTTCTTAAATAGCCAATTAAATCTAAGGGCCCAATTGATACAATTCATAAGATTTTCAGAGCTATTCCACCGGCTAAAATAACTATATTTGAACTCACTTGTTAGTTAGGTACTACATTTTATTTCAATGCTCCTCCGAGGAGATCAAACTGGTGCACATGATTCATCCACTTTCTATTTCAGTTCTATACAATACTTTCAGTTCTATTATACTGAGAACAAATGGATGTTTCAAAGCTGTCAATAAGCTTTATAATTGAATGATAGACATTTAAACCTGGATCTTCCAAAACCCAGTTTAAAATGCTAACTTACAATACAATACAATAGCAGAGTTGAAAGAGACCTTGGAGGTCTTCTAGTCCAACCCCCTGCCTAGGCAGGAAATGCTATACTGTTTCAGACAAATGGCTATCCAACATCTTTTTAAAGACTTCCAGTGTCGGGGCATTCACAACTTCTGGAGGCAAGCTGTTCCACTGATTAATTGTTCTAACTGTCAGGAAATTTCTCCTCAGTTCTAAGTTTCTTCTCTCCCTGATTAGTTTCCACCCATTGTTTCTTGTTCTACCCATTGTTTCTTATTCTAACTCAACATTTATCAGCTTAGTACTTTCAGATGTACTGATTTACAACTCCCAAGATAGTCCAAGACTCTGGAGGAGATCAACTTATTGGTTGTTAATGGTTTTCAAGGAGCTAGCAGGTGGTAGTGAAATCTGTAACAAATAACTCTTTTCTTTTACTATTTAGATGCAAGACCACACAAATCAAGCTGTATAAGAGTAGCAGTCTTGTTGCCATGAAATTTCTTACCTACTCTTCCCTGAAGCATGTGTATAGAGTTTGATTTATCCTATAGGGAATAAGAGTCTATAAAAATATGACTTTTTCCCTTAACACCTCATACTACACAGATGTTTGCTGAAGCTATAATTACAAATCTCTTTCTATTGTTCTGTTGAGAATGATACATTACAGACTATTTCCCATTTGTGGTTACAACAATTGTCTAGATTTATGAATTTTACTTATACAACGGAGATGGAAAACACTTTATTTTTGTTACTCCTCTTTTACTGGAATAGGTATTTTTCCTTTTATTTCCAAAATGATGAAAATATATTTATTTATTTATTTCTGCCTACATTTTCTCAAAACAATTTCATTCTTTTACTTCATACTGTATGAAAAAGTATTTATTTTCGTCTTCCCTAAATTTTCATCAGTTAGCATCTTGGAATAATGAAATATGTAAAGGAGATAGACTTTACTCCAACCATTTTTTAAAAGTGCATTATAATGTGGGCTAACATAAGGAAACTTGGATCAATCGGACTCAGTTCTGAGCCGTATCTATTTGTACACAGTTTTTGTTCATGTTAATACTTTCCCTTCCTTTGGTATTCAAGAATGTAGCAACATGGTATTGATCCTTCCACCATACAATATGGGTAAAGGTTGATTGGTGATGTAAGGAGAAGTTTCTTAGTGAGAGGCAAACCATCTATTAAAGCAGCTGTCAATACACATTGAATGACTTACCTGAATCTTTTACTCTTAATTACCTGAGTCCTCTTTTAATTTGATAAAAGTGAGTTTGCTTTCAAAATGTCTTTGAAAAGACAAAACAGTTCACAGTTTCATAAAGGCTGAAAATTCTCATGGGGGGTATTGCATTGATTTAATTATGGAGTGGCAAGAGGTGCATATGGATGTCCTTTCTTTTTATTTACAATAATCTCACAAGTGACCTGCAGCTTCTCTGTCTTCCTGTGCTTCAATTAAATCCAAAGAGAAATCTTCCCAAAGGGCTTTTTTGGAATGTGAATTGTGGCCACTTGGGGAGCTTCAGCGCAATGGAAATATAAGCAATAGAAAATTATACTAGTAGTAGCACCATCTGCCACTTTTAAGAAGAAAATAAGCTCTAAAATGACTGCAAGCAAAATCCTCACATAAAACAGATTTTGGCATAGTATTAGTTACTGTAAAAGAGAAAAATTATTCCCTTAGACACAAATCTCAACAGAACAGGGGGGACAGGAAGCAAGTAGGACTTGGAAGGTGCACATAAAATCAAGAGGAAAGAAATAGTTTTGTGGTCTCCTCTCTTCATCCTTCCTAGCAGGGGTGAAATGCTACCGGTTTGGACTGGTTCACCAGAACCGGTAGTAAAAAATGCTATCCATTCAGGTGAACCAGTATTTCGATGATCAGATAGGCGACGATCAACTGTGAAGCACGATTTATATTAGCTAGAATCGTCAGATTTCCTGATTTTAAGCTAATCTAAAACACATGGCCCAGCAGATTTCCCCCCCCTGCTGTTCTACTTACCTTTGAAGACTTGGAAGGCTTCAAAATGTTTCTTTTTTAGTGCTGCATGGATGCACCTCAGGCATGCATGCGTGCAAAGTGTGCTGGTAGCAAACTCACCGAACCGGTAGCAGACTTCAGATGATTACACCGCTGTTTCCTAGTCCTCCTTGCTTCCTGCCCTCCTGTTTTGTGTTTCAAAGATGAACATAGGGAAATGTCTCCATCAAGCTCTAGGCAATAGATTTCTCGGCTTTCTTCCAAAAAGCTTTCAGACATCTTCTAACGAGATATACATTGTTATCGTGATTTACAATGATGAAGCAGAAAGATTAATGCCAACTTAGTAAGAGTCAGAGAGAACTGGAGAAAGGAATGACCATATCAGCATTGCAACTCTTCCCACTTTTAATGTATGTGGTATCTTCAAAAGAAGAGATCTGCAAAAGATCATAGCTTAAGTCTGCAGCTCTCCAAAAATGGAGAAAACTTTAGAAATGCATTTAGATCAAAGCTAGTTTAGATGTATAGTGTTTACAGCAAATAGCTATGTGAAAGTTTATCATGACAGTGTCATTATTTGACAATTGTAATAGGTCTTATTACAAAGGTAAAATTGATGTATGTAGATTATAAAATGCCTTCTGTTACTTCAGAAGCATCCCTGGGAAATGCAACTCTTTGTTTCTGGACATATTTGAGAGCCTTTGAGTTATATTTGTGTTATTTTATGGCAGAGACCTTCTGGCTTCTTCACATCAAAGCTAATCACCTCCAAAGGAATTTGTTTCCATACCTTCCTTTTCTTTCTGTTCTTTGCAGGCAAGGATTACTTTGCTAGAAAGTCCCACTTTGATCAAAGGTGGCCTTTTACATCACCAATGACAAGTCCTTCCCAAAGAAAATGAGTCAGCTGCTTGGCCTTGAAAATAGAGTAAAGGTGGGTGACAGGTTTCAAGAGATTAACAATTCTGGTGTTTGTTTATTAGTGTTGTCTATTTTCTTCCCTTTTTCTTGGGAACTGGACATTATAAGATGTTCCCAGCTATGGATATTTTTTTTAAAAGGAAATAATTTGTGACTATTAATATATTTTATACAACTTATCATTATTATTTATTTACTATATTTTATGTTGCCTTATTATACATTATTGCAGGAACTGGGTATGTCTAGTTTAAAGAAAAGAAGGACTAGGGGAGACATGATAGCAGTGTTCCAATATTTCAGGGGTTGCCACAAAGAAGGGGGAGTCAAAATATTCACCAAGGAACGTGAGGATAGAACAAGAAGCAATGGGTGGAAACTAATCAAGGAGAGAAGCACTGAGAAGCACACTAATTTTCCTGACAGTTAGAACAATTAATCAGTGGAACAGCTTGCCTCCAGAAGTTGTGAATGCCCCAACACTGGGAGTCTTTACGAAAATGTTGGATAGCCATTTGGCTGAATCGGTATAGGGTTTCCTGCCTAGACAGGGGGTTGGACTAGAAGACCTCCAAGGTCCCTTCCAACTCTGCAATTGTATTAAAATATAAACAGTAAACTGTTGAAAAAGTGAGAATATGATAGAAAGCAAAAACAGGGACAGAAAATAAGGTAGACCTTCCACAGGCCCCCAAATGATGCTTCATAAATGCCAAAAGGGAAAGTGTTTCAGAAGGAAGCTTCCATCATGGAGAAAGCCCATCTATGCAAAACTGCAAGACAGACTCAGTTGTTCTTAGCATAGGCTGAAAGAGCTGACATGCTCAGTACATTTAGTCAGACAACCAAAAAAATATGTGCATAGTATCTTCAGCACAAATGCCAAAATATTAGTAAAATATTTTGCAAATACTTTGAAACTACTACTATTTTCCTCATTGGTTATGTCTGATTCCAAGTATTGTGAAAAACAGGAACAATTAGCCATTCACCTGTTACCTCATTCCTCATTTTCACACAAATAATATATACATTATTTTATCTATTTTTTTTCCTATTGCATGGACTTTTTTCAGTCCTTTTATTCTTTTAGGCTGCTTTTTAAACCCATTCTTTCCCAAAGAGAAGGCATAAGAACTACATTGTATTCTTATCATAATCATAGGATCAATTGCAGATTTTTATAATACTGTCAATGTTTCATTCTTGTTTTTTTAACCCTTAATGATGCCTTGTAAGAAACATACTTTTTTCAATGGCAACTGCATCTTTTTTTTATTGAGTTGCTCACTATCCAGGTGTAAATTACTAATTTTGTCAGCATATATTTGAAATTAAGGAATTTTGGTTCAGTAAAGGTAATGGAGTGAGCTCCTGTTACTTGTCCCAGCTTCTGCCAACCTAGCAGAAGGAAAGCATGTAAAAAATGCAAGAAGAAAAATAGGGACCACCTTTGCTGGGAAGGTAACAGCATTCCGTGTGCCTTTGGCGATTAGTCATGCCAGCCACATAACCACGGAGTCATCTTTGAGCAAGACTGGCTCTTTGGCTTTGAAACAGAGATGAGCACTGTCCCCTAGAGTTGAGAACAACTAGCACATATGTGCTATGGGAACCTTTACCTTTAAAGGTGATTAGAAATTGGCATACATTGTACTATATTTGGCGTTTTCTCTTTGGGGTTGCGATCCTATATATTGGTGTATTTCTTGAGTTACAATGAAACATTTGGTACTGGAAAACTAGGCTACACCACTATTCATCTCAAAATATTTATGGTATGATAAAAAGGAAAACAAAACTGTTTATTGCAATGTAGATTCTTGGAGGATCCCTAAGCATTGCAAGCACGCTTAGCCTAACTGTAATCAAGGCATCATTTGAAGAGTGCAAAAACAAACAACTTTAGGAAAGGTAAGTTTTCTTTTACAGTAGTATTAGACACTTCTCCACACTGGCAATCCATTTGGAATGGGGCTTAATGCAACACCAAATAGTGTGAGTTTTCATATTGGGAAAATGCTTGCTTTATTTTGTTGGACATATGATTTCAGAGTTCCTGACTTTTAGTAGGCCAAGACTCAGAAGCTCTTAGTCTTTTAACAAGAAGGAGAAGACGGAGGGAAGTAGAGTGTATGTAAGGGCCTATTCTTTGTCTCTGATATCACTAATTTCAGGATCTTTTGTCTGCCTTTGTTCTCAACACATGTACACATGGAGACTCTAGCTGACTGACTCTCACCTGATGGGATGCCACTAGCTAAGAGCCAGGCTTTGTCTATCTCTTCTATATATTTCCTTAAATAATCCTTCCATTAACATTATAAATGTGCCTGCGCTTGGGTAATTATTGCTTGAGCTGGATTTCCACTTTCAGGAAGGCTCTCTTTGCATACAAAGCAATTTTAATGTAATATGGTAATGGGCCCAGTAAAGTGCTTAAGCCCTGCTTAAGAAACACATTTGCTTAAGAGATTCACTGTTTCTATCTTCTATATCAAGCCTCTTTAGATGTTAACTTTCTATATGTTCTATTTTTTTTATTTCATGTTTATCTTTTATTTCTGTAAAAAAATCAATTAAGTTAAACACACAGACACACACAGATATATGTATATTATATGTTTGTTTGTGTGTGTGTGTGTGTGTGTGTGTGTGTGTGTGTATGGGTGTAGGTATGCTGGTCTTGTTGTATTCAGGTCTTTTCCCATGTAAGATTGAGACTGTCTTGGCAACATTTTGGCGAGGTCTTCAGGCTGGTGTTTTTGGCTTCGTGCTTGTGCGAGTAAAGCATGGCCGGAGCTGCTATCTCTATATAAATCTTGGTGGGGGTGTGTGGAGTGCTGGCTTTGTTGCTGTAAGTGGCTTGATTGGCTGTGTAGTTGCATCCTGATTGGTATATGAAGTTGATGTTTGTAAATTGGTTGGCTGTTTCATATCATCCTGTGTAGCTGAGGTGCTGGCTGTGTGTCCGTTGTTCTTTTGTGTTGTAATGACGTGGGTGGTGGGTGGGGCTCGTTTATTGACTAGGGCAGGTGGCACGCGGAGCCATTTGTCAGGGCATGCATGCACTGGCCAGCTGAGTTCACCCTTTTTTAAAGCCATTTTTTGCCCTCCCCAGGCTCCAGAGGATTTATAGGAGCCTGGGCAGGGTGAAAATAGCCCCCCACCCCCTGGAGGCCCTCCAGAGGATTCATGAGTTTCCCTGAAGCCTGAGCGCAAAAAAACGGCCCTATGGGCAAACCAGAAGTTCAGGAACAGACTTTCGGTTTGCTTGGAGGGTGGTTTTGACTGTTCTGGAGACTTTAGGGAAGTCTCTTGATGGTCCCTGAAGCTTTCGGAGCACTCAAAATGACCCTATGAGCAAACCGGAAGTCACTTCCGGTTTTTTTGGAGGGTCATTTTGACTGCTCCGAAGGCTTCAGGGAAGCCTCCTGAATGCCCCTGAAGCCTCTGGAGGGCTTCCGGGGGGGCTGTTTTCACCCTCCCCAGGCTCTTATAAAGCCTCTGGAGGGCGAAAAAAACATGAAAAAATGGGGGGAGCCCATATAGTGCATGCATGCACATTGGGGGGGGGGGTGTAGCACATTGCATTATGGGTGCGGCACACCTGCACATGACCCCTGCACTCCCCCCACTTATGGCATGTGAGCCGAAAAAGGTTTGCCATCACTGCTATATGGCATTAACGAGCAATGTATTTTGGAGAAAACATGAAGTACTGTGTACAGATAATAGGGATGAAAATGCAACGGGAACCTCATTTAACAGAGCCAGAAAGAAGAAATTGAAACATTACAGTCTGGTCTTCTAAGGGACTCAAGAAAGGTATTCTACTTCAAAGTTACCATAAGGGGGCTCTTTTTGTGGAAGGTCATCAGCCACTGATTCAAAAAAGTTAAGAAAGGCTGCAGAACAGGAGATTAAAGTTCTCTACCAAGACCAATGCTTGGGAACCTGTCTAGTTGCAGGAAAAGTAAAAACACAGGAAAAAAAAGAATTGTAGATCGCAAATGGTTGTCAAATATGGTGGCTAAGGGATAGATTCCGAAATGCATTGAGGAGTAGGGTGAGATTTTTGAATTGGGTAAACATTATTTTCTCTAAGAACGCTGATCAACTGAACAATAACAAAGAATATGCAAGAAGATCACCTTGGTGTAATTGGCTACATTTTTACATGGAGAAATTAAAGAAGGTCTCTACATGTTACAGGCATTCAGTTTCAGAAGAAAGAGTCCATACAACCTGTTTAAACATGGTTTAAATGAATCAAAATTGGCTGGCTTCCTACCAAACACTTAGCTATAAATCTTAGTGAGGTTAGATATCCATACTAAACTAAAACAGAAGAAATTATTAAGCTATGGAATATTTGTGTGTTTTGAAATACAATTCCAAACTATTGTTTCATCGTTAGCAGTTTATCATTTATGCTCTAGCTCAGGTATCATTTTCAGGAGTGAGTAAAAGTCATTTGCAAAGTAGAGCAGTTAAATAATTCCCCCCACACAGCTGTTCTCCTAGATGATTCTTGGAGACCAGAATCATAATCATGATTGCTTAATAAGGCAAGGTGGACTCATCTCCTTATCTAGCACTGTTCTTCAAGTACCTTCCTAGTGTTTGCCAAACTTACTGTTTGCCTTTGATTGCAATTAGTTTCATTGATGTACCAGCACAGTAATAATGATCTTTTCCTCAGATTAGGAGAGGTCATAGTTTTTAAAATAGCAGGAAATGTTAGGATGAAGCCTTTTATCTGGGACATAATTCCTGCCGGCCCTGAAACATTAGTAAACTGGAGCCAATGATCTTTCTTCCCACTCATTAACGTTAAATGTTAAGAAGACAGAGGGCAGAACCATTATGTAGCAGTTTATATGGAAATGCATAAGGTACAAAATAAAAGCAAATCTATGGGCATGCATTATAAAAAAATAGCATTATGAGAAATATTTAACCTACTCCATAAATGTGCTGTAACATTTATTAAAAAGTGTATTATTTCTCTCCCCACTCAAAATACCCATCCTCTATTTATAGTTAAGGCTACATGTAAAATTGCATTCTACCAAATTAAACACCTGATTCACTATGACTGGTGATGGCTTTCTAAGGTGCTCATTAAGGTTGAGATCAGAGGTGGTATTCAGCAGGTTCTGACCAGTTCTGGAGAACCGGTAAGGGAAATTTTGAGTAGTTTGGAGAACTGGTAAATACCACCTCTGACTGACCCCACCCCCCATCTATTTTCTGCCTCCCGAGTCCCAGCTGATTGGGAGGGAATGGGGATTTTCCAGTAACCTTCCCCTGGAGTGGGGACAGAATGGAGATCCTTCCCCTGCCATGCCCACCTAGCCATGCCTACAAAGCTATGCCACGCCCACTTGGCCACACCTATCAAGCCATGCCATGCCCACCAAGCGATGCCCACAGAACTGGTAGTAATTTTTTTTGAATTCCCACCACTGGTTGAGATGTCAGAAGAGAGCCTGGAGTAGGGGAGCAAAGCAAGATAAACTGAAAAATGATTCATGAGAAATCCATCACAACCCGAAAAACTTTTTTACTAAAACAAAAACTGAGACCAACAGGAAGTTCAGCCTGGGAAATGCAGCCAGGACTAAAGTGCCCAGCATTTTCCTTGATTTCACTGATATCTTTTAAATAGATACAATGGGGTTATGCAATGTGTGGATCGCTGGATGGTACATAAGAAAGCATGCATGACAAAGACTGCAATATATTTATATCAGATGTCAGGATTCAAGCATGTCATGTGACATCATTCATTTTGATATCATTATGACACCATCAATAGTATACCACAACTGGGCATTAGACATTCCCAATATATCTCATTTGTAAGTTTCTACCATGATTTAAATGTACCCAGTGTGAACCTATGAATAATGAAGTCCACAAGTCTTAAAGTTGCCAAGTTTGGGGAGCCCTGTTTTAAATAGGTACAATGGGGTTATGCAATCTGTGGATGGCTGGATGGTAAATAAGAAAGCATGCATGACAAATACTGCAATATATTTATATCAGATGTCAGGATTCAAGCGTGTCATGTGACATCATTTGATGGATTCAGGGAGTAGTCATAACAGGATTCATCCAAAATGCCCCTCTGCCTTTGCAGAATTTATTCCTTTATACAATTTTTACAAGCAAAGCAAAGAGCATATAGCAACAGCATTGTTATTGGCATATTCTCCTTGTCAATCTTTTAAGAACATCCCAGCCAAGGTAGAGTCTCACATATCTAGATGGTTCCTGGTACTGCCTGGTGCCGCTAATTAGTTGAGATCATAGAGGTAACCAGTTGCTGAGATCATGGCAGTTTGCTGCACATGCCTCTTCGTAACCTTTCCTCTATCTCTACAATCATTCATTTTGATGTCATTGTTATGACACAACCCATAGTATACCACAACTGGGCATTGAATCTAGAAATCTAGTGGGGAAGATCATTTTAAAACTTCCCTGGCAGATTCCTTCTTCCAATAATATATTTGTGCTTTCAGGTTATTGTTGATTCCTGGTGGATGCATTGATAAATCCCTGCAGTTTTCTTGGCAAGGTTTTTCAGAAGTGATTTGCCATTGTCTGTCTTCCTAGGGTTCAGAGAAAGTGACAATCCCGAGCTGGCTTTGTGTCTAAGGTGGTACTATAACTCCTGGTTTATAGCCTTATGTCTTAACCACTACATCAAACTGGCCCCCTTCTTCCAAGAGTTCCTCAATACAAGGATTAAAGAATAAAAAGCCTTATGAAAGGCTGCCAGCAGCCAGGCTGGAACTCCTGCTGTTCTATAGTCTTCCTAAGCCAGGGAGTTCTTAGTCTTTCTACCAGGGATGTTTTCCTCAGCTGGCTCTAGGAACGTAAAAACAAAGTGTTTTTGTGCTCAAAGCTCAGCAACACAGAACTTAGCAAATCTTGTACCAATTCTGAAACACAAGGGATAGCTAAAAGTCTGTAGAGATTCTCAGTCGTCCAGGTCATGGTTGTCTCAAAGGTGCTTTTTCAGGAGGCAACTGGAATTTCTTGTTTTTCTTTCTTTTGAAGATGTTTTGCTTCTCATTCAAGAAGCCTCTTCACCTGTGACAGGATTCATTCCATTCCCCACTATCCTGTCAGAGCTGAAGAAGCTTCTTGGATGAGAAGTGAAATGTCTTCAAAAGAAAACACAAGAAAGTCTAGTTGTCTCCCAAAAAAGCACCTTTGGGACAACTTAGGGATAGCTGTTCATGAGTTTCGGAAGGAAATGTCCCATTATTCTCTTGTTCATAAGAAAATGACCTCTTCTTAAAACAGAAAAAGCCTAAATCTTTTATTTAAAACTGGAATTGATTGGGAAAAAAGTAAAACAGAAAAACCAAGGGAAGGCAATGATCACTTGTAAGGAATTCCAAATAAAATCCTAGGTAAAATAGTTACTCTTTGACTAATCTCTTGGGCTTCAGTGCATCATTGTTGCTAAAAGAATGGTTGTGGAGGATTCATAGGGTCTCCTGTGCAGAGGTTTGTAGGCAGGTGCTCTATGCTATATATATAAAAGGAACAGGAGGGACATTTTTGAGAAACAGAAGCTGAATTAATTCCTCTTAACATTGAGTCAGTTTATTAGGTATTTCAGGGCCTGAGCCATCATTACAACACCAGGGATATATCGTGTACTGATTAATTTAAGAATACTAGATTCTAAAATGAAATGAACAATATGTTGTAGCTGGTTACGCAGCTGCTATCACTTTCTTTGATGACTAATAGGGTCTTTATCCTATTTGATGTTTTGGATATATTATGACATTTAATTTTATTACCCATCCATCCACCTACTCTCTCCTTGATTAGTTTCCATCCATTCCTTCTTGTCCTGCCTTCAGGCACTTTGGAGAATAGGTTGACCCCATCTTCTTTGTGACAAGCTAAGAAACAAACATTGATGCATATTAGTAACAATATAGAGAATAATATGCAGGTAGTCCTCAACATACGATCATAGGAGCCTGCTCAATACAATCATGTCATAACAGTCAAAAAATGGGTCAGTAATGTGACTCACCCTACTTACAATACAATAGCAGAGTTGGAAGGGACCTGGGAGGACTTCTAGTTCAACCCCCTGCCTAGGCAGGAAACCCTATACTGTTTCAGACAAATGGCTATCCAACATCTTAAAGACTTCCAGTGTTGGGGCATTCACAACTTCTGGAGGCAAGCTGTTGCACTGATCAATTGTTCTAACTGTCAGGAAATTTCTCCTTAGTTCTAAGTTGCTTCCCTCCTTGATTCGTTTCCACCCATTGCTTCTTGTTCTACCCTCAGGTGCCTTGGAAAAAAGCCAAACTATTCTCCAAGGCACCTGAGGGTAGAACAAGAAGCAATGGGTGGAAACTAATCAAGGAGAGAAGCAACTTAGGAGAAATTTCCTGACAGTTAGAACAATTAATCAGTGGAACAGCTTATCTTCAGAAGTTGTGAATGCCCCAACACTGGAAGTCCTTAAGAAGATGTTGGATAGCCATTTGTCTGAAATGGTATAGGGTTTCCTGCCTAGGCAGGAGGTAGGACTAGAAGACCTCCAAGGTCTCTTCCAACTTTGCTATTGTACTGTATTGTATTACCCACACACCCATTCCTCCCTCCAATGACTCATAAAAACTATCCTCCCCTCCCCCCAGCTAAAGTATGTATTAATCTCAGTGGCTTTGAAAAACAACAAATTTGTAATGACCATCAGATTCAGACTTAAAATGGACAAAGGTAAGGTTGACCCTAAAGCAATTTGAAGATACTGGTAGCCGCGACCCCTTGATATGAGTTTAGTGAAAATGTAATATGTGCTGTATCTTGGCCAATGGTAAATTCCTGCAGGTGACAAAACTTTTATTAAGAGGCCTAACCAAACATAAAAAATATACCAGAGTGTATAGGGTTCCCCCCCCCAATTTTTTTCATTATGATGCTGGTAGTATAAACAGCAGAGTAAAGAGAAATGCACCTATCATGATTATGATTATACAGTCAATCTGAGTATCTCTTTGTAAGCACAAATATATTATCAGAAAAAAGCCTACATGTATTTCAGTCTAAAGAAAAAGAAACTTAGGGAGGTTCTGCACCTCTCAGTCTTTTTATTGCTCAGAGAATTGGTTGCCCATAACAATAAGTAAGGACATTAGTACATCTTCGTCCTTTTGCTCACAAAATCTGTGTCAGGTTGTTCTCACACAGTCAGTGAAAAATGACATGATAGCAAATATAATTGGTTAAAAAAAAAGACAGATGGAGATAGCCAACCCTCTCTCTCTCAAAAAAAGGTCCAGGTTATCCATTGCTTCTTTTATAAAGTTTATTGTTGAATCACTGCAGTTGCTGATATTTTTTTGGTTATAGCTCCCTCCCTTCTTTTAAAAAATATTATTTCTCTAAGGTTTCTGGATTTCTTGTGATCTTGGGTCTACCTGCTGGATGATTTGGAATCAAAGAGTCATAGAATTAAGAGTTATAAGGGATCTTGGAGAGTCCAACCCCCTTTATAGGAATCGATTGTTACACCATCCCTGAAAGATTAGAATCCACCCTTTGTTTAAAAGTAAAGGTAAAGGTTCCCCTCACACATATGTGCTAGTCGTTCCTGACTCTGGGGGTGGTAGTGCTCAACTCCATTTTAAAGCTGAAGAGCCAGTGCTGTCCAAAGACATTTCTGTGGTCATGTGGTCAGCATGACTAAACAGGGAAGGTGCACAGAACACTGTTACCTTCCCACCAAAGGTGGTTCATATTTTTCTACTTGCATTTTTACATGCTTTCTAACTGCTAGATTGACAGAAGCTGGGCCAAGTAACGGGAGCTCACTCCATTACATGGTGCTTGGGATTTGAACCGCTGAACTGCTGACCTTTCTGATCGATAAGTTCAGCATCTTAGCCATTGAGCCACTGAACCCCTTTTACCCTTCATTTAAGCACATCCAAAAAAAGAACAGTCCACCACCTCCTGAGCAGTTCATTCCATTTTTAAAGATTCTGATGTCACTTTTTCCGGACACCAGACCAAAACCTTCTTCTGTGCAATTTAAAGCCATTGTTTCTTGAAGAATCCTCTTCCATCTTCTACATGGCCCAGTTCAGACACTTGGGGATATCTATCACATTCCCCAGAGTCTTCTCTTCTTCAGGTAAACATATCCAATGTCTCCAACCAGCCCCCTTCCTCTTCTTCCCAGACTCCATATCATTTTGGTTTCTCTGTTCTGGATAGTTTTCAGTTGTGAAAATTCTTCCTAAACACATGACTTCCTGTTGTTCTTTCATTGTCAAGTGCACCCAGCATTTCGGAAAGGTGATCATACTGGTTAAATCGACTTTTCTGCTGCAGCTTTCATGATGGTTTTGTCATCTGCTTTCCTGGGCTGCAAAATACAATTCCTGTCCTGTAAATACAAGAGGTTTGCCGATTTGTTAACTGCTGAGGAAAATGTTTGTACAGCTGTGTTAACAAAACTTACAGGATGCACATTGCACCATATTCCATTCAAACGTACTGTTTACAGGACAAAAATTGGTCTAGAGTGTATTTTGGTTGGCATCTTGTAAAACCTTTGTCTACAGCCTGAAATGACTGTATGCAAATTTCTGTTCACGTTGATAGCTTTTCCCTTGAAAACAAAAAAAAAGAGGAATTTTGTTTTGTTTTGCTTCAGTCAGTTGATTATTAATCCTGCAAGTTATGATTCAGTCACATTGCTTGCATAAAGCATTTTGATCTCTCTAGACACTTTTATACATTTTATCATTTAAAAAAAATTATCTTCAACAGCTGCATAGTAGAGCAAAATATTAAACTGTGGGCAATGATGAAAAGGCAGCACTGAAATTGTAACACTGGCATTAAAAATGCAACAATCTCTGTCGTTGTTAAGAAAAAAACTCAATTATTATGCTCCCACGCAAAAGACGGCCTTTAAAGTGTAAGTCAGTGAAATTACAGAGACACAAATGCAAATGAATGACCAACATTCCCTTAAAGGTAGATTTGCAGGTGGCTAGTTATCTACATTGGAGTTTAAAGGTTTTGATTTGTTTGGATTCCGCTGGGAGCAAATTTGGAAATTTCTTTGGAGTGGTTCCATAGGAGACCCATGATAGGAAAGATGCTAATCAATATAAAGCCCTTTTCTCAGAAAAGGATTTGCATTGGTGGTGATGTAGGTTGCACTCAAATTTACATTCTTAAATTTTTTCAGAAGGCAAATTTGTTTTCCCTTTATTTACTCAGTTAGTATTTTTAGGAAAGTTGCAGTCCTTGAAGAAGAGTTCACCAACTCCCTATCCCCTTATAGGGATTATAAATATTTTTTTTCAATCAATGCATATGTACCTGTCAAATGTTTCATAAAAAGTGCATGGCGTTGTTCAAATGTTTACAGTCATATTAGGTGTTCTTTTTTTTTTTTTGCAATGCTTATTCAGTGCATTCCTAAATACTGAAGGATATGGGAAAAAGTAAAAGTATTTAGGAACCAGGAAATTATGTCAAACTGCACTTACATAATATCTGCATTGAATTTAGAAGTAACAAATCGAGAAGTCCCAATCACTAACTCAATTTCAGAAATAACTATAGAAGAAGCTTGTGTTGAGAATCTCTCCTGTTTCATGAGTCATCTAACTTCATATTAGGCGTGCACTCATTGTTGGAAATTTAATTCTATCTCTGTGAATAGGAATATATTGGATCTGAAAAGCACAAAGCTTGGATTTCCAGAAGTGTATACTTTCCCCATACTGACTTCAGAAGAAGACAGCCTAGGGAGTGGGAGAAACTATGTTGCGAAAAAGTCTCTGATGAATACAATCTGATATAGATAGAAATCGGATTGAAACAAGCATTTCCTAGTAATGGAAACTTGGGATAGGTGTGGAAATGCTCTGTGTTTCTAAATAGGCCACAGCAAATAGATTGTCTCAGAAGATACCAGAAGGAAATTGGCTTGTCAGCCCCCACTTGCTTGACTTTATGTACTAAATCTATCAAAGAATAAAAAAGAACAAGCATCTCAATTGATGGGAAAGCCAGGAAGGTCAGATATTCTTTGAGAATGATCAACATTCTTGCTACCTGTTTCACATCTAAATGACACTCAGATCTCAAAAGCCAGATGCCTGTTGGGAGACCAGTAGTCTTTTAGAATATCATAAATCAAGGGTGAGGATAGAGTTCCATTCTTCCTATAATGAACAGCATAAATTGAGCTTTGAATGTCACTATATTCTTAATCCGGTCATTCTTTCTAGTATGAAGACTCATGCTGGGCAGCCAAGTAAGACTCCATAGGTGGCCCAGAGTTTCATTTTTCTATTCTCTGACCTTTCCGAGAATCTTAGATGCTTAGACAGCCAAACTTTCGCTGTTCAGCACTTGAATAATAGGGTAGAAAAGTAAAGTGAGGAAGAAAGACAGGTCAATTGAGAGAAACTCTTTAGGCTGCTGACACATCTAGGGTTCTATGTCAGTTCAAAAGCAGCTCTAGACATCTAAAATTAAGGATATATGAATATTATATATTATTTCCCTTCTGTGTGAGTTGATGGTAATTTTATTACTAAAGAACATGGGTGCTCACTGCTCAGGCAGAGAAGACCCTTGTTCTTAGTGTTTCAAGAGCAGCTGGCTGGTTTAAAGACAATCATGATTGACTTCAGAAAGATGTTGAAAGACTGGGGAGTGGAAGTTCTGATGGTATGAAAAGAGCCGAGGTGGCGCAGTGGTTAAATGCAGCACTGCAGGCTACTTCAGCTGACTGCAGTTCTGCAGTTCAGCTGTTCAAATCTCACCGGCTCAGGGTTGACTCAGCCTTCCATCCTTCCGAGGTGGGTAAAATGAGGACCCGGATTGTTGTTGGGGGCAATATGCTGACTCTGTAAACTGCTTAGAGAGGGCTGAAAGCTCTATGAAGCGGTATATAAGTCTAACTGCTATTGCTAAATTGTCCTACATCACCCCAGACAAGGAGGATTGGAAAAAAGGATTTTCAGATATGCTTTTGTCATTGTAATTTTTGTGCTCAGAATAAAATACTTTTGAACTATTTTTATGTAGTGCAACCCAAACATAAAAAGATAATATTGTGAACAAATATTTTGTCTTTCAAGGTAATTTCTAATCCATTACTTTCACTTGTTTCCATAAAGAGTGCCTGCAGCATGAAATCTATCTAGCATGAAGACTGATGCTTATTGGATAGTAGACAACCACCTCTTCATTCTCCCTCTCCTCCTCCTTTTTTGTCTTCTCTCCTCTCATCTTCTTTGGACTAAATATTGTCTTGACCCAATAGGATCTTTCAAAATTCAATCTTATTAGGAATCCTTTTCATAATTCTTTCTCTATGCCATGCTTTCATCCCAATTTTCAAATTGTTCCCCATTTTATCACATCCTCCTTTTCCAGATAATCTGTTTCCCATTGCTGATCATTATTCCCTGCTTCTAATTTCCTTTTTCCCACTCAGCTTCCCTCTTGTTTCTTTGACACTGTCCCTTTTCTAGGCAAATGCAGATTCTTTGGTTCTGTGATTTGTCAGGATCCCTTTGGTTACTATTTGTCATAAATACTTTTTCTTGTTGATGATCTCAGGCAGACATGAAGCAAACAAATCCTGAGGTTTTAAACATTATTCAGACTAAGGGCTAATCACTTATTCCAAGCCCTGATTTTGCAGACATATAGTGTTAGGGAAGACTATTTGCTGACTTCAATGCCCTGTTTAGCCTTATGCCATTATAACCCCCACCTCTTCTGTTCATGCATTGCATATTTCACACATACTAGAAGGGGACAGACCTTGCGTTACAATGCTGTGTCACTGACAAAACAACAAACTTCTTCAGAGATTGCTGTTCCTACTTTGTTCAGGAATCCAAATTAAAGCATCCCAGTCTCTGCTTTAATACATTCAAATTGTCCTAGGAGTCTATCCTAATATTTTACTATATACATGAAAAAGGTCCCGATTATTTGTCAGAGATAGAGAATATATTTCTTTCACTTCACACATCTTATTTTTCTATGCAGAGTTAGGCATGCAAAAGTTTCTGCTCATCTTTTGGATTTCCATGCCCCCAAGGACAGCAGGAAATCTAGCATTTTCCAGCAACATGTGACTGCATAATCTTCTTCCCTCTTTGCATGTCTTCTGTTGAGCCTCCAGGAATGAAAACAGACATTTTAAAAAAATAATGTTTGCTTCCTGTTTTATCAACCTTTTGTCATCTTGAATGTGGTGGCTTCCTTCAGGCAAATAAGCTTAGCAGGGGAGATTTTGTGAGGATCAAAAAGAAAGTCCCTTTTTGACAAAATTCGTTTTCTACTCTCTGTCCTCTTGAAATTTTTTGACCCCCTCCCTGTGAACCCCCTGCTATTTAGCGTGTGTTACTTGAGATTAAACTTCTATTTCTTTTTCAGTGCTAGATACTTGATTGTGCTCTCATTCCTAACTTTTAATTTTATTAAAGTTTATTCATTCAAGTGTGGCATGTGACTGCGTGCTAGGTAGCCCAAGAATTTGCTTGATGCTTTGGTACACTATCCATCTGAATCAAAGGGGGAAAATGAATTGAGTTAAATATTTTATTTGGCTTAGCATGATTAAACATACAAGGAATTTGTCCCCAGTCCCCAAGTATACATTCTGTTAAAAGTAACTGAATTTTAGCTCCGCTATACTCTTTCCTTTCTAGATACAATAACTCAGGGATTTTTCATCAGACAAATCTAATGTTACATTTAAAAGTTATAGCAGGTATAAATTAGACATTTATTCCAGCTCATCTCAAAAAGCAATTGAACACCTTCTCCAAAATAATAACAGGTTATTGGAAATTCCAAATTTAGAGTAGATGAAGACCAAAAACAAAGTTCCAGATTCAACAAGTATTTTATATGTTTGTATCTTTAAGCTAAGTAAAACAGAGGGGGTAGACCATTTAACACTAATTTATAACATTACACTTCTGGTGCCCAATACTTCCTTTCCCCAGTGGAAAAACAAATATTAATTATAAAATGCAATGATAGCCTAATGAATGACGACTAAGAAGGAGTTGTGCTTCTATTATGAACCATTAGTTTCCATTAGTTGCCAATGAGCATCTTGGTGTGATTAAAATTGCTGGTTATCATCTATAAAACCCTTCACAGCACTCTGCCTGGTTATTTGAGAGACTTCCGATTTCCCATGGTTTCTGCCCATCTCACAAGTGTACTTTCAAACAAACAATTCCATCTATTGGGACACAACAATCTTGTGAGGGTTGTAAATTCAGCCCTGTATTTGATGAGGGGTCAATTGTGGTTTTTCCTTGGAGTATATCTTATGATTAAGTAAAATAAACCCGAGGTAGATTCTAAGAAAAACACATTTTAATTGTAAAATAAATAACAAACAAACTTACTGGCTAATAACTACATTCTGGTAAAGTTCCTAGCCTACCTCCTCGTGGCAGGCAAACAGAAAGAGAAAGAAGAAAGAAGAAGGCAAAAGGGACATGCTAGCAGGCTTACAGAGAAGAATGAGCCTACCGTATGTCTTAGAATATAAGCACTGCTGGCAAAACAAAAGAATACCGTGACAAATCTTGCCTTCGCTGACATTGTGTCTGCCCTTTGGAACAAGGTCTCTCTCTAAAACATCATGTAGCTGTCACCCCCTCCCTTTTAAATGATAACAACAACAACAACAACAACAATAATTTTCTTAAAAGTTATAATTTTAATACTAAACACTAAAACTAAAAGAAAGAAAAACAGAAAGAATGATAAGTGTAAAGGAAGAAATCTAGAAAAGTGAAATAAGAAAGAAAGAATATAGTAGAGAGAAAAAAAGAATTGAAGGGAGATGCAGCCTTTTTAATCCAAGGGGTCAATGGAACAGGAGGGAGGAGCGTGGCTGGCAGAAGCCAGTAATGCTGGCTAGAAACCCTTTTACTCTATTGTTCACCACATGCCAAGCTGAGACTCCAGTAAAGAGACAAGTTCTATTCACAGTGCGACTTCTCATTTTGCTGGCTTAGTTTGGAACACAAGATTTTCAATAGCTGAAAAATAGTTAATAAGCAATTTTCAAATGTGATTCAAAAGGAAGTATGCAAACTTAATATACTTTTAAAAGCACCAATTGTGGTTTGAGTAAGATGGCTTTTTCCTTATCTCTCATGTTTAAAATCTGATGCTTTGTGGTCTCCTCATGAGAAACAACTGCTCATAGTACATGTGCACAATCCCCTGTCCTCTCTTTGTTCAGAAAAGTTTGAATAGTTACTCTACTCACTAACTATCATGAACCAAGTCTCTACAAACAGCCTCTAGAAGACACAAAGCCAGGAGTCTTCTGAAGCTGATGAAACACAACAACCAATTGAATTGCTGCAGCAATCAAATGATAATTATGTAAGCCACCCAACCCCTGTACTCTGTGGGTAGAGTGAAGTGCAGTGCAAAGACATTCTAAGAAAGCTCCTTGCCAAGCAAAGGAATAAATCTTTGATTAAAGAGAGCTGTTTTTTTTTAGCCTGATTTAAGAGGCAGCCCTAATCAATAATCTCTTGCTGGAATAAAATGTCTGACATTTGGATCCTATGTGATGTTTGTATAGATTCTCTTTATGAAAATCTGAGCTCTGGCTACTGACAACCCTGATCTGGGTCTCAGAACCTTGGACTGGATTTTGACTATTCTGTGCCCTCCTTTTAAAAGCAGAATCACCCAGGCAGGTTCCCCCCCAGAAAGTCTGTTATCTCCTTAAACATTGAGAAAAGTGCTAATTTCCATAGCAAATGTGTGACTATATTTGAAACCAGAAATGGATCACAGGCTGTTCATTCTTTGCTGTAGTGTCAGCTCTGCATTTCATGGAGTTGTTTTCAATCTGCAATTTCTACCTCCATAAATCCCATGTATCCTACACCTTAATGATGATCCTGAAGTTTCTAAAATCATGGCAATCAAATCATGAGGGCAAAACATTGGAAAAGAGAAATCTTGCCAACAGTACAATATTGAAAGACCAAAATTGTAGATTATCTTGTATGCATTCATGGCAGAAATCTTTTAAATCCATAGATGAACAGTTGCTTTATATGCTTATTGCACAGCAAGGAAATTTAAGGCACTTAGAAGATGGCTTTTGAAGTTATGGATTACATAGTTCTATATATAATTATATGTATGTATGTATTATAGGGGCTGTAACGGCACAATGGCTAGAATGCAGTATTGCAGGCTGTCTCTGCCCACAGCCAGGAGGTCAATCCTGTCTGGCTCAAGGTTGACGAAGCCTTCCATCCTTCCACAGTTGGTAAAATGAAGATGCAGATTGTTGGGGGGCAATATGCCAATGCTGTAAACTGCTCAGAAAGCACTGTGGAGTGGTATATAAGACTAAGTGCTATTGCTTTTGATAATCTCTGCTATTTTTCTTTGTTTCATTTTTGGTTTTTTTTCTCCTTAATTAATAAAAAAAAATATTAAAACAGAACCAAAATCAGACTTGACTCTTCTCCAGAGTTTGGCATAGGGTATTTGTCGAGCTGTGGGTTATGGTTTTTGTTTAAGGTTTTTTGTCTACATGCATGGATTTTTTTCAGTATTTTTTATGGTTTTCTATTTTTAGTGTAAGAAACTCAGAGTCATTTTAGAGTTCAGTGACCCCCAAAATAAAATAAAATTAATTGAGAAGTCTTCAGCCTTGAATTCACAAGAATTGAACATTTAAAGTGCCTTGGGGCTTAGAGAGACACCTATTAGTTCAGGATTTGGTATTATCAACATATCAATGATAGTTAGTTTTATATCTTAACCCGATGGAATGAACAGATTCACCTTTAATCTTGTCCAGAGTAGTGTAATAGCCATTAGAATCAACAGGTTATACCCAGATTATAGGTTTACATAGCAATTGGGCAATCATATAAGCAAACTAGCACAGTTTGATTTATGTCAAAGAGGTCAGGGGCCAATTTTGAGTTGCTGCTCAGATAATTTTAATTTGGTTTTTTCCCTCACAATTATCTCCTTTTAATGAGAAGATTCAAAATTCCCTAAAGGCATTTTTTAATTTCAGCTCTGAAAAACAAAACAATTAAAACATCAAAGCAGTTGTAAATAGTAACACACATCAGGCAAATAAGTGTTTTATGGAAACACAACATGTTGGCTTCAGAACCAACTATTTTGTTGACTTCCATAACTTTGTTTTAATGGAAACAGGGAAAATTAGTTCTGTATACTAAATTATCTAGGAAATATTGCTGTCCTGTATTTAGAAAGTGTCCTTTATTGCATCAAAGGGCATGATTCAAACTAACAAATATTTTTTTTTACAAGCCTACAAAACCGGGGATAAATTTTGACTAACATTTGAAAAAGCATGTTGTCAGTGGAGCAGTGTGGCTTTGGAGGTGGTGGACTGTCTTTCATGGATGGTTTCAATTTGTTGTCTGCCTGAACCCTTCGGTAAAGGATCTTCTGTAGCAAGATGATAGTTGAATCCTTCCCAGTTTTAGGATTTTATAACAAATGATAAACAACCAAATAATCCCTATGCAAGAGAATATGTAGGATTTATATTGCTGAAATGACCAATGTTATTGTCATATAAGTGCAAGAAAGATAAATAAATCAATAAAGAATTTTATGTTTTAAATATCAGTGCCTTTCAAATCAAATAGTTCACTGTAAGTAAGCATATTTATTTATGGGAACAAATTACAAATTACATAAGCATTGGAACAATACTAATATATTCATTGTTGCTGCATTGTTTTCTTGGATGTTCCTGTTTCTATCTATTGATTTTTGGTCCATATGCCAGATATTTATTGAACAAGAAGAAAAGGCTATGCTTGGAAGATTAATAAAATTAAACATAGATTCATAAAAACGTTTGTTTTCACTTTTATCTGGTTAAAGATATACTTCAAAGGGACATCTGTAAGCTTTCCTTCTTATCACTCTCTATAATCAAGGAGTAAGACCTTGCAGTGCCAAGCCAAAACAATCAGCGAAGAAAAATAAAGTGTTCCATTTCCAATACACAAACTCCAATATACAAACCTTCCAGCCTCCGATTAGCAGTGTTATTGTTGCAAATTTCCTTATTTTTTTGTATCTTTTTGGTATTTCAAGTTAGAAAAAAGAGTCCAATTTTTAAATGGGTTAGAAGAATACCCACAGTAATGAAAGAGGAAAATTTTAGACCATAGGTTACAGAGGATAATAAAAGAAAAAATAGAAGAAGAAAACTTAATCCATTTGTTTTAAAAGGCTTGCATAAATTCCATCCATGAAGATATCATTTAAAAAGTAAGATAATCACTGTCCAAAACCATTCCAAATTTAATTCCACCGCTTGATTCTTCTGTACTCCAATTTAAATTAATTTTAAGTTTTTTATAGGCAGTCTCTTTTTAAAACAGTAAAAGTTCCTCACCAGCTGGAAATACTTTCTCTTTCCATATCCTTCCATTTTGGAGCCGCTCTGACTTCATCAGCCTTGGCTGGATTTTTTGTTGCCAGCTTGAAGAACTTCTCTTGCATTGATCAGGGACTTTGCGATGTCCCTGAGGTCAGCAAGACACATTCTTCCTGTTCACTGTCTCTTCGGGACGGTTTAGGTCTGATTGGACTACCCAGCAGCAAAAGTATTGGCTGCGGTCTCGGAGCATCGAGACTGCACGTCCGTATCATCGCGACATTGGCACCTCCTCCTAAGCTAGAGCAGCTGTGTTTGTTAGCTGGAGAGAATGGCACAATTTCAAAAGCAAACAGAAATTTTAAACCTGCAAAAGATATTTTCAGAAATACAGAAATTATCAAATACATATGAGAGGATAGAGAAGAAGCTGAAGACTTAGAGCATCTAACAGCAAGATGTGATGAAGAAGTTGAGGATGTTTATCAAATGCAAAATGTGATGGTTAAAACTCAAAAAATTGAAGTGGAATATGAATATAAAGAGATTAAATTTGCTGATATTTATGGTGATTGGTTTCTCTCTGAAAATGGAAAGAGTGGAATACTGAAAGAGGAATTAAAGGGAGGGGAAATTTATCCCAGAGGGCAAGATACAGAAGAAGAAAAAGCCAAAGAATCTATGGATTTAAAGAGAGAAATTTTATCAGCAATAGCATTGATAACACTACTGACAATCAAAGATAAGCTGACTAAGGAAATGGAAGGAGGATATCAAGTTTACATGAGAGATCTTATAAGCAAGGAGTTGCTAAGAGGAGTCCATACAAAGTTGATCAAGGAGATGATTAGAGAACTGGCACCACAAATGGCAGAATATATCAGACTGTTTTGCTATTGAAAAGGTACAGGTTGATAGATGGAAGAATATAATTTAAAACTTGTTAAACTTAGTGAAATTTATTGACAATAGATATAGTTTAAATAAATAATTGATAATGTTACTAATGTATACAATGTGTAGTGTTATGATGAGTATAATTGGAAATGAATATTTAATGGTACCCATGTAAGGAAGATTAGAAATACCTTTGGATTATACATAAAGGTTAATAAAAAAAACAAGAACCAAGTTAGATACAGTTAAAGTTTTGATTATTAGGGAGAAAATGTTATGATGCAGGATATAGTTAAATAAAGGAAGGATAAGAATAACAACGTATATATAGATATGGGTATAATATAAGGAAACTGGATGTAAATTTTAAACAGTGATTTGGAAAGGAGGATTAGAAAACTTTGTTATTAAATATTATGGATGTTTAGCTAGAATAGGACATAAGGATTTAGTGTTAATGGAGGATTTTAGAAATAGTAATTGAAAGGCCAGTATGTGATTATGTATTAAATTTTGGTATATTTTATGATGAAGGACGCTTAAACAATTATAGTCAAATGAGATATGATGATGGTGACATGTATAAATATTTGAGTTAAAATGCTTGAGTTAGTATGAATTATGCTTGTTGACTGTGGAAGAGATGCACGAAAGTCTTTTTGTAACCAACTGATACACTTTCTACAGCATGTAAAGAAAGATATTGTGTTTGTTTTAAATTAAAAATAAAAAATTATTAAAAAAAGAAGAAAAGGCTATGCTTAGGGAGAAAGGGTTAAAGAATATTTGGCCAATGTGATAAAACTTGTGGAATGTTTAGTGTTGATCAATAAAAGTTTCAGGGCTCATTTCTTCTGTTTCAGTTATATACTGGGAATGTAACTTCCAGGATTTTATTGGCACCTGAGTGCATATTTATTTTGTGCTTATGCTGTGAGAGACAGTATTATAACTTACTGAGTAATGGAAGTTAATTAAAGAAGTCTCTTGTGGATTATTTTTAACTTTGAAATATCCTAAGCCACTAAAATAGACTTTCAAATAGCTTGTAGATGCCGTCTTCAAGCTGCCTAAATAATTTCTTTAAAAATGCTATTTATGTTTGTAAGGTGCCTAGTAAAATATAGGTACAATAGGAAAAAGAGCATGTGGGATACTTGGTAAGAAAAAAAAATACAAGATAGAATAACAGAGTTGGAAGGGACCTTGGAGGTCTTCTAGTCCAACCCCCTGCTTAGGCAGGAAACCCTACCCTACACCACTTCAAACAAATGGTTATCCAATCTCTTCTTAAAAACTTCCAGTGTTGCAGCATTTACAACTTCTGCAGGAAAGTTGTTCCACTGATTAATTGTTCTAACTGTCAACTTAGTTCTAAGTTGCTTCTCTCCTCTTCCACTCATTGCTTCTTGTCCTGCCCTCAACTTGTTCCAAATGGCCAAAATATGCAGACATATTCATACACAGGCATGTGTATACTATACACATATATACAGAGAAGCCATAGGACAACAACGTTGAGGAACTTTTCTTTTACATTGATTGCTAAGAAGTGATATAGAAAACTATGCATACATGTATACTGATACAAGTCAAAGTTCTGCAGATCCATTCTTCCCAAATACATATTATTTGAGAAACAGATAATATTACTTTTATTTATCACATTTATATTTTCTCCATTCTAGACTGTTTTCCCCAACAACTAGTTTTAGGGATGAAACATTAGCCCTCCTCTTCCAAATGCCAATTTGCTTGCCTTCCCTGGCCAGCTCCACTATGATCCCACTAGAGAACAGGTTGAGCTATCCAGCATTCTGCCAGGTTAAGGTCACTGCTGCATTTTCATTGATCCACCATATTGCTAAACCATTGGATCATCCCAGAAAACAGTGATCCAAATCAGTCTAGTTCAGGGATAGGATCATCCTGGAGGGTATTTCATGTGGGAGAAACAAACAAATAAGCAAACAAACTGTTGTTGTTGTTGTTGGACAGAGTTTGCACAGGCAGCCAGTTGAGAATTATGCTTACTGTCAGTTTTGTCCTGCTCCAAGTTGTTTATTGGAGGACAGAACTGAAAAGATTATGGCATTCAGGAAAGAATTCCAAAATAGCAGATGTTTCATAAACTTTGATAAATAGAAATGACAAATGCAAGTGCCTTTACTTGGAAAAAGGTATCTGGACCACACAGCTGCTGTGAAAGCTAATCGAGGTCAGTTACAGAGTGGCAGCAAAATGCACATGCTATGCAGATGCTTAAATGGAAGGGTTCGCCCCCCATTCAAATGAGAAAGGAGGAATCTAAAGGAAATTAATCTTATGCATTTTTGTAAGGAACATACAAAAAGAAAAAATGAATTGAAGTGGGGAAAATAAACCAAGAGAAAAAGAAAACTAATGAAACAGAAAGCAGTATCTTGTATTTATTAAATGAAATATGATCACATCTTTGTTTTCTCATCTTCTCAATCTCTGACAGCTCTGCTTTCTCCAGAGAGCTACTAAATGATGGGGCATCCCAAAGAGCAAAGATTTACTGTTACTTCCTTCTCAGAATGCAGCTGCAAAAGTGTCCTTTCAATAAATCAAAGCAGGCTTTAATTCAAACATATGGTTTTATTCGTTTCATTTCATTTCATCACCATTCACTAAATAGTACAGTAGAGATATGAGACTGCATTCCTCTTTCATTACCTATTTTTGCTACTGAATTCCATTTTATGATCAGCCCTCTCTTGCTCAGTTGATTTCTGGCATTTCCGTTTGAAATCTACCTACTCTAATGGCAGTTGGTACTTTTGAAACTTTATTGTATAAAAAGAGGAAATGATGAAAAGATAATCACTTTGTTCAAATTCTCTCTCCCTCTGACCCCATTTATTCTACCTCATCCCCATTGAGACCCAACTAACTTTTTTTTAAAGATTATGATATCTCTGTTATCTATTTGCAGCGTTATTTGACAGGGACAATAATCATTAGTGCACTTACTGATTTTGTGTTGGTTTGTATATCGAGTGTGTCTCTCTGAATATAATACCCACTCATACATACCATACTGGGGCAAGAAATTTGTTCAAGTACAAACACTACATAATGAAATTGCTACAAGCCAAACAAATATGGACATAGGTCTAATGTGTATTGTGTACTTTATTTCTAAATCTAATAAGTTCTGAATTATAGTAAGAAAATATTACCTATTTCTGAATTCTTGTGTTTAACTATTTTGTATTACCATAAATTTGATTTCTCTGTCACTCACTCCATCTTTCCCAAATAAGTTCTCCAGAATTATAATAGGCAAGGCAAAGGGTTAAGTTCACACTTCTGTCTCCCGGGAGTGCAATTAACAATAGTTTATTATTCCCACTTGTTGGCATACATTTTAAAAAATGTATGGCCAGAATGAAAAACTTAATTTAAGGCTCTGTCCAGTTGTGGGTCCACTTGAGCCTTTTTCACATTACCAAAATCATGTATATGAATGCAAAATAACTCCATCCACTGATTCTGACTTTGGTCTTCTCAGAGCTTTGAAGATCTGTTGGGTATCAAGAGCAGTCAGAAGAAATTTGGCAACATTGGGAGACTATGGAAATAAATTGACTAACAAGCTTTGAATGTGACTGAAAATAGTTAGTTTCATATGTCCTATTTAGTTTCTCCTTAGGAAGTGTTTGTAGTCTCATTCCAATACTTGCAGTTGTGAATTTGACAAAGCATTCCTAAACTTTATTTCCTACAGTCTAGTGGGGCAATGATATACCTTTCACTGTTATAAAGGAAATAGTAGAAAACTCTTATTGGAAGTGGCTAAATGAACATATTGCAAAAAAGCTTAAGTTTCCTACTTCAGTCTGTCAGCAGCTGTGCTTTAAAACATGAAGATCCCAAGATTAATTCCTAGAATGGCAGTCATCAAAGTAATGAATCATTCTAAGATAACACAGTTTAGCTGCATTTGTCACTTCAAAATGGCTAACTACTCAACTGAACAGACTGGACATGCCTGTAGTGACTTGGTCTGTTTACCAAGGATAAGTTGGATGGATTTAGCAGCACTTGAACGAATATAAGGTATAAAGACATTGCAGAATCCTTCTGGCAGCGTTTCATTGATTTCTGAGAATGAGACAATCCGTCCACAGCATATAGTGTTCTCATATTATTTCATTTTTTTCTCAGAACCAGATGTGATGGAGGCATATTGCATTTGAGAAAAAAAGGGAGGGTTGCAATCTAACCAGACATTGGAAAATTTAGCAACAAATAAGGGGTCTATTTCTTCTAACTAACCAATCTACTGAAGATGAAAGACAGCAAATTTAATATCTGAAATAATGCAATTAGGATTTTTAGCTTTCTAGTTCAGAGTTCAGAAACATCTGTGAAGAAAGAATCTCTCCAGACTTTGAGAATCTTTACATAATAAATTTATTTTCACCTCTCTTTGAAACTTTGGAGTTTTTCATTTTTTCTTCTCTACCTCTCAAAGGACCTGGCTAGCTTCTTACCTTATTTAAAAAAAAATAAGTTGGGTTAAGAAACATGTGAGAGCAGCATAGCAACTCCCTAGATTGCAGGAATTGCCCTATGAACTGCCAGTTTATGGAAAATATTAATTGCTACCTCTGTGAAAATTCTTCATTAAAAAACACTTGGATGTCAAAAATTTGAATAATTTAAAAAAGATCTCAAGATTGTTAGTAGTCATAACTCAGTGAAAAAAGCACAATTTAGACTCATATTACTTTTCCCATGTAGAAATCTGATTAAAAATTTCTCTGAAATCTTCCCAAGAGACTTTTGAAGGCATGCTGGGGAATTCTTAAAAAATGATACTTGTTACTGAGTATATTATTTTTGCTGGAAGTGAGCAAAATATAGATGTTTTCTCTTGCATTTCTTCCATCATTCTAAACTTCCTGGGAAGTGTAATTTGGGATAAATAGTAACAAAATTAAAAAAAACCCGCAGAAAATAAAAATGCAGAATAATAAAATGTTCCTGCAAAAACAAAACAAAACAAACCCCTCCAAACCGAACAACAAACAAACCTACAAAGCGACAACTAGTTAAACAGGGAAAATGTACAGAAAACCACAAAGCAAGAAATAGAGAGTTGCATCTTGCACCCAGTTGTTTCTGGTAGGTTCCTTTCTCGCATTTAACAACCTAATTCATGAGGATTTGTAGCACACTTAAATATTTTAGGCTAGCCAAAATAGGGGCCAAGCACCTCTTTTACAATGTGGATTATTAGGTTTAGATTATAGTAGAAACTCATAAACCTGGGGGGAAATGTGCTTGAATAACAAAAACAGAAGCAAAGCTCATTTTAATTTTTAACTTATTCAATCATTTGTTTGTTTGTATCCTGCCTTTATTACTTTTTACAAATAAGGTGGTGAACATATCCTTCCACCTTCGATGTTCCCCATAACCACAACCTGGCTGTGCGGTGGGTTGGATGAGAGAAAGAAAGTGATCTGGCCCTAGTGAGCCAAAGTCACCCAGCCGGCTTTCATGGCTAAGGAAGGGCTGCTATTCCTAATCTCCCACTTTTTAACCTAGAACCTTAACCACTAAATAAACTAGCTCAATATGTCTTGACATACCACCTGAATCAGCTCCTAGTTTCAAGTACTGTATATAGTTATATTATGAAATCTGTTTTGTTTTTTTATGCTTTTGTTATGTTTTGATGTGATATCATAATAGTATTTGAGAGAGACCATGAGAAATAGGAGAAGAGATGCTGCCTAGGGATTGGTCATAAAGGAAGCCATAGCCTCTCAGGCTGTAAAGGAGATAGTGAGAAATCGGTTCTTTCAGACCTGCAAGATTCTGTTAATGTAGCCTTGCAAGTAAAGTAGAATTAGTTCATCTGATATCTTATGATTTATGATCATATGATTTATCAGTTTATTGCTTGTATGTATACTGAGAGCTTATGCACTGGATACAAAATTCCTTGTGTGTCCAATCACTCTTGACCAAATAAAGTATTCTGTTCTGTTCTGTTCCATTCCGTTCCATTCCATTCTTCTTTGTTATTTCCTATCTGGTCTATCTGGGAAGTTTAACAGATATTGCAGTCCATTAGCTTATACTAAAGTTCCACTTTTAATATTGGTGACTACACTTAGTAATGCTTGAGGACAGGGTATTATTATTATTATTATTATTATTATTATTATTATACAATTGTATCACAGCGGCCAGTTGTTTCGCCGGATTTGGCATTGGTTACTAGTCGGGCCCCACCCAGGGGCCTAGGATGTTGTAACGTATTTTCGTAATATGCGTGCAGATCCAAGCAGTGCGGCTTTTTGCATTTGACTGATGGTGATTTTGTCAATTTTTAACTGTTTTAAATGTAATTCCAGTGCTTTTGGAATAGCACCCAGTGTGCCAATTACCACTGGAATTACCACTGCTGGTTTGTGCCATAGTCGTTGAATTTCGATTTTTAAGTCCTGGTATCTTGCGATTTTTTCATGTTCCTTCTCGGCGACCCTGCTATCACCTGGTATTGCGATGTCTATGATTGTGACCTTATTTTTCTCAACCAGTGTGATGTCTGGTGTATTATGCGCCAGTATTTTGTCGGTTTGTATACGGAAATCCCACAAGATCTTGACCATCTGATTTTCGGTGACTTTTTCAGGCTGATGTTCCCACCAGTTTGTTGCTGTTTTAATATTATAATTTTTGCACAAATTCCAATGGATCATTTGTGCTACTGAATTGTGCCGCAATTTATAATCAGTCTGCGTGATTTTTTTACAGCAGCTGAGTATGTGATCAACAGTTTCGTCAGCTTCTTTGCAAAGTCTGCATTTGGCATCATCAGAGGATTTTTCGATTTTGGCCTTAATGGCATTTGTGCGGATAGCTTGTTCTTGCGCAGCCAGGATTAGTGACTCTGTTTCTTTCTTTAATGTACCTGTTTTTAACCATAACCAAGTTTGTTCACTGTCCACTTTATCTTTTATTTTTTCCAGAAATTGACCATGCAGTGCTTTGTTCTGCCAACTCTCCATTCTTGATTTTATCACATCTTTTCTGTATTCTTGTTTCGTCTGTTGGGCCTTCAGTAGATTTTTGTTCTTTACTTCGATTAATAGATGTTCTTGACTTTCTTTTAAATAATCAGCCAGTGCATGTTTTTCTTCTTCAACTGTTTGCTTCACTTGTAATAATCCTCTGCCACCTGATTTTCGGGGCAGATATAGTCTATCAGTATCACCACGTGGATGTAAACTGTAGTGCATTGTCATTAGTTTCCTGGTTTTTCGGTCCAAAAGGTCCAAATCAGTTTGTGTCCAGTTAACTATGCCAGCTGTGTATCTTATAACTGGTATTGCCCAGGTATTTATGGCCTTGATTGTATTTCCACCATTCAATTTAGATTTCAAAATTTTCCTAACTCTGTTGGTGTACTCTCGTCTGACAATAGTTTTTACTTCTCCATGCTTGATGTTATCCAACTGCAGAATGCCTAAGTATTTGTAGGCTTCATTTTCTTTGCATTTAATTAGTTGGCCATTGGGCATTTCAATTCCCTCAGATGCAGTGATTTTGCCCCTTTTTATGGATACAGTGGCGCATTTTCCCATGCCAAACTGCATTGAAATATCGGTGCTGAATACTCGGACTGTATTTGTCAATGATTGGATTTCTATTTCTGACTTTCCATAGAGTTTCAAATCATCCATATATAGTAAATGCGAAATTTTTTCAGCTTTTTTGGCTGTTTGGTAGCCTAATTTCATTTTTTTTAAGATTACTGATAGTGGGATCATTGCGATGATGAAGAGAAGAGGTGAAAGTGAATCACCCTGGAAAATTCCTCGCTTGATATTAACCATTCCGTAGCTCTCATTCCCTACTGCCAACTCAGTTCTCCATTGTTTCATTGCCTTTTCAGTAAAGGATGTAATATTTTTGCTAATGCCAGTTGTTTCTAAGCATTTTATGATCCAACTATGTGGCAGTGAGTCAAATGCCTTTTTGTAATCAATCCAGACCATATTCAAGTTCGTTTTTCTGTTCTTACAATTTTCTAATATCATTTTATCAATTAGAAGCTGATCTTTTGTGCCCCTGCTCCTTCTTTTGTTGCCTTTTTGCTCTACTGGCAAGATGTTGTTTGTTTCCAAATAATCCATCATGTTATCTGCAATAATGCCTGTGAGTAATTTGAAGGTTGTTGGCAAGCATGTTATTGGTCTATAGTTTTCAGGTGTTGTTCCTTTAGTTGGATCTTTCTGAATCAAGTATGTTTTTCCAGTTGTCAACCATTCATCAATTTGGCCCTTTTGTAAAATTTCATTCAGTTGCCTGGCCAATATTGCATGTAAACTGGTCAGATATTTGAGCCAGAAACCATGTAATTGGTCCTTTCCAGGTGATGTCCAATTCTTTACCTTTTTAACTCGATTTTTGACCATCTCAGTTGTTATTTCTAATACTTGCATTTGTTTGTTGCCAATGCTTTTCTCAAAGTCATGTATCCACTTTGCTTCCTTGTTGTAGTCCTTTGCATTTTCCCACAATTCTTTCCAGAATTCAACTGTGGCCTGTTTTTCTGGTTTTTCACTTTTGGTGTCACCATTTACATTAAGACTTTGATAAAAACGCCGTTGGTCTGATCGAAATTGCTGATTTTGTTTATATTGGATGATTCGTGCCTCATATCTTTCAATTTTTCTAGCTGTTGCTGTTATCTGCTGTTTTACAATCTCTACAGCTTCATTGATGTTTCTTGTATCCAATCTATATCTCCTGATTAGCCGATCTATGATTTTGTTGTTTTTAAGCCGTTGCTCATGCATGTTCTTTAAGTTACTAGCATCTGCCCTTAATTTTTTTATTTTTTGTTCTAAACGGATTTTCCACTTTGACTTTGATGCTTTTTCTGTTGTATGACTAGGTACTTTAATTTTAATGCCTAGTTCATTAGTGACTATTACAGCTGCGCTGTACATTAACTGGTTTGTTTCCAAAATGGATCCCGGTTCAATTGTTGAAAACACTGCATTAACCATTTTCATGATAGGGGCCAAAATTTTCTTCGGCACAGTTTTTAGTGATGGTAAACGTTGCCTTTCCTCATTAAGCAGAAAATGCTCCATGATCTTATCCTTCAATTCTTTTTGTTTTTGAGTTAGTTCATCAGTTGGTTCAGTGATAACTGGTTCTAGTGGTGGTGATGTTATTTCCTCCCCAAGAGCTTCTTCTGGGAGTTCTACTATAATGTCTTTAGTTGTGTCTTGAATATCAGTTATTTCCGCTTGTGATATTGTTTTTTGGGTTTTGCAATTTGCCTGAATTTCCTCATGTTCAACTTCACTAAACACTTTATTCCGTATAATAAATCGCCTTTGATCTGCTAGTCGTTGTTCACTAACATTTGAATCTGGATATTGTTGTTTCCATAATTCATACATTCGCTTTAAATAGCCTCTTTTTTCTGGCTCTGAGTTGTAGTAACAGGCCATTATGGCACGGTTTTCATCTGCACTATATTTTTGTCGTTTTGTTGGCTGGTCCACTTGTAGCCCACTTGTCGACGGATGTCCAGGGACCCCAACATCCGCCGCGGCCCTTGTTAACCCGCGCGACGACCGATGCGGTATGGAATTCTTATTTGTTTTTTTCACCATATTGTATGGGTTGGCGGGGGTTTTTTTACGGGACCAGATGCCAACCTGATCCCAACCTTCCTCCTTTCTCATCCGGGCTTGGGACCGGCAATGGCGGAGTTGTTATTATTATTATTATTATTATTATTATTATTATTATTATTATTATGGTGGAACATTAAAATGGATGCTTATATGGGGAAGGGGGGACGATAAATAGTAACAGCTGTGACTGTCATAGCAACAGCTGTGACTAACATACTTAGATGTTGGGATGTAAATATTATTTCTTTATGCTTATGTGAATTGTTTACTGCTTGAAACCTAAGGCAGCATGTAGAACTTAGAGCATAAAAATACAATATAAAAATCAATACTATGGTTACTTAAAATCATAAAGCTCATAGTCTAATTTTTCAAATAGATAGATAAGGTTATCCTTTGTACAATGGCATCTCCATGTACAATGTCTTCATGTCATCATGCTCTGTTGCTGATACCACTAAGACAATGTGTAACATTAGTTTTGCAGGGGATTGTACTGTACTCAAGATTTTGGAGTCTGGCAAGCTTAGGAAAAAAGAACCAGATGGATTTTTGGAAATATTTTTTATTTAGGATAAAGTAGGATAATAGGATAAAGTAACGGAATCATAAAAGCCTACCAAAATAATGATATCATACAAAAATTAAACAAATAAACAAAGAAACAAATAAATTGTATTTCTTTTTCTCCAGATATTGGAGAAAATCTATTGAGTTGGTCATTAAGCATTAGTACTGAGTTGATGGTACATAATTAATTGCTCAGTTAATATGGAGTTACTCTGAGACTCTTATTCATGATTTCTCATCTCCCTGGATTCAAAATCTTTTTTGGAATTCCTGCATCACTGTTTTAACTGCGTTGCTGGCTCTTATGTATTGTTAAACATTTGTACCCCTCTTTCACTGGAATTAAATAGTAAGGTCCTCTCAATGTCAATTTTATGAAAATGTGTACTTTCCAGCAGATCCAAAATAAGGAGTGATAGATAGTAATTTCTAATGGAACTCTATAGTTCAGGATGCCTTCATGAAGAATTATCTGTCTTTTGAATAACAAAATGATGCAAGTGTGGGAAATGATGAAGGGCCAATCATCAACATCTTTAGATTGTCATCCAGAAACTCCTTTAATGCTGCTAATTCTTGAGCAGACATGGGATATTATCATTGTGCCAAGATATAGGCTCATGGGAGCAAGTATATTCATCATCACAAGCTAGATGTGGGGCAGCTTTCTTTTGTCCAAAAATGTTGGCAAACTTTTCTGACAAGGAAAGAGGAGCAAGCAATAGTGATTGAAGAGGAGATGAAAAATAATCCAATGTCCGCAACTAGTAGGTTTGAAATTTTTGTCAGAGGATTTAAATAGTTTCTTGCTCCCATTAAACATCAAGATTATGTGTTTGTAGCCAGTATGTGACCAAGAAAACTGGGTGTGCATCTGTAATTGTTACAAAACATTTTTGTGGTCATTTATTCTTAGCTGCAGAGAAGTTTTTTGTTTTTGGATGAAACCTGATTTCATCAGTACTTCATTATTCATTCATACTGATCCACTTGCATCAGTATGCCAACAATTGTACATGCAGGCCCAATTGCTCTCCAATAGTCTGAGCTATGAAATTAGCTATCACCCCAGAATCCAACAGAATCAACAATTATCTGGAATAAAACAAAATTTAGCTTTTGGGTTGAGCTGGAACTTTAATCCACACTTATTTCATTCTAATCCATCCTTTCTGGGTAAAGCTCTGATGAGGACAACATGAGACATCTTAGAAAAAAAATCAAATCAGAGTGCTGAGTGCTTTTGCTTCCAGTTCCTAGTTTACCCATGGAAGGCATTCCTTTAGTCATCAAACAGTAAAAGTTCATTGGAGAGCCAGATATTTGATTATTATAAAAAGATATATAAACCTGACAACAGAGCAGCTGAAGATGGTATCAGTTCAAGTTGATAACTATAAATGTCAACCCTGAATGATTTTCTGTAGTTCCCAAGTTGGAATGAAAACTCTCCCTGCTCCCTAGTTACTACATTTAGAGCATGGCTTGATTGCAGCATTGTGATAATAGCAAAGGGTTTTGATCTTATTTTATTTCTAACTTAAAGGCTACAACATAACAGCCCTGGCTAAGAATGAGTTTCTTTGGGCCCACTAATCAGAGAAAGAAATAAAATAGAAAGAATAGAGCTTGTTTGAAACAGAAACGATCAAAATGGAAATAAACCCTTAGAAGCTGAAGGTGGCTGGAGGACAGTAGCTTTTATAGACAGCCATGAATTATTCAATTCCATCCCATACCTTTCATACAACTTTCATTATTTCCTTGTTTTTAGAATAATCTCTAAACAAATCATCTCAAAATGTCATCTTAGTAAATGCTGCTGTAGCCAAAAAGCCCCTATGTTGCTTGTCATTTCATTTCTTCTGGTTTCTGTTCCAAAATGCAACATCTGCCTGAAAGCAATACTTAAGAAAAAGATAAAAATCTTTAAAAATGAGTGAAACCATTTATTTATTTATTTATTTATTTATTTATTTATTTATTTATTTATTTATTTATTTATCAATAAGAATAAAATGCGGGTAGACTGATATATTGATTCAAAAAGAAAGCAAGTAGGTTAATATCCTGCCTTTCTTTCCAAATTAATGGGAGAGGAATAGTGTGTAGCTATTAACAGATTTACAATTCAAACAATGATTAAATTATAAGTTATATCACATGAAAGAACAATTGCATCCAAAAATGTTTAACGGTTTTAGCAATGTTGTAAGCAATCATTAAAAAAACAAATTTATTGTATCTTAATGATTAACATTTTTATTAAGGTGTAGCCCTTGCTGGCTCTTTCTTCAAATGCATGAATATCATTGGCAGACAGAAAGGGGGAAAAGCATAGAATAGAGAGGAATTATAAGCGGTATAAAAATTACAATGAAATACAAGAAGGAAGTTTAAGTCTGGAAGAATTTAAAGCAAACACAAATAATAATTGAGTGCCAATAGCTGTCACTAGCAAAATGGCAAAGAAAAGTACATGTGTTGTCCCAAAGCCAATTCATATATGTTAAAATAATATTTAAATTCTACTGTATATGATAGAAGCATAATTACTTACACTGCATAAGGGTTGGGGTTATTGACCCAAATGTTCCTTTCCAGTTCTAGGATTCTACAAAAGCTCTTTTTGCATCTCAAACTCTACTAGCCAATCGCCAGATATTTGAAATTATCAAAGCGTCATGATTTTTCAAAGATATTTCCATGTGAATTCCACCTTCCCAGGGAAAGTCCAAACTGGATTGGAAAAAACTGACACCCACAATTTCCCTCATTTTACTAAAGAAGATTTTCTGTTTTTAAGACCGGCAATGAAGCTAACAAAATGACCAACAACCCCTTCCCAACTGTCTTTAACAGGCCTTGGGGAAGGAAGCCCGATATGGCAGTGCGTGGCGACATACAGAAGAGTCTGTGAGCTAAAGGAAGATTTCATGTGGTAGCTGGATTGTTTATCTCCTGATCACTAGGATGTTGCAACCACCCCAGAACAATCAAATGTCTGCCCTTATTTATATTGCTTCCAGTCTCCTCCACTGGCTACTGATGAGCAATAGGTCAGCAGGTCAGTCCCTATATGTCTCCATCATTGGGATACATAGCTACCATCAAGCTTAAGAGCTAATTTCAGCAGTCTCAGCACTGATATTACACTTGCTGCTTCAAATTGCTTTAAGAGCTTTGAACACAGGAGGACCAAATGTAATTTATTTGCTGGCATAGCTATTGATGAGGGCACAGGAGCTGGGGATACAATAAGTAGAAAGAGCTGAGAATGCACGGATATAGAAGCAATGTACAAGTGAAAGTCATAAGGGATCAAGGATGGAGAGTCAGAGCCAGCTGGGGAGGAAATATAATAAATGCACCAACAATTTGCCATACAAGACAGCCTTATACTTTTAATTAAATAGTATGGCTGCATATTACAGGCTTAATATATTGATTCTTTAAAAGCTTAAGTTTAAATGTATGGTTATAAACTCCAAGACTGGTTAAGACAATTGATGGATAAGGATAAAACTTTTCTAATACAGATCCTCTGTTTCTGGTAAAATCCCCAATATTGAAACCTCCTAATTGATTGCTGAGTCTATTTATTCAGAACTGTTGGATATTCTGGGCTTTCCAAATAAAAAAAGGAGAATTGGGACAGCAATATAGATCTGTAATGGTATGTGGAAATGACCTTGGGATCTGTAATGGTATGGGAGGGAGAGAAGCAGACCAGTATGGAATAAAATATATTACTCCAAAGCAGGAAAGGAAATATTTCCAAAGGGACCCTTACTACTTTTCCAGAGAATAAAAGGAGGAATCAAGTCTTGCAAAATTCTGTTAACGTAACCTTATATTAAAGCTAGAGCTAGTAGTTCTTGTCTGAATTACTTCACAGGGCTAACAAAATCTCAGGGCATTGTGCTTTCAATTGAATAATTGATATACTATGATTAGGAGCTGAGGTGGCACAATGGTTAGAATGCAGTATTGCAGGCTAACTCTGCCGCCAGCTAGCAGTTTGATTTTCACCAATTCAGGGTTGACTCAGCCTTCCATCCTTCTGAGATCGGTAAAATGAGAACCCAGATTGTTGGGGACAATAATATGCTGACTCTATAATCACTTAAAGAAGTCTATAAAGCCCTCTGAAGCAGTATATAAGTCTAAGTGCTATTGCTATTGCTAAGTGCTATTAAATATTCAGTTTGGTTCAGAGGGCTGGTTTTGGAATCAAGATAACACTGAAGACATTTTCTTTGCCCCATTTAAATTAACTATTTATCAAGTAGATTATTTTGAACAATTTAACTTAATAAATTTAATCATTTTTTGTAACCTCAGCTTCAACATCAATCTATACAGGGAATCTGAATAGATCATAGTATAAATACACAAAAACATATAGTAGTGATCAATTCTGAAGATAACAAGAGATTATGATCTTAAAGGAACCATACCCCAATATATATTGCCTTTTATTATTATGACTACTGTTATGCAGGAGTTAATTGTTTTATAATAATGTTTCAGACAGAAAATTGTAGTTACGTTTATTTAATGTTACTATGATTCAAAAGAGCTCCTGATCCTGGGAGGATTGTAATGCCTTATAGCCTCTTTAATTTATTAGTGCTAAAATACCCAAATATCTGTAAACCCAACCAAGTATGGAAGATATTAATACTGGAAGTTGCATGTCCGTGTCTATCTATTGTAGATTTCTGCAACCTCAGCATGCAACCCCTAATAATGAGAAACTAAAAGGAAAGTAATACAAAACCTGGTGTGTCTTATTTGTTTTTACTCAGCAGCTTCTTTGCTTAATGACTAAGTCAGCCTTCACTCATCTGATACCCTTTCAGTGTGTTAGATGGCGATTTTCATTATCCCCAGTCAGCAATTGGGACTTAGTGCCTGATACTTCTGAAGGAAGCCAAGTGGGGGAAGCTGATAAAAATAGCCTCTTCTGTCCCATTTTGAGCTGCCACTTTACTGATTTTCTTTCAAATATTTGTATATCTTGATGTTATTCGCTGTATAAAAAAATATAAGCTCATTTAAGCAAGTAAGAAAACATATTTGTTATAAAGACCAATGACGAAAAGCTAGAAGCATGGAGATAATCTCTTTTTTAAAACATTAGCAAGTCTATAACTGCTTAATGTTATTTATTGACTTATCATTTGAGTTCTTGATAGGTTTTTAAAAACATTACAATATTTTACTTTTTGGAAGGTAGTTAGCGTGCATAAGGAGGAAGTGTAGATCTGTTCCATGTCATTTTTTTTTCCTTTCCTCTGCTTATGCAGACAGAAATCATTGGCAGTGAAGAGAATTTATCATGTCCACAAGGTTTGAAACCTAGGTTTTCCATGGTTCCAACCCTGCATCACTTTTTTTTAATAGAATGAGTATATTTAGCATACTTTTAGAATACATTAAGAATGACAACAACTATGTACATTTGCACTCAAAAGAGTGTTTTATCTGAGTTGCTCCAACTCCATTCCCAGTTGGGAATGTGCAGTATTAAAGAAAGCAAAACAAATCTGAAACATGGCAATAGGTACCGGCCTGACCTGGCCTTGGGGAGAGGATTAAAGTTCCTTTTCACCTCTCTTGCGTGAGGTCCAAAACTACAGCATATCTCATCTGTGGTAATTATCTCTGAAATCAAGGTAGCTGCTAGCTTTATACATGTTTATTTTTCCTCTAAGTATATATCAGAATAACTGATTGTGAGAATAAGTCCTCTATGTGAGTTTTAAGCCTGAATAGGCATCATGCTGCTCTATTTTAATTACATTCTACTAAGGAATAGTGCACATTTGGGAATATTACTCAAAATGAACAGTTCTTATAACAACAACAACCTACTACTTTCCTGATTACTAAATGAAGTCGTGGCTGACATATATGCTCTATGGACTGGTATGAGACTCAATATTTTCCTTTGGAAATATTATTTTTAGAATGAGTGCCAACTCATTCTATCTCAGTTTTATCAAAAGCATAAAACATTTAGTGCAACAAATGTGACAATAAACAACAACAAAAAAAGAATACAGTTTGATTCATAGGAATGACTGAACACTTATTTGGATAATGTGAAAAGAAAGTTTTTAAGGGGCCACCCAATTTGTTACCTGAGGTTGAAGGCTTGGCAAAGATTGAGGACACAACTCTTTCACACAAACTTATTTTAGTACAGATTGTAGAAAAATCATAATTAGAGCAAAACCCCAAAAACTGCAAACCATATCTGTCTCTCTTCATCCATCCATTAAAATTTCCTCCCCCCACCCCATACCTATGTGTCTTAATGGACTGAGAGCTGTGTGATGTACTTGTCAGATCATAGTTTTTTTATTTGTGATATGGCCAATTCTAACCTTCATGCCTGGAAGAAGTATTTGGGATGTAGGCTTTGGATGACATTTCCAAAGTAGTTCCCATGCCCTGGAACACAATTTTCTATACACTCAACATAGCAGTGTCTATGTTACTCAATCTTGGGATGTATTATATTGCAATAATTTATAGTTTCTTTATTTATTGCTTTGTGTTCATCCCTCAGACTATTAACTGGGCAAATGTTGTAAAGTCAATCAATAAATTAAAACACATTCTTAATACAACAAAACTAGGGTTAAAAATATAAACGAAAAAAACATATCCGTAGATTGGAATCAGGCATATCAATATTTCTATCCATTAAGTTGCCAGGTAACTTATACTGGCTGAATTTTACAGACTGCATGAAGTTGTAATATTTGTTTTGTTTTTGCTAGCATGATGTGTGAATGATTTGATTTGGTAAAACCTGATTTGTGGCTTAAGATCATTATGCCTTTTTTTTTCAAACCATGGTTCAAATAAAAGACTAGTTAGGATAATGTGTGTGTATGGTCCAGACATTATATCTTGACAGCCTCTATTCCAGTTGATTCATAGATGTTCTCTTGATAATGGTCAAAAATATCACCATGGACTACCAAGAAACAACTGCTCCATGGGCAGTGGAAGGACAGCGACAGATCTTTTTTGTTCCTCTAAGCAAGCAGATCATGGCAAGTTTCACATTTATTTCTGGTGTTCCATTTTTTACCCCATTCCCATTTATTGTTCTGGAATCCTTGGTGCTTTCTGAACTTGGTAGTTTACTTGCATACATTTAATTACCTGGCTAGGTAATATTATCGGTGTTATTATCAACATTTCTTGTTCTCTTTTATTGTGTTTGTCTTTCACAACATACAGATATGACACATTCATTTTTTTCCAAAATTAATTTTACTGCCAAATTGAAGTGTCATGATCCTGGATCTCAATGCAATTGAGAAGATTGTCTGCAAAATGCTTAACTTTGTTAATCAATTTAGAACTGCTCATTCAGGCAGGATAAAATATGCAAATGGTATAATCACTCTTGAATATAAACCATCCTCAACTTGGTGATGAAGTCCAGATGTGTGGGACTTTTTCCCTGATTATCTCAGTTAACCTAGCTAATAGAAGCCCAATGAAAAATTGATCCAAGCAACACAGCTATTTATATTTTAAATAGATTCAATGATGAATCCATTAGTCATATGTAATGCCAAAGATGTAGAATTTTATTTTGAATCTTTACATGAATGTGCTGAATCAGAACAGTTTTCTTTGCTGCAAGCAGTGAGGAATTGTTAATTTTTACAGCTATGAACAACTGATGTTGCACGCAAGCTTCATATAGGCTCAGATTAACTCAAATTCAAATGAAAGGAATATCCCACTTCTTTCATGTTTGCAGGAAAGCTGGTAGGCCAAGGAGGGAGAGAGGGGAGAGAGAGGTCAGAGAATTACAAGAGAGAGGAAGGGAGGAAGGAGGGAGAGGGAGAGGGAGGGAGGGAGAGAGTGAGAGAGCAAGAAAGAGAGAAAGCTATTTGCCCTGGAATGGTAGATATTAACTTTAACTGTGAGGGAGCTCATCCACCAATTAATTAATTAATTATGGAAAGAAGATTTACTTTACAAAAACTGACTAGCATGAAAGTAATATTGGCTCTTTAGATTTAATGATAACACTCTTAAAGGTTACAACATAGCGCTACTAAGACTTCAACAGCATAATATGAATCAGTTCATGCCCTTATTCTTGTCCTGGGCTATTTCCTCCTCTCCATAATGAAAGCAGGTAGAAAACTCTTCCTCCAATTTTTCAGGTGCAGTAGGCACATGAAAATAACTATTCATTGTTGCTAGCTTGGCTTGCATTTCTATATGAACAAAGGAAAAAAAAGTCATAGCTTAGCTCTGTACCTCTTTGATACTCACTTCTAATCATAACATAGGTGCAAAATAATAGGAATGCACAAAGGACCATTTGAAATTCAGCCATGCCCTCACAGAGCATATTTGCAACAACTGGCACAGAAAGATTATCATTGTACCTATTTGGTATACCCAGCTTGTTGCCCGGGCAGCATGCGCAAGACCTTCAAGTCCCCACACACTTGCCAACCATGATCTTCATATTTAAGTTTACGAAGAACCAATTCCAAGTTCTCGTAGGTTTCCTTCAAGTGTATGGGATGACCTACAGGTATGGAAGCGTAAAAACAGTTCTAGAGTAAAACTGCTTTGAGACTTCTTTTTGAAGAATCTATAAAAAGACACCATTGCTCTGAATCATATTGGGTTTTAAATTGACCCATCAGACCTTCGACATCGATGCAATAAACCAACTTGTCTTCCTGGGCGAAGTAAGGAACAAACTCCTTTTCATGATGTCTGAACCATGAAGATGACACTTCTGGCAACAATAAATTCCTGTTTTTCAGCTTTGATCCGAGTAACTCAGCGGCATCTTTGGGAAGATTCAAGTCTCTTACCAAATCATTCATCTCCTCCTGAGAAAACAATTTTGGTCTTGTATCATCTTCAAAGTCAGAACTTGATTCGTCATCTGGTTCAGGTATGACTTCACCTTCATCGGAGCTAGGTATCAGGGGGCTTGGGTACTGGTATATCTGTGCCATGGGGGATGGGACGAATTGCTGAGTGAAGATTGGAGCATGAAATGGAATGCTTCCATTTGGAATTAAACCCTTTCACATTGCATGAACAAAAGTAACAGTCATCACTATAGTTCTTTTGCTCTCGCCATACCATAATAATCTCCTAACGGAAAGATTTTTTCTTACCCTTGAACCAGTTTCAAAGGTCCTCAACACACCGTTTGCACACTTTATGAGGTGCCCAAACTTTATCTTGATCTCCAATTTTTAGTCCAAAGTATGCAAAATATTTTTTTTTCACAAAGTCTGTAATATTCTGCTGTTGCTTCAACACTGTATAGTCACCACAGATGAAACAGAAACTGTCTGGTGAATTAATACACTTTTGCAGAGCCATAACATAACGGTTGAAGAATGATGAGCTAACATGAATTGCAATGAAAAAGTGTGAACAGCCTAGAACCAAGAACCTGATGATGATTCGTGCACAAGTGTGGCATGCAGGAGATGGCAGCTCTGTGTCTATACACGAGACGTCACAGTGCTGGCCACACCCTCTGCACTGACCGGAGATGCTACTATCTGCCCTGTGTCTCCCTCCCACTGGATTCTTCAGGAAAGATTAACCCCTTCTACCATTAGAAGCACAGACTTAAAAGTTGCTTAGCTTATGTATATATTGCTGACCATCAGATTTACAGTGCTATATTTTTTTTTTACATAACTCAGACATACCCTTTAAGGTTTTTTTTGGCATTTTATATCTTATTTATTTATTTATTTATTTATTTATTTATTTATTTTATTTGTCTTGTATGCCACCCACTCCCGGAGGACTCCGGGCGGCTCACAACAGACAAGGGAAAGGGGATAAATAGACAAGACAACACTTTAAAAAAAAGGCGCAACATTCACAATTTCCGTGGGGCTGGGTGTTTCATAAGCCCCCCGGCCTGCTGGAGCAGCCAGGACTTGGTGGCTTTGCAGAAGGCCAGGAGGGTAGTAAGGGTCCGGATCTCCACAGGGAGGTCATTCCAGAGGGCTGGAGCTGCAACAGAGAAGGCTCTCCCCCGGGGAGTCGCCAGCCGACATTGGCTGGCAGATGGAATCCGGAGGAGACCTAACCTGTGAGATCTTATCGGTCTGAGGGAGGTAATCGGCAGGAGGCGGTCTCTCAGGTACCCAGGTCCGATGCCATGTAGGGCTTTATAGGTAGCGACCAGCACCTTGAAGCGGATTCAGAGACTAATGGGTAGCCAGTGCAGGTCGCAGAGGATAGATGTGACGTGGGTGTACCTAGGTGCACCCACAATCGCTCGCGCGGCTGCATTCTGGACTAACTGAAGTCTTTGAACACTCTTCAAGGGCAGCCCCATGTAGAGCGCATTACAATATTCCAGTCTTGAGGTCAAGTGCATCTTAAATGCACTTACGTGAATTAATTAATAGTATTTGGACTTTAAATTTGGTTAAAAATCCATAATATAAAAAAATACCAAAAATTTTAAAAATGATAAATGTGAAGACAATTTTGCATGTTGTGGCAAATCATGACGTCTAGGAATTTTTTCCCCAATATTTTATATGTTTTCAGCAGACCAAAATACATGGAAATTAGATGAAAATAATCAAACAGCTTTTTAGTCACAGATCTGTGTTATGACAGTTTTTGCCATAGGCAATCTTTCAGGGCTCAGGTTGGAAAAGCAATGTGGGATTTCACACATCGATCTAGTTGTGGTACCATTCTTTGGAAAAGGTTTGCATGATAGCAAAATAGCCAGTTTGGTTTAATGGTTAAGGCATCTAGCTAGAAACTGGGAGAACATGACTTTTAATCCCATCTTCAATGGGAAATTCAGTTGGGTGACCTTTGGCCAATCACTCTATTTCTGCCCAGCCTTGCATGTTTGTTATGGGAAAAATAGGAGGAAGGAGGAGTGTAAGGTATGTTCACAGTCATGAGTTGTTTACAAAAATAATAAAAGCAGGATATAAATAAAATAATAAAAAATACCCACAGGTATAAAGAAAGAAAATGAATGTGCGATGGTTGAAGGAACTTGATGTAGCTGGCCTATGATGGAGAAGACTGAGAAGAAAGATGATTATACTCTTGTATAAAACCTGAAAGATTCCAACCTTAGAAAAAGGAAAAAAAACTTGTTTGGTGTTAGATTTAATAAACTTAAATTAGAGGAAAATAGTTTTCAGCTGAACATTAAGAGAAAGAATCGCAACATAAGTTAACAATGGAATTAATTATCTAAAGACATGATGGGATTTCATTGGAGACCTTTAGACATAGGCTGCACATTATCACTTGGAAATGTTCAATTTTTTAAATGGAATAGATAGGTGGATAACATAGCCTATTGAAACCTGTCTACTTGAGAAATATTTACTAAGTCAATAAATTGGGGTGGGGGGAAGCCCGTTAATTATTTAGCACAATGTGAAAAGTCAGTGTATGAGCTGTGTAAGGTCTTGGTATGTGTTAGGTCTATGGAGGAATATAATCATTTATAGTATGCATAATTTGATACATATGAACACACAGATATTTCTTTTATTTCTCAAATCTATCTATCATCTATCTATCTATCTATCTATCTGTCTGTCTGTCTGTCTGTCTGTCTGTCTGTCTGTCTACCTACCTACCTACCTACCTACCTACCTCTATCTATCTATCTATCTATCTATCTATCTATCTATCTATCTATCTATCTATCTATCTGTTCATCCATCCATCAAATTTAGAGATCTCCCATCTCACTCATAGACCTAATTATTTATTTTCAATTACTATGAAAATAAAACTGCCACCAAGTTCCTGCATGCTGATGTATTTTTTATTATTGGGGATAATTTAATATTGTGATACAATTTATTTTCTCTGTATATTAGGAGTAGGCACTTGATACTTTAGGTGAGAACTTTAACAAACCATGATCAATTAGTGAGGCTAATAATGGAATATGGGAATTATAATCCAAAGTATAAGGCATAAGGCAATATAATTATGATGCCATTGTAAACTGAAAACATTTTAAGTCCTATCTCAGTGTAACTGCAATTTCCTCTCTTTCTCATACTGAAGGAAGTTGTTGGCTCTATAGTACAATAATCCTCAATTTATAACAGTTCATTTAGTAACTCTTCAAAGTTGCAACAGCACTACAAAACAGAATTTTGATCTCATGGTCATGTGATCAAAATTCAGATGCTTGGCAATTGGCTCATATTTATGGTGCTTGCTGTATCCCAATGTCACGTGATCTTCTTTTGCGATCTTATGGCAAGCAAAGTCCACGGGGAAACCAGAATCAATTAACAACTGTATTGCTAATTTAACAACTGCAGTGATTCACTTAACAACAGTGTCAAGAAAGGTCATAAAATGAGGCAAAACTCCTTAATGAATGTCTCACCTAGCAACAGAACTTTTGGGCTCAATTGTGATGATAAATTAAGGACTATCTGTAGTCTTTAGTGCAAGATTGACGAAATAGTCAGTTTAATCTGGATCCCTTTGTTTCAAGATAAAAGTCTCACTTCTCTTCAGAAATGAAGAAAACAAACAATACTTAATGTTAGAAATAAACCACTGAAGTAAACCATGGAAACCAAGACAATTTCCTGTTTTTTCTTCCACTTTAACCACTGATCATTTACTGGTTTTGCAGTTTAATACAGTATAATCCCAAAATTTAATCCCAAACTTTCAGAAATCCATGCAAATCTGAATGTAGATCCTCTAGAAACTGGTATAGTTACAGTTACACCTCATGAGAATAAATCATCACAGAATATTACAGGTATTATTATGCTTAAGACATGACTTTTGGGACATTTCAGGAAATCAATTAATTACAGCAGGTTAGCTGTATTACAAGACAGTAAACTTCTGTGTATTCTCAATAGTATAAACTAACATCTTTTTTTACAAGTAATGCATTTCTATAAATTGAATCCTTAAGCTATACATTTGGAGATAATAGACATACCTTGCAGTTAAGTTATTGATCAGTAATGAATTAATGTGGAAACATCACAAATTATAAAAATTACACAATATTTTTAACTTTACATAATTTAACTTTAACTTTACACAATTATATATTAATTGTATATGATATGCAAAAACCTAAATGATTATATTACCACTTGAAAAAGACACTTGTTTGAATGCTAATTATCTGATTATTCCATGTGCTGGTACCATGTGAATTCTTTGGATTTCAGTATAAGGAGAGCGTGGAATGATAGAACTATGCAAAGCATCTGTTGGAAGTTTAGAATTGGAGGCAATTCACTTCATTGATTTATGTAGCCCATTTTTGGCCTGGTTGGCCTGCTGCAGCATACTGCTGGCCAAAGTGGGGTGTGGGGCCCTCTGCACCCCATTTTGGCTGGCAAGGTGCTGCAGCAGGCTGTCCAGGCCAGAAATGTCCAGGCTAAAAACATCCAGGCTAAAAATGTCCAGGCTGAAAAAGTACAGGCTGAAAATGGTCCTCCCTTACCCTGTTTTGGGTGGCAGGGTGCTACAGGAGGTCTCCCATCCTGTCTGCCTCTCCCCCTGGCCAGCCAGTGGAGAACTACAGTGCTGATCCGGCCCGCAAAGAAATCCAGTTTGACACCCCTGATGCATGGGCAGAAGCTCCTTATCTCAAAGCAAAGCAGTTGTTCAAGAAGCTTGACCCTATCCTGATGCTTTATGAGATGCTTTATGAGATGTTATTTGCCACATCCAGTGGTTGCTGTGAGGATCAAAGCAGATGGCATTCAACCTAAGAGCTGAGATAGACTGTGCCTGTTTGGCCCAAACAATCTAGGTGAGCAGGCAATATACAAATATGTCAAACTTTTAAAGTTCACTGTCTTTCTAGGTGCCAGTTTCTCAAGCATAATAAGAAAGCCTTCCAGCTTAAAATGGCAGCTTTTCACCATGCAGAGCTTGGTTTCCCTTAAGGAAGAAAAAAAAAACACGCCCCTCATTCCTTTCAAGCTATGAAATGTTAACTCTAATATCTTCACCCTCTGTCCTGGTTTCCATGGAGATATAGCAAAAGTATATGATCTACCTGGCATTCAGAAAGGGGGCAGTGAAAGAAGAAGGGTATATTTATAGAAATGACACTGACTTGGTCAGCCAGCATGATGTTTGGCTTAGTTCGTCCTCAGGAAGGTCATGTTTTTATTCTCATTCCGTTTATCCTCACTTATTTTTCATATTAGATCTTCTGGTGATTGCTGACTATTACAGCTTTGACTGAGCACAGAAAGTAAGGCCCCATACTGATTTGAAATCCAGTAGCAAGGCAATAATAGCTTATATATGACTGTCATTCCATCAGCCTATTTTGCATCCTGCTGAGAAGCATGGGTATAGGTGGAAGTAGGCCATTTAATGAATATTTAAATTAACTTTTAAGAATGGACTGTCCCCTGGAGGCCTAATTGAGTCTCTAAGCATTAAAATGTACATAGTATCATATCCTGAGATTATGGAGAGGAACAAAGAATTATGGCTGACTGAAGTGAATAAGGGAGTCTATCAAAGGAAGATATAGTGCTTAATTTTCTTCAGCAAATATGTGGCTGAACTTTTAAGGGAGTGAAATCTCATTAGCTGTCTGAGGATATACAGCCTGCATTGTTGCACCATACTTCTGTCATGGGGCATGAGTAGAATAGAGTCCATTGCTCATCCAACCTTTGGCAACACAAAGTTGGCTAAATAACTTGAAAAGGAATCATAATGTTAACTCAAAGAGAAATTCTTTCCTTTACTTCACTCTTCCAAAGACTATTTGAATTGGAGCCCCAGGGAAGATGTGAGAATTGAAAATCAGCCCAGTTTGGGGATTCTGCTTTGAGTTAAATAATAAATAAAGTCACTTCCAGTAGAAAGAATACTGTGTGGTTCCTATCATTATGGAGCAGCAATGCTACATCCCACTGAAAGCAAGGCAAAACCTCTAACTCTTGTGTTACCAATAAATGGAGACTGAATAGCTGCTGTTCTCTATATAGATCATACTTTTTAAGTTACCTACTAGTTGTCTAAGAATTATAGCATTATTCAAATTGAGATCTTATTATGTAGAAATTAATGAATGCAATGAAAAGGGTCAATTAAAGCAGGGCAGAGCATCTAACTTCAGCAGGAACATCCATTTAATTATAAAGGACCATAGTCTCTATATATGTTGAATTTCAGGATGATTTTCCTTTAAAAATGAGATGGCTACAGATTCTTGGTTTATTTACAAGCAGACTCCTGATAACTGCTGATTAGGATGTCAATTGGCAGTTCATCATTACTTTTTAGTCTGGGGACCATAATATGCAGAGGTGGTATTTAGCCGGTTTGGATTGGTTTGGGTGAACTGGTAGCAGAAATCATGGCGCTGGTGCTATACCGTCCTATTTAGCCATGTTTTTGAGGCCGGGCACAGGTGCGGAAAGCGCACGTGTGAGCAAAGGGCATGCACAGAAGGCCGGGCACATGTGTGAAGGTGTGTGCCCACATGAAGCGAGCAGGCGGGCTGCGGGCACAGCCAACTGGTGGTAAAAATAAGTGAAAACCCACCACTGACAATATGTTACAATATATAATAATTTCTGGGGTACATGATAACATTTAGTAAGCTCCAACGCTGGAGCTTACCTAATGACTGAAGGCTAGCCTTGCAATTATAAGCTGAGCACGGCAAAGTTGTTGGAACAACTCTGGACCTCCATTATTCTCTGTTTGTCTAGCTAAGTAAAATTATTTGCTTTAGCCAAATCTAACCCTTCCTGTTTTATTTGACAATTTCTCCTAGTGTGTTTGTTTAGTGCATGCAGAATTTCCAATTATAAGTTTAGTGTGATATACTTGCAATGACAATAACCTAGATAAGCTAGATACCACTGTCAGTTGTTGCACCAGTAACCTTACAGCCTGTAGTGACCCTTTCCTGGAACCCTTTAATCTTCAATCTTTGAGTCATAAAGAAGCAAACACACAATTGTCTGTGATCTCATCACTATTATCATGCAGCTGACTTGTTCAGCAAAATAGACCCCAGAATCAGATTGATTATGGTGAATCACAGTGGCGCAGTGGTTAGAGTGGAGTCCTACCATTCTGCTGCCTGCTGGCTGCCTGCAATTTGCCAGAATCTCACCAGGCTCAAGATTGACTTAGCCTTCCATCCTTCTAAGGTAGGTAAAATGAGGACCCAGATTTGGGGCAATATGCCTGTAAACTACTTAGAGAGGGTTGTAAAGCACTGTAAAGTGGTATATACGTCTAAGTGCTATTCCCATTGCTATTAGATTGTGACCAGACCTGGAAAAGTTGAGAAAACCAGTTCAAATGAAGATGGTGATAGGTTTCTCCCATATCTTGTCTGAATGTCATGCTGTCTCAGTATAAATAAAATAAATGTTAGGAAGTGGAAAGATCTTGAATTTGAAGCACATGTGGTTGAAGGTTTTGGTTCATGGTGCTCTGTTTATAACTATTGTCTTTTTGCTTAAATTATTGGGTTTCTGTCTGCACAATGAAGAAAATGATTCTTCCTTAACTGTCACAGTACATGTAAGGGTTGATTAGTTAATGTCTGTAAGCTATCTGCAAGATGAAAAGTGTTTATTCTTAACATTAAACATAGCAGTAGCTCTGCTTTATTTCAAAGCCTCCAGCTCCCCATCCCTCACATCAAATAAGGCATTTTTGTGAATTTAAAATAAATCTCCTGCTGACTGAAGATAAACTTTCTGTCTTTCAGATGTGCACTTTGAAAATGGGTGTATGTATATTCAATTTAATGTTGCAATTTTTATAGCCAGTTGTGTTTAGAAGAAGAATGATCACAGGACAGAATTTCAGTAACTTTGGAATATTTGAAAATAAGGGTAGTGAGGGTGATGATCAGGTCTGCAAGTGGCAGCTACAATTCATCTCAGCAAGGCAATTTGCACCACAGATATGTCTCTATTTATATTCTTGAAGTTATTTCATAACTGTCTCATAGCCTGCTCCAACCTTTCTACTAGAGGCTTCTGTGCAAATATTGCACAGATGCAAAGTATAAATGCATCATTATACTTCTCCTTCCCTTAATAAAGTAGCATGAAAGCACTTGTGATATGCATTACTAGATAGCTCTCAGGGAAAATAAATTGTTTCATATATCACTAGGTATTTTGGCAGGGATGAAGTTGTGGTTTAAACAGGCCCCATATTTTTGGAAAATAAACTATAATGTGGTCAAAAGCCGTCCCCTGCATTCCCACTTTAGGTTATCGATATCTGGAAATAAGTTATTTCTATGCCTTTCATGTTGGAACAGACATCAAAAGAAAGTATATCATTGTTTCTTGCCATGTTGTACAAGATGCTGTGCACAGGTTAATGGAGAAATGCATGAATTTGGAGAGAGATATAAAGGTCCCTTGGGTATTGAGTCATAAATCCTTATTGCTGGGAAGGCACAGCAGACTCAAATAGGCACAGCAGCTGCTTTACATACAAATGAGCACTTCCCTTTTATTTAGTTGACAATATTATTATTTTGGACCCAAGAAGAATCTTAAGTAACTTCTGTTATGCTGTTCTCTATTATAGCCAATTCTTAATTTATCAGATATGGTACTACTGGAGGCATATGCTGGGTGTAAATAATTTTTAAAATGATGCATGCATGTGTTACGATGCTGCTAAAGATAGTAGTGCACTGTAGTTTGAACATGCTCATAATATATAAGGAAGTCATAGACTTTGGTTAAATAGAAAAAAAACAATAATTCATTACGTCAGGAATATTCCCAATAGGTATCCTCTGCTATGGCTTTCCTTAACTGTGTTTGGGTAGCTTTAAATCATGATGCTGAGCAACAATTCATTTATGCAATAAGAACTCCACTGACCAAGGAGAGATTCAACCTTGAAATAAGGAGGAACTTTCTGACAGTGAGAACAATCAACCAATGGAACAGCTTGCCTTCGGAAGTTGTGGGAGCTTCATCACTTGAGATATTCAAGAAGAGATTGGACTGCCATTTGTCAATAACGGTGTGGGGAGGGTCTCCTGCTTGAGTGGGGGTTGGACTAGATGACCTATAAGGTACCTTCCAACTCTATTAGTCTGTTAATCAGTTAACTGCTCTTATTATCACTGGGTAGACTGAACTCTGAGTTCATAAATGTTTCTGTTCACTTCTTTTTTTTGTTTTTGTTTTATACTGGTATGGTTGCAGGTGTCTTTTTTGCCATCTACATCTCCTCAGTAAGCCAATGACTTTTCTAGGATTTCTGAGGAAAATGAGGTTACTTAGAATTGTTGTGCTGCCATTCCTATATTCTGGACATCAGAACTACTGGTCAGGGCTTTGAAAAAATTCTCATGTGATGCTTGGAAACCATTTTTTTTTACTGGACAGTTGTATTTAGAAGAAAAATGATCATAGGATAAAATTTTACTAACTTTGGACTATTTGATGATAAGGGTAGTAATGATGATGATCAGGCCTATTATTACATAACTGGATGCATGAAAAAAAATGAGTCACCTCCTATCTGCATAGAAGTCTTGAATGACTACCTAGAAAGCAGAGAGCAATCTGTCCATAATAAGGGATTGATGGAAATGTCCATTATCTGCAACTGGTCCAAGAGAAGAACCAAATCTAATGCGAGGCCTCAGATGGCTCTATAAGGATCATTAACTGGACTGCCTTATATTCCTTCTAGGCAGAAAAACAGATTATAAATTGAAAGTGTCATCTCCATAGAATAGCTACAAAATTTCAAATAATAATAAGAGCGATCAGCATCAGAAAATCATGAAGAATTCAGATTCCCAGCAGAAAACAATAATGTACTTCTGCAACTCTCTTCAAAGAATATATACTGGAAAAAACATTCCAAGAAAAAAACAAACATGCTGAGTGCTAGTAGGAAACAATTTTAGAAAGGAAGTGACTTCACACGAATCCAGCAGAATCTGCATACAAACAAGAGACTAAATAACATAGTTGCAGATGTGCTCCAGGTATTAATTAGTTTGGCAGTAAATTGCTTTTCAGTTCCATTGAAATCAGTAAGAGTTAAATCTGCCTCATATTGGCTGGACTTTGCATCATATTTATTTTTGAATATTTAGAGCCCCATGTTTAATGAACACCATTGTTATTGAAATTTACTTCCCAAAGAACAGCGTAATCATGAAATTGGTTGAAAAATGTAATTAGTTACTGCCTTTTTATTCTAAAGTAGTACATATGGACATTTTTTTCCTAAAGGGAAGTTTGAGATCACATTGTATGATCTTTTATCCATTCTTGTGTACAATATTACAGAATGTATTTATCCATAGAAATGTCTACCCACTCATCACTGTCACTCTCCTATTCAGAGAGCAGCTGAGACAAGATGACATAGTGAAGTATTGAGCTTTTAGTGATTAGCTGAGATGCTCTTGAACACAAGGCAGCTGTACTTACAAAGCAATTAATATGGTGTTCATATCTAGTGGTTGTCATTCACTTTCCAGTAGCTTTTTTAAAATTTAAAAACAGTAACAAAGTTTTGCAGTTTAAAGACAAGAAACAAAGTAAAATAAATACTATTTCTTCAATGTTGACGGAAGCCATAACCATCTTTTGAACTTTGAAAGAATGTTAGATGGAGCTGCCACACAACATCAAACTCAATCGCAAAAAAATGTACATGATTCACAATAGGTTATTCATAATTACAGGCTGTAATAGTTTATTTACTTTTGACTTGATATGTTAATGTACTTTGTACACAAATCATGGTTTGTGACTTGGTGAACTAGATGGCTGTGGCTTGCTCAACAGAGCATGATTAAAATAAATTATGCTTTAATGTGAAGTTTGAACTTTGTCACAAAATCTTTCAACTGGTTTCATGTTTGAAAAGGTTAGCCCAGAGAAAGACATTAGTTAAACATAAATGCAAATCTATAAAGGAAACTAAAATTTTATGAAAACATTGCAGCATTCTGAGTTTAAAAGAAAAAAAAATCAATTGACTGCAGATGGTTTTTGAATAGAATAGAATAGAGTAACAGAGTTGGAAAGAAATTGTTTCTAACTGTCAGGAAATTTCTCCTTAGTTCTAATTTGCTTCTCTCCTTGATTAGTTTTCACCCATTGCTTCTTGTAGATTTGTAGATTTGTAGATTTTATTAACATTTGTAGGCCGCCCTTTTCCCTGAGGGGACTCAGGGCGGCTCACATAAAATCAGGGAGGGGGAACACAAACAATGACATAGACACATATAATAAAAGTAATAAGCAACATACATTCATCATTCGGGAGGGGCGGCTATCCTTATCCCCAGGCCTGACGGGCTAGCCAGTTCTTAAGGGCTGTGCGGAAGGCCTGGACGGTGGAGAGGGTACGAATCTCCACGGGGAGCTCGTTCCAAAGGGTCGGGGCTACTACTGAGAAGGCCCTCCTCCTTGTAGTTGCCAGCCGGCACTGGCTGGCCGATGGAATACGGAGGAGGCCCAATCTATGAGATCGAATTGGTCGCAGGGAGGTAATTGGCAGAAGGCGGTCTCTCAAGTACCCAGATCCACTACCATGCAGGGCTTTATGGGTGACTAATAGCACCTTGAAGCGCATCCGGAGATCGACAGGTAGCCAGCGCAGCTCGCGGAGGATAGGTGTTATGTGGGTGAACCGAGGTGCACCCACAATCGCTCGCGCGGCCGCGTTCTGTACTAGCTGAAGTCGCCGGATGCTCTTCAAGGGCAGCCCCCTCTTGTTCTCCCTTCAGGTGCTTTGGAGAATAGCTTGACTCCCTCTTCTTTATGGCAGCCCCTGAAATATTGGAACACTGATAATATGTCACCCCTAGTCCTTCTTTTCATTAGAAAAGCACTAGATATACTCAGTTCCTGCAACCAATCTTCACATGTTTTAGTCTCCAGTCCCCTAATCATCTTGGTTGCTCTTCTCTGCACTGTTTCTAGAGTCTCAACATCTTTTTTACATCGTGGCGACCAAAACAGAATGCAGTATTCCAAGTGTGGCCTTACCAAGGCATTATAAAGTGGTTTTAACAAAGAAAGGCAAACTGATTACAAAAAAGAAGAGAGGAAAATGGGTTAAGCAACTTTGTTATATCTTACAGCAATACAGAGTACAGTGGTGCTGGGATAAATAAAAATGATTTAAGTCTTGTTTAATGATTGGTGTCTTCTTTAATACCAAGATAGCATCTAATGCCTGCATTTTACCCACCATCATAATGCCTCAGCTCATTTTTCAGCTTCAGGAGCTTTCAGATTCCACATTCCAGGAAGAAAGCTTTTATTTTAAACTTGCAACAAAGAATTGCAAATTTCTGCTATAGGCAATAGGGAAGAAAACTAATCACATCAACTATATAAATCTTTCACCTTTGATAAAGTGGGTAATGAACTACTGGATAAATGTAGTGTCCATTTATCCATAAAAGGAATATACTGTATCATTGGGCATGTTTATATCAAAGGCTACAGAAGCCAAAAGAAAGAGAAAAGTCATTTATTAGAGGTATGCATGAACTAGCAAAATACTATGAATTTTCTGAAAAGAAAAGAGACTGGCTTCCATTTGGGATTTCAGATGAGGGATTAGCCCAGCGAATGCAGTTAATAGATGCCTTAGTACCCCACAACAATAGCAAGATGACAAAGCAGTCAGAACTCATATAAACACAAAATAAAGAAGCAGATGGAAGAAATGTGGAAAAAAGAATCTGTATGGGATTAGAAGGAACAGGAACCAGCCATTTTGAAAAGTGGAAAACAAAACAGGACATGATCAAATATAGATTTGTGTTTATATGAAAAATGCTAAACTTATTTATATATTTGGGTAATTGCTACTCCAGTTGCAACTGCCTCTGAGCTGCAGTTTGAAAGCCACATTCCTTCCTAACATTGTATGGTCTTATTTCCAAAGTTATTGGAGCAGAGGGGTTTTCTGAATTGGATGACTCAAATGGCTTTTGTCAGATACCTTTAACAGATCAGAATGACAAACTGGCACACCCCATGGGAGATTCTGTTTTCAGCTGTTGCCTTTTGCTGTAACTGATGCTTCCAAGATTTTCCAGTAGGTGACACAGCTTCTCAGTAATTGTTTTCTTGGATGATGCATTCATACATAAAATATTAATGGAAAATATGACAAAATAGTTACAATCATTTTAAATCTACTCCATGGATTAGGTCTCAGATTGAATAATGACATTCTGAAATAGATTTCTTTGAGCAACAAATTAAACCAGGTTCTGAAAAAAATACAACCACCCTCAACAAATGTAACAGAGATGAGATATTTCCTAGGAATGATAAATTATCTCAGCTGACAGACATTTCAACACATGCACCTCCACTGAACTTGCTGAACATCCTGGGATGGAGGGCAGACTTAAGAAGCAGCTTTGTGGGCAATAGTACACATAACCTCCAACATATCACCAGTGCAAATATATGGCTCCCAACACGCCAATTATAGTGAGTACTAAAGCAAGTATCTAAAGGGTTGAAAGGGTACTATTGCAATGTAATAGGTCTACATCAGTTGTGGTTCCTACTGGTTCAGCCAAACCGATAGTGATTTGGCAGCCTGGGTCACTGGAACTGGCAGCCACCCAGGCCCGCCACGCCCCCGAACCGGTTCCATATTGCTGCCATATTGTTTTTCAGTTCTACACATGCATAGAACAATAATTGCACTGTGCATGTGCGTGCAGCATGCATCAAGCATGCGCATGCACAAAGCATGCACACAAGTGAACTGGCAGCAGTGTCAAGTTTGAACATCCCTGGGTTTTTTTCTGAAGGGTTAGGGGTGCAAGGGTCTTGTAACTTGACAGCTTTAAGACTTGCGTGCTTCAAATGCCAGAGTTTCTGAGCCAACGTTTTGGTTGCTAAGCAAAAGCGTTGTTAAGTGAGTTTCACCACATTTTACAAGTTGGCCATGCCCATCCAGTCACATGGCTGGCAAGCCACTCCCACCCGGTCACATGGTTGGCAAGCCACTCCCACAAAGCAGGCCACATCTACAGAAGAGTTTCTAAATTTTTTTGAAACCCACCACTGTCATAGACTATAAACTTTTGGTGAGCATGATTAGAGGCAAGGAGTTAGACTGAACAATACTTAAGTTGTCATCATATCCTATTCTGTATCATAAGATTTAATCCAACATAGTCCAGGGAAAGACTTAGACATTGTGGATACTTAATCAAGGATCCCCAGAAGCAGTTGTGTCCCTGCAAGGGAGATTAAGGTATATTTTGCTGATTTTCGAGAATTTTAATTCACTGTCAGAGTCACAGTTGAAAGCTAGATGGCCACATAAAGAGCAAGGTTCTGTTCCATCCCTTTTGCAATAGATGTAGATTAGAGGTGGTATTCAGCAGGTTCTAACCAGTTCTGGAGAACTGGTAGTGGAAATTTTGAGTAGTTTAGAGAACTAATAAATACCACCTCTGACTGTCTCTGCCCCCTTCTATTCTCTGCCTCCCGAGTCCCAGCTGATTAGGAGGGAATGGAGATTTTACAGTATCCTTCCACTGCCACGCCCACCAAGCCACACCCACAGAACTGGTAATAATTTTTTTGAATCACACCTCTGATGTAGGTGTACACAGTATAGCAAAGTATTAATTCGTATCATATCCTAACTGTATAGACCTTGGAAGAGGCTAGCTACTGATCAGCTTGGATTTAAAAGCTGTCACAGTTTGGTTATTGTTGTCTATTTTTCTAGATTCGTACTAATATTCTACATGCCCAATTTCACTTGCCACAGCATAGATGTACAAGTAAAGAGCACATTTTTCATACTTCTGAAGAAGCAAGGGCTGAGGTGGAAAAAGGAGCCAGTGAATGGTTTGGCTCCTTAGAATTCCTGCCGGGAGCAAGATGGGAGCCAGGATACCCCACAAGTGCTTTATACAGAGGCACCCCAAAACAAAACTGTAAAACAGGAGTGTCAAATTTGCAGATGTGTCATGCACTGGCCATGCCCACGCCCGGTTTAACAAAGGGAGGGAAAGTCATGATATGTCACGTGATGACACCGTGAGTTTGACACCCCTGCTATAATAAAATGGTTTCTGGTGAGTTTTAATGCTCCAAGAGCTAGGAGAATGTAATCTAGCCTAAGCTGTCTTTTAGTGCCTTCAGATGAATACTCGATTCACATACTTTTCTTAACCAACCACCTTAGGAAATTGCTTGTTAATAGTTTTCTCGATGTTAAGAACTTTCAGAATGGCAAGTTTCATTACACTGGGTGAGTTTCCTTATATCCTTGATGAATGGGTAGCCTCAATGCATTTCCAGCAGTTGCATTTTGAACCTCTCTGTCACTTTGGCATAATTTCAGTCTCTGGCATTAAAACACATAGTTCTTTTTTCCAGCTAATCCCTTGCATATAAATTACACTACTAAATATTTTGAAGCTACATACAATATATATCCAGAGACAGTTCATTCAAATTTGGAAGGATAAAAATGATTATATGGAAACAGTAATGACAACTGTAGTTGTGCCTTTCAAATGGTCTGTTGGATTTATTCTTTTTTTTTTGAATACCTTATTTTTAATGCACATACCATCCCATTAACTTTATTGCATAAATTGTATGTCTGATTCAGTCATTTAATGTAAGACAGCAAATGTACAGACATGGAATTGATTGTAACCATTCACCTTGTTTGCTGAATAGACACTATTTCTGTCTCTTCCTCCTCCTCCTTGATATCCTTTTGATTAGGAGTGCTGTCTTTACCAATAAAGGTGACACATTTCTACTTTTTTTATTTTAGCTGCTGACTGACTAAATAACTTCTGGCAGGTTCCCCTTGAGCCTGGCAACCCTGAAACAGAATGACACCATTTTGACATAATTGCTCTCTGCAGTCTCCCCCAGGACAGATAATCACAGCATAAACATTCACAAGGATTTTGCTACCTTTTTCTCTCCAGGGTTCTCAATAAATCCTGGAATCATTTTTTTAGAGAGACAGAATGGGAGCCGATTCTATTTTCTGAAAATCTGCTAAAACTGAAGCTCCCTTACAAAAATTCCATTCCTAATAAGATACTGATTGGGTTGAAAAGACCCTCACCTCATGTAAGGTACTGACACACCTGTGTTGTGAATGTCTTTGCATGTATATCAGACCTGGCCATTTTACCACCCCTGGCCACATTTGATCTTTTGGCTGTCTCTGTCCGTCCCGCTGAGGTAAATCAGAAATTAGAAATAAAATGTAAATAAGTGTACACCATGAACAAAATACAAGTACATTGGTTTTATTTTGAAGGTAACTACTATTTGTTTTTTAATGCATGTGTATGTGTGTGTATGTGTATGCTTACACACCTTTTGATTCAACCCTCCACAAGAGCCCCAGGATCTCATGTGATGCCTTGGAATAATTAATTGTCCAGCTCTAATGAATATAGAACTACTTTTTCACAGCTAATACACACATTATCATATAATTAATAATTTTCACCCAGAGTGCTTCAGAAATAGCAGAGATAGAGTGAAATCTAAAGGGGAATGAATAGGTTTTTTTAAAAAATAGAACTGTATAATGTTGTAACCTTCAATTCTTTGTAGATGGAATTTTTAAATATTTCGTTATATTCATGACCCTGACCAAACAATATGAAGATTGGCACTTGAATAAGCAGGAAGCCTATTGAGAAAAAGACCATACTTACATAGAACAACAATTCCCCTTCTCCTTGACCCTTGACCTTTTCTGTTTCAATGCCAAATACAGTCATACCTAAATTTTGAGAGATGGGATGTCCATTACTTCAAAAACTGTGTTGAACATGAAAGTATGCCATAATGGCAATTTATCATTTGCATAAAAGTACAATGACATAAATTGTCCACATGCCAAATTAAGATTAAAAAGTAACTGCCTCATCTGGAGTGTTTCAGGTGTCACAGGTTTGCCCATTATTGGGGGTGGGTTGTTAACACTTAGATGGAAATATGATCAGTGGCACCTGAAATCTGCTAAATGGGAATCCATTAAATTGCAGTTTCACTTTATGAAAGACTTAACTGAGCTTTCTGTTATATATTGGTTGGCCCCCTCATTCATCATTGATCATCAATATTAATAATGAATGAGCGATATCTTATTTATCAAAATAGATATAGAAAGCCTGGAGGTAGTGCAGCATGGTTACCAATATTTATCTGGATGAACAAATAATCCAACAGATGACAGACCCAAAATATTCTTTTTGTGACCTAAGTCGTTACTCTTCCAATATCATACTTTGAAGCAGAATTACTGTAATTGTAACCTTCAGACATACAAAAGAAAACAGTATCAAAATAAAATCTTGCCCTTGTTCAACTCCCAAAATGTCTCCCCCCACAAAAAAGGGTGACCCTCTTTGGCATTGACCCATGGCCAACAGCCTAGTATCACTTACCCATTAATCACTTACCCCCATTCAAAAGACTCTAGGAATGGAATGGCTATGCAGGGATGGGTCAGCTGCTTAGCTCTAGAGCTGCTATCATTTTTTATTGGATATAAATTCATCACTGATACAATTATTGATTGAGCCATCAATTTAAGAAAGGTAAAGTTAGTAAGGTAAAGATAAAATAAGTGTTCAAAGCCTAAACATCTGGAAAATCTAATTTATCTTTTCCAACAAATATATACAACAGTTATATATTAAAGAAAGGAAATCTAGCTGTAGTCAGAATAGGCCAGAACCCCAGAAAATTAAATTCATGTAGATTTGCAAAATTTCACAAGAATATAATGTAGGTAATGGAGTTTTGTGATTTATTTCTTATTATATAAATAAATTCTAACACAGCTTTTGTTGGGTCACTGTTGATATACTGGACCAAACCAAAACAGAAATGCTAGGGAATTCTTGGAAGCATTTAGATCAATCACTCACATTAAGATAAACCCCATCCAAAAGAGATGCAAACAAAACTCAAGAAAGAAAACAAACAGCCCAGAGTGCATCCTCTTAGCAGCCAATAGCCAGATTGCCAGGTGATGGCTCTGGATAAACAGCCAAGGAAGAGACAATAGCTTAATTAAGGAACCATCTAGGAAGAAATTGCACCCCAACCAAGATTGCTTGGGCAAATACTGTATATATGCAAACAGGAACTCCATTCCCTTATGAACTGATGGTGGTGCCTACCCATGTAATGAAGCATCTGTAAGCAAACAACCAAGCTCAGTTAACCCCAAGAACTCAACAATCTAAAAACAGATGTAAAGATTGAGTCAAATTGCATTTGCCTATTACATGGTTCACTAACTTAGCATGTAAATGTTAAAAGACTGCAGTAGAGAATTTATAATTAATAGAAAATATTTGTAGCTCAGGTTTTAGATTCTGGCAGTGGTTTGCTCTCCAAGCTTTAGTTTCTGAACATATTAGTTAGAAACATTTTGTTTTCATTTGAATGACCAATCAACAAGAGAACCAATTTAATTATAATTAAATTATAACTCCAAATGAACAACTAATCATACAGCCAACTGACCACACGAACACCCAAGACATTTAGAAGCTAAGGAGAATAGGAGAAGAAAATCCTGCTGCTGATGTTATCTAGTCTTGTAATGAAACATTCAAAAACTAAATTGAAACAATGTAGCTTGGAGAGCAAACCACTATCAAAATTGATGGCTAACCTTTTTTCTCCTCGTGTGCTGAAATTGCGTGCATGTGCACGTAGCAGTGTGTGCGTGAGTGCCCACACCCATAATGCAATGCCCCCTGTCCCCTGCATATGCATGCATGACCCCTCCGTGTGCTCCATTTTGGCCTAGCAGGCTTCCATGAGGCCTCCTGGGTCCAGAAACGGGTTGCAGGAGGTGACACCACACCCCCAGCCCCGTACTCCCACACCCTGGAAATGTGCACGTGACCCCCCCCATCTCCCGCATGCACAGCAGAGACCTGAAAATCAGCTGGCTGGCAGAAGGCATGCATGCATGGGTTGTGGAGCTGAGCTGGATGACAGCTCGCGTGGCCACAGAGAGGGCTCGGGATGTCACCTGTGGCATGCATGCCATAGGTTTGCCACTATGATGCTACACTCTGTTCACCCACCTGACAATAAACATTATGAGCCTTCTCCATAATGAAATAGTAATCAACTTGGAAAATCTTCTAATCAAAATTGCAGCATCTTTTGTCAGTTTACAATTGCTCTTCATGAATAGAATAGAATACAATAAAACTTTATTGTCATTTTAAGTATACGCTAATCAGCATACATTAAAATAAAAATTTATTGAATTCAGTTCTCAAAGGATAACCATTATACCCATGCATATACCCACATACACACACATATATGACATATCATAGTCTAGTTCAAATGTATACATGGTGAAAAAGAAGAATCCTGCAAATTTACAAGATGGATGGCTTAAGGAACAAAGCTGTAGTTTTTCATGTAGTTGTCTCCCACACAAATTTTATGTGAAAGCTTAGCTTTGTTTTGTAGAAAAAATAAATTTCATTTCTATTTTTAACTAATAGTTCTCTGGGTTCAGCTGCAAAGAATGAGAAGTAAAACAATTAAAAATTAAATAAAATTAGCAACAAAATCTATATTCCATCATGGTTAGCAATCATAAATTCTGCAAATATCTTTAATATTTACATACAGAATAATACACTAATCATAATTAAGATTATTAATATTACATGAACTGATGAGGTGGTGTGGGTAGATTAATTTCCTAAAACATATAGTTCTTACACAAAGGCATTTTTTTAAAAAAAGCAAACTTTAAATATCTATGAAAAAAAAGGCAATTTGTGATCTTTTCCTGTAGCCAAGGTCAAGCCAAGCCTTGAGAAAAGAACAAAAACAGAGCACTGAAATGTTTTTAATGTTTCTCCAAAGGAACTTGAACATGAACTTAATGTGACAGGGCATTTTTTTCTTTCCAAATGATTATGATGCGATATCTGAGTGCCATTTGATAATTTCAAAAGAAAGACAGCTGGAGATCTGATGAAATGATGATATTTCTTCTCTCAGGCAACATTTCTTGTTATTTTCAACTTTGTTCTAAAGTATTGAACTAATTTGGTGTAATCTGAGAAAACTATGCAAGGTTTGTGGTCTACTAATTTATTCATTTGAATGGATTATGCCTTCAGGAAAAATGGTGTTCCTTATGGCAAATATGTGGAACCTCCCAATACATGATCAAGATTCAAGATGGAAAAGGAGAAACTGGAATGTGGAAATGTGAATGACAAAATTAAAATATTTTTTAATTTATTTTAAATAATTAAATTGAATTGTTAAATTGTCCCACGGTGAGTTGTCCTGCAGTGAGTTGGCCATGGTGAGTTGTCCTACAGGGAGTTGGTTGTAATGTTCCATAAACATATAGTTAGTTGTTTTCCGTCAAAGCCCACACTTAATGTATTGGAGCTTTCACAAAGAGGACAATAATCTCTTTTCTGTTTCTTCTGGAATTCTAATCACATGTAAACTGACCTGGCAAGAATTACATTCTATAGGAAATATTTTATCCAGAAGATTGTATCAATTTTCTGTAAACAAATTAATGATAAATCCATAATCTAAAATATTATGTTCTTAATGCTTACAGTATGACTAGCATAGTGAATAATTTTATTATCCTCCTGCATCTCCAAATGTATAGACACTTTTCTCAGTAGCTCTTGAGCATTTTTTCTCAGAATGGAGGAATGATGGTAGAAGTATTTTGAGTGTCATCTAGAAAAACAAACAGATCCTAAGAAGGAATCAAAGCAGAAAATAACCATCTGTTTCTGGTTCCAGCTAAAGTGAAAGCAGCTATAGTGACAATTCCATGGTTATTAGAATCTGAGTATTGTAGAGGATGCCAAAGAATGATGAGGAACATTTGACATCTTGACCAGAAGTGTAAAAAACATATCTTCTGAGGAGTTCTCTTGGTAGTGCTGTAAGGAAAATGTGCTGAAAGATTACGTTATGTTGTTTCCCTATTAAATGATTGTGGATTAAAAAATGCCATGAATGTCCACCAAATTGTTCCTTTCATGGTGCAGAATGCAAGAGATTCAGTTTCAATCTGGGAGAAAGATGCTGAAGTAAAATAAAGCAGGTTGCAGGAAAGATTTCTGTTTATTTGGAAGCCAGAAAGTTCAGTGAAAGCAGAATGTTCCTGGGGTGACTGAAAAAATGGGGTTGAGAGTAGGTGGGCTTTTATACATTCTTTGGGGCTTTGTGATTGAGATGCTTGTTCCTGTGCAAGAATATGTCCTTTAATATTTTGATGGCTGTTTCCAGATTCCTATGGGATCATGTAGGGGTCATGGCTGGCTCTACAGGCAAAAAGGAAAATACTTTCTGCCTTTAAGAAATTGTCTCTCCTCTTCTCCTTCAGGGGAAATATTCTATTCTGCCTCTTTTTAATATTAAGAATAAAGAATATTTTATTCTGGGGAGAGGGGCTTCCTACAATTGAGTTTCATGAGAACGTGATGGGGGTTCCATGAAACAAAATAATTCACTCAAACACAGACAATTCTCCATCACTAGAACTTTGCCTATTGATTGGAGATTCTGAAAGTTGTTATTTTTCAAAAACTAACAGGTTCCACAGCCTTAAAACATTTGAAATGTCCTGATATAAATAATATAGATTGTTAACTTTAAGCTCTGTGTCATTTTATCTTTTCTTTGTTGTTCAAGACTTTATCTTTTACTCTTTCCCTGCTTTTGCCTGCCTTTCCCCCATTTTTGTTAGTTTGCTGCTGCTAAGTAAGTAAACAAACAAATAAATATTGAACAATATGTTTTTCTAACTGAACTGAATAGTGTGTTTTCTGGCCCTGATCTGAGAAGTGGGATTGGCTGAGAATATTCTGAGTGTGAATTAAACTGGAAACTGCTCATAGTAATTTTCCAGCCAAAAGGTTCCAGAGCTCCAATTTACCCAGTTTGGAGAAGGGGAGTTTTTTCTTCAGCTCCATTAAAGACAGGGCATAAGAAAGAGAATTTAATCAAAGAAACTATGATGGATCACTACTAAAGAAATAAGAAAAGCTTCTTGCACTGATAACAAACATTGCAATTCCTGCTGTAATGATTTTCTGGGGTAGCTTATTCGAAATGTAGGCATGAAAGAAAAGTAATTACAGCTAAGAAAGATGAAATGCAGGACATTCAAACACGTTCCTTGCCCACCTTATAATAAGTGCAAGAACTCTCCATTCTATCCCTGAGAATTTCTACCAAGTTCTCGTCTCCCTTGAAATAATGTTTTATTTCATTTAAATTCATTTTATCATATTGTATTACAATGGGTAGAAAGACAGTTTCCCTCTCTCAGCTGACATTCAATTTTATCAGTCTAAAACATTAAGCATTTAAACATTTTAATGATATAACCCTACATTGTAGAGCAAATTCTACAATGTATTCTTACCTCCATTAGAAGAACTGATATTTTTATTAATAAACAAGGACTGTAGATACAGACAGGGCAGGATTTGCCCTCATTATTGATTTCCAGTATCTGTTGCAGTTTTTGGCTTAGGATCAGAGTGCATTGAACTGCAAAATTTAGTGGATGATGTTGACATAGTCACTGCATCTTCTAACCTATTTTACAAGATTGCTAGGAAGACAAGATGTACATTAAAAGTATTTATTAGTTACCTGTATTTCTAGCTTCTCTGTAATAAAGATCCCAAGAGGTTTATAATAAAAACAAACAAAATTGAAAAATGAACTGAACCTTACTCCCCAAAGCTATACGATAACTTGGAACTATTTTTATTTAAATCAAACATTTCCTGATAATAATTTTCTTTCTCCCTTTACACTACTTTCATCTTACCTCCAGCCGATGTGTGAAACATCTTTTAAAACTGTGTTAAAATTTTTTGTATTGCAGGAATCAAAACTGGATGCAGTATTCCGAGTGTGGTCTTACCAAAGCAGTAAGTAGTACTAACACTTCACATGAGCTTGATACTATCTCTGATACTATTGATACAGCCAAGGACAGCATTGGCTTATTTTGGCAGCTGTAGCACACAGCTGGCTCATATTTAAATAGCTGTCCATTAGGACTCTAGATCCCTCTCACTGTTACTGCTGCTGAGTTAGGTTTGATTAGGTTTGGTTTTTCTTGTAAGTAAAACGTTACTTTTCTTACTATTTATTCTTTGCATTTACTTTTTGGCCTAGCATTCAAGTCTATCAAAATCTTTCTAGATAACCATATCTTCTAAATTTAATTGACTGTATCTTTTAAATTTAATACATATGGAGGGGAAATGTAATGAAGGTACAAAAGTTAAAAGGAGAAAAAAAAAATACAAGGCTGTACCTTCCTAATAGCAGCAACATAAAGAGATACTGGTTATGTAAGGCCAGCTTGGGAGAGTCTATGATTCTGAAGGATGCTAAGATCTTAGTGCTTTTCTGCCATGTATCCAATCCACAGAGAAATTTAGACTAGTAATTGGGCTAGTGTCAATTAATTTTCTCCTATTACTTAAAGATTTGCAGAGTACAGCATGTACTAATGTGTTTTGAGACTGGAACATTTGGTTTAGTAATAGGACTGCTAAACCCAAAGGAAATGAATGACACTAGAATGACAAAATATCAAAACTCTCTCTCAAGCACCTATTTATCTTTCAGCTATGCCAGAGGCAAAGTGTTTTTTCTTTGTGACTTGAACAACAATGGAACTTATGTATTTCAGCTGCTAACCAAGTTAATGCAAATAACAGTGAATATGGAACAGCATATTTGCAGAAACTAAGAATTTTTCAGATTTCTCTGTTCCTTAATTTTCACACTATGAATGAGCGTTAAAAAGGATTTTTCTTGTGTTAGTTTGGAAACAAATACTGTAAGACAGCAGTTAAACCAATACTATTGGCTTCCCTTATTTCTTTTTCAAAATATAGTTTAATTAAAATACAGTTGCCAGCCAAAAACATTGAAGAAAATACAAAACTTGCTAATTTGTTTTCAGAAGTGAATAATTGCAAATGTCCTATTCTTGGCAAAGAATGAAACCCAATAATAACTCAGTGTGGATGCAAACAAAATGTGCATCAGATCAAGGAAACAGCTGAAAGCCACACATAAATCTTTTCACTTTGCCTGTGCAAAGTCTCAGAGGAGTGTTTTGCTTCCATCAAGTCTTGACAAAATGACTCCTTGGTATAAGTTCCATTAAGTGAAAAACAGTGGCCCACCTCTTAGTGCCTTATCAGAACTGCCACACCTCATTGAATCAACCACTTTGCTGGACGTTGATGATGTGTGCAGAAAGCATTTCCACTGAACAAAAGGCAGGGAAAGTGTAAAGGCTTACCTTGATGCTTTTGATTGGAGAGGCTGAAGCAGGGTGCTTAACCTTTTTGTATCAAACCCAAACTTGAAGTGCATTTGTTCAGTAATCAAAAATCTGTTAACTGCTAGGGGTATGATATTATAGTAAATGGAGAGATGTAGAAAACTACAGTACCTCTAAATTGCCATCTAGTGGTTGTTCTGGAATTTTTCAGGCTGGATTCATTTATTCATTTTTTGTCTTTGTTTGTTTGTTTGTTTGATTGATTGATTTTTGTTTGTTTGTCAAACATGTACAAGATAACAGGTATAAATATGAACATGGACATGAACAAAGGAAATGAGTACAAACAGATGGGGACAGTAGGTCAGGGACAGTAGCCACGCTGGTGTGCTTATTCACGCCCCCTCTTAGGAATGGGGTGAGGTCCATGGTATGCAGTTTAAGGTTGAAGCAGTGGGGGTTTGAGGATGTAACAACAAAGTTGGGTAGAGCATTCCAGGCGTTGACCACTCTGTTGCTGAAGTCGTATTTTCTGCAATCGAGTTTGGAGCGGTTTACCTTGAGTTTGTATCGATTGTTTGCCCGGGTATTATTGAGGTTGAAGCTGAAGTAGTCATTGACAGGTAAGTTGTAGCAGACAATTTTGTGTACTATGCTTAGATCAGACTGCAGATTAAAAAAAAAGTCCAGGAGGTGAAAATTCTTTCCTTTCTTCCAATTGATTTATTATTCTTTCTGTTGGGAGATTTGTGTCCATATATTCCTCTGCACTGAAAAGGAATTACCTGACTTCAGTCCAAACTCAACCTTGTTCCCCAAAACTGCTAGTATTCATAGTAAGGAAAATTTATGAGAGCATGTAAAAGTCTTATGTTCACCAATAAATCACATAGTTTTCACAAAGAAGATTTTATGGCCAGTCCCAAGCATCTCTAAGCAGAACTGGGAAAGATACCCACCTAAAAGTTGGGAAGAAATGCTGAAATGTATCATCGCAATGGTCAGATTAGGCATAAGGCATTAAAAAACATTCTAAGAGTTAGATATATATCTAAATGTACCATATGTATATAATAATTGCATATAATTGCATCATTAATATAGTATGTGCAATAATATATGTCATTAAAATTATTCATAATCTATATTTGTAAACCATTCATTAAATTATAAGTGACATCAAATCTTCAGTCTATTAAGTATTTGCATCAACAATTTTATTTTTCCAATGTCAAGACTTGGTAATAAGAAAGGTGTTGGGAATCAATTTTTGTAAATTTCCGTATTAGTACATATGCAGTTGAAAAGCATATGTATATCTGAAAATACTAAACGTGTACCAAAGTTATATTATCAGCATCCAAAGAAACCTTTTTATATAATTTATTCCACATTTAATATCATATAGATTAAGAATAAATAAATTATATGTTCAGTATATTCTGTCTGTCTGTCCGTCCATCTCTATCCATCCACCAAAACTTTTCTCTTTCCAGCATTAAAGATCTTTGTAAAATGTTTATATAGCACTCGGATGTCCTGATCCAGTATGTCCAATTTTCATAATTACTTCGCTAAACTTTATAAAATATGAACATTGCAGATTAAATAAGACAGATATCAGAAACTTGTTTATGAAAATACAGCTGTGTTAAAAATAGTAAACTAAAATAAATAAATATATTTCCTGCAAAATATACTATTTTGTGGAAATAAAGGCAAAGCAGAATAAAGTTTGAGTCTAAATCAGTAAATTGCAGATTGGACTTGCATTTATAAACCAGATCTGAATTCACTTACTGCTTCAAAAGCCTAGGAAGAAGCTTCAGTTTTTCCCATATGTCTCTCTAATGACAGATAATCCCTGTGAACTCTCCTCTTGCTGCAGTATAACATTATCTCCTTATTTGGAGTAATCCTTGCAAGGCTTCATTTGTGAAATGCTATGTTTAAAAAATAGTGCATGGCGGTAATTTAACTACTTTGACAGTATATAAAACCAGCTTAAGAATAATAGCAATTTACCCAATATTGGTGATAATTAAAAATGGATGTTATGACAAAGTACAGCAATCATTAAATATATATAAGATTTTGAATGTATTTAAAACATTGCTATGCCATCAATTCTGAAGCCGCATAAAAATGTGGTAAGTTTGCACTATTTTAAGTATATCTGATATATTATCCTATATATTTGAATTATTAATGTGCAATACAGCCAACAGAATAGTAAATTTATCCCCGTGGCAGCTCAAGGCAATTATTGCAAAAGAAACTGTGTGGCTGCATGTGATGTGGATTAGTAAAACAAGCAGTTCAGGAGCTGTTGTGTCAGAGTAAGAAACAGAGAAAACCTAAATCCCAAGTCACACTAAAAGTATAGAATTGAACTAAGAATTTGCTAAATACAACACACCTAGTTTAAGGCTACAGTTTCTACAACATTCAAATGATAAGCATCTGAATTAACCAGTCTTCCCAATTCTGAGTGCCTCATAGGTGTAATAAACCAAACCCTTATACCCTTTTCAGATCTTTATAATGACTGCATAGATTTAAAAAGCACACAAGTATTGGGATATGTTTGCCCATCTGTTCCAAGGTGCTGTATCTATTTGTAACCTTGTGCAAATATCAGGATAGGAACTAGGCCTAGGTACAAAGACTTTGAGTTGTCTTTTTACAAACTAAAAGCAAGCGTAGTTGTATCAGCCTTGAAGAAGTATTATTCTGCCACTCTTAACTACATTTTCTGAGAAATTTTAAAGGGAGTTTTGTGAAAATTACAGTACAATTGGCTAGAAATAAAAGAGGATGAATGTGACTAGGCTTAAGGTAAAAGTAAAGGTTTCCTTGCACATACCGTAAGTGATAGATGTTCCTGACTCTAGGGCCGGTGCTCATCTCCGTTTAAAAGCCGAAGAGCCAGCGGTGTCCAAAGACGTCTCCATGGTCATGTGGCCAGCATAACCAAATGCCAAAGGCACACGGAACACTGTTACCTTCCCACCAAAGTAGTCCCTATTTTTCTACTTGCATTTTTACATGCTTTCAAACTGCTGGGTTGGCAGAAGCTGGGACAAGTAATTGGAGCTCACTCCATTATGCGGCGCTAGGGATTCGAACCACTGCTGACCTTTCTGATCGACAAGCTCAGCGTCTTAGCCACTGAGCCACCACATTCCATTGTGACTAGGCTTAATTACAATATTAATGGATGCATCATTGGTAGATCTGAAAAACCAGGTTGGAGGAAAATCTGAATTATCATACTGAAGCAAACTTGATCAATGTGGTCACTAAGAATCAACAATAATTCAATGGCACCATCAACAATAGTCAGGCCTAACCATTCTCCTTTTCTGATTATTATCTGGTGTTATAAGTTCATCAAAATTGTGGAGCCATAATTTCTGACCCTCATTTTTTGCCGAGAGGTTAAGAGTCTTACAATGGGAGAGGCAATAATTTCACTCATTAACAGAAATCTTTCCACCAATCTGAAAAAAAGGGATAAACAAATTTAGGCTCATCCGTTCCAATAATTGATCATGAGTGAAATTTGCAATAATAGTAATAGAATTGGTAGTTGGTCAGAACTAGCTTACTAACTTCAGCTGTTGAAAGCCATCCATAGATGTTGTAATATATTTTACTCCAAAACTCTTATATATAATAGCAAGTCATAAGAGCATTCACAACTATGATTTCATAAGGGACGGGTTTTCTTTTTCTGCATAAATATTACCTTGCATGGCAGGTAGTATGTTGAGGATCACATTGCATTTATGTCTGTGCATTAATTATTTCTGCTCATTCATACACACATGTGTAGATGAATGAAGATATGCACACTATATGAAGGTATATATAGCTCTTATGTATATATCTTCTGAATTTATGCTCAGTTCCTCACATATCCAATTGCAGTATCTGGGAAGAGGGAAATTTAAAGTTAATTAAAAATGGACCTTTTTATTTTTCAGTTATGCTCTTTAGATGCAGCTGCATCCCACAGTTTGGCTTCACTATACTTCTAGGTCAGATTTAGTCTCCGTTTGGATATTAGCCTGAATATCAATCTAATTTTAATCTTGTATGATGTTTAAATTTTTCTCCAGATGCTCATCTCTGACTATCTATGCAGGTCCTTGCAGTCTACTTGGTTTCTAATTTGGCTGCATTCCTCTCTCTTTACTCATTCCAATTCCTACTGGGCAGTAGATTAATCTCTCTGAAAATCTATTCAATATTCTATTCATCTTTGATTCCAATTTTGTAGATTAGTATATAATATTTCAGGGTGTTACATTTCTGGACTTGGATAGTCTTAATTTCCTAGCCTTACAGGGCCTTGAAAGCCATGTCCTAGCCTAAGGTTGGACACTGGGGAAGAAAAGATGGTTAAAGAACAAAATTGGGTTTTTTGTTTTTTTTAAAAAGACATTTGGATTGGTAACCACAAAGCTGAACTAAGACTGTCACCTATCCTGTCTCCATTCAGTCTTTCTGAAGAGCCAGGCATGGAGCAATGGAGCAATCTATGTTCCACTTTTTAAAAATGTTCATTGCATTTGTGATGTACACATGCACACCCAGACACATAGGCAGAATTTTGGTCATATTCTCGCAACAGCCATCTTGTCATTTGTGACCACACATTGTGAACAACCCTGACACCTGCGGTAAAGAATTGCTGCTTCTGTTGTCTGTGCACTTCTATTTAGTTGAGCCATTGTTACTGATGTTTTGAAGTAAAGCATACTGAATATATATTGAACTGCAGTACATTGTATACATGAATATCTGTGTGAACTGTATTTATTTTTAAAACTGAGGCAAAAAAGCCTTCTCTTTACTAAGACACAATTCTATTATAGGTCAAAAATGTATCAGAAGTGTATAAAGTCAGTACAACATTCACACAGTCAAACATCTTACAGATTTCTTTATTAGGATTTATGAAGTTTTTGCTTAAGAGTTCTATCATAGAACCATATGCAAATAAGAAGCATCTGATTGAACTACCTCTCTTTGATAGTTCCAAGAGATTTCAGCACTATATTCTTTCTGATGTATTTGTTGATATTACATGGCTGGGATATATTTATAAACAGATAACTTCAGATAGGCTATCTTCTCTTCCAAATAGCAAAATATATTTCTGTGAAACATTTTGATCAACGTATATTTCCCCATAATAGATTTCCATAAATAAAACTTTATCTCCAATATCTGGAATGTCTGTTCATCTTTTCTGTCATTTTGCAGACATTTTGTAAGAGTCAAAAAAATAATAGAAACTTTTACAGTCCTTATTTATTGTCATTTCTACGTCTTGAGTTCCACAGATGATAATTCAGAGTCTATTTTTCCATTTTTTTAAAAAAAGCATCTTTGTTTTAGATGTTTGTGTTGTTTTGTATTGCTTTGGCATTGTTGGTTTTATTGTGGTTTATTTAAGGCTGCTTTTTTATTCTCTATAACCTGCTCAGGGTTCCTCTGGGAAGAATAGAAAAATTAAAAGTAACATGTCTGCTATTTTCTGTAATGGGAAAGCAGAAGATGGTAGGCTCTCACATGAAGTTGTAAAAAATCTATATTAATTAGAAGACCTCAGACAGTTGCTTTCATAGTGTTTAGATAAATAAATGCCTCAAATCTGTCGCATTTATTATAATGGATATAAGAGAGAGTTGTGTGCTTTGAAAGCTGAAATTCTCACAGTTTGGAATTTCTTATATCAGTTGATTTCCACTGAGGTTAGGAATCCTTAGCTCCACATCAGAGCAAGCTGCATGGTTCAAGAGGAAGAATGTTTTGAAGACATGCAATAAAATAACAATATGCACTTGTAAATTAATTCCGTTTCAGTAGTTCAGTAGTTCAGTTCAGCAGTTCGATTCTCACCTGCTCAAGGTTGACTCAGCCTTCCATCCTTCCAAGGTTGGTAAAATGAGGACCCAGATTGTTGTGGAAAATATGCTGACTCTTTTAAATCATTTAGAGAGGGCTGTAAAGCACTGTGAAGTGGCATATAAGTCTATGTGCTATTGCTATCTATGCTTAAATATATAGATGAATGACAATAATGGTTAACAGGAAAGACAATAGTAATAAAAAAGACGAGGTTAAAAATTCAACACCTCTGTTGGCTAACTGTTATTGTAATCAACTTGTAGAAATTTGCCACAGTATTGTATTTATCCCAAATCACCCCAAAAGTTAAGAGTAATGTTAAAATGTTTTGCATTTATGTCTGAAGAAATATTATTTTATGCAGCTCCCCAATCTAATTTCAGATTCCAAAATATTCAGTCTTGTGGTGGCTGAGTCCACTTAAAACTCATTTCCTGACATGGAACTATAGCCACTAGAAAGCCTCTTGGTTTGTCTTGTTCCAACTAAAAGAACTAATAGAAAACTAGAACAAAATATAGACAATTTAAAACAAAGGTTTTTTTTTCCGACTGGACACTTTCTCTGCTCTGACGACCATCTTGAGGTAATTTAAACTCTGAGGCAATATGCCGAAGGTTAATTTGGCTCCAGTATTTATGCTAAGCAGGATCATTTTCTGAACCTTACCCATTTCATTTTTAAATATCTAACTTCAAATAGATTTCCCATTTTTATGATCTTAATTAGCCTGCTCTAGATAATGTTGTGAGGTGTATCTGCATATGTTACAAGTGATTTTTTTTTTAAAAAAAAACAAAACCTCCAACCTCCTTGAGGGACACTGGTGATTAGTCTCTTGCAAATACTGACTTGGGGACATCTGTGCAAATTTAAACAGGATCAAAAAAACAAATCTAAGCATAGGAGTGCCTAGCAAAAACAGAAATAAATGTACCTGAGATGCTAAATCTCCTAAACTACCAAAATGCCCATTATATTTTATCTTTTTCCATAAGAAACTCATTACAAACAGAGCATTAGTCTCTCTTCCACTTTTCCATGAGCCGGGGGGCTCTGGCTGATGGTGGCAGATGGGGATTCATAGCATAGCAGTAAACAGGATGAATGTCATTGGCCAGCATGGGAATTGCAAAGTAGTGCTGTTTGTTGTAGCAACTTTCTTTTTCTTTCCTTTAAGAAACCTCTTTGTTAAATGTAAAACTAGAATATATTGCTCAGTGAAATTCAAGCCATGTTTTTATGAATATAGAGCAGGCCCAAAAATAGCGAATGTAGCTGAAGTTTCATTGTTCAGGGCACCTGCCCCCTGTGAATTGTTCCTGTATTTTTTTTCAAGTAAAGCTATCTTTTTTTAAAAAACAAAAACAAAACTTTATTGCAGAGGTAGGACACGGTGTTCCTAAGCTTCAGTTTGTGCCTTGCTTCTATAAATATAAAAACCAAAGACAGAGGAAGGGGAAAGATAAGAAGGGATTGCATAGAAACAGCAGAAGAATTGCTCTAGTAGGACGTTTTACTTTCTCTCCATGCCTGTCTCGGCAAGAAGAAACTCGGTCAAGCATTTCTGACGTTCCTTCCAGGATATGCAATGCAATATGTACCTTGCATTTTCAAGGAAAGCTGTAATTATAGCTGATAGCATTTTCCTCAATTGTAACTTTTTCTATAGTCATGAATTAAAGGGAAGTCTGGCAGTGAGTGGAAGAAGTCATGACCGCATGATTAAATGTCTGATCTTTTGTATATGCATCAATATGTATGCACAAAGGGCTGAGACTTCAATTATGAGGTCATATGTCTCTCCTGACCACCCATTTGGAACCATTCTAGACAGCTTTTGGTAGTTCTGAAATAATTTATATCTTGCCACTTTATGTGGGTTAAAAGATTCCTGGTTAGAATAGAGATCCCTCCAAAACAACAGTGACAGATTATTATATAAACGTGAAGAAAACCAAATTCACAAAATAAAAAAAAGAAAAGATTGTAGAATACTACCCCCAAAAGTTCTTGTCATTCATAACCTGTCAATTTTACCTAGGAAAAACAATTTCAGATTACTGACAGGGCAAAAAGTAGATTTGGCAGCTTTTCCTTTTATTTCCCTTTAGCACTTCCCTTGCTTAAATTCATTTCCCCAATTACTTTTCTAGACACAATCTTATGTCTTTCTTGAAGGACAAAAATTCTTTCTCTGTTGGATTCCATTTCTCTCCTGGAGGTGATCAAAACAGTTCTCAAACTATTTTCTGTTCTGAAAATATGCAGGTTTGTTATGAAAAAAGAGGAAGGCTGAAGTACAGCTTTCTTCAGGCATTGAACTGAGTGAGTAGGTAGAGAGGAGATATATATGCTATCCTGTCTTTCTCCACCTGGCATGCAGGTGTCCTGCAGAAGAAAAGGTAGGCTCAGTTGGATTGAACATGACAATAGCTCTCCATATCGGCCCAAACCCTCTTCTATTAGGCTCCTGGGTTATGCCAAAATCTGTATATTTGAGTTCAAACCAATATTAATACACTTCTCCTAGAGACCTCCCAGATGAACATGTGAAAATTAAGAAATTTAAGGGAAACAGCTATGTCAACAGCCTCTTGTTTTATTAAAAAAATCTAACCAGATTCATGGTGTGTGTGTGTGTGTGTGTGTGTGTGTGAGAGAGAGAGAGAGAGAGAGAGAGAGACAGAGAGAGAGAGAGAGAGAGAGACAGAGAGAGACAGAGAGAGAGACAGAGAGAGACAGAGAGAGACAGACAGACAGAGTTAGCTAGCTAGCTCTTGCTAGGATGGGGATTGCAGGTAAGAATATGGAGGATCAAAGTTTACCAGTTTCCCCAAGGAATGTGAAAACCTTTTTGGAAATGGATTTAATGTATCTGAAGGGACTGAAATAAATTGCAGTGAAATTCTTTTTGGTTCTAATTTAAACCCTCCATATAAAACCTATATAGGAATTGAGCAACATGTCAGACCAGTATGACTTAAAGATAGTTTGTAAAAAAGTGTTCCTCGCTGTGAAAAAGCCAGACTTTTGTTTTAAGTTCACAGCATGAAAAAAGGGAACCTGTAGGAAAGATCCACAAATAAATTCTTGTAATGGGGAATTTGATTTCTATAAACTTACTGCATCAGATAGGGCTTAAATACACAATACATGGAGGTCCAAGATGCTAGCAAGGAACAATGATATTACCAGCAGGCACCAGGGTCCAATGGCAAATATGCAGGTTATGGATACAATCTCTTCATTTTTTTTTGCAGTACTAGAAACAGTGGGTCATAACTCAGATAAATTCTCTTTAAAGCAATGTTTCTCATATTTGGCAACTTTAAGATTTGCTGGGAACTGGGGAAACACTACCTCAGAGCAAGAATCACTCATTTAATTTCACACACAATATTCACAAGGTTTGTTTGATCCTAGAATCAAATGTAATGTTTTCTTTGAGGATTTGATTTCAGACCTCATTTTTTTTTGCATGGTCTTCATGAACTGTAAACTGTAAAGAGCCGAGGTGGTGCAGTGGTTAAATGCAGCACTGCAGGCTACTTCAGCTGACTGCAGTTCAGCAGGTTGGCTGTTCAAATCTCACCGGCTCAGGGTTGACTCAGCCTTCCATCCTTTCGAGGTGGGTAAAATGAGGACCTGGATTGTTGGGGGCAATAGGCTGACTCTGTAAACCGCTTAGAGAGGGCTGAAAGCCCTATGAAGCGGTATATAAGTCTAACTGCTATAAGTCTAACTGCTATGAACTGTAAACTGGAACCAAATAACGGATAGTAGATTTGTTAAAATACCTTGTACAAACTCAAACATGTTTATAGCTGTAAAATTGTAAGCCAGAATGTGAAATCATGCTTAGAGCCTATGGATATATTTCCTCCTTTCTTCCTTAAACAAAGAAATGATCTAAAATCTGCAGAAAATTTTAAATTACAGTGAATATATCAGAATGAGACCTGTCTTTAAAGAGATGACTTATAACTTGGTGTCAGTTAAATGGCACTGAAATAAGCTCTACTCTTGGTAACTATATGGACAAATGCTTACATTTTCACAGGCCTTAAGTAATAACTCAAAGGGATGTGATGGCTCAGTGGCTTGATGATTAGAAAGGTTGGCAGTTTGGTGGTTCAAATCCCTAGCTGGAGTGAGCTCCTGTTAATTGTGCCAGCTTCTACCAACCTAGCAGTTCAAAAGTATGTAAAAACGCAAGTAGAAAAATAGGAACTACCTTTGATGGGAAGATAACAGCATTTCGTGCACCTTCAGCATTTAGTCATGCTGGCCATATAACGACAGAGACGTCTTCAGACAGCCCTGGCTCTTTGGCTTTGAAATGGAGATAAACACCGCCCCCTGGAGTCAGGAATGACTAGCACATATATATGAGGGGAACCTTTACCATTTAAGTAATAACTTGCAGGTCTTTCAAGGACTTTCTGATAATTTCTTTGACCCCTTTAATTTACGTCTCTGTTGTCTGTCACTTTTTCATTAACTATGCTTAAGTGGATGTCTTAAATTGGGGGTCCCCAACCTTCCAGCTGTGGCCACTACTGGGCTGTGGCCTGGGCAAAGCTGGGCTGTGGGAGAGATGGGTAAGCGTGCACATGTGAAGTTCCATGCGCATATGGAGGGCACTTGCTCTTGTGAGCATAGTCCATTCACACAAATGGAGCTTTGTACATAAGCGCCTTCTGCTCATGCATTTGGAGCTTCATGTACAAGCACAAGTGCCTGCCACTCATGCAAATGGAGCTCAGGGGTGCCCACTGCTCATACAAATGGAACATGCTTGCATCTGTGAACCTGCCACTCTCATGCCCCCCCCCCCCGGCCAGGCCGGCCATCAAGCTGGAAAGATTAGAGACCACTGTCTTAAATGATACCACATAAAGAGTCCAGACTGGTTTAGCTTTCCCATCCAAAATATTGCTTCAAAGAATGAACGTCTGTGAAGAAACACCATTATTCAAGTTAATAGGTGAATCTGGCTTTCCCATTGACTTTGCTAGTTAGAAAGTTGCAAAAGTTGACCACATGACCCTGGAATATTACAACCTTCATAAATACATGCCAATTGCCAAGAGTCCGAATTTTGATCTTGTGACCATGGGGATGCTGCAATGGTTGTAAGTATGAAAAGTGGTCATACATAACTTTTTTCAATGCCATTGTAACCTCAAATGGTTGCAAGTCGGGAATTACTTTTCTACAGGTATGTGTGTCTGTTGTATACACTCATACATATAGAATAAATATCCTCCTCCTAACATTTTTGCATTGCAGTATTCAATCAGCAGTTATATTTGAGGTTTCAATCTTGTCCACAATAAAACATTCTAATCCAACTACATCTGGAAGTTTTCTGCCAGTTCTAGATGAAATCTAAACTAAGGGCAAACTGTCTCCAGGCCTGTGATCTATCTCCAGTGTCATATCTGAATGGAAGCTGACATTCCTGGTTAAGGCAGAGGTGCCAAGTATTCCCCTTATCTAAGTCAACTTTGTATGTGTATTTATGTCTTTTGTGTGCAGGTTTGAAACATAAATATAGTAAAAGTACTAAAGTACTAAAAAGAGTCCCTCTTTAATTTAATCTGGCCATTCAAAACTGATTAGAATGCCATCCGTTTTAGAATTTCAAAACATAGCTGACATCTTACAGCACAGGTGTCAAATTTGCAGTGTCACATTGCTGTCGTGTTTTTCCCCTTCACGGAGCTGGGGTGGGTGTGGCCTATGTGTGATGCATCCAACCTGCAGGCAACCAGTTTGATACCCTGTTTTACAGGGATATTTTCAGCATTGATGATATGTAAAACAAAGCTTCAGTTGTTTTGTGTGTGTTGTGTCTATATGTATGTGTATGTGCACATGCGTGCGATGGGGGGGGAGAGAAGAGAATCAATTTGCAAGACCTACTGAAATGGTTTTTCCTATTGTAAGGATCGTAGCATTTAATAGTGTATACCTGTTTACACGTTTATTAAAAAGCATCAAACCTTTTTATGAGCAAAGCCTCTGAAACAAAACATGTTACTGAAAGTGAAATAAGAAAAAAAAACATACTTTTAAAACTTAAAAACTGCTACCCCTCCCCCTCAACATCTGAATATTAAAATAAGAAAGAAAAGATGGCATTAAGGAAATTTTAGTTTAAAATATTTCTTGAGAATTTAAATTGCATTTATTATGGTAAATTTCTGACAAAAGCTATGTGTATTAGGGATGAGTGAATGAAAATAGATGTGAATTTAATGGAGATGTTAACATGCTCCATTAGCAAACCTGACAGGCTAGAATACTAACTCACTAATATGGGCAGTAAAATGGACCGGATAAATAATTATTCCATACAAGATAGATCCTGTAATTGTTGCAAGTATAGTTAAGTAGACACACTTCAATAATTCCACATATGTTAATATGCAGTTATTCAAGTTCAATAATTGCTTCTCTTTGGAAATAAAGAGAATAAACAAAACAACACTAGGGCATCATGGAGAAAGAATACCGCTAGAAAAGGATAATCATGGCTTATTTTTCTAATTTCCCATTCATTTGAGCTGCATATTATTCATAGACATCTGAATGAGAGTACCACGTTATTCTAATCTAGACCAACCTTCTGGAAAAAATATAATTATAATGCATATAATTTAACCCTCAGCCCTTCTGTTTCAGTTTTGAAATGCAAACAACTCCATTAAAACACAGTTTTTAGAGGATACTTTAAGGTGTTTGTCTCTACAGTAACCAGAGCACTGAGAAAGAGGCATCTTCTACTACTTGATATGAGTAATATAGGCTGCCTGCAAATGGCCCATTAGATGGTATGGAAGTGTATAGATATTTTAAAGTAGAGTAAATGGCAAGAAAGAATATTACCCATTCAGAGCTGATATAGAAGTCAGTCTACTGATTTATAGCCGACGTTCCCTATAGCAAGGAAAGTGACATGACAATTTTGAAACTGCAGACTGAGGCAAATGATATGTCAAAGAGAATATAAATTTTCAGTAATAATGCAAAGTGCAGAGATATAAACAGGAGAGGTGGACACAGGATGTAGTGTTGAGACAAAGATTCGCAGTGTTAACAACTGGGCACCACAACTATTGTTTTTCACCACAAGGTGAAAACAGTACCACCTCTTCATAAATTAGGAGGAAAAAAACCCCTCTGATGCATTTCTTTAAATAATATAGCTATATAATTAGCAATTAGCACATTTGAAACAAAAAAGTAGAGATGAAAACATAGTCCCATGATCACTTTATACACAATTTTATAGATTTACTCATAATTTTGGTTCACAAAACATACATATTTTAAAAGTTTTTCTCTGCTTCTCCAAATTGATTGAGCCTTTTGTGTAGTTTTTGTGTAGATCAGAGGTGTCAACCTTGCAGTGTCACATCATCATGTGACATTGTGATTTTTCTTCCCTTTGCTAAACTGGGAGTGGATGTGCCCAGCACATGGCGGATCTGGCCTGTGGGCCTCAAGTTTGACACCCCTGGTGTAGATTCTACCACCACCACTGAGGTACACCTAAGCATCCTGGATAGATCACCTCAGAGCTTAATCTTTTCATTGTGTCCTATAGTTAAGCCAGCTATAAGAAGCTGAAGAAGTTTCTTGGATAAGAAGCAAAACGTCTTCAAAGAAAAACCAGAAAGTCGAGTTGCCTTTTGAAAACATCTCCACAGAATACTTTTATTTTCTTCTATTCAGTCATGTTTGATTCTTGGAGACTGCCTGAATAATTCCCTGCAGTTTCCTTGGCAAGGTTTTTCAGAAGTGGCTTGCCATTGCTACCTTCCTAGCGTTGAGCGAAAGTGACTAACTCAAGGTCCCCCCAGATCAGAAAGGGACAATTCACTGCAGCCAACTTTCCTTCCGCAGCCATCTTACCATGGTCACTTCTCTGTGGCAAACCCACAGATAGCATTTATTACATTGAGTTATCCCACATGGAATTGTCCACAGTGAATTGTCCCATGGTGAATTAGCCACAATTAGATGGCTGTGGCAATTTGGCTGTGATGAGTTGTCCTAGATTCCTCCCCCTTCCAAGTTGGCTTTGTGCCTAAGGTGGGATTAGTCTCCTGGTTTCTAGTCTGATTCCTTAGCTACTATGCCAAAGGCTTTCTTACAAAACGTAAGACTACATTAACCAAGAGAGGATATAGTACTATTGTGAGATGGGCAGGTGTATACATTAAATAAACCAATAACTTTGATTGTATTGAATTTACTTCTTTTTTTATATCCATGTAAATTAAGGGGGTTTCTATCTGTGCAACTTCTACATGCTTCCTGCTTCTTTTGGACATAAGATATTTTCCCTCTTTTCAGTTTGGTGACTGAACCAATGTCCGTCAAGGTCTTATTCTTTACACTACTTATTTTTCAGATAACAGCCTCTCTCTCTCTCTCCCCCCCACACCTGCAAATGCTATTTCCACCAGACCCTATAAGATTAAGGGAGCTTCTTCCCCCAGTGGGTTAAATAGACACTCCTATTCAACACCATTTTAAAAAAATATTTTTAATAGTAATTTTATTAAATATTACAATTACAATGATAAAATATAAAAAAGCTAAACAAAGAAAACATCAAAAAATAGAATCTACAGAAAATGAAAAACACAGTTATTACATAAGATTTCTTTTCTTCTCATGTCCTATTTCTTATCTAAAAACAAACCCTTAAAACTCATCATTTCAGTCGTCATGTCAGCAAAAGTCCAGAAAAAGTTATCAGAGACAACATTATATCTACTTTAACCAAGTTTATGTTTGTTTCTTTCAACACTCTTGGTCTTTATAGTTCCTTCAAATAATGTTCTTAATTTCTTTTCATTTTTTATTTGTCTCTTCTTGCAAAATTCTTCAAAGCCTTAACAAGACTCTTTTATAAATCCAATATAGGAAAACATTCCATGGTACTCTCTTGGTTAATTATTTCCATGTCCCTTTTAATTAAAAGGATAGTAGTCAGTTTCTTTGTAATGTCCATTATAGTATCTTTTACCATATAATTCTTGTAGTCTAGCATTTTAAAATCTATTTTCATGCCAATCTCAGTATTATCAGATAATACTTGGTCCTCTTTCATAACATTGTTTAAACACAACGTATCTATAGAGGCAGACAGTTTTAAAATTATCTTCTGGGTACATTGTAAAACTATATCCTTCAATAAGTCCAATGCTTCATTCTGTAGTAGTAACTGAGATTTAAGTGTTCTTCTCTTTTAACTGTAATCATTAGCTCCTTCTGTTTCCTCTAGAGTCCAGTCTTCAAAGCCTTATCCTATCATATATTTTTTAAAAAGAGTTCAAAACAAAAGCATTTTCCCATGGGAAGGATTCTTATAATTAATTCCAAAAATGTATTTGAAATTCATCTGGACCCTTCGTCCCTTTGTAACTTTCCAAAATCAAAATTCTAATCAACCTTTTGTTGTTTATTCTAAAATAAAATTTGTTTAAGCTTTTAAACTTGTATTTAAAATTTCTTTCACTAACGATTGAAGGGAAGTCATCTAGTGCTATAAACTTATCAATTGAATGGTTCCTAACAGTTCAAAAGCAGTTAACAAGCAATTACCAAAAGTGATTAGAAAAAGAACTATACAAAACCTGTGTCCTTCTGAAAGCAACAGCCATGGCTTGAATAACATGGCTATTCCCTCATCTCCTAAAGTTCAAAGTCTGTCTGACACTGTGACCATCCTTTATCAAGCCAAGTCCCAAAACACTGGAAAATTTCTAGAAGCCTAGTATACTGAAAAATTAGCATCAATAGACACATAGACATAAACAATATTTATATACTATGCAAAAGAGACAACCAACAAGTCAAAATGGGAACAAAAAGAAATTTATTTCTTGTGTGCCCAATCACACTTGGCCAATAAAGAACATTTTACTATTCCAATAAAAATACCTCCCCATCAGCAGTCAACACCCAGATGAGCATAGATTAATTCCAAGATTAACATCAGACCAACAATCAAGTAAATAATATCCCACTCTGGAAACTGCCAAATAAGCCAACTTTAAACAGCTTGACCAAAGAACCTCTAATATCATCCCCACCAGAGGTGGGTTGTTCCCTGTTTGGCCCGGTTCAGCCGAACAGGTAGTGGAATTCAGGCCTGGGTCACAGAACCAGCAGCAACCCAGCTGCTGCTAGGTCAATGCTATTTTGGTTTTTAGTGACTGCGCTTGCACAATCCACTGTTAATTGTTCTGCGCATGCGTGAAGAACAATTTACATTGAACAGTGCATGCACATGTGCGGATTGTGAACTGGTAGTAAAACTGGCAGCAACCTACCCCTGACTCCCACCAACACTGACAAACCCTGCTCTTTATGAGCACTGATGATGTTACTGTCAGGGTTCTAAATAACATCCAAAATTAAATCAAAGTCCAAGGCAAAGTATTTCTCAAAATTCCAATTTATTAAAACAGTTATGTTGGCACATCTGTGGAAACCCGAATCTGAAAGCTTCCTGGTTTTCCCCACCCAGTTGAAAGTTCATAATCTTGCCCCACACCCACAAGTCCATTACATGGTCCAATCTTCCACTGCCATGCTGGCAGTTCCAACCATCCAGTTCCGGTCAGGTGCAGAGATGTAGAAACAAAGGATGACCTTGGATTCTAGAAAGGGATTTTATTTTGGCAACTTCATATTCTACTCCTTACTATTCCCTCTCCCAATTCCCCACTAATGAAACAGCATAGTAGAATAGAATATTAATGTGGCAGGCCAAAGATCCCAAAAGGAACCGGCTGCAGGCCTGACAATTACCTAGTTTGGATAATGATTCATCTGCAAAAAAAATAACCAAGCTCAGAAAACACCAAGGACCCCTTTCGGTGGGTATCAAACTTGCTATGTCACATTGTTCTCGTGCGATTTTTGCGATGCTTTCCCCCATTCTTGTAGTCTCTTCAGGAATATCAACTGTACCAAGCACTTATGGGCAATTTCAAGACTTTTCCTTAATTTCAAGTCCTTTCCTTGTCCAGAGAGGAATTTCTAAGAGCCGGTCTATTTGCTGGCTCTTCATTCAGCCACAGCCATCATCCCTATTTTCACTGGCAGCATCTTCAATTTGTCATTTTTCCTTGGAAATCAATTTTCACCCATTTTTAGATAACTTGATTCCTTGATTCAATAACTTGATTAGTTACTTAGAATTAATTATAAGGGATTTTCTGCTTTTCCCAAGGAGTGTGTCATAATAAGTCTATTTTCATTCTCTAACAGGTGTTATCAGACTATCCTGCTAAGAGTAGAAAAGTGAGGCAGTTTTTCATGAAAAGAGTACTCATCTGCTCACAAAAGAATACCTTATGCCACCAGGCTTGAAAATTTGAGTTTAGACAACCTTGAACTACGTCGTCTAACCTAAGCATAGTACAAAAAATTGTCTGCTACACGTCCTACCTGTCAACAATGACTTCAGCTTCAGCTGCAATAATACATAGGCAAACAATAGATACAAACTCAAGGTAAACCACTCCAAACTTAATTGCATAAAATACAACTTCAGGAACAGAGTGGTCAATGCTTAGAGTGCTCTACCTGACTCCCTTCTTACTTCCTCAAACCCCCATAGCTTCAACCTTCAACTATCTACTGTGGACCTCACACCATTCTCAAGAGATCTGTAAGGGGATGTGCCTAAGCGCACTAACATGTCTACCATTCCTATCATACTGTCCCCATTTATTTGTATTCATTTCATGTGCTCATGTCAATGTTTTACTTATACCTGTTATCTCATATATGTTCAAATAAATAAATAAATAAATAAATAAATAAATAAATAAATAAATAAATAAATAAATAAATAAATAATGGAAGGACTGTGTTGGGTGAGCAAGCAGAAGATAGGAACTTCTTTTTTTAATGTAATCACCTCTCAAGTGGTGTATAAAAAGAAAAGGAGTCTGCAGATTTTATTCTTATGTCCAGTTGGAGGTGGCATGCATCTGCGTTTCAAGGCCATTGAGCCAATGCTGACTGAAGATGTTTCTGCAGTCATGTGGCCAGTCTGATGTTGAGTGCTGTTTCTTCCCCACCAAACTGATACTTATTTGTTGTGGCCCAGCAGGATCCGTTTGAGCTGCTGATGGACTCGAATAGCAAGGAACCCTATGAGTCTGGTATGGAAGAGGTGGAGGACCCTGGGCAGGTTCAGACTCAGAGCAGGGACCGAGAGGCTGGTTGGCCACCAGGAGGTGCCTGAGGCATGGAGCAGTGGGGAGGACTCAAGGCAGTTTGTTCCTGATGCCAGGCAAAGGAGGACGGAGAAACGGAAGCAGCAGCTTCATGAGAGATAATCAAGCTCAGGTGGTTGTGGCTTGGCCCCTCCCAAGAGTGTATATAAGTGAGAAATTGGGAGGGGTCCTTTTGCAGGACACAACTGTTTGTAACAGTCTTCAGGAACTCTTGCCTTGTCTGTTTTGTATTTCCGTTCTGTTTGGTTTAGGTTGCTGGCAACCGTTCTTGCATTAGAGTGTTGTCTGGGCTTTCAGCCAACGGAGTTGTAATTTCTGTGATTAAAGAGTGGCAAATAGCCAAGCCTGTGTCTGCGTTACTCACAGGCCGGAGGGGGGGGGGTCAGAACACTTATTTATCTACTTGCATTTGTATACTTTCGAACTGCTAGGTGGATGGGAGCGAGGTGAAGATGGGTGTTCACCCTCTTATGTGATGCTCCAGTCTTGAACCCAAGCTCTTGACTTTCCAGCTGACAAACCCAGTGTCTTAACCACTGAGCTATCACACTGCCCAAAGAAGTATATATGCAGAGAAAATAAATAAATACATTTCTTCTGTTCGTAATTTTGTTAGCCTTTTTAAACTGACTTTATGATAGTCTGGTGATTATTTACTTATTAATCAAATTTATGTAGCTGTTCATCTCATGTAAAGTGACTTCATCTACAGACTTATTTTAAGTACATATAACCAGGATGGCACAGTATTAATAAGATCATATATTTAAATGTACCTTTAATAATTGTTTGTGCCAGGACTGAAAAGTCTATAATTTTTATTAGTGCTATTATTGAAAAATTCACTTCTTTTAATGTGTTGTTGCTGTTATTATTATTATTTTTCTCCATAGAACATACTCATTCTGAAGTAATGCTCTAAAGTTACTACTGGCAAGTCCCCTGTATCTCCTTCTAAGACAACTTATTCTTTAGCTAAAAAGTAATATAGCCACAGTGATTTATTTCCAGCAGAATTATTGAAGATAAATGTTAGCTGGTGGACTCCAATATTGCCCAAACTTTTTACTGACATACACCATTCATTTTAGAAGCCAGCAGACTGGACCAAATCCATCACTGTCCCATTATATTAAAAGGGGAACAAAAGAAATCTAGTGAATTATCACACAGTCTGCTGAGTATTGTAAGCAAGCTTTATTCAGGCAAGTCTGCTGGAAATTGGTGGACTGGATGCTGCAAGATAACATTTTAGCAGAGGAACAAGCCAGATTTAGGAAAGGTGGGTCATCTTTAGACAATTTCCCAGTCCTTCAGCATTTAGATAGAAAAAATATGATACTCATCATATGGGAAATTTTTATGTAGCCTTTATAGCTCTGAAGGCATCATTGTATTTGATTCCCAGGAACAGGTTTAGGAAACTGATTACCTTGTGTATTACTTGGCATCTTCTTTCCTTAGTTCTCCATTGAGGTGAAGATAGCATCCAGGCATGGGTTGACTTTGTCTGCTCATGGATTGAACTGAGTCTGTTGAAGCTTGTTAAAACACACTCCTGTTGCTAGGCACACCCAGCTTTCAACTCAGTCCACTCTGAAAGGACAGGACATATCATCCAGTTGCTCCTTCTTCAAAACTGATTTATATAGTAATAGTTGAGATTTCCAAAAGATTAATCTTGTGAGTACGAAACTCCATGAGAAAACTGCATGACACAAGGCAGATGGCATTCAAGGGTATTTCCCCTTCCCTCCTTTGTTAAGCAAAGGGTGAAACAGGATTGCATTTGGCCCCTACTTTTATCACATAAAAGTTTTAAGCGTTCTCTAGACCTCTGTGGAATAAGTTTTCAAGTTCCTGGGTAATTGGGATAAATTTAGACTTAACATCCTGTGGCTTTTCTCCTCAAAGTCTAAGACCAATCTACTTGGAAAAAGCCTATCAAAAACAAAGAAGTGAGTCAACCTCAGATCTACCGAAAGGTCTAAGTTTCAAGTGAAAATTATATAACTCAAACTTACTTGGAAAACCTTTCCCAGCGGCCTGTGGTTTTGCTAACATCTTTTTGCTTGTGCAAAGTTCAGCTTTGATGTACTAACTTTATTATCTCTAAAAGGGAGATTTAATAGTATTTCTCATGTCCACACTGTGATAGATACAGTCTAACAACTTAAAAGATCCAAAAATTAGGAGATTAACAAGGCCTTACAAAACAGCAACACACACAAATTAATACTACCGTATACTAAATAAATAAATGTGTTACAGGTAGTTCTCGACTTTCAACAATTCATTTAATGACTGTATGAAATTACATTGAAAAAAATGACTTATGACTGTTTCTCATGCTTATGATAGTAGCAGCATTCTCAGGGTCATATGATCAAAATTCAGATACTTGGCAACTGACTCATATTTATGACAATTGCAGTATTCCAGGATCATCGGACCTTCTAACAAGCAAAGCCAATGGGGAAACCAGACTCACTTAACAACCACATTACTAATTTAACAACTGCAGTGATTCACTTAATAACTGTGGCAATAAAGGTCATAAAATGAGGTAAAACACACATCACAATGGTCTTGGTTAGGAACAGAAATTTTGAGCACAATTGTGGTTGTAAGTTATCACTTCTTTTTATAAATCCTCCTCCTTCTCCTTCTCCTTCTCCTTCTCCTCCTCCTCCTCCTCCTCCTCCTCCTCCTCCTCCTCCTCCTCTCTTTCCTCTCTTCTCTCTTTCCCTCCCTCCCTCTCCCCCCCCCTCTCTCTCCCCTGTCTTTGCCAGAGTAGAAAAAAATTATCCATGGCACATCTCAAAAGTATAGCTGCAATCCCCTCATAGTTTCATGGATTATTTCTTTGTGTCAGAATCATCACAACAATTAAAATAAGGTATACTATATAACAAAAAAAACCCATAAAATGCAAGATTAAAATAAGTACAAGTTAAACAAATCTTTCCCAGAAACTAGCAACATTAATTGCATTCTGTTATGTTGACATGAAGTCTTCAAAGGTATACTGAACAAGTTAGACAAATTTTATGTATTATTGTCTGCATGTCACTGCAATCGCAAAGGGTAGATAGCCCATTGTTCAGGGTGTCTTTGGATCTTATTATACCCATGTGAAGTTTATTACATGGATTATTTATATGGGGATATAGCTATAATAAATGCATTTTTTCTGTATGTTTTATGAAATAAGTTCTGAACTGCCTATAGGAAACTGAGCCTTACATTTCAAAATGTGGGTAAAAACAGATGGTAGGTTAAGTGGGAGAAAAGCAGCAGTCACATTTTGGAAAAAAAAGCACCAAGAATAATAAGAATAAGTTGCTTTTGAGAATTTCCATATACACTGTTCTTTTTTTTACCTCCCTTGCTTACTGAGAATTCAACTACTATGTGGGATAAAATGAAAATGGCCTTTTAAGCATTAATTATCTATTTTTAAGTTCTAAATTTATTACATATTTTTCCTAAAAACAAAAATAGTTACTATTTTAATGATGGTCTTGGATATCCTTTTTTTGTTCAAGCAATGAAGCAAATCATCCATGCTAATGTACAGGGTTAAAATTTTGGCAGTCTTAAATTAGTATGCTATTAAAACTGGGTAAAGCTTTTAAAAATGCAATTAAAATGTAAGCCTAGCTAATTTATCTACAGTTAGTATTTTCATTACCTGGAAAGGAAAGCCTAGGTCTACAGAAAGCAAATCCAATTTTTTGGGACACGTAGTCATTCCAATGACTATTCTGAAGTAAAGTCCATTAAACTATGTGTAACTTACTTCCAGATCAGTAAAGATAAGAATGAAAGACTCTAGTAATTTAATTTTCTCTCCTAAAAACAAAGCAGTGAGATAGTTCTTGAAATGTATGTTTGCTATCCAGGTGCATTTATTTACTTAGATTAATTTCGTTGGAATTTTTTTTTGAAAATTTGGAGTGTTAGGTACATTTTAGAGGTAATTAAAACAGCTAGTCTGGGATTTGGGACTTAGGGAAGGGTTCTCTGAGGAACACCACAAATTTAGATAACTCATAGACCAATTCCCATTAGATTCTCCCCCTACTTTTTATTACAAAAATCATGTACAAAATAAAATTTTCTCTTCTACAAATTGAAATATGATCTATTATTTACAACAAAATGGTTTAATTTTATTGATTTGTTTGTTGCTTCCTGTTTGCCAATATTTTTAAATTTCACCCTTCATTTAGTTACTTTAACTCCCTGTAAATTCTCAAATAATTGCCTGCTAATCTTTTAAGACTTGATTTGAACATGGCTGGGTTCGGACTTCTGAGTGCAGGAAACTAGAGTTTTCCTCATATTCCATTCCTTTCAGGAAATCTTAGCCACCATTAGGCAATTGATGCTGAGTTAGTCTAACTGGTTGGATATTTTTTGGGTTCCAGCTGGGGCCTGACGCTATCTTCAGCAGGGTTTCTTCTCTTCATCACTTGTGGCTTGATATTGCTGGCTTTCCTGTCTAGCTCCTGCCTCTACTTTTCACTAATTTCACCAGCCATTTTTACTGGCCAAACTTTTTTCCACAATTGTTTTTCTAGATGTTTTCTCATTTTGCCATTACTCCACTCTACTAGTTGATCATGCTAGCTAGGTTTCCTGCCAGTGCTTGATTCTGTGCAGGCCACAGTCAACCCCCCTACTGGTTTGTGTCTTCTGTGTATCATCTCTCAAGTGGGCTATGATTTCCTTGCCTCTTCTCACAAATTATGTTTGGATCGGGGTGAAATGCTACTGGTTCAGGGTGAACCAGTAGTAAACAACAGCTAATTTAAAAAAAATAGTTCCAATGATCAGCTATGTGACAATCAGATGTGCTGTGCAATTTATATTCACTAGAAAGCAGGAAATCCTGCTTTCTAGCAAATCTAAATCATACGACACAACTGTTCCCCCTCACTGTTTTACTTACCTTTGCAGACTCAAAAAAGGCTTCTTAGTGCCTGCGGTGTGCATGCGCACGAAGTGCACATTTGGCCTGAATGCGTGTGCACGAAGTGCACCGGTAGCAGACTTCAGAGCATTTCACTCCTGATTTGGATCCCACACTAAGGCCACTATCAGTCTGCCAGCCAAAGTCTTTGGGGCCATGCTACTGCTGAACTGATAAATTCTTCTCATCCCTTTTTGGCTCATGTTTGGCGTCGTTTCTGTATCTTTGATCTTTTTGTCTTGGCACTGAAAGAGGCTACCTTGAAGTCTTTGGTCTTGCCTGCTGGGATCCTGAAACAATCTGGACACAGCATCCAAACATAGTCTTCTTCAGCCTTCTCCTTGCCTACAGCAGCTATTTCTGGTCAACCAAGCTGCATGTAAAGTTATCTGGCTTTATCTCACAATTCATACCACATAGGATATATGTGTAGGATATTTTTCCCTGTTGAGCTATCAGCAATGTCATAATTCCAGCAACTTTTCTGTCACTGTATAATATTCAATGGTTTTTTTCCCCATATTGGAAGCATTCACAAATTATGAAGTTCTATTTTAATGAAAAATGCCCTTCAGGTCATTTCCAATATTAAAATCCCATAATTTTATAGTAGTCAATTAAATCTTTGAGCATGCCTAGAACTCTCTCATATCTAAAGTATCTTCTTTAAAGGGCAGATACAATATTTTATAGGCCTGAAGGATTGTTTATAACTGCAAATTAGAAGGTTATCTGGCATATTACTAGCTTGCACTGCTCTTTTCAAACTGGTATACAAACTATGATTCAAAACACCAAGGTGATATTAATAAAAAGGAGTTACTACACAACATACAGTAATATTGGAAACACATTATTAATATATTAGGGCAAATAGTGTAATGGTACAGGTTATTAGTTCTTTAGCTTCTCACTTGATATATAATTGGAAATGAATATAAGAGGTGGCATATGAATCCTCATTGATTTACTCTGAATCCAAAGAGCACTGATAATTTCTGCCAAAGGTTGACTCATTTGAAAGAGAACAAAAAAGAATTTGCAGACTCAGTATTGAGAAAGATGCATTAAGAATATTACTGTGTTTGCTCATAGTTCTGCATATGCATTAGAATGGCAGGATGAATTTTTTTTAAGAAACTCAACTAAAATTTTAGCAATATTTTAATATATTTCAAGTGACAGGCTCTGCTGAGCACTGAACTTCTCAGTTACTCTTGCATCACTAAATCTTTTTCTTAATGATGAAATACATCAAGTGATAGGTTCAGGAACACTGGATACCTTATAAGGCTTGTATAATAAGTGCCAGATTTCATCTAGTGATTTTAATGTAGCCAAACATTTAGGCTTAGAGGGAATTGGTCTATATTTAATAGTGCATTTTATTTAAAGGCAAGAATAGCAGCCAATGTGCTACCATCAGATATCAGAATGAAACAAGGCAGTATGATTTTTTTTAAAAAAAACTGTGCCTACTTTTATATGCATTTTGATGCTTTGCACTCTGTATATAAATTTATTTTAAATTTCTCTCTGTCTCTCTCTCTCTGTGTCTCTGTAAAGAGAAAGTTAAACTGAATTTATATAGATACATGTACAGCATCAAAATGTGTGTGTCTGTGTGTGTGTGTGTGTGTGTGTGTGTGTGTGTGTGTGTGTGTAAAATTCACCCATCCATCTTCAGGAAGAAAGGAAATTAATTTCTTTATTGGAACAGAACAATAAGAGAACACAGCAACAGACAAATCATCCAATAAGAAAATATGGTAGCCTGCTGTTCAAATTTAAGACTTTGCAAGTTATTGACAAATAGTTTTTGTCTGCACATGGAATATTATTATTAATAACAACAGTAATAGTAACTAATATACAACTCTGACTCTGGGCAGCTTAGAATTGTTAAAACACAACATGCACATACACAAAAACTTCACAAGAGAGAAGAAAGAACAATGGTGGCAGAAAAGTAAACCCAGAAGGGAACAGGAAGGAAGGAAGGAGCTTAAATCATGCTCCCCAAAGTGCTGGGTGAAGAACTGGTTTTGAATGCCCCTCAAAACACCAGCAGGGTGGGAGCTGTTGAAATCTCTGGAGGAACTTTGTTCCAGAGGGCAGGTGCTGCTAGGGAGAAAGCGGACATCCAGGCACCAAATAAGAGGCATGTAGAGCACATCAAGCCTGCCAGATCGAACTAGCTAGGCAGATACTTTGGGAAGATTTTCTTAAGCCAGTTTAAAATCAAGTCCAAGAAAAGAACAGTTTAAGTGCTAACTGCAGATATACTCTGAATATGTTTTTTATGTTGTGGTCGAGCATTGCATGTGTTGCTGAGTTTAATGTATTTAATAATAAATGCTGTACGGTTTCATGAATTTTTTTGCCTTATTATTTTTTAATTATAGCTTATTGCATTTATTGAGTTTTATTAACCAATTTTTAGTCTTAACGATGTATTTTTATAAGCCACTCTGGGAGAGATTTGCCCTCGGAAAGGGTCAAGAAATGTCTAGGGAAATAAATGTTGGTTTGTAAAAGAGGTAGAAGAAGGCTGGCTATTTACTTCAATTCATTTTAAATGGACTTGTTCTAAATTTAGACACCATTTATTCATAATCAAAAACAATTCTCCATTTATTAGTCAGAAATAGTTATTTCTAAAATAGAAAATTTAATAGAGTGTATAATTATGTATTTACTCAAATCACAGTTAAAAATTCTTTGGATCATACGTATAGATGTGACTTTGCTTACACGTGGGGAATAGAGGACTTTCTGCAGAGTGGTGTTCTATACAATTAAGTAATGCAATTGCTTAGATCAGTTCACATTTGACAAAATGACAAAGGTCTTTGGAACTAAGAAATGTAGATATTTTAATGGTAGGATAAGTCCCAAGTTTCAACTTCAATAAAATATTGCATTTTCTTTCACTATTACATATATATTCATTAAATGTCCAGGAGGGTCTTTGCACAGCTTTCTATTGTGCAGCAGTATTGATCAGTAGGCTCTGGTCATGGTTACTCAAGGCTTAGTCTGTCCCATCAGATCTGGAAGAAAAGACATGTTACAGGTCCCATCTGCTAGGAAGCTACAGGTCGCAGGAAGTGGGCCTTTTCTGCCATGACACTTTCCTTATAGAACATCCCTCCCCTCCCCTCCCCAAAGTGATCCTGGACACATCTCTGTTAATTTTCTATAAGTGCCACAAAACCTGATTACGCCATTGGGCCTATAGTCCCAGGGGACCGGCAAAGTACTGAGGTGACACCATTGGGGTTAGCCTCTACTGTCCTCCCTTAGTCTTTGTGGATTTTAATTTCTTTTTATAATAATTGTTTTTCTGTCAACGGTTTCATAGTCTTATTGTACAACACACAAAGTCAGTTTTTGTGAGGTAGGCTGCCATTTAAATGCAATGAATAAATGTGATGAATAAAGGCAAGACATATTTATAAAGCAGATAACCTTAGTGATAATAAAGTGATAAGTAAAAAAAAAATCCATTATTCCCCTAATTCAAATAATAGACAACAACAATGGAGCTTTAATACATGTAACTTATTCAGTGTATGTGACACCACGTTCCTGAGACTTTAGAAAAGGCAGCGTGGGAGGAGAGAAAAGAAAACTACAGAGGAGTTTTTATGCACTGATAATTTATTATCTAATAAACTCTAGCCTACCTTCTTTATTCCCAGTGTTCTCATTATCTGTATACAACTTAATGCCCCATTGCTAGTAGCAGGGTTGCAAGGATATTATTGAGCAAATCTTCTACTGCTTTTCATCAGTAGTTACATGAGGGGGTGGCACTTATGTTGGAACTATGCAGATCCAGGCCAAGCAAATGAGAAAGCCCAGAGGCTGTCAAGTAGCGGTAATGACTAAATCTCCTTCTTTTTAACTGAGGCTGCAGTTAATGCAGTAACAGAATGAACCTTGTTGGATCATTATCAGGAGTTTTGCTTATATTTGTCTAAGGAACCAGAATAACTGAACAGACAAACTGTGATCTAGTTGCTATCTATTCACATAGAATAGATAGCAACAGCTAACTTACAATTGGCTGGTATGTTTTAGTAGGGTGCCATAAGTCTATTTCTCATAGCTCCTTTACCTTCCTGTCCAGCATACGATTGCTACAACTGGCCAGCAGTTGGCAGTTGCTTGCAAAGCAACACTCCATGTGTTCTACTGATCCTGTATACAAGGCTTGATATGAATGGTTCTATTGGGGTTGCATAGCATTTTACTGATTTGTGAGAAGCTCCAAAATAATGAACTGTGACTCAACTTCTCAGGTAGAAAATTTTCCCCATAATCACCTGAATTCTGTCTTAAATCCCTTATTCCACATCTTTTACTCTGCAGTGATACAAAATATATTGTCTTCTGTTCAACAATTTTAAATACTCTTCTCTCTCCTCTCAGTAATTTCTTTTCAACATCAAATATATTTAATTCTTCAAATCTTCCTCATAGTTCATAGTTTCTAGTTTCCTGATCAACCTTGTTGTCTCTCTTTGCAGCTTCTTAGACCCTTCTTAAAGTATGTCCACAAGTGGAACCAATGCTTAAGATTAAAGATCTACACTGTGGAAAGCAAAATAAATTGTTTGAGGAACTGTTTTCAGTGAACTATGTTTTATTTCTCTTCCCAAATCATTCCCTCTCTTTTTTTCTTTTTGTTCACATTTAGGGTAGCATGCAGTTTCAAACCTTCTTATCTAACGCTCTATGGTTCCTTTTCCAAGGTGATTCTGTGTACAATAGTGACGTAATACTGACAGGTCAGTACTATTGCTTGGTTTTTCTCTTTCTCTCTACTGTATCCCCTGGCCCCTGCTACATCCTCACTCCCCTATCTACTGACACTTGTCATATTTGACAGCTAATGTTTGGAGTACCAAGAGACACAACTATGACAAGGAATATTGAGTATATGTACCTAATGTCCACACAAGAACCCAAAATGGTTATATGAACAGATGATAGGGTTTGCCACGTTCCAATATGGGCAATAAATATCATCCATTCTTCATGGCATAATAGATACTGCAGTTCTTGACCGATAAAATGTGCAGGGATTATATTTTGTTAAACAATGCCTGCATTCATAAGCAATAAACCATGGTTTACATTGCTCATAGATACTAAACAAAAAAAATCAAAGGGGGTTGCACTCAACAGCTATAAGACTCACTTTATACTTTATATGAAAACAGTCTTAGTGTGCTGGTTTATGGACAGTCAACTCATGAAGTAAATTCTTTGAAAGTGGATTAGACTTTACAAGTGGGTATATATGTTAGTTCCTAAGATACTGTATGAAACTTAGAGAAAATACGATTTTAACACCCTTAAATTGAGCTGAAGCATGTCACAATATTACAAAATTAGATTGCAAAGGATAGGATCTATTTATTTCCCCTTAATTATGCAGAAACTTTTCCTATAGATTTGATGTCAAAAATGGAACTTTAATGTCTCCCTAACAGGTGAGTTTCAGATATTTGTTAAATTGCTTCTGTGTGGATTAACAGCTTCTCATCAGTAATACTAGAATAAGGTTTTGTGACTAAAATTCCTTTTTTAAAATCATGTATGACACTAGGAGCAACTCTCACTGCAGCACTTCTCTCCCTAAGGGGTGGAAATTGCATCTAACTAGTTCTAAACTTCAAGGAGAAAAATCAATCCCGACCATTTTAAAATCCTAGAGAGACAGAAGCAGTCATTTAATCTGTCTAGCCTTAAAGTTGCTGAAAGTGAAAATACAATTTCAGATTCTATATTGTGTGGAACTTTGGGATTTGATCTTGAACCATAACAAAATAAGTTTCTGAGATCCATGCACTTTTCGAAGCAATATATCACTTGTGCCATGGAAAGGGAAGACAAGGATATATTTGTTAGCAATGCTGTCTGCTCATCTCCAGATAGCTTAGGAGAGTGGAACTTTGATTTGAACTACAAAAGACAATTAAACAGGCAATCTGGGTCCTTTATTGTTGCTTTTTTGCTCTGATATTCATAACGTCCTCAGTGACTTCTGAAATGGATGTAGAGATATATGGATTTTTTTTCTGTTCGTTCAGTGATTTGCCAAATAGCCTACTGAAAAATAGAAATGTAACACTGCTAATTCTAATGGGCTAATTCTAATGAAGACAGAATAGAGGCAAAGATAATTACATAAAAAAGAGACAAAGAGTCTACATTATAGAAAGTTGCATTTTTAATACTTTCATTAGGACAGTTTGTATATCAAAGAATAAAAACCAGGATGATTTGCATTAAAATGTTCTGGGCAATTTACATTAATAGTTAAGTATATTAAGGGATAGACATAGAAACCTTTCAATATGTGGCATTGCAAATGTAAATGGTTATGAAAATTTCTACATTTCCTAAAGGACAAAAAAGAACATATCACACTGGAGTATTGTGCAGCAGACATGATTTTTAGTCACTTGCATAAGCATAGTCTCTACTATGTTTCTAGTAGCACTTAATGCTTCATAGTACTATAGCTGTACTAGACAGTATCTCATGTTTACCACCTTAATGTTTTCTGAACTTAATGATGTTCAAGATACTAGAGTAGAAGATGGATGAACCCAAGTGCAAATCCATTCTCACAATGTTGGAAAATTTTAGAACAGTCTTTATTTCTTAATCTATCATGCAGGTAATTATTTTGAAATGAATGGAAAGAAGGAATCCTATGTGAGGGATAATATTCAGAGAACAAACAAACAAGAATGTGCCAATGCAAGAAAGCATCACAATCAGATTTTAAGTTTGTCGTGTATAATCTGAAAGAAAATGACTTTGAATATTTTAGTTAAAATGTCTAATACTAATTTAAGTACAGATTATACAATTTCAGAAGCACTATTACTGTTTTAAAGGATTACTAAGGTTGGTAGGTAAGAAGAAAGAAAGAAAGAAAGAAAGAAAGAAAGAAAGAAAGAGAGAGAGAGAAAGAAAGAATTCTTTATTGGTCAAGTGTGATTGGACATACAAGAAATTTTTCTATCACAAGAAAACATGGCAACTTTTACAGTTGTGAGACAGTTAAGAAGAAATTGAAGCAGAGCTGTTATAATATAACTGTTGAGGTACTATGGTAGTTGAAAACACAGAAAATATAATTACAATGAAACTGAAGTCAAAGTTGGCCCCTCAATTTACATCTCTTCTGGGCTTCACAGACCACATTTGGATTACTCCATCTGGTTCTAGGTGCCATAGTATAATAGAGACAGTAATGCATTGCAGTCATTTCAAAGGTGGACTAGCTGATGGGGAAGATCTGGAAACCAAGCTGTATGAGGAATGATCAAACAATCAGTTTATTTGAGCCCCCGGAAGAGGCTGAGGGAAATATGATAGTCTTCAAATACCTGAACAGTTACTGTAGAGACTAGGGAGAAGATTTATTTTGTGTTGCCCCTCTCAGTTAAATGTACAGGTCAGTAAGTTCAGGATAGATGTCAGGAGATTCTTGTCTATACAAATTGCCAGTCAGTGGAGCAGGCCTCAACAATGACACAAGGATTTAACCTTTAGTGGAGATCTTCAAGCAAAATCTTGGATACTAATCTATCAGAGAAACTTTAGTGAATTTTGCACTGAGCAGGATATTGGATTAGATGCCTCTAAGGTATTTTCTAACTCTTATGATTCTATGAGAATGAACAACATTTATAAAATGACTGAAATCATTATAAAGGCTAGTTATGATGAAACAGATTAAGAGCTGCCATCAAGTCCTGAGTCATGCTGAATAAAGAAGACAAAATACGTTCAAATATGCATATGGTGAGTCAGTTGAATCAGTTATCTTCATACTCCCATTATCTGAAGTCACAGGTGGATATCCATAACATAGCAAATCTGTGACATGAATGATATTTTGGCCTTACATGAGGAAGAGAGGGAAAGGTACTTTTGCCCCCTTGTTGAAATGTACATGTACCCAGAATTAGTAGATTTAATTTTTCACTTTATTTTAATTTTCTTTAGGCTTAGAAGTTTTACTATTGATTCAACTACTTTATTGAACATTGTTTTCTTTGTTCCCATCATGCGGATATCCTTTGGAAAGGATAAGGACTCCTTCTCCTCCTCCTCTTCAGTGCAACACAAGTTGCTGAGTACGTGTTCTAACAGTTTCTGGCTTGAGAATTTCTGTACGTCAGGCCTCAGACACTTTCTGTTTCAATCTTCAATAGGACTTCAGTATGAGTGAATTCAATCTCAAAACTTAAATTCCAAAATTCTCATATGAGTAGTTTTCCTCTTAAATGAGGAAAAATGTTTACTTATGTCCTTTCTGGCTCTATTTGTATGGTCCTCGGCAAGCACCATAAGCAGCTGTAAAGAGATTCGTTTATCATATTCATTACAGAGTAGGTGATAATCTGTTTTTATAAATTAAATCAGTCCTTGATTTTTTTTTAAAGCATGGCTGCTGACATTATGAACTTCTAGGCCTGTGTTGTTGCTGCTGATCCTTCTTTCCCTACAAGTTGTAGAAGACATTTACCTTCAAGGTGCAGAAGGTGAAGAACTGCCGCAAACACTTCCCTTAAGTCACTGGTGAGATTATAATTGCCATTCATTTATCTAAACAATAGTTGCCTAGTAATGGTGGGATTCAAAATTATTTACTACCTATTCTGTGGCGTGGCTTGGTGGGCGTGGCAGAGGAAGGATACTGTACAATCTCAATTTCCTCTCCACTCCAGGACAAGCTTACTGCAAAATCTCCATTTCCTCCAGATCAGCTGGGACTCGGGAGGCAGACACTAGATGGGGACAGGGCCAATCAGAGGTGGTATTTACTGGTTCTCCGAACTACTCAAAATTTTTACTACCAGTTTTCCAGAACTGGTCAGAACCTGCTGAATACCCCCTTTGTTGTCTATATGTCAAATGTCAAATATAGTTATTAACTTAAGATAAATCAACAGTAACAATTATCAACTTTTTGAATATGGAGAGAATATATAAATGGAAAACATGGTTTTAAGTATCAGAAATCTTCTCCATGTTATGCTTCTAAATAGCAATAGGAATAGCAATAGCAGTTAGACTTATATACCGCTTCATAGGGCTTTCAGCCCTCTCTAAGTGGTTTACAGAGTCAGCATATTGCCCCCAACAACAATCCGGGTCCTATGAAACATTCTGTCCTTTCCAATTTCTTAGTGAAAGAATTTGTTAACATCTATGCCTATATCAAAAAGCTTCTCCTGGAAATAAATTCATGCGGTGAGTCATTTCTGTATTGCAGAGTTATTAATGAAGAGCTAGCATGGGTCAGATAACCGAAGACTGCTGTAATTTGTAATTATTTATTGCATTTGAGCGTGCCCATGAAAGTTGTAGTTTCATCAAGGTTTGGGGAGGGAGGGAGGGATTGATGCATAAAATCTCAGTGAAATTGTATAGCAGATAATTATAATGGAGGCTTGATGTATTAGATGGTAAACATTGCTACTTAGAAAACTGCTATAAATTATTTATTTCCATTCTTTACAGCTTTATGGCCTTGCTGATTTGTATTTAATACTGCAGAAGAATCACTGCTAGGCAGCAACTAGACAATGTAACATTTCATGAAGCGATAAGTGTACTATGGTATGAAATAAAGCTAAGAAGTGTTTTGATCACAGATTGGCTGGATACTGCATTAGATGGAGGAGGAATATAATGTATAGAAGAATTATTTAAGCCCACAGAATAGTTATTATGAAATAACCTTGTTATGAGACTTATTGCCAAGCCCTCTATCTCCAAATTCTCTATTTCTATTTCCAAATTCTGGTTCCCAGATACAAAACGTTGATAGGTAATAATCATTTTTTTTTTTGCTCATTCTGGTTGGAACATTGACTTTGAAGGATGAAGTATATACATCCTGGTTTCACTTCCTGCAGGACTACAATAATAAGTATAATGCTAACCTATAGTTTTACTTCCTGCAGAACTTCAAAACCAGACTCTCCTATTGTAGTTTTCTTTCCACACTTCAAGGAAATTGGAACTGTTGTCTTATGGTATGGGCAAACTTCGGCTGTTTTAAAAACGTTTCCAATTTTTATGTGTGTGTTTGCTGGAGGTGTGCTTTGTCTCTCTATTCACATTCCAGTACACAAAGTTTCATCCTTCTGCGATGATATCCTGCCCAGAATTTTCAGAGATAAGAGACAGTTGACTTTTTCATCTTTATCCTAAAAGCCTATCAAAAATCAAGTACACAAAGTAAATTTGGAGGGCCAAAAAAAGAAGAACAATGGTATGAGCCAGAGCAGGTGGCCGGGGTCACCCGCAATTTCCACTACTGGTTTGGGCAAACTAGTCTGAACCGGTAGAATATCACCTCTGGGTGAAGGGTTATAACTTTAGTTTGTCAGGATTCTGTTGATTAGGTGTAAGCAAATGAAGGATTGGACTTGATTGGATTTTGCTGTGCTGTCTTATCTCTGAGTAGTCTGACGCTCTTGAACACTTGTGAAGTTCAGAGAAGCTGGAGGAAGGACATTCCCACTTTCTAAAATTAAGCATAGGGAGTTAATGGCAAGTACTAGAAAGTCTTTTGCCAGGGTGGGGAGAACAGCTTGTAGTCCAAGTAGATCCAATCCCTAAACCAGGTCTAGCTCTTATGAAATTGATTTTGTGAGAGCATCCACAACATATCTCCAAAATTTTAAATGTATGAACAAAGAAAACTCTTTGAAGTAGATAATAACATGATAGAATGAATATATAGGATATACAGATAGATATCAAGTATATAGATATGCATAATTGATCTACTATGTCAATTTTTCCATTTCTTTTAAACTGCTCTATTAATATTTTTATTTATATTTGCATGGACAAAAAATAGATTTATGAAGATATTTTACTTTTAGAATATGTATCAAGACATAAAATGATTTTCTGACCCTCCTACAAGAGACTATATTTCCTTTATGACAGTATATTGCAGTAAAACTGGCTTTAACATTTAAAAAAATTGATAGCCAATTAACCAATGGCCCTGTTTTAGAACAGCATAATTTTTAAATGTTTTTTAAAAACGAGTTAATTAAGTAGTACTTTCCTAAGTACAATGGAACCTTCATTGCCATGGAGTGCTCATTCATTCTGTGATCTCTTCTGAATAATTTTTAGATGGCCCAAATCCTGTCAGAAATAAATAATTGACCCATTGTATCCTATTTGATTGGTTTTAAGCTACTGTCTCCATAGCAGAACACATTCCGAGTTGTTATAAATACAGTATGTTTCAGACATTCATCAGGGATGATGATATGAATGTTGGATGTCTTGTAATAAATTGCTCCATTGGGTAGAAATCCACCATAGTTCCTCATACTTGCCTGGAAAGAAATGTTCAAAATTGGTAGACTATGTGTTTGGGAAATGGGGAATGATTGTACTCTCAATACACAGACTACCTGGATAATAATACACATATCCTCAAATAACAATTGAAAGCATTGTTAAAGAACTGCTTCACTCTACTAACTTTAAATAATTACTGAAGCGATTGCAATAGAAATTGTGCACTGTGGTGGAAGGTATCTATTAAGAATGTTTTCTGAGTTTTTGCTATTGCAAGGAAAAGTTAATTGAAGGTACAGAGCTGGTGTTAATTGTCTCTTTCTATAAAGTTGTGGCTGAACTGTTACACAGCACTGACCTTAGCAATCCATTTCTTTCCATTAGAGAATCAAGTGATTGTACAGTATGGTGCTTTGTTACATATAATCAATAATATGCAGCCAATTGAGATAGTATTGAAATGAAGCAAGCATCCATACCAATTTTCTTATGGCTGTATCTGATTGTGAAAAATGATTTGTGCATTCAAGTGATTAGGATGGTAATATTCTAATGACATAGAATGGATAACGTCATTGTTATACAATGAGTTAATGGTCTGATAACAAAGGGTTAATAAGTTGTATTGGAGGTGTAACCTTATACAAATACATATGCAAGTCTAGATGCATGATATTCCAAGATAGGAAGGGGTGGTGCATTTTTGAGAATCGTTCATTTTGATCATATGGACCTCTTTCAGATCTTCATATATGATAATGACATTTGAACGTCCCATCAAACAAACTGAGGTAATCCAGCATGACATACAAAAAAGAACTGGAGGGAAAAATACTTCAAAGCCCCATCTTTCCCTCCATCAAGGCCATTTAGCTGTTTGAAATACATTTAGCTTACCTATAAATTAAAATTGTTCACTTTGCATAGTTCAGATTTTGAGAACTAAAAATAGACAGCATGTTAATGATATCATATTCTAACCGCTTTGGAAAATATCAGCTAATGATTCATTTGAGAGAAAGAATACTGATAACTACATGCAACGTTGTTTTCCATTTGAGTCTTCCAGGAATTGCCATCTTTTGGAGTGATCAATCAATCAAAGTCAACATGCAAACAAAACCATGACAAAGTAGTAGCTTTGCTGATATCCACATAAGGATTTCGAAGAATATCAAGAATGTGGATATAAAATACTACTAAAAAAAATCAAGGGAATCAAGGATATAGTTTTGCTGATTTAGTGCAGGCCCTTTTTCTGCCACATAGTGTGTAGAAAGCCCCAGTAACAAGAGTACAACTGCATGAATAAAAGAAAAAGATCAGTGAGATGCACTATACCATTGACTTTAATTTGCTTTTAAAGGTAAGACCTTTTCCCCCAGTGAATGTTCTGCAAAGGCATGAATAACACCTTCAAAAACCCTTTGCTTTCCACTTCTATTATTACTTGAAGGAAGATGAATGTTTTAAATATCATCCAAGGGTGAATGGAGACTTCAAAGAGGTTTCTCTCTTTCCTTTTCTTTGCAGAAGAGATGCCTTGATTTCCAAGTTAGAACAGAACTGAATAGAATAATAGGGCTGGAATGGACCTTGGAGTCTTCTAATCTAAACCTCTGTCCATGGCAGGAGACATTATATCATCCCAGATAAAGGGCTGTGTAATCTCTTCTTGAAAACCGCCAGCAACTGAGCATGTACAATTCCAGGACACAAGCTGGTTAATTATTCTCACTTCAGGAAATTTCTCCTTAGTTTCAGGCTGAAGCTGTCTTTAATCCACCTATTGCTTCTTGTCCTATCCTCAGGAGCTTTGGAGAATAAGTTGATCTTTTTCTGTGGCAGCCCCTCATATACCAGAAGATAGTTATCGTGTCATTAGACATAACTAGTTTGCTTAACTGTTCCTTGTATAATTTATTCTGCAGATCTCCTATCATCTTACTTGCTTTTTTCTGTTTTCTTTCTAGGGTCTCAGGATCTTTTTCATATTCTAGTGACCAGAATTGGACACAGTATTACATGTGTGACCTCACTAGTGCAGTATAAAGTAGTACTATCATTTCTTGTGATCTTGATGCTACCCCTCAGTTGATTGGACTGCATTGAGCCGAGGTGGCGCAGTGGTTAGAGTGCAGTACTGCAGGCCACTTCAGCTGACTGCTATCTGCAGTTCAGCAGTTCAAATCTCACCGGCTCAAGGTTGACTCAGCCTTCCATCCTTCTGAGGTGGGTGAAATGAGGACCCAGACTGTGGAGGCAATATGCTGACTCTGTAAACTGCTTAGAGAGGGCTGAAAGCCCTAGGAAGCGGTATATAAGTCTAACTGCTATTGCTATTTTTGTCTGCGGCAGCATACTGCTGGCTCATGCTTAAGTGGTGGTCCACTAGGACATAACTTACTTAAATTAAGTTTGAAAGTAGTGCAGATATGAAGTTCATTTTTTTGGAAGAGTTGGAAGATAAGAAGGAACCTGTTTTTTTAAATATCTCTCTCTGTTTTTTAAAACATCTATTTGTTTCATGCCAATGGCATTATCTTTGGCTGCTCAAATTATAACATAACACCTTTAATAAAATGTTTATGTACTGAAAACATCTAATGTAGGGTACCAAAATGTATTGTATATCTGCATTTACACTATATCTAGTCACAATCCCTCCCTCTTTTAAGTGCATCTGTTAGAAATTAGTTCTGTAATAAAGGGAACCTATGAAACATTTCCAGAGTGAGCACTGAAGAAACACAACCAAATCTATATTACACCAAAATATATTACAAAATATTCAATAGCTTTTAGTCTCTTCTGAGTTTCATAATCAAACATTTGTCAACTTTGGAGCTCTTCAGAATCATGTAGCATACATTACAATAAGAGCAGCTTGCTCTCTAGAAACTTAGTATGACACGAAATGTTTTAGCAATAGCAATAGCAATAGCAGTAGACTTATATACCGCTTCATAGGCCTTTCAGGCCTCTCTAAACGGTTTACAGAGAGTCAGCATATTGCCCCCAACAATCTGGGTCCTCATTTTACCCACCTCGGAAGGATGGAAGGCTGAGTCAACCCTGAGCCGGTGAGATTTGAACCGCTGACTTGCTGATCTAGCAGTAGCCTGCAGTGCTGCATTTAACCACTGCGCCACCTTAGCATTATGTAATTTGACAGTGTATGCATTGTGCACGATGTGAATTTTATTTGTTTGCATTTCATACACAGTACTTGGTCTTCCTTTGTGTCCACTAGATTTTATTCTCAGTAATGGATTCAATATAGGAGGGCGTACAGTATATGATAAGGTTATTTTGCCAACCAGTATAATCTACCTTGTCTCTCCAGAAATGATGGGTGCAGCTGGGAGTAAATACTATAATCCACTGATGTCAAAATGGACCTTTGAAGAGTCTTCTAGACTGAGCAAAATAAATGCATCTCCAACTTTACTTTTTGCAGGAGTGAAGTGTAGAAAAACATGATTCTTGAATAAATTCAAGAGTAGCGGATAGATTATAATTGAAAACAATTATTAAATTATTAATATAACCTATTAAATTTAAAGAAATTACATTAACTAATTATATCTATATACAGTATACTAAATTATACAGTTGTCCATCTTATATACAAGCCAAACAGCCAGTGTGGTTAAGTAGTTAAGGTGTTGACGTAGAAACCAGAAGCCCATGAGCTCTAATCCAGCCTTTTCACCTGAAAGCTTGGCTGGGTGTCTTTGGGCCTGTCACTGTCTCTCAGTTCACTTGACTCACAGGATTGTTGTTTTGGGAAAAATAGAGAGTGGAAGCAATATTAGGTATGTTCACCGCCTTGAATTATTTATAAAAATAATAAATCAGTATATAAATAAACAAATATTCACATATTTTTCAGAGTATCCCCTAAAAATAGGTGGAAATGTGCATCTTATACAGCAAATATTGCCAAAGCCCCATCCACCTGCTGGCTTGTACCCTTCAGCCATTTTCGACATCTGCACATCACATTTTCAGCCTCCACATGCTCCATTTTAGACCCGTTCCAGGCTGCCACCACCAATCCCCGTCGCCTGGAACCAGCTGAAAATGGGGCATTCAGAGGCCAAAAATGCGATATGCAGAGGCCAAAAATGCAATGCCCAGAGGCGGTAATCAGTGGTGATGTGCTGTGGCAATCCTGGCAGCCTGTAACCGGTCTAAAACAGATTGTGCAGAGGTCAAAAATGTGACATGAGGAGGCAGCAATGGGCTGTGGTGATCCTCGCAGCCTGGAACAGCTGATTGCCAATCCAACCGCCAATCAGCTGCTCATGCTGAATCAGGGTGTGATAATGTACTGAAGCTCACCAGGCTGTTTGCTATTTGTGGAAAGGATGCTAGCCAGGTGAATATCAATGGATGTTGGTAGGCTGAGGCAGAAAAACCAACCCAAAAACTAATGTGCATCTTATACTCCAGAGCATCTTATACTTTGAAAAATACAGTAAATAAATAAAAATTCATAATTCTATAGCTAACAGTTAAAAGAAACTAAGATTAAAAAAGAAAAAAACCAACATTAGGAACAACATCAATAACATAGAATAACAGTCAAGAACACTCATGACATAACCTTCATTATAACCACAACAAACGATTGTGTTACTAATTATAAAGTAACATGAAAACAATTTGAAAAGCAGTGTGGAAATACTTAGTATGAAATAATTATCAAAGTTTGTATAGTCATTTCCAAGACTTTGTTAGAAGAGGTGTTGAGAGTTTGGTAGACAAAAAGATCCTCTCAGCATAAGCCTTTAAAAGGCTTCACGTTACATCAGTATTGTTTGTTTTTGTTGCTTAAAAACTGTTTGTATTAATTAAAGCTGTATCGCTGAAGGGATTCATGCCCACTGATTTGTGAATTAACCTTGCATTAGAGATCATATGGGGACAGACATATAAGGCTGAAACATTGCTTCCCAACATAACTTTCAGTATTTGGATTAAAGATTCAAATTTTATTTTTTTTGTTATAAATATAGATAAGGTTAAGTAGCAGAAACAAACAAACAAAACAAAATTCACAATGTACTTTCCATTTCAAGAGTTATAATTCTCATTAAAAACACTTTTATTTGGCTAGCTGCACAATCCATGTTAACAAGACAATTAGAATGTGAGAAAATTTATTATCTTCTTCAGCATGTCAAAACTGGGGTTGCTTCTGTTACTAGAATTTGGAATCAAGCTAGGGTTCATTTCTTAGTCACAGTAAAAGATAATATTGAATTCTTTTGTCCTGACCTTGACAGGATGTAATTAATACTGCATGAAATAAAAGAGAGCAAAACACAACAACCTGCTGGGAAAGAAGGTTTATTTTTTAATGACAATATATTTTTGAGGGGAGTCACTACTTATTTAATATTGATGGCTGGGAACAACCAAAATGATGATAGTGGTGACTTAAATAACAATAGCAACAGCACTTAGACTTATATACAGCTTCATAGTGCTTTACAGCTCTCTCTAAGTGGTTTACAGAGTGATCATGTTACCCCCAACAATCTGGGTCTTCAGAAGGATGGAAAGCTGATTCAACCTTGAGCTGGTGACAATTGAATGGCTGGTGGTCACTAGTCATCAGAATTAGTCTGCAATACTATATTCTAACCACTGTGCCACCATGGCTCTTACAATTGAGATTGTGACTGTTTCTGTTGAAAATTGTGTGGTAAACACAAATAGACATCTATCATTAGTATTAGAAAGAATGAAAAAATATCATCATAATCATTCAATAGTACCTGACTAAATCTTTCAAAGCAATCAAGAAGTTGGAATAGGTATGCCTCATTTTTATTGATGGATTTCTATGCAATCACAAGATTGTTTCCAATAATAAAAAGCAGATAGTAAACACTACAAACTTTCCAGTTAAATTACAGCATGAAAGAATTCTATATTTAGCCTATGGGAAGCTTCGTTTTTTTAAATGAATGCATTTTAATACTGTAGATTGGTCCCATTATGGGATTCTTCCCATTGTAGATTCTAGGTATGACCAATGGAATAAACTTTTGGCAGAGCAATTAATGGATTCAAATTTGACATCAAGATTCAAAACCAGGAGATAATAAAATAAGGGCATTTCAACCAATGTTCCCTCTAATTTTTTCAGTGTGTGTGGAAAAGTATAGTGTTTGAGCGGCACATTTTCATGCCTGAGCACCTGATTTTTTTTAGCCATAATTGCCATCAGAGCAGATGTTGGGGAGGGGGGCAAGGAGGAAAAGGGTTCCCTACCTCTCCCTCAGACCCTCAGGAAGGAAGGAAAGGAAGAGGGAGGGAAAGGAAATGGGAAAGAAGGAAAGGAAATGGAAAAGAAGGAAAGGAAAAAGGAAAGGAATGGGTAAGAAGAAAGGAAAGGAAAAGAGAAAGGAAAGGAAATGGGAAAGAAGAAAGAAAAGAATGAAGAATGGAGGGAAAGGGAAGGGAAGGGAAAAGAAAAAAGGGAAAAGGAAATAAGGAAAGGAAAAGAGAAAGGAAAGGAGAAAGGAAAGGAAATGGAAAAGAAGGAAAGGTAAAGGAAAGGAAAAGAGAAAGGAAAGGAAAAAGGAAAGGAAATGGAAAAGGAAAGGAAATGGGAAAGAAGAAAGGAAAGGAAAAGAGAAAGGAAAGGAAAAAAGAAAGGAAATGGAAAAGAAGGAAAGAAAGAGAAAGGAAAGGAAAAGAGAAAGGAAAGGAGAAAGGAAAAGGAAAGGAAAAGAGAAAGGAATGGAAAAAAGTAAAGGAAAAGGAAAGGAAAAGAGAAAGGAAATGGAAAAGATGGAAAGGAAAAGAAAAGAGAAAGGAAAGGAAAAAGGAAAGGAAATGGAAAAGAAGGAAAGGAAAAAGGAAAGGAGAAATGAAAAGAAAAGAGAAAGGAAAGGAAAAAGAAAAGGAAAAGGAAAAGGAAAAGGAAAGGAAGATAGAAGAAGGACAGAAAAGGAAAGGAAAGAGTGGAAAGGATTGGTACTGCTCAAAATCAAGTCTCCCCTTTGGCTCAGGCAGTCCAATTCCACGCTGGTTCCCTCTCTCCCCAAAGCGAAGGCATCGCAGAAAAACTGCCGAGCCCAGAATGGGGCTTCAGATGAAGCAATGCCTGAGAAATGTGCAGATGTGCAGATAAATGCAGGCTACAACCAGCGAATCATGTTTTCCCAGGAACCGATGAAGCCCCATAGCACCAATGGGAATTCTCCTGTCTGCAGCATCATCATCGGTCTTTGGGCAGAGTCTTCCTTGATTTCACCAATCACAAGATGGAGGAGAGAGTTCGGTGCAGAGAGAGAAGGGAGGGAGGGGGGATATTTTCAGTCACATTTAAAGAAACACTGCATTGCAGTTTGAAACTTCTGCGCTGTGTTTTCTTGTTATGTGTGCGGCCGCGCAGGTGCGCAGTTTAGAGGGAACGTTGATTTCAACCACTTAGTTGTTGAACTCTCTGGACCAGACCTTAAAGTGACTGGTTTAGAAAAAATGGGACTGACAGCAACATCAAGTAACAAATAGTTAGATTCACATATCTATCAAAAGGTTTCAAGAAACTTCAGAAGGTTTCAACAAAAACAATGGGTTTTTTAGACATTACAAATGTTAGGTACTTGAGATCTGTCTCACATGTAACCTATATAACCAAACTGTCTTCTCTATTTTCTCTCACTTCATCCTATTTAAATCCTACAACAGTTTAATTACTTTGCACCTGATAAAATGAGCAGCAGTTCAAAAAGTTTATATCTATAATACAGTTTATTAATCAAAATTGCTCTACCATATTCCTGATTTCTTGCTATTGTAAACTAACATGGTTCTCCTTCTACAATGCATGTGGTGAATTTATATATCAGTGTTTCTAGATCCTTTCGCTATACCTCAACCCAGCTCTCACCAATTAACATATCAGTAGGGGATATGAAGAGAAGTACCTAAGATGTTTTGTGTAATATATGACATGCAACTTTTATATGAAGACTTACAGTTGTTGGTGAAACTGAGAAAAGTTAAATAAAGGTGAATTTATGCTAATTTCATGAGACATACAAGATGCGGTATCCAGACCTGGTAAAATATTACCTAAAAGTAATTTCACGTGGATCTTGGCCCCCAAATATTTCTGAAAGCAATAAGCTCAAAGGCTTGCTTGCCCTGCTTGGTAATTCATTCAGTGGGAAATAAGAGAGAAAAGAGACACTGGGGGGTAGAGTTTCAGATGAGACACACAGAGAAAATGGGTGACAGAAAAAAAAGAAAGTCCACTTAAGTTTTGATTCTGATCCCACAATTGGCCTTTTCTATACTTACTATTATCTTCCTACTGAAACTTAAGAAAATGTCAGCAATAGAAACAAAAGTTCTCTTACAATTTTGTCCAGTTTCAAAAGGAAAGGTCACTATCCTGATAACCCAGGCTGTTTCAAAAGTTCCTGAGAGTGTTGCTTCTGAAACACCAATGGATGCATTTTGGAGCGGCTGTGCTCAGAGGCATTCTCCTTCCCTTTTTCATTTCAACCATGAGCTGCAATAGCACTTAGACTTATGTACCAATTCACAGTGGTACATTTACAGCATTCTCTAAGTGGTTTACAGAGTCAACATATTGCCCCCAACAATCTGGGTTTTCATTTTACCCACCTCGGAAGGATGGAAGTCTGAGTCAACTTTGAGCTGCTGAAAATTAAACTTCTGAATTAGCCTGCAATATTGTATTCTCTCAGGGATGTGGTGGCTCAGAGGCTTAGACGCTGAGCTTGTCAATCAGAAAGGTCGGCAGTTCGGCAGTTTGAATCCCTAGTGCCGCATAACAGAGTGAGCTTGTCCCAGCTTCTGCCAACCTAGCAGTTTGAAAGCATGTAAAAGCATGCAAGTGGAAAAATAGAGAGCACCTTTGGTGGGAAGGTAACAGCATCCCATGCACCTTCAACATTTAGTCATGTCAGCCACATGAGCACAGAGATGTCTTTGAACAGCACTGGCTCTTCGGCTTTGAAATAGAGATAAGCACCACCCCCTAGAGTCGGGAACGACTATCACATATGTATGAGGGGAACCTTTACCTTTTATTGTATTCTAACCACTGTGCTATCACAGCTCTTACTGTTGCATATTCAATATGCAAATACCAGCTGCGACCTGATTGGTTGGTCGTTTTGACAGTTGGTCTGAGTGCTAGTATAAATACCCTGACAGTTGCAGGGAACGTTTGAATCGCTTGTCACCTGAGTTATAATAAAGATCTGTCTTGCACATGGCTCCTGCGTGTCAATTCCCTCACAACAACAACCCACACGTTTACAATACTGGCGACGAGGATGGGATTGATATGCGATTCCCGCAGAGCCTTACAACATCAGCCAATGTGAACGCAGGAAAAAAAAAATTTTCTTTCCTACATTGAGGGCCTGTCAGGGCCGCCGCTATGGCCAGCAAGCGACATCAACAGCAGCCTCCGGTTGTAGCCAACCTCAGTAAGCTCCAGGCGTGGCCTCCATCCGTCCGAGGGACGGGCTTCCTACGCTTAACCTCGACTGGAGCCGCCGCCGCTACTCAGGGACGAGCTATGGACCGTGATGGCTAAACTGCGCCAGCTGTGCCTGCCTGCCTGCCTGCCACCAGCTGTTCCTACGGCATGCCTGCCACCAGCTGTTCCTACGGCACTCCAACCGCCTCGTTCCAACCGCTGCGTTCAACAACAGCCTCGTTCTCCAAGCTGCCACCTAGCACCACCGGCTACGCTCTCTCAGCCTGTCTAAAGCCTCTCCAACACTAGCACACTCACAACATACACCAGACTGTCCTCTACACCATGAGCCTCCTTCCGCTGCAAAGGCCACCGCTTGCCTCCCTAAAACCAACGAGAGCCTTCCTACAACACAACGAGAGCCTCCCTGCTGCAAAGATTCCAAAGGACCTGTTTTTTTTTTCCTGGTTCTAAAATTTAGCTACGAAGGACTCACCACCATCTTGAAACAGCAGAACTGGGGGGAAGGAGAGAGATTGAATATGCAAATACCAGCTGCGACGTGATTGGCTGGTCATTTGGTCTTTAGAACTGGGGGGAAGGAGTGTTGCATATTCAATATGCAAATACCAGCTACGACCTGATTGGTTGGTCGTTTTGACAGTTGGTCTGAGTGCTAGTATAAATACCCTGACAGTTGCAGGGAACGTTTGAATCGCTTGTCACCTGAGTTATAATAAAGATCTGTCTTGCACATGGCTCCTGCGTGTCAATTCCCTCACAACAACAACCCACACGTTACAATACTTACAGCCTCATTTCAACCCTGAGCTACAAATATTGTCCTTCAATGGTACCTTCCCTTTCTTTATCTCGTCTTCTACTCAAGATATAAATGTCATATTTCCCATAGCAAAGATTCCCTGCTGTGTCTAACCTTGGCCATTTATAAACTTTTTGGCTTTGCAGGAATGTGCATATAAGCTTTCTCGGCACAGCTGAGATGTGTTTAAACACCAAAGCTTGTCCATTCCTGTTCTGGAATGAAATAATCACCTTACAGCTCCCTGCCCATTCTGATAGCCACCTTTCCCTAGTTCAGTGGTTCTCAACCAGTGGGTCAGGACCCCTTCGAACTCCCTTTCACAGGGGTCACCTAAGACCATCAGAAAATACATATTTTTGAAAAAATACAGAAAACATAAAATAATTTTATGGTTGGGGGTCACCACAACATGAGGAACTGTATTAAAGGGTTGCGACATTAGGAAGGTTGAAAACTAATTTGTTCTCTACCAACTAGCAAGTAGACTTAGGTGATACTCACTGCAGCCATTGTAGTTTTATATTCACATGATTATTGCTAAATTGGTTTAAACTGGAAATTTATCTTCTTTCTACTGAAGTGACTATCAATGCCTCTACATCTATTTTTTTTAAAGAAAGAAAAGAGTAGCTGTGTTGGAGGTCTTTTAGAAAATGGGAAACACTTGTAAGAAGGGAATGATGAATTTTGAATGGTGGATTACCTTTGAAAATAAGCTGAGCTCTTTCCTGAACTTCAAACATGACCACCCTCTCATCCAGGTCAATGGGAATGGTTGTCTCAATCTACCTATCATTAGGCTGAGTTGTTTTGCTGTTTTTTTAAGTATTTGTTTTGTAACTGAATGTCATAAGGTGGTGAAATAATTGGCTGCTATTAAAGCTTTGATAATCTTTGAATGGATTCTTTACTTCATTGCAGAATTGACCTGAGTAATTCCATAAAGGAAAATTGTGTCTCAATTGAAGGGAGTGCACTTCACCAACAGCAATTTTTGTAAAGATGGAGCAGTAAAGCATGCCTTGATCTGGATCAGACACAATGTGACAACTATTTGGAGTTATATTAACCTTTGCCCTCTTGAAACTCCTGAAAATGGTAAAACTCAGTCTTAGCAATCAGAGACCACTGAGGAGGTGTTCTTGGAGTCAATGGTTTAGTGACACCTGAAGAACAAGCAATTTCCTACTCTATTTTATTGATTCCATTATTACAATTACCATGAAATGAATATTTATTTCAGTAGCTAGTTTACAATGGAGATGGAGAGTAAAATGGATGAGTTAATTAGCAAAGATGTGGAGCATCAAGTATGATAAATTTATGTTCTGAATGTATACATTTGTTTTCAGCTTTACTTCAGAGTTATGTTTTCAGTGGTGTATAATAGAGGAAAATTACTACTTTCATAACCAGATCATAGCATAAGTTGCATAGATAAACATAGATACAAAGATATATAAAATGTCAAAGCAGTGATATGTTTGATGTTTCTCCTTTTTCTGATTCCTAACTATTTTTGCCTGCCCAACTTTTTTCATTAAAACTATTGGAAAATGATGATAATTAACTTGGTGAAAATGTAAATTTTAAAAGATGTGTTTTAAAAGATGTACTTTGTGTTGATTCTTCATAATTCCCTTTGACATAACAAGTAGAGATTTTCTGAGTAGTTGAGAAAGAAGGATCTGCTCTCATGTGTACTGTATAGCAATTTGATAAAAAAAACAACTTGATGACTCAATACATTTTTATTTAAATTAATTAATCTTAAATTCATGCTTTTACAGTTTACCCTTTCAAAGTTGCCTGATTATTTTTTAAACTTAATTTGTTGTTTAACAACAATAACAATATGATGTCTTTCCAGTCACACATCCCCCTCAACCCAGTATCCCAAACCTTGTAAGAATTTGGCATTTTAAAATATTATTTTCATTGGCTCTGGAATGATGTGTGATGTTTATGTTAATGTAATTTTGGTACTGAAGACATGCTATGATACCAATCCCAGATCTTCAATAGGAATTAAAAAATACTTTAGACTGTAGGCCTGTATGTGTGCCTTCCCAAAACCTTATAGATCACACATTTCTCTTTTCACATAAAAACACACTTAAATATAAACAAAGATATATTTTAAAGTATTGTATATAAATAGGAGTAGGCTATAAGGAAGATATATATATGTTGTGTTTGTGCTGATAAATAAATAAAGGGAGACTAGTATAGATCTATTTCAAGCTATTGAGCTCTCATCAGCTAGCCATACCCTGAATGGGATTCGAACCTGGGCTGTATTGCATATTAGGCAGATGTATTAACCGCTAAGCCACAGGCTGTCCTCCGTTATCAGCTGAGCCAGGGAGAAAGGTATATATTTAAAGTCACAACCCCTGTATAAATATATGATGTATGTATGTATGTATGTATGTATGTGTGTATGTGTATGTGTGTATGTGTGTGTGTGTGTGTGTATATATATATATTTAGTGTCACAACCCCTGGTAAGCCCCAATTATGGGAGGAAGCTAACTGCTTCCATCATCTGTCAATCGGCTCGTCACAAGAGTCCATCACGACAGAAAACCCAATATTTTTACTGTTGCCTTTGTTATATTTGTGTTTTATTTGTGCTGATAAATAAATAAAGGGAGACTAGTATAGATCTATTTCAAGCTATTTAGCTCTCATCAGCTAGCCACACCCTTACTGTGCTGTATTGCATCTTAGGCAAACGTGGCATAATGGCTAAGACGTTTGCCTAAGATGCAATACAACACAGGTTCGAATCCCAGTAAGGATGTGGCTAGCTGATGAGAGCTAAATAGCTTGAAATAGATCTATACTAGTCTCCCTTTATTTATTTATCAGCACAAATAAAACACACACACACACACACACACACACACACACACATATATATTATATCAGCACAAATACAACACAAATGTAACAAAGGCAACAGTAAAAAATATTGGGTTTCTGTCTGGATGGTCTCTTGTGACAAGCCAATGGACAGAGAATGGAAGCAGTGGACTTCCTCCCATATTTGGGCATACCAGGGGTTGTAACTTTATATATATATATATATATATATATATATATATATATATATATATATGTATATTTATATGTATATGTATATGTATATGTATATGTATATGTATATGTATATGTATATGTATATGTATATGTATATGTATATGTATATGTATATGTATATGTATATGTATATGTATATGTATATGTATATGTATATGTATATGTATATGTATATGTATATGTATATGTATATGTATATATGTGTGTGTGTGTGTGTGTGTGTGTGTGTGTACGTATGTACGCACATACATACTATATTTAATATGAACAATTGCAGGGATACTCCTGTGATGTTGTTACAAAAATAGATTAAATTTGGCTCCTGTTTAGTTTGGTTAGAATGGAATTTGACAAGTTTAGTTTTCTGACTAGCTACATGAAAAGACATAGAGCAAAGTCAGAAAAGTAACACGAGCAAGAAATGGATAACTGTTCTTGTTCAAACTCTAATGTGCCTACTTATATGTCTACTTAGTTGTAAAAATCCTTTTTTCTATTGGGACAATAAATGATTGGGGAAAGAATTCAGCTAACATTTTAGTTAAGATTAGTGGAGATTTGTAAGTCTGATTTATTTAGACTGGTTTTCAGCAACTGAGCTGGTCTGGTTGCTAAAGGTGTATTAATTGGCGCTGTTGGCAAAGAAAGAGGATTTTTATTATTAATGTTCATTTTATGGTTGCAACTTCTATTTTTTTTGTTTTTAAATGCTTTTCTGTTTCATTATGGCTTTTATTTGGAGCAGTCTGAAACAAAGCAAGAAGTTTGAGCAATTTGAATATGTTTCAAAAAACAATTTACTATTGTCCCACTTGATAGTAGGAAATTTCACCATCCTGGAAAATTCAAGAAATTTGTGATATGATCACACTGAAGATTTTCACACTTATGACCGTCGCAGAAACCCCATGCTCATATGCCCTATGCTGGTATGCCCACATTGCAGGAAAGCTGGAGGTCCCAGCACTTCTGGAGGGATGTTTATGATGGCCATGTGGGATATCTTACTTTAATGTCAAACTAGAGATAGCCATGGGAACGTGTGTTTTGTTCGACTCTAGGGCAAGAAGAGTTAAGGAAACATCTTCACACTTATGTATCTGCATTCTGATAAAGGGGAGGGGGTCATTATCAGTTTAATCCCACTTGCATTACCTAAAGGGCTTCAGATGCTGCTTTGCCTCTAATGGTTTCCATTCTGCTTAATTAAAGGTTCCTTTTGAAATAATCCGTTCAAGACTCTTTACTTTCTTAAGTTAGGAGAGGAGCCATTACACATGTCCAGTTTGGACAATAAAAGTCTTGGCACTAACTTTTAAAATTCTTTTAAAGCTTTACTGGAGGACTACCTGCTTTTGGAGTCCAAAATATAGTCTGCCTCCCTTCACTCCCTGGGCATTTAGAGTCATCCAGATAGTCCTTGACATATGACATAATTGAGCCAGAATTACAAATGATAAGTCATGGTATCATTAAATGAGTCATCATGTGACCTTACACAATTTTACAATCATTTTTGTTAAGTGAACACTGGGATTATTAATCAAACATAATGGTCATTAAGCAAATCTGCTTTCCCCAATGGCAAGAAATCCGAAGTAGATGCCAGAAACGGGCCAAAATGGCTAAAAACCACAATAATGTGACTACGGGATGCTGCAAACAGCCATAAATGTGAGCCAATTGCCAAGTGTGTAAAATATAGTCATGTGACTCTGGGAGGAAGGAACAACAGCATTCAGAACTTCAAAAGTGGGCGGTATAGATCTGGTGAATTCAGTGGCAACTTTAAAAAGTCTCTAAGCAACTGGTCATTAAGCAAGGCCTACCTATAGTACATAGTTCAGATGGCCATTCAGTTAATTGGAATATGAAGGGGAATATCTCACAAGCGCAAAGTCAACATATTAGAAAATAGCAGGGGTGGGCTGTTGTGGGTTCCAGGGGTTCGGAAGACCTCTAGCTAAGATTCTGTTCAGTTCAGAGAACACACAAATCCCACTCCTGGCTGGCCTCGCCCACCACACCCCACCCCCTCCTAGGAGTCCCCACGCAGCCTGTTTTGGAGGCAGGTAAGTTCAGAGCACATGCGGAGGCTCAGGGAGGGCAAAAAACGGGCCTACCGGAAGTTTGGGAAGGCCAGAAATGTACCCATTTCAGGTCTCCAAAGAGCCTACTGAGCCTGAGAAGGGCAAAAATGTCCTCCTGCTGTGTTGCAGGAGGCTAACTAGGCCATGGCCACCATGACCACACCCACCCAGCAAGCCTCCAGAGTCCAGGGGAGCAAAAATGGCCCCCTGATGTGGTGCAGGAGGCTGACTAGGCCATGCCCACCATGGCCACACCCACCCAACAACGTGGTAGAGAACCCCTTGCTAAAAATTTTGAAGCTCACCCCTAGGAAATAGCCACTCCTCTTCTTAGATAAAGAAAGATCCAGGATTATATATTATATTGTTTTGCTCTCCTAATATGCCACATCAGCTGGTAGGAGTGGTTCTATCATTTATACTCTCCTGTCAGGTATTGAGATCATCTTTGAAAATTGTCAAAATTTCTTGATATCTCAGATAAGCAATTGAAGAGGTTTTCATAGTGACAGCACTCAATCTGGTGAATGTTGGTTCCCGTACAAATATCAGGGGTGGGTTGCTGCTGGCATTACTGCAGTTGCATGCGTGATTTACATGTGCGCCTGATGTACATTCCGCGTGTGTATGCAGTTGCCTGTAAATAGGTCTGTGCATGCACATAACATGAAAAAATGCCCAAAAATAACCCCATGCCATGACAACCGGGGAACTGGTTCAGGGGCGTGGCGAGCCTGCCATCCCTACCGGTTCAGCGAACCCAGTCGCAATTTCCACTACTGGTTCGCCCAAACTAGTGCGAACTGATAGCAATCCACCTCTGACTAATATGTTAATCTTTTTCAATGCCAGTTGAGATTGTACTTTAAAATATCATATTAGAGATGGGAGTTGGCATGTATATTCAGTTGTGGTGAAAATGTGGTAAGATGGGCTACTTTGGAGGTGTGTATTTTCTTTGGTTATTTGTCAGCACTGTAGCAGCCCCTATATCCTGGTTCATGGACCTGGTTCATAGACCTATCAAAAACATGGCCAGTATATTGCATAGGTTGCCTTAAAGAAAATAGTTTTTGCAAAAATTCTCCAAAGGATTTGCTGTTGCAATATAGTCTATTCAATGGATGACCGAAGATGTATTCTCTCTTTCATATGGTTATTATATTTATTTTTAACACCTGTGAGAAATCACATGTGGACATCAAAACACTGTGCCAGTTGCAGTAAAATATTAAGAGCTTCCCAAGAGCATTGGGGAAGATTAGACTACCATATCTGAGTTGCAACAATTTGGATGACTGCTAGGTGGAGCAAATAATTACATTTTGCAATAACTCTTTGTGCCATCTTGTGGTAATCTTGAGAGCCTAAATATTATTGTTGCTCTAATGTGGATACTTTATTACTGTAAATTCTATGTAAGAAAGTAAGATAAAACCCATGGAGCACATTAGTACCACTGGCAGGTGGTACTATTCCTTTTTTAGTAATATTATTTCTCAGCTGGTGAATCTCCAACAGTTTAAATAATTAACCATTAGTGTCTGTTTTTGTAAGGTAATCATTGATTTTTTTAAAAAAAACTGGATTGCAGAAAGTTGTGTGTTGCTTATCTTGCTGCTTTCCCTGTTAAAAAGACGGCAGTCAGATTAAGCAGAAACTACAGTTTTGTAAAGAAATGATAGTTTTACCATGTGTAAATGCTGTATGTATTGACCAAATCTTTACATGAAGTGATTGGGAACACAAAAAATACATGCAGAACTAACCCACACATACTCACCCCATATTTCTTTATGAAAAGTAAGACAATATCAGTTTAACTAGACCTTTTTTGTGTATGCCTTTGAGCCAGTGTTGACTTCTGGCAACTATCTGGACAGGTCCCTGCAGTTCTCTTGGTCAGATTTTATAAATGGTTTTGCCATTCCTGCTTCCAGGGTTGAAAGAAAGAGTGGCCCAAGGTCACCCAGTTGACTTTGTGCCTAAGGCAGGACTAGAACTCATGCTCTTTTGGAATAGAGGCCATATCCAGTATATCTCCCAATAGAGCAGCTTATTTTAAAAGGAGTGGAACAACTGCAAAGTAAGATTTTGTCATTTCAAACGTGTGTCATTACTGCTTGCTTCTCCAGGCAGGATTTCAATCATGTTTTCCATGGCCAGGATGATGGCACATTTATTTTCCTCTTTTAGCTCTTGCACTTCTACTCTAAACCATCCCAGCCTTGAGTTATTTGTCTTTGAAAAGGGTTGTCGAGAAGCACTACATGTGTAATACAATTATTGGTTACTTATATTTCATGGATGCTAGGATTTGTTTATGTATAATAATTTCTATGCCACCCATCTCACGAACACAGCATTAAGAAATGCATAAGAAGTCAAAAAGTGCTGGAAACAATTAAAATTGGAATAAATCATTAAAAATTAAGAACCAAAATGATGGACAGTGAGGGCAAGAATCTTTTCTACCCCATCAGCCACACCCATATACCAGGCTCCTGTTGGGGCCCCAGGCCAAGGAGCAGAGTCAAGCTTTTAGGCTCTTCCGGAATGCCAAGAGCATGGGGGCAGATCTCAGCTCTTTACCTGATCTGATTGAGAAAGGTGTAAATGCAGCCGTTCTATGAAGCCCCGTAAATGGCAAGATATATCTTGAGGTTCTAGAAATTAGAGGAAGAATTTGTGGTATGTGGAGTTGACTTTATTTCAAAAAGTCATAAGCCAAACTCATTCCAATTATGTGGGGACTTCGCTGAAGTCTTGGAATGATGGCACCATTCAATAACAATTTTGATCATGCCCCTATGTCAAATAATTATGTTCTGAAAAAGCCCTGCTAAATTTGCACCCTGCTGAATTTGAACAAGAACCTTCTAGCATTTTAGTTCCAATAATCAGTGAGAAACCCCTGGAAATTCTTAAACACTTAAGCCAGTCAACTTCAACTCCCAGAACTCTGATGGTTGGAGACAGAGGTGGGTTACTAATTTTTTTACTACTGGTTCAGGCGTGATCACGCATGTTTGGCGGTTGAGCAGAGCCTCCTGCTGCTGCTACTACTGATTTGCCCAATCCGGGCTGAACCGGCAGCAACCCACCTCTGGTTGGAGAAAAGTTGAAAGCCACTCACCTTAAAGTTGCTGAGATTGAGAGACACTGACTTAAGCAGTGAAGCCAAACAGATCATTGTTGCTTGCATCCACAAGAGGCATTTATAACTATATTCAGTGGTGGGTTTCTGCTGGTTTGGCCGAACTGGTAGTGGTTTGGCGATCTGGGTCGCTGGAACTGGCAGTGACCCAGGCCTGCCATGCTCCCAAACTGGTTGTCCAGGCAGCGCCTTAGGTGCTACCATCTTGTTTTTTGCTTTTGCGCATGCACAGAACAATTTTTATTGCATTCTGCATGCATGCGCGGCGTGCCCATGAGCAAACCAGCCATAGTGACTGCCAGAACCTACCCCTGACTATATTGCCTATGAACAGAACTTATTTGTTGTGCCCAATGGACAATCTTTGACCTAGGATTTATCTATTCCTTAACAAAATCATTTGAGCTTGTTGCCAATGGTATGTCTTATTGAAGTGAATTATTTTTGTTAATTATAGATTATGTGATGAAGCATGAATACTAAACAGAGCAAGAGGGACAATCTTTACTTCAAAATGTAGAGTTTTTTAATTTCAGGATGTTGAAGTTCTTTAGGTTATAAGATTATGCATGTTCACAAATGATGTAGAAATAGATCTTTGGATTTCATATGAACTCAGTACCATAGTTCTATTTAGTAAAACAAGCTTACATTTTCACGCTTTGCGCAACCTGAAAGAAAAATAATATTAATTTAAGGAATTTAGGTATCAAAGCTAATACAAGTCTTTTTTTAATTTTTAATTTAAGATACAAATAATACAAACATAGTAAATACAAAAAAAGAAAGAAAAAAAGAAAAAATATTATAGTGCACCCCACCCCCCGGAGACCATTTTTTTTACCCCTTACCTTCATCTATAACAACTAAAAAAAATACAATTATTCCAATTGTGCTAATACAACTCTTAAAGTAGTGACATTTTTTAAGGTTCATGGGGAAGCTTGAAAAAATTGGGTTGCTTTAATGAGTAGCAGAGTGAACTTGATAATTTATGTGGCTTACAATAATAAAGTCATGGTACAAGTGATGCATTTTTCTGTTATTTAATCATTTTACCAACCTCGAAAGGATGGAAAGCTAAGTAAACCTTGAGCTGGTGAGAATCGAACTGCCAAGCTGCAGTCAGTTAGCAGTCAGCAGAAGTATTCTGCAGTACTACATTCTAACCACTGCACCACCACAGCTCAGATAAATAAAATCACCAAGAAATTTGGCACCCTGCTTGTGAAATCCATTGTACCAAGTTCTGATTAATCAAGATTTCAGTGTTTTTTCACCAAAATCCAGTTTGGTATAGTAGTTAAGGTGCTGAACGAGCAGCTGGGAGGCAGTGGGGCTCCAGTCCTTCTTTAGGTATAAAAACTGTCTAGGTGATTCTGGACCAGTCACTCTCTTTCAGACCAATTCCACTCAGATATTTGCTTGGGAAAAATATTACTTTTGTCAGATGGGGCAGGTATAAAAATTTGGTAAATACAAAATAAATATATAGATATTATTTAAAAATTATATTTATAGTTGCCTTCTCAATCATGGCAATTCTAGACAAATCTAGGCAAATCTAGACATCAGCAAAATAAAGGTGGCCATAAACACAATATTTGCTAATGTTTTATTGAAATTTTGAATAGTTACACAATTTCTTTCCTGTGGAAGAGTTTTCTTTTCTTTTTTCTATTACCTAAAGTATTGTCAGATTTCTTTCAGGAGCATTTTTGCTTCAGTGTTCTGAGGTGGCAGACAAGTGTTGTTGCTGCGGCTGTTTTCTGTGACATAGCTCTCCATCACTCTGCAACTACACTGGCTATTCTCACATCATGTCCTGAAAAAGAGAAGTTCCCTCATTATGTCTTCTCTTCAGATTTAGGGAAAATAAGAGCCAGTTTAGAAACCTGCCTAAAAACTTGTTTATTTTGAATTCATGTTCTGATGTTGCATTCCAGGTACAAAAAGTTGGAAATTGCATTGCAGGAAACTTCTTTCATCATTTTGATGATCACATCCTGGACAGTTCTAAGATAAGGGCAGGGATTTCAAACTCCATTCCATTCACAAGAATTTGAATTGAAATGATATTCTTCTTTAAAAAAAAAACCCACAAATTTTTTTCCCATAAATTTGAATGGGAATAGTCAAATAGATTGAAGAAGAAAAATCAGTACTATTAGATTTCTCTAGCATACTTCATTTCAAAGATGTCATCTTGATCACATCCCAGAAGGAGCTACTGTGAAATATTTCATTTTATTGAAGTACAAACTAAAGACAGTCTTATTAATAATTTTGCATCTAATTCAGTTGGTAGAAAATGAGATAACCAGAGGTGCAATGCATAAAACTAATGTATTTGGGAGTATAACACTTGAAGTGGAGACAAACAGTGTAAAACATCCTCATTAAAGGAATATACAATCTCAGAGAAGAATTAGAATTGGAAATGTCTGTCTATATGGTGCAACTTACAATGAATGAACCATGTCATAATATTACCAAGATTAGTTCTTTTTATAAAGAGAGAAGCTATTAGAAAAATGAGTTCCTTTGGGCATTACCTTTGAACACAGGGAACTCACTAACCACTATGTAATATAAACTATCGTTTGAGTTTTTCATGCCAAATATATCATCATTAGAAAGAGAGTGCAAGTTTGGTCTAGTGCCGTGATGGCAAACCTAGGGCATGAGTGCTAACCAGCTGAGTTTTAGTCTCTGCCATGCATGTGGAGGGGCAGGGGAGAGTGCAGAGGGTATTGCACATGCATTGCATTATGGGTAGAGGTACACACGTGCATGCTATCATAGGTGTGGGTGCGCTTTTAATTAGCCATTACTATCTAGTGGTTAAGGCACCAGGCCAGAAGCTAGAAGACTTTGAGTTCTAGTCTTGCCTTAGGCATGAAGCTGACCGGGTGACTTTGAACCATGCACACTTAGCACACAATGACAGGCTTAGGAGACAAGCTGGCCAGTCAATCTCTGTTGCAACCATTAGATCAACATTTGATTGATCAACAGAAGAAAAAGTAGACTCAGTACTTTTGAGAAAATGGTAGGAAAAATACAGTACAAACAAACCAAACTTACAGCATAACCCCTCCTTGAGCAGGGGATTGGATTAGAAGATGTCTACCGTCGCTTCCAACTCTGTTATTCTGTTAAAATTATCATGTGTATTTAGGGAAATATTACTCTGTTTGGTAGGAATCTTAATGGTCCATGGGAAAGATCTTGGAAGACAGGGCCAATAGTCACCACCTAGGAATTGGTCATACTGCATAGCCAGCAATTGGATAGTGGGTGGAACAAGAAGCTCAGAAGACAATCTTCCTAGTTTCCCAGGCTATAAAGGAGACAGCAGGATAAATCTACTTTCAGACGTGCAACTGTTAATATAGTTGACAATAAAGTAGAACTAATTCATTGCCATGTTACTTGCTGGTCTACCTAATAATACCTACATCAATCTTGCAAATGTCAAAGAGGAATTTCAGGAATGGTCTCCAGTTCTCAAGGAACTCCCATTATCCATTGAGTAACTCGTACCAGCATTGTTTCAACAATGCACAGATGTTTTGCAGTATGCTTTGATATAGCTAACAGAATAGTTGGGGCACAATTTGCCTTAACCCACAGCAGCAGAACAATTTGCAACTCAGCCAATGGTCCTGCATTTCTATGGGAGCTTTCCAGAGATGTTCAGAAAGGACAAGTTTCAATTCCAGATAACGTGAAATGTTTGTGGCAGACAGAGCGGTGGAGTTTCCCACTGATTGCACCAGAATAACTTTTGTTATGAGTTTTCAGAAGGAAGCAGAAGCTAAATTGCCCACGGCCAATCATTGAGGGGAACAATGCTGGGCAACGATCAGGATTTCATATATGAACTCAAAAGGCATTTTGTGGAACTGGGTGACCTTGTGCTGGTCACTTCCTTTCAGCCCTAGCAAGCAAGCAATGGCAAACCACTTTTGAAACATCAACAAGAAAACTGTAGGGACTTGTCCAGGCCATCACCAGGAGACAACACTAACTTGAAGGCAACTAACTAACAACCAACCAACCAACCAAACAAACAAAAAACAAACAAACAACAAACAACAAAAATATCAGAGCTTTACAACTTCAATGGCTGATTCTTTCTTCCCTTAAGGAAATTGTAAAATTCTATCCAATTACCTGTTTTATCCCAGCATTTAATAAAGGTATGTTGTTAGTGGAAAATAGATTTCAGATTTGGTTCCTACTACAAACAGCAATCACCAAGATGTAATAGAAATAGACCCTATTATGGTGCACAGAAAATTACATTCTTTCCTTCATAAAAATTACTGCCAGCTACATAAAAATCTTGTCTATTTTGCTTTGTACTATTTTGAAGCATAACACTCTTGAACCCTGGTTTTACACCAGTGTGAACATTATTCTGAACTGGTCCCTTCTGCTAATACTGTTTGAAGAGTGGCATAGAAAACTCTAAAACAAGTAATTTTTGCTAATAAGTTTTTTTTAAAAGCAATTTTCTCTGATGCATACATGTAATAACAGGAAAAGTGGTCTATGTGTAAAAACTGAAGGATAATCATATTAGGCCTGCATATTGATTTGAGTAATTTGAATGAGGGTGGATTACGTGAACATGTGCACAAAATAAATGTCTCTTACTTTGTACTAAATAAGTTCAAAACTTTGTCCCATTTTCTCTCTCTTGCTCTCTCTCATGTGTATGTGTGTGGAAATACTCTTAAATAGTTTTTTAAAATTTTTTTGTTATCAAACACAATGAAATCTCATTGGAAAAATACAACCCTCTACTCTGCTAGTAGGAATATTGTGATATACAACACACACAGAACACAGACACAACGAGACACATACACGGAGGGAGGGAGGGAGGGAGGGAGGGGAGGGAGAGGGAGGGAGAGGGAGAGGAGGGAGAGGGAGAGGAGAGAGAGGAGAGGAGAGAGAGAGAGAGAGAGAGAGAGAGAGAGAGAGAGAGAGAGAGAGAGAGAAAGATATTGGGGGAAATAGCTACATGCTCTTTTCCAAAAGACTGTCCTCCCTTTGGAAGCATTTCTGTTTGAAGTTCTGCTTCCTCCAAGCTCATTACTTAATTAATTAACTCATTTAGGAAGGGACATTTGCAGGGAGGTTAGAAAAGTCTAATCTCCTTGAAATAGGTACATAAAACAAATACTTAAACAAATAATACAATACAATACATACAATACAATATAATACAATCAGGGGTGGGTTTCACATTTTGTTACCATCGGTTCACCATATGCGTGCCTGCTTGCTTCACAGGCACAGGCGCCCTTTCCACACATGTGCCAGGCCTTCCACACATTTGCTTGTATGTGCGCCTTCTATGCATTCACCCCACCTAAAAAATGTGCCTAAGTAGGACGGCATAGAGCCGGGGCAGGTGAGCAGGCCCACCTTCGATTTCCACTACCAGTTTGGGCGAACCGGTCTGAACCGACTGAATACCACCTCTGAATACAATACAATACAAAACAATACAGCACAGCACAACACAACACAACATCACCCATCCAGTTGATAAATAAAGAACTTAAAGAAGTGAAAGCAATGGGCTTAAATACCAACCTTTTGTACCAAGCTTCATAAAATGAAAAGTTCTACACATTTTATAAAGCACATGCTTATTGTACTCACTTCACTAACATTGCTTCCATTTTGCAGTGCTGGTTTTGATTATTGTAATCCATGTAGACTCTAGGAACTACACATCAGTTGGTCAATAAACCTAGCTCATTTTGTTTTACATATTTGCAGTTGCCCATATTGGCAAGGTAATGACAGAACAGTTGCAAAGAATTGATTTCACACAGAAATTATTCAGGCTGTTTATGTGTTTTTTTAAAAGAAGATCAAGGAAACATATGCTGCCTTATTAAATCCAGATAGGGATGTTTCTATACTTTCATTTTTTTTGCCAATGGTGACTTGTAGTTATGCTTCTTGTGGGTTTTGCTCATTTCTGACTTTGTAAAAAGATCAGTTGGTATGGAGAGTAATGAATGAATGGACAAGATGCCCATGAAAGATGATAGTCAGTAACATCAAAGGATGACACTCACAGGATAAATGAGGTTATTTGGGAAGCAGGGAGGGATGTATTTTCCAAACATAGTCATACAACAATGTCTCCCTAATTGCTTCCAGTTTTAAGTAGATAACCTACTGCTCTGTAATTAGAGCCTTTATTGTTTGTGAAATTTACAAAATCAGAGTTTCGTTTGGGTATATTTAAGTTCTGCTTTTTTGGGGGTGGTGGCAGAAACAGTTGCTCCCAGTTCGTCCACATTGGGTGAACTGGTACTAGCGGTGATGGGAGGCTCCGTTCACCACCTGCCAAATGGAAACCCACCACTGGGTGGTGGTGTCTGAAATGCAGTTTGATAATATACCATGCCTATACTAAAGAGAGAGTCTTTTCAAAATGTTAAATGTTCAAGGTTTTAGAAAAAGTGGCTATCTTATATTCAGTGGCAGGTTGAAACCTTCTCATTTGCTCAAGATTATTAAATTTCTTCCTATATTATCATATTACATTTAATGGTTTTGTTGATATATTGATTTTAGCTCCAGGCAACAGGATTATGTCTTGGTAGCCCAGATCCTATTCAGCATGGAACAGAGTCCATGCTATCTGCTGCTGTAATCCAGAAGTGGGTTCTGACCAGTTTGAAACTGGTTTGTCTGAACTGGTAGTGGTTTGCTGGCCTGGGTTGCCAGAACCAGCAGCAACCCAGGCCTGCCATGCCTCCGAACCAATCCCCCAGTCAGTGCAGCATGGGTTTTTTTCATTTTTAAATGTTCTGTGCATGCACACACCTATTTATGAGCAACTGTGCACATGCACGGAGCAATTGCACGTGCAATGAACCAACAGTAATGCCGGTAGCAACCGACCCCTGCTGTTGCCTATAGTAGTAAATGGATATGGATATGGTTACTAAATTCAACCTCATAATTGCAGCTTGGCAAAGGAAGAGGCATGGGTATGGGAAGTTAAGAAGGGCAAAGAAAGTCAAAAAGACAGAAAAAGATGGGAACTTAGATAAGAGAAAGCCTATATGCAATAAGAACATCACGATGGCAGGATGATTGGGAGAGAGAGAGAGAAAGCAGAAATTCTTTCTAAATGAGGAAGTCCTAGAAAAAGAATCTAAGTGAGCTGCTTAATATGGGAGAGAAGACTGAAATTCTGAGAGGAAGATGAAAGCAGAGTCATCTTAGAATAACCAAGGGTGAGGGTCTGTTTGCAATTAGGAGGAATGGGCTTGTTAGGGCTTCCTACCTGAGTGAAAGGGCTTCTCTGGCGGGAATAGAATTGGTAGGGGATAAAAGAGTCATTTGCTTTCTTCAACCTTGTTATCACATAGACTATATGCTGCACTAGTTGAGGGCCTATGAAGCAGAATTGCATTAGATAGTGAGAACCAAGAAAGGCTTATACTACTGAACTTTATTTTTAGTTAATAATGCCTTGTATGGACATTGACCAGTGAGTTTTCATAAATTCTTTCTTTGTGGAGAAAAAAGGCAGCTATGGGTTAGTACAATGAAACTCATTTTGCAATGAACTGCAGGTTATAACATTTTCTCACTTTCTTTAGACAGCATTCTAGTTCAAAACAATGATATATTTATAACATACATTCTTATCATCCTATTATTCAGTAAGAGAAAAGAAAAGAAGAATGGATATTCTATCACATAAGTTATAGTTTAGAACTGTGGATGGAGAACCTATGGCCACGAGCCCTCTCTGCAGACATGCAAGCCATCTCCCAGTTCACTTCCACTGCGCATATGCGTACGCACCTCCTGGCAGCCAGCTGATTTTTGGCTCTGCTACGCTTGCGGGAGATGCACGGGTATGCATGGTGGTTGAGGGAGTGGGGGAGCACACACCCATGCCCCCGTGTTTTGGTTTCAGAAGGCTTCAGGGAGCCTGCTAAGGTCCAAAAATGGAGCACAGGGGGGCACACATGCACAGGGGAGTGGGGGAGCATGGGGGTTGTGTGTGCATGCACAAGGGGGGAGGGTGCACTGCATTGTGGCGTGGGCACATGTGCACATGTTGTTGTGCACTGTCACAATGGATTTCAGCATGCGAGGACAACGGTTAGCCACCACTGGTTTAGAATAATAACATTTGAGCTTATAATTGTTTTGGCTTCTTCCGATTCAAAATTAAATATGCCAACCATATTGGTTGTACCTGGCAATTTCTTAGTTCTTTTTTTGCAGTGATTCTTCCTCCTTGCTACCATCAGAGCTGAGCCTTCTGAAATACGCATCCGTCACATCTTGCACTCAGCCAGCCTTCGTGGAGTTGAGGTCCACCCATCTCAAACTTGCCAAGGTTGAAAAAAAAAACGCCCTTTCTTATATTTCTCTGCAGCTGAAGGCAGAGAAGATCTATTCTACATTCTCTGTGCTCTTCACCTTAAGCAAGGATCCAGAGAACCGAAGCTAGTGAGGTGTACAGTAAGTCTGAAAAAATAAAATCCTGTCAGGAACGGTGAAAAAGAGTTAGATTTGTTTAGCTTGCTGGAGAAAATATAAGAACAATATACTGTAACAGCAGGCTACAAGTATCTAAAATACCACAATGTGCAAACAGGGTGCATTGATTATCACGTGAAACCAAAGGACGAGGTAAAGACCAATAGGCTGAAATACAGAGACAGAGAATTTTGATCAAATATTAGGAAAAAAATCCTGACAGAAAAGATATTAAAATAGCAGAACTACTAGAACTTTGAGTGACTCCAACTAAAGGGAAGTTTTACAAATGGGGGACATGGCTATTTCTCAGGAACAGTTTATGGATTTGTGGACTGAGAAGGTAGTAGGCTAGATTATTGGTTTTCAATCTTTGTTAACCATGGAATATGTTAATTAAAACCACATTTGTAGAACACTTAAACAAGAGGCAAGTGATAAAAGATGGATTGGATTTGAATGAACTTTCTTCCCCACTCTCTTAGACACCCATGGAAACTCATCAAATAGGATTCTGCAGAACACATTTGAAAAGCAAAGAAGTAAATGTTTTATAGGATTTCGTACAAGTCATCCTATAATTCCAAGGTCCCACAATTAACTTCTATGTTCTTTTCTCAAAATTGCAATGCTGAAAGTGGTGCCTGCTGGAAGATTGAAATGTAGACCTATGTTTGTTTTTAACAAATTAGAAACAGTGCTTTGAAGGTAGGGAAAATGAGCACAGCACCTTTTAAAGCAGATATATGTTTTTTCAGCCTTCTGTGCAATGCATAATATTAAAGGCTGACTGATTAAAACTGCTGTGCTTTAATACAACTCCTTGAAGCAGCTGCAGCTTCACATAAACCTGAGGAAAGGGAATGAGTTTTTTAAACAGGTGCTTCAGCCATGTTTCTGCATTTTTGAAACACCTTTTCCAAATTATTTTCCAAGCATGCATAGAAGAGATGCCACAGTAGGACTCCTGGACTATAAATCTCTGAATAAGGCTGATTTAATGAGCTATCCTTTAATAAGCAGATGAAGTTATAGCTCCTAGATATTTTCTGTGGAAGATAACACAGCACCTGATGAAATCCCCAATTAAAATGAACAATTAAAATAAATGAGAACTCATTTGTATCCTGTTCTAGGTAGACTGGTGTAGAGATAATTAGAATGATGCTTAGTGAAAGTGACAAAGATGTTAAACTGTTTTAGGATAATACATTTCATTTCATACAATTGCCATTTATGAGTCTCCTCATATATCCCTACTGAAATTGATCACACTGTCACAGTTGTTTCCTTAGTGGCATGCAGAAGGAGACTTGAGTTTAAATCTATATCTTCATATTTTTGAATTTAGCATATACTTAATAATGTATAGCTAATCTATATGAATTAATATATTGGTATTTAATAATTAAGCATCTTAAATCTGAGGAATTCTCCAGCTTCGATTAGGGGCTTTTAAACATCTGGAGTGATTTTTGTTTATTTTAGGTGAATAGGTATCTTCCACGAATATCACAAATGACAGGAATTTTGAAGGAGCACCCAAATATGTCCCTGAAATACCAAGAATACTGAGTGCCCTCCCCCAATACTTCTCATCCTTTTTAATAAGGTGTCTATTAGAGAAGCAATGGATGGAAACTAATCAAGGAGAGAAGCAACTTAGAACTGAGGAGAAATTTCCTGACAGTTAGAACAATCATCAGTGGAACAGCTTGCCTCCAGAAGTTGTGAATGCCCCAACACTGGAAGTCTTAAGAAGATGTTGGATAGCCATCTGTCTGAAATGGTATAGGGTTTCCTGCCTAGGCAGGAGGTTGGACAAGAAGGTCCTTTCCAACTCTGCTATTGTATTGTATTGTATTGTATTGTATTGTATTGTATTGTATGGTATGGTATGGTAATGGTATGGTATGGTATGGTATGGTATGGTATGGTATGGTATGGTATGGTATGGTATGGTATAGAGTGGCAATGCTGCCATACAAACATATTGCATTTTGAAGTTTTTAACTTTTTCCTTCAAGATATAAAATAGAAATGATACACCATGTTCTCTAACAGGAAGTTAATCATGCGGTTACTGGGACAATCCCAAGAACAATTTTAAGGGAGGAGTGAAGTTTTTTGGCACACTTTGCAATAGCACTTCATTTCAAACGAATTACTGCTGTTAGTACAGTTCTGCTGATGCCTAATTAATGAGAATTCAAGCCCAACTTTATTTAATGTACAAGTAGCCCTTGACTGACAACAGTTTATTTAGTGACCATTCAAAGTTACAATGGCACTGAAAAAAGTGACTTATGACCATTTTCCACACTTACGAGCATTGCAGCATCCCCATGTTCACATGATCAAATTCAGATGCTTGGCAACTGATTCAGATTAATGACGGTTGCAGTGTCTGATGTTGTGTGACAGTAGTGGGTTTTTGCTCCTGTTGCAATTGGTATGCTGCAACAGGAGCCAGTGTGCACCATGGGCAGGTGCGCTGTGCATGAATGCGCACCCACCACCTGTAACACTCCAGATGCTCAGCGGAGAATCGTGCAGGCACCGCACACTGCACGCACATGCGCAGAAGGCCCGTTTCCTTCAATACAGGTAAGGAACGAGGGCGGGCGGGCCCTCCAAAGCACCATTCCAGTACGGTGGCTGCTGCTTCCAGCAGCACCGGTATGTGCGTAACGTGGCGTACCACTGGCAACCCACCACTGTCATGTGATCACCTTTTGTAATCTTCTGACAAGCAAGCCAATTGGGGAAGCCAGAGTCACTTAACAACCATGTTACTAATTTAAGAACTGCGGTCATTCACTTAGCAATGGTGGCAAGCAAGGTTATAAAATTCACTTAACAACTGACTCACTTAGCAATAGAAATTTTGGACTCAATTGTCGTCATCAATCATGGACTACCTATATTGATCATTTTTGTGCTTGTGCAGGACAGTTGTCAGTTGCTGAACCAACTTCAGATGAACCTTTAAAGCTGAAGGTGCCAAAGTGATTAATGGAGTGGAAGAGAAAGTGCCTCACAAAGGATCCATTTATATCGAACCAAAAAACATTTAGTTTAAAACTCAGTCAGTGATGATGTTAATGGCAGTTTGTTGGAGTAGATTTAAGCAATTTTCTAAGTGATGGTTATGAATAGATGTCAAGAAAAATCATTTTTTAAGCGAGAATCATTCAGGGAGTGCAAACTGCAGCCTGCCAGATACTTCTGCATCTCAATTATTAGCATGGGATAATAGAATAACAGAATAAAAATCTTTTGCCTCCAAATTCAATTTGTCCTAAAGAAGTTATGATTAATTTAGAAAGGTTTAATAAGTCTAATAAAATCTAATAAGCCCTATAAGTTCAAGTATTAGCTAATGTCTAGCTAACGTCCCCCCCCCCCCCAATTTTAACCAAACTTGATACACAAATGACTTACTCTCTGGAAAAAATACTGTGGGGGAAAGACACCCCTAACACCCTCGAGGTGTGCATGTATCTGGCTGTGTCTCTCTCTGTGTGTGTGAGCGTCTGTATCTGTGGTGTTCCAACATAACTCTGGAACGCCTCGAGGAATTTCAACCAAACGTGGTACACAGATGATTTACCCTCTGGAAAAAATACTGTGGGGGTAATAAACCCCTAACACTCTGTGTGTGTTAGGGGTGTGTGTGTATTCCAGCATAACTCTGGAACACCTTGAGCAATTTCAACCAAACTTGTTACACAGATGACTACTCTAAAAAAATATACTGTGGGGGTCACCACCAGGTGTGTGTATGTCTGTGTGTCCTCTCTGTATGTATCCAGTATAACTCTGGAATGAGTCATCAGCTAGTTTGTTATAAAGTAATATTAAATTGAAAGACCAGGGATCTATTTCTGGGCTGATGTTTAGGGATTCTCCCCCAATAGGAATAAGTGAATAAGTGACTTTTCTATTGGCCTTGCTCTGAATATTTGTCTTAAAAGAAAAAAAAGAAGTGACGGAGAAGATACTTAATGAAAATTTTGCTTTGTACTCTTTTTCATTCTTCTACTATTTTCTTTTCATTCTTTCCAGGATGAATTGGTTCTTGGCAGCTTCAAAATATAGAAAATAAAACATGACATAATGAAGATGCGCGGTGCATGTTTCTGCTAAATTGAAAGACTGGCAATAAATTGATAGCATTTATCTCTTTTTATTTAAAATAATAATAAAAAAATAAATGCAGTAGTTTTTCTCTCTTTTCTTATATAAGCAAAATAAATAAATATACTGTAGGAAAACAATGGTCATTAATGATAAATTGGAAAAAAAAAACACCGCCAGAAACATTAACAGTAAGAAAAGGCAGTTTACAAGCTTCCCAAGAAGTAATGTCTCTGAAGCCAGTCTGATAATAAAATGAAACACAGAATACTTTAAAAAGAATCCAAATATGTCCATGTACAGAGGTGGGATCCTACTGTTTTAACAACTGGTTCGCTGAGCGCATGCTTTACACAGTTTAAAGAAGACTTACCTTCTGCTTGGGAAGGAAAACAGCTGAGGTGTGGCAATTCATTCTGCTGCGCAACACAGCTGAGAAAATAAGGTAGATAAAGTGCAGGGGTGGGCGGGCAGGAACTATTCGCTAGTGAGAGTGAACCGTTCACTCACTGGCTGATCTTCGGAGCAGGTAGAATCCCATCCCTGTAATGTATACAGTATATCTATACATCTTGATCTGAAGAAGAGGAGAAGCAATTAAAATTTGAAATATCTTCTTTTTCTTACTAGGATCTACAGATAACTCCTTATCAATTATTCTTTAAGGCAAAATTCTTATTTAAGTGTATCAAAAGTGTGGCAATTAGTATTTTCCCACATAATAGCAATAATATTAATACATAATAATATGAAATTTGGGCTGGAATATCCCAGATATCCCATGCTTAGCATCATCAGGGGGAAAATAGTGAAAATTAGAAGGAATCAAGACACCCTATGAAAATAAATCAAGCGTCTGCATGAAGAAGATCACTATAAATACCTGACTGACAACATCACACTGAAATCAAGAAGGAGGTTATAGTGAATACATCAGAATGAAAAAGGTTGGCAGAAACACATGAAATGATTAACACCTGGGCAATTGGATGTAAGCTGAACCAGAGGCCCTGGATAGGAAGACCAGAAAAATAATGACAATGAATTATGCCCTTCATCCATGCAGTGATGTTGACCGACTCTATTTACCAAGGAGTATAACTGGGTGTGAAATGTTGCAAGTACATTAGTTGTCCAGCTTTATCCTGAGTGCACAGGGCTAATTTTTGCTCAATATTGCAACTTGCTGTACATGTTCTGGAGGATAAGCTGCTGTCTTTTGGCATTCCCATATAATTTATGTCTAGGGGCCATGAAGGATAAATATTATTTGAAAATTGAAAGGAAGGTACTGGCTTTCACTGGGCATATGTACTCTGAAATATTTCATAGAGAGATATTTGGCAACTTAGATCTTAGAATAACAACAATGAAACATTCTCTTCATTTTTCTTCTCATTATAAATGAATATTATACATTGGAAGAAAACTTCAGTAATTATAGTCATAGTGATTAGATATAAAAATAATTCAAAGTGTCTATGATTTGTGAAGGACTGAATGTTGAATATTTTGTTCCTATTAAAGTTGGACTCTGAGTAATTAGAATATTGTAGGCACTTTTTAATACAGTAGGATTATGCCATGACAGATTCAGTTCCTAAAAGATGCTTCAGAGCGCTTGGCAAAAAAGATGAAATACCTTTCTGCAACTTTAAAAGAGAAGTTAATCTTCCTGGGTGAAGATGTAGCTGATTAAAGAGTTGTAGACAGATGTTACTTTCATATTTTCATATTTTCCCAACTCTCTTTAAAGAATTGCCTCTTAAGGACAGCACTGCCCTGCAATATAATTTCAGCTCAATTAATAAATTGTCAAGAATTTCTCTGTGTCAAGTCTATTAAAGTATAGATAATTGCTGTGATAAAGTGCTATTTTGAGAATACTAAGTAATTGCATTTAGTTTTATTGAGAAAATGTATTCCCTTGGTAACTATTATGGATAGTTAAGGGAAAAAACTATTAAATGTGTTTAAAGAGATATGTTATTCCCCTGTATTGTGAATGATATTATTCATAATGAATATTTGGGCTATCAAATTGGTGTGACTCTTAGTGATCAGACAGATAGATTAGAAAGACCTCCCTCTGGCCTGTCAGCTTTTTCAATGATACAAGCATTGCTGTAATAAACTTCATCCACCTTGCTACTGCCCATCCTCTTATCCCTCTTACAATTTACTCAACATTAGTGGCTTCTCCAGAAAGCTAAGTTTTCACCTAGCGTAAGTGTTAAATATGATAATTTAAACTAGTCATTTGTGCCTTGAATGAGAATTCTGAATTCATTTGTTCTATGATCCATGTTGCTGTTTTCTTGGCTATCTATAATAGTTTCAAAAGTCTGCTCCAATACCAAAGCTCGAAAGTATCAATACTCTTTATATTTTACTTCTTCCAAAGTCCAAATTCACTTCCCTGAGAAAACTGTTGCTTGCATGATTCTGATTTTTGTATATGTCCAGGCATATGAATATCTTTTCCAACAACTTCACAACTACTTTACCAAATGCTAGTCAGTGACAAATTTCTTGATTGCTGATTCCTTTAGTGTTGATAGTTGATCTTAAAAAACAGAACCACTCTCTTTATTTTCACTTCTAAAGCTGGTTGCTATATCACTAGTCATTACTTTGATCTTCTTTATTTTTAATTTTAGTCCCATTATTTTCTTCACTTGGCTCCTTTTATTACAAGAGCTTCCAGATCATTGGCATTTTCCAGTGTCAGACTAGGGTCATCTGCGTTATTACTGTTTCTTCTTCCAATTTTAAAACTAAATGCATCTTCTTCCAGTCTTTCTAGTCTTTTCTACTTTCAGCTAATGAAGTGTTACCATCTGCATATCTCAAATTATTAGTATTAAATAAATTTGCAGACCAGCAAAGCTGGCTTCTTCTGAGGCCAGCTGTGCCTTATACTTCTTGTTGCTAAGCGATTCTGTGCTTTGTGTTCCACCCAACAACATTTGAGGGGATTTCATTCATTAAATAGGATTTCTTCCTCTCATATCTCCATGCTATGCAGTAGAGAAGGGGTATCAACTCATGTCATTATGGTGGCATCACATGATGTATTGGGACTTTCCCCCTTGCTAAATTGGGTGTGGGTGTGGCCAGCATATGACACATCTGGGCCGTGGTCCAGGAGTTTTACAGCCCTGCAGACCGTAGAGGTTTTTCTGACTCCCCAGAACAGGAAGGAGGCTAGAAAACCTACGAAAAGACAGAAACAAATTTGCCAGACATTGTTATCATGTTTCCCCGAAATTATGACATGTCCTGATAATAAGGCCATGCCACATTTTTCTGGTGGGCAAAAATATAAGCCCTCCCCACAAATAAGCCCCTTGGACAACCCCCCCCTCTGGCCAGGCAGAGTGCTGCTCACCAACCTACTGGTATCCTGAAGGTACCAAGTTGCGGAAACCGGGGGGGGGGGAGGCAAAGATGATCGCGTTGCTTAGCACCTTTGGGATACTGCTAGGTTGGTGAGCGGCTCTGTGCCCAGCTGAAGAGGAGGGTTGCTGGGTGGTTGCTCTCTTGCGAGTGGGTTCCCAAAGAGCCGGGCACAGCCTCAAGGGCGAATGGCTGTGCTACATGCTCACCTGACAAACCCCCTTTGCAGCTGGGCACAGTGCCATTCACTGACCTAGGGGTATCGTCAAGCCGTGTGAGCACTTGTTCACCGCTGCCTGGGTCCCACGGCTTGGTGCCTTCTAAATGCCAGTGAATGGTGCTCTGCATGGCTGGAGAGGGGGGGTTGCATGAGCCCCACCTCCTAGCCTCATGGTGCATGGCCCAGCTCTCATTACGGAGCCAGGGCACCTTCATCGCCACCATCATCCCAGCCTGGCATTTCTGCGGCTCCAACCAAGTCTTTCAGCAGTGGTCGCTCTGGGCGCACGCTCTATGATTGTACGCTCTGCAGTCAGCTAGCCCACAACCATAGAGTGTGATGGGCGGTGGCGATCAGGCGCTCACGCGGCTTGGCGATACCTCTAGGTTAGTGAATGGCACTGTGCCTATTTTGTAGCCGCAAAGGGGGTTTGCCAGGTGGCTGCTTGTGAGCGTGATCACTTCATGGCTGTTGTGTTGTGCTGCTGCGACAGTGCAACACAGCCATTCGCCCATGAGGCTGTGCCAGGCTCTTTGGGAGCCCGATCACAAGAGAGCAGCCACCTGGTAACCCCAAAACAATAAACCCTCCCCACATAATAAAGCCCAAGCCATATTTTGTAGGTAAAAGAATATATATAACCCAGTTGACATGCTAATAGACTTGGACATTCATCTTAGACTTAGATTAGATTAGATATTCAGCTGTAGATTATGCTATGAAATTCAGACTAGTGCTGTGTTGAAATACACAACAGTTATAGCAAAATGCTCCATGTGCTAGTAAGGGCACTAGTAAGCACATTTATGCTAGAAATGTATACTAAAATTTAGGGAAGAGGCTGTCATCTAATTTACCATACCTTTCCTATATGATTATTGCAAGCTTTTTCATCAAGCTTGTTTCTTTTATCAGGTAAAATTCAATTTAAGGCTATTGTCTGAATCCTTAATTAACCAACCTCTGCAATAGGCCTTAGCTTTTTTGCTAACTGACAATGTAAGCTATTTCATGGAGGTGATGCATGGAGAAATACCCAAACATACTATTTTTATAGTATTATAAGTATCACTTTATAATGCTTTGATAAGATCACACTTGGAATATTGCATCCAGTTTTAGCACTGGAGGCTAAACCACATGAAAAACAATTTCAGGAATTGACTATGTCTAGTTTAGTGAAAAGAAGGGCTAGGGATGACAGCGATAGTGTTCCAACATCTAAGGGGCTGCCACAAAGAAGAGGGGATTAACTTATTCTCTGAAGCACCTGAAGGCAGAACAAGAAGCAATGGATGTAAACTAATCAAGGAGAGAACTAACCTAGAGCTAAGAAGAAATTTCCTGAGAGTTAGAGTGATTAATCAGTGGACCAATTTGCTTCCAGAAATTGTAAGTGCTTCATCACTGAAGGTTTTTAAGAAGAGATTGGACAACCATTTGTCTGAAATCTTATAGGGTTTCCTGCTTGAGAAGAGGACTAGACCTCCAAGATCTCTTTCATCTCTGTTATTCTGTTATTCTAATGTAGGGGTATCAAACTTGGGCATCACATTGTTGTCACATGATGTATCATGATGCTTTTTCCCTTTGAGGAGCTGTGGGGGACATGGCCTGCACATGACACATCCAGCCCATGGGCTGTCCGTTTGACACCCCTGTTCTCATGGGATACAAGCAACCCCTTTGAGTCAAACGCCTTCTGGTGATTTAGTGGACATAACAATGGAAATTTTTTGGATGACAACTTTGAAGTGGTTTGCCATTACATTCTGGGATATTTTTTCAAACTTCCCAGTTTAATCTATGGCCCTAGAAGTCCTTCCCGGAATTCCTGAAAATATTAGCCAGAGCTAATGCTCTTTCTCAGCCTAGAAATGTACTGCCATCTACTATCATATAGACCTATCAGTGTTAAGTAACAGTTATCTAGGGTAGGAAACCAAATTTCTAGTTGTTTTTCACATGTGATAAATAGGTTCTGTCATTCTCAGTAGTTTCTTCTTATTTTCTGATATCTAATTTAAAAATTGCTTTTGATGAGATGAGTAACAATTTAATAGGTGGATGGATAGACAGACAGAAGCAAATTACTTTGAGCAAAAGTATACTGAAAGTTGAACAAGATGGCTGGAAGCAATCAAAGCCATCAAACACCTCCATTACCATGTTTGCCTGTGATCTTGTGAGTTATGTATATTAAAAAGTTGACCCTGAATTCTAAGGTCAATTTGGTGGACCTGTTTCCTGGTAGCTGTAAAGAAATGCCAAATTCAATAGCACAATCAGAGGAAGAGGTGACGTTTTCCTTTGGTGGCTCATTTTAAAAATCTCTATTCACTGACACATACCCTGCAGATTAGAGAAATAAACAAATTATTCAGAAAGGGAAAAATATACTGGGTTATTCTTCAAGTGAAATGAAACACTGTACCTTATTTTACTCTAAAGGAGAACATACAGAACTATAAAGAATCTATTCCACTCCATTTGATTGAGTCTTCAAGCTGAGCAACTATAACTCTGAAATCTCAGGCATGAAGAACATCTCTATCCAAGATTTATTTTCCTGGGAAGGAGATAGAAAAATTAAATTTTAATATGTCTCTGTGTCTGAATGATTGTGAATCTATTTCAGAGCCTGTCTTTCAAGCAGAAACAGTTTAATTCTCTGTCACTTTTCTCTTATCTTGAAACATTAAAATTTCTGTTTTTCTTTCTTGCTTTCCAGAGTACTTGTATAGTTATGCTGGATGCTTGTTTTGTAAACCCAAAGCTCTGGTCCATTTAGCACCTGATGGAAAAAGGCCAGCACAGACACAAATCTATCTGGAGTTGCCAAAATTGCTTTTTCTTTCCCCTTGGCCATCAAACAGAGCCCCCTATGTAACATATGGTAATGAATCAGCACTTGAAGATGCTAAATAAATTAGTCCTATGGAAAGAATTAGCTGTGAAAGCCATATAAACACTGTTATATTACCTCAAGGTTTATAATAATTGCTGTTGATTGGTGGTGGTAGTGGTACTTATTGTGAAACAGGCCATTTCAGAGGAGGAAAAAAAATCAATTTGTTTTTGTGGCCACCAGTTCCCAGATTTATTAACTCACATGTTTATCCATGGGTATTGTAAAACATGTAGCAAATTCAGCTGATTTTGTGGAGTGATTTGCTCTATTGACTACATTTTTTAAGAGAGTGTATTTTAATTACAATGGTTGAAGGAAGAATTAGATTGTTCTGCACTTGGAAATTCTTCTTCTTCAGTCTGCTCTTTCCTGTCCTAATCTGGAAACCATCAGTTGATATGGAATATATATATCATTCCTCAGAAAACCTCTAAAGGCTATCCAAAATGGAACATATTATCTACGGAAGAAAAGCAATTTTCAGTGCTATAGTGAAAAAAGTTGATAAATGATGAAGACATGTAATGTTTTCACAACTCAACAAAAAAAAATTCTGTTGAGTGTATTACTATATCTACTTATGGGAAAATAAGCATATCTAGATTTATCTGTGGATTTCCCATTGACCTGATGCAAAAATGCAGAAAGCCTTGGAAGGAACAAGGCCAGGTTAATTGTGTTTAATCTGTGATGAAATTCTGGTATATTCAGATGATGGGTTCCTTAAAAAAAGAGCAGAAATCTCTGCAGGGATTAAAATGTACACTTTAATGCTGTCTCATCAGATAATCTTAAATTATGAATTCAGATTCCTTAGTGACTTTAATTTCAGATTTATGCTTTTCAGGTTTAGAGTTATTTTTTTCTTCAACATTTTAACTCCCATGTTTTTGATTCCTTGAATCTGATTTCCCCCCATTTTCCAATGCATATAATAATCGGTAATATCCAAACTTCTTTCAAACCATGTTGAAGCGTGTACAGCTTTAATACAGAGTAAGATTAAAAGTGAGTGAGTGAGAGAGAACTCTATGCATTAAATGTGAGGATAATATGAGTGCCTTTTAAAATAAACAACCAAAGTAAACTGTGGTTCAGAATATGCAAAGGTGGTCCATATTGCCTTCATATTGCAACGATTTAAGAGTTGACAACTCTTAAAGAAGCTGCATCTTTTCCTAGGCTCATAAAGTGGCAGCTTCTCAAGTCTAAGAAAATATAACTTAAATGTAACAAGGTACCAACAGATGTGATATACAGAGTTGTGCATGCTCCAAATCAGATTTCCCCATTTGTATTTGGATCTCTTCATAGTCCTAATAATTACTCAAATTTATAGCATTTTCTTTTTAAATGCCGTTTTTTCTTTTATAGCATTCATTAGGCTATAACCATGAGTCTTATATGAAGTATTTTGCTCCATCTTAAAATAGTGTAACATCTGGATTATAGAACCCTATGCTGACTGAGAATAATTCTTTAGGCTCTTTGGTAAGGATCTGTATCACTTCTCACAGAAAATATCTGAAACATCTGCATACAGAAAACCCTATGAATATATTGTTTTCCACTACTGCATAGAATTATGATTGCTCCTAAAATCAAGATCATATGAAATGTTAATAGCACTCTGTAATGCCTTGGTAAGGCTACCATTGGACTACTGCATGCAGTTTGGTTGCCATGATGTAAAAAAGATGTTGAGACTCTTTTAGAAAGTGTATAGAGAAAAGCAACAAGGATGATCGGGGAACTGTAGGCTAAAACATATAAAGAATGGTTGCAGAAATTGGGTATGTCTAGTTTAATAAAAAGAAGGACTAGGGGACACATGATAGCAGTGTTTCAATATTTAAGGGGCTGCCACAAAGAAGGTCAATCTATTTTCCAAAGCACCTTGAAAGAACCAAGAAGTGATAGATGGAAACTAATCAAGGAGAGAAGCAACATAGAACCAAGGATAAATTTCCTGACAGAACAGATCTGAAGAAGCTTCTAGGATGAGAAGCAAGGCATCTTCAAAGAAAAACAAGAAGGTCCAGTTGTCTCTTGAAAAAGCACCTTTGGCACAATCCTGACCTGGATGGCTGAGAAGCTCCATAGACAGAACAATTGATCAGTGGAATGACAAGCCTCCAGAAGTTGTGGATGCTCCACAGTGGTGGGTTTCAACAAATTTTGGAACCTCTTCTGTAGGTGCGGCTGCTTTCTGGGTCCACTGGTGGAACCTCTTTTAACCGGTTCAGTAGATTTGATGAACCGGTTCTACCAACTGGTGCAAACTGGTAGGAACCCACCTCTGATGCTCCAACACTGGATGTTTTTAAGAAGAGATTTGACAACCATTTGTCTGAAAGGGTTTCCTGCTTGAGCAGAGGGTTGGACTGGAAGACCTCCCATCCAATTCTTTATTCTGTTATTCTGTTAAAATGTTCAACTTTTCATATCCTTCCTCTCTATTCACTCACTATTAAAGCATTTTAGTATCAAATAAATTTTAAAAAATGAAGGTAATTAAGGGCAATTATTGTCTTTTATAACATATGATATGTAGGAAAAAGGATGGGAAGATGATTTCTTTTTCTCTGCTAGAATTTGAATTTATCCAATAAAATTATTGGCAGAAATATCAGCAAAATAAATGTTCAATTTATCCAAAGAAGAAATATTTATGGAATTTTCTGCTCTAATGTAATATTGACTGGGAATTTTTGAAACTATTTATCAAAGTTGGTATCCCCCACACTCTCCCTCACAGAAGGGCTCTGGGTGGTGACATAAAAGCACCTTTCACCATATATGTAAAATGTATTAAAAAGCTAAAAAAAAAAATCTTTTTTTCTCTCTCTTTTACTTTCTTTTTATTCTGTATTAATTTGTGCTAGTTTTCATGTTTTCTTTAAAACTTTCATATGCGTGTGTTTGCAATTCTATTACTGACTCTTATATACTGTATAATGATCACATGGAATTGCTAAGGTCAGAAAGACTGATATTTCCAAATAAATACCCATCTTTGTTAATTACTGTTTCTTACATTCTTGGTTTTCAATTTCTTTGAATCATCTGGTTGGATAATGTGTGAACCAGAAAACTAGCTAAGGTGGACATTTGGTTTCATTGAGCAAAATCTATTTTATATACTTACCAGACACTCCTACATAATCATATTTTCTTGCAGTCCTTTGGATAGTGTTCAGCTCTTTAGCTGGTTTCCTGATCCCTACGTAATGACTGAGTGCTCCTGTAGTTAATTTTAACATTTATGTCTTCTACTCTCGTGTTCTTTGGGTTTGTTAAATTTTATGTGTTGTAAAACTGTTTATGATTCATGGTGACCCAGTGTTGTCCCAGCTACAAGGTTTAACTGTAAATTTTAAGCTTGGTCTTCCATAGTCAGTTTTATGTTTTTCTTCTTCTTCACCACATCAGCAACCAAGATTGGCAGAGAATATAATAAAGGACAGCATATACAGCCAGTATTCTTAGGTCATCTGAAACAAGCATAGCTAATCAGAACGAGATATATTTGATTAGTGGATAGCTGTCTTCATACTTAGCTTAAGTTAATTGCTAAGTACAAGTCTTATTAATGACAGTATATATTACACAAAAAAATATGAGTAAACTTAACTTTCAGGAAAAAGGGGTTTATATATGCTTTGCTTTTTTTTACTAGTTTATGTCAATATAGAAATGATAGTTTCTGCCTCAAAAATAAACTATTCTTTTAATTTAAAATAAAAATATGATATAGCCTTTCCTTCCTCAAAACCAGTTCAACCAATCCACAGATCCCCAACTAACTGAATGTATTTAGCAATAGTTTATGATCAAATAGGCAATAAACTATTCCAAAATAGTCTATGTAACCAGACTATAGTGTTAATTAATCAAGCAATGTTGCATTATTATATTGACTACTGTGCTGTTGCTGAAAAAGGACATTTGGCTTTTATGAAATTAACTAAATATTTTGTACAGAAAAACCAAATTAGGAGACCACCGAAAAGAACACAGCATTATTATAAGTTAAAAAAAAAGAATGACCAATCATTATGATTCAACACTTCTTAGTGGCACGTAATCAATCAATTCAATCCACTCAATCCAATCAGTTGTGAATTTCATTTGGAATGAAGAAAACAGACACCCTCCTTTCACCTCCATTTCTAGTATGAGTCATTCTCCTTCATTTCAAAACCCATAAATATATTGTATTGTATTCAATCTATCTTAGGCTCTCTCTGAATTACTTAAGTCAGATGGACACATTCTACCAAGGAGCTTTTGTTCTAATGCTCATTGAAACAGAACTCAAAAACTAAACTGAAAAAACAGCTTCACCAATTGATAGGCCCCTTAGGTGCTCCCTATTTGAATTGCTTTCTGAAATCTACATTTCCCTATTTGAGAAGACTAGTTTTGTTTCATTCCTAACTACTCTAATTTTATGAATTTCTTTTTTCAATACTAATGTTATTAAAAATTACAATTTATAACAATAAAAATAGCACAACTACAAAAAAATAAAAAATGGTTTATGGTTTATGGTTTATTATTTATAGGCTGCCCTTTTCCCTGAGGGGACTCAGGGTGGCTTACAATTTATGGGGAGGGGAATATAAGACAGTAAGACATAAAACAATACATAAGTAAAAGTAGAACACAACATTCATTCATCATTCGGGTGGGGACAGATTACAATCTTTATCCCCAGGCCTGACGGGATAGCCAGGTCTTAAGGGCTGTGCGGAAAGTCTGGACGGTGGTGAGGGTACGAGAAAGCAAGAAAACAAGAGAAAGAGAAATAGAAAGAAAAAAGAAAAAACAAGAATATAGAAAAGAAAATGAAAATATATAAAGAAACAACTTTTCTCTTCATCACAGCAACTGGAAACAATTGTAGTAACCTATTGCCCTCTCTTAAAACACAACAAATAATCTCTTTTTCATGTATCACAATTCTTATCTATAAACAAATCTAAAAATTCATTTCATGTCAGCAAAAGTGATAAAAATGCTTTCACTGTATTGAAATCAGCATAATTATAAGTTACAAAAAGCGTGATAGAAAATGGAATAATTTTAACATCTTCAGGATATGCATGTTTTCCTTTCAGATAGAAGTTTTGAATGATTTATTCTGGAAGTCAAAAATAATATGCTAAAATTAGAATATACATTTCCATTTGTTTTGGCATTAGAAAATTACTTGGTGTTGCAGGTCTTATTTGTCAAGCAGAAATTCAAGGTAGCTCTCACTGCACAAAATATCTGCCTGACTCAGTTGTTTACCTCTTGTCAACAATTTGTTAGCATGTCCTTTTCCTGATCCCTTCTAAATTACCTGAATAGAATGACAGATTCTGGGCAAGAACGAGACAAACATTTGAGGCACAGTTAAAGAATCTGTGTCAGGGACACACTAGGGAAGAACAAAGGAGAAAGTTAAAGTGCCAAAAGGAAAAAGTGGGCATAATTGAGTTACCATTACCTATTCAATTTTCTTAGCCATGCCCATTTCTTTAAAATAAATTGTTTTTTTCCTTTCTCACTTTATTCTGTTACTATTGTTATGCTGTTACAATTACTAATTTTAATTTTAGACCATTAACTTGAAATAGACAGCACTTGGGGAAAGACTAGAGACAATTCACACAGCCCATTGACTATGTTACTATTCTGCCTTGTTTTGAGACATACCAGGTTCTTTAGATTCATTCATCATCGTTAATTTTGCTTTCCTGTAAATCCATAACAGTTAATCTATATTTGTTTTCTAGCTGAAAGCACTTCTGCCAATACAGTTTTGGTAGGTCATTTTCTGTTTCCTAGGTATAATTCCCTGTTTATTTTTTATGGTTCCTTATTTCCTAGCAGTGGCTGCTGTTTATTAAAGATGAAAGATTGTTTTAGCAATAGCAATTGCATTTAGACTTACCATGTTTCCCCAAAAATAGGACAGGGTCTTATTTTCTTTTGACCACTGAAATAAGCACTTGGTCTTATTTTTGGTTTTATTATTATTATTGAGGTGCAGGAGGCGGCAAGTGTGGTCACTTCATGGCTGTTGCTGTGTTGCAATATTTTCAGGGAGGGCTTATTTTTTTGGGAGGGCTTATTTTAGCCCATGTGCTCAAAATCCCGATTGGGCTTATTATCTGGGGAGGTCTTATTTTCAGGAAAACAGGGTATATTCAGCTTTACAGCCCTCTCTAAGCGGTTTACAGAGTCAGCATATTGCCACCAACAATCTGGGTCTTCATTTTACTGACCTTGGAAGGATGCAAGGCTGAGTCAACGTTGAGCTGGTGAGAGTTGAACTGCAAACTACAGGCAGCCGGCAGTCAGCAGCAACGTTCCCTCTAAGCTGCCAATCAAATTGGGTGGTTTGGAAAGCTTCATTGTCTTTTAACTGCCTTTGAAGTGGGGGTGGGCTGCTGGGGGTTCACAGGGGTTTGGAAGAACTTATAGCTAAGATTCTGTACAGTTTGAAGAACCCCCAAATCCCACTCCTGGCTGGCCTCGTCCACCCCACCCTTCTTCTCCCAGGAATCCTCATGTGGCCCATTTTGAATGCAGGTAAGTGCAGTGCATGCACGGCAGGGGTGGGCTCCTGCCAGTTCTAACCTCATCTTTAGAAGAGGTTCCACAAATCTGCAGTGATGTTTAGAACCTGTTCCAGCTCCCTCCCCCCACCTGTCTGCACATCATCAAGATGAAGAGCGAGGGGAGGAATTCTGGGAGTTGAAGTCCACAAGTCTTAAAGCTATCAAGTTTGAACAGCCATGGAGTTTTTTTCTAAAGGTTTAGGGGTGCAAGGGTCTTGTAACTTGATAGCTTTATGACTTGTGTGCTTCAATGCGAGTTCCTGTGCCAATATGACTGGAGGAGGAATTCTGGGAGTTGAAGTCTACAAGTCTTAAAGCTGTCAAGTTTGAACACCCCTGGGTTTTTTTTCCCTAAAGGGTTAGGGGTGCAAGGGTCTTGTAACTTGAGAGCTTTAAGACTTGCATGCTTCAAATGCTAGAGTTTCTGAGCCAACATTTTGTTTGCTAAGCAAGAGCGTTGTTAAGTGAGTTTCACCACATTTTACAAGTTGGCCATGCCCACCCAGTCACATGGCTGGCAAGCCACTCCCACCCAGTCACATGACCAGCAAGCCACTCCCACCCAGTCACATGGCCAGCAAGCCACTCCCACAAAGCAGGCCACACCTACAAAGAGGTTCTAAAAAAATTTGAAACTCACCACTGATGCATGGAGGCATGGGCAGGGTGAAAATGGGCATACGGGAAGTTCGGGATGGCCTCTGGAGCCTGAAGAGGCCATTTTTGCCCTCAGGGTGGCTCAAGGAAAGCCTCCGGAGCCAGGAGAGGGCAAAAAGCCCCATCCCACTATGGTGCAGGAGGCCAAGTAGGCCATGCCCACATGGCCATGCCCAACCAGCAATTGTGTAGAGAACTCCTTGCTAACATTTTTGAAGCCCACATCTGCTTTGCAGGTATGATAATTTTTCTGCTGCATCTGGGTTGTTACAGGCAATATACAAAATTTCAACCTCATTTCCATATATTGAGAATGCTGAAGGGTGGAATAATATGATGGGCACTTACTGGTATGCCACTAAGGGCTTTCATCATATAAATACTCTGCCAATCAACCCCTTTTTAAGGTAGCAAGGAAAACATTGTTTTGAACTTCATTCACTTCCTCAACTCTCAAGTACTTTAGTGTGCCAACCAGAAACATGAACTTTGGGTTAATAGAATGTTATATTTTGGTGCTGAGTGTTCCAAAACAATTGCATTTTGGCTCAAGGCCACCAAGTCTTTAGGTAAGCTTTATTTCTAAATTCTGTATGATGGTGACAGATATAAGCTTCTTGACATGCTTGCCCTTGGAGGGCATGGATTTTGCCCTTGGAGGGCATGGATCACCCAAGAATTTTTCCCCAGCATTTATGAATGATATTTTATGTTTTAAAGGTCTACAATCCCCAAAGCTCCCTCCCATTTTACCAAAAAAAAAAGAAAGCAGCTACAGACATTTTGATGCTTTCTCATTATTATAGTCTGTGGACTAATCCTATGTAGAGTAAACTCTTGTATCTCAAATTTACTTAATTCAGGCTATATCCTTAAATTTGAACTCACAAACTTTAACCAACTCAACTTTAAATCAGGGCTTAATTTTTTTTACAGACATAGGCCAGCCATAGGCCATAGGCCATATCATGAAAGTATTCAATGCACTTTTTGAAATTTAACTATGAAATCTACAATCTATGGAAAACTATATTTGATGCTACATCAATGGAACTTGAGAAAAGCAAAGTCTCATGATATATAAAATACCCAGTAGAAAATTTCACCGTTGTATTTCTCCATGGTGTTGTCTGGCATCTCAAGCTTGCCACATGCAATTTTATTGACTTTCATTATCAGTATTGTGGACATTTCCCAAATTGCTCCAATATGTAACAGATGCAACTTGTAGAAAGCATTCAATGGCAAAGAAAACTCAATATCTGGGCCAGTGCTTTACCTAATGGAAGTTTAATTGCCTAGCAGCTGCTCCTTGAATGTTGTTGTTGGACCTGTAGATTTCCTAATTGTCAAGTCTAGCATTTGGTTGTTCAGAGCAGCCGAGGTGACTGACAATTCCCTTCCTTATAAAACACATGCATTTTGCTAAATTTTCTTTAGTTGAGTTAGTTAAGGAGTCACTGCTTTTTGTTTGACTGAAAAACTTCCCTGAGTATTTGCACCAACTGGGTTTGGGTCGACGCTGGGAATCAGAACCCCAGACAGCACCTCGAGGTTCGGGGTAGCTGGTGAAGTATTTTAAGACAGATTTGGGTTAATATCAGGGTTCCAAAAAACACCCCCAATGAAATAAAACTCCAAGGTCTGAATTTCCTCAAAGTTACATTTTATTAGAGATGTCATGTTGGCACATGTTAGCATATGTTGGCATATGTTGGCAGATTCTGGGAAAACCCAAATCTGAAAGCTTCCAGGTTTTTTCCACCCAGTTGAAAGTTCAAGATCCTACCCCAACATCCACAAGTCCATCAGATGGTCCAAATCCTTCACTGCCACAAAAACAACTTCCTCCCATTCACATCTAGCCAAATGCAGGGACAAAAGCAACCTTGACTTTCTGAGAAATAATGTTATTAGGGCTACATATCACCCAACTCCATATAATCCCCCTCTCCAATTTTCTCACAATAGAAAGTGTGGCAGGTCTGAAATCCAAAAAGAAAAGATGGCTTGCAGGTATGACACCTTTTCCTCTTCAAATTATCTATAATATAACAATGCTCAGGCAGCAGATGTTTCAGCTTAGAGAAGTCAAAATGTGTTTGCAACACATTATCTTACAGTCAGTGTCAAACTGGTGGCCTGTAGGCCAAATGTGTCATGTGCAGACCACGCCCACCCTAGCTTCGCAAAGGGAAAAACGTCATGATATGTCAAATGATGGCAACATGACACCACAAATTTTACACCTGTGTGTTACAGCATGACCAAAGCATGATATAACACAATGTTTGAGTTTGGGTTTTGAAAAGCACATCTTAGCATTTATATACTATTAAATCCAACACTATTAACTGTTCAAAATCTTCCTAAAATGTTTTACATCAACATCAACAACAATTTTTAAATTTATCTCAACATCTACTTATCCTTTAAGAATATAAATACTTCTTTTGAGAAAAGCAAGATGAGTACACTTTTTCCTGCAATTATTACTATTTCTAAGGTTAATTATGTTTATGATTTTGCCATATGTAGACACACAATGCAACATTTACCTTGATTGCTGTAATTTTATTCTATTTTTAAATTTCTTTGTATAAAAAACAACATCCATACAGTCATTATTAAAATCCCTTTAAGAAGCCATTTATGTTTCCCCAGGAGCCATTATTATTTCATTGTATAGATTTCATAGTTGGGATCATTCAAAATGCACTGAATATTAATAAAACAACACTGAAATTCATTGAAGTGTATTGCACAATTATTTCTTTAATTGCTTGGTGAGGGAATTATTGCTTTGCATTGCAATAAAAGAAGAATGCAGTGGTTTTGATAAGATCTCCAGGGGAAATTTTACCAGGCTGCAAACTTGAAATCCATTCTCTTTCCCTTAAAGATGTTTATTCCTCTATAGAAGAACTATGCTGTTTTCCAACTCTAGATATTGATGACTTAAGTTGAAAAAAATTATATCACTAGACACTAAAACAAATAGAAATGTGCAGTTTGTATTCTTGAAACAACAAAGGAGTAAATCTGATATAAAGATGACATCATATACATAGTTATTTGATTTAAAATATAGACATGAAGGCAAACATTCCTTAGCTTAGGCCCTTATTCATTGATTAATACTAAGTTCTGAATTGTGTCAACTGGATCTACCATTGAAGTGGTGAGTGCCAGTAAAGTAAGAACCCTATCAATGAAACAATTTCCCCCATTTTCTGCCATCTGCAATTCCCCCAAATCTTTAGAGAATTTTGCAACAAATTTTCTATATATAGGAAGGAGGGAGAGGAAAGGAAGACAGGCAAACGCATGACACCATATTTTTTTCCTTCTTGACAAGATCAAATCATGTTTTTGCTTGATGATTAGTCATTTCTCTTGGTTATGTATTGGTTCCCATATAGATCTTAAACCTTTTCTCATTCCAAGTTGTATTTGGTTTCACCTACTGTATGTGTAGTTCCACCTTGTCTCATCTACATCTAACCTAATTTCAGGCTAAGGGCCATATTTAGCTTATGAATACCATACCAGGAAATGATTCTCAAAAGAAGGTGAAGCCAGGACAAGGAAAAGGCTTGGAGAGGGTAAACAAGGAATTTGATTTAATTTAAAGGTAAATTTGTTCAAATTATATTAAAATAATTACGTGGTCATTCCTTATGTATTTAATTGTTTCCTCTTTCTATTGACTTAAAAATGGGCATCTGGTGATTGTATTTAGAGGGATTCTGGACTCATGATGTTGTAGGACAGGACAGGACACACAAGCCAGCCCTTCAGAGAAGGAAGAGTTTATTTGCGCAGGTTCATAGCAAAGAATAAATGGCCTGAACACTGAGTCAAATTCAGGAACTTCCTTATATAGTTTATCACTTTCAGCTAAAGCCATCTGTTAGTTTTTGAAACACCCCTCAAGATTTGCCCTTGAGTTAGAGAAAGTATGTCTACAGGATGTCATAATACATGGGTCAGCTAACGGACATGCATAGCTCATATTTTGAGGAACTAACAATAAGCGTCTACCAAACAGATTAACAGCCAAGCCAGTAGATGGGCTAAAATAGATGTTTTACTTCAGCATATTTCATGTGCAGACTTCCTTCTAACCTGTGTCTAACCGCACTATGTCCTAAAAGCAAACCTTGCAATTTCTATGTGAACAGTTAAAGCTTAATATCGTGAAACCCTAGTTTGGTTCAGGTTTGAGGTCTGCTTTGGTTCAGCCTGCCACCTTAATGACATGGACGCCATTGAAAAGACCATTCTGGAGATCTAGGTATCTCCCAAACAAACACAATTTTGTAGCATTTGAAGGAGTTAGAATAATGCTACAGCATCACCAGCATGCATATGGTCTCATTGGAAGTTTGAGGGGGGAAGTATGTTTTCCCTCACCATCAGTTTTTTTTTCTAGAAAACTTGTAAATACTTAGCCAATTTGGAATTGCACTGAGGTGAATTTGCCAGTAATCTCTGAATCAGAGCATAGCTATATCAGTACAGATCAACAGTGAAAAGTATTCTGTACCTGGAGCGTCTGAAAACATCCTTCATGAGGGAAACAATGAGAAGGAGCCTATTTTGCTCAGATAGGGAAAATAAATATGACATAAATGAATGGATGATTGGAAAAGGAAAAAGTTTTTTGGGACATTTTGGTCATGTGGAGAAAGGCAAGTAAACCTTAATAAACAAGTATCTGCCTTTTCGAGATACAGACCATGTCAATTGACAGCCTTAGATAATTGAAATTAAAAATGAGAAATTACAACCCTTTGGGACATAAATATGTATCTTGCTTCTTGGTAATTTGGTCTTTTGTTTTTTTGCAAACATAGATACTGTATATAACCACCATGCTATTCTCTTGTGAATCAAACAACATAATACAGATCACAGAAAAGTGTGTAAGAAATAATAATAATATAATATTATTATCATAATAAACCTAAACCCAAAACAACTGGAGTACTTGAATACAATTGGCGTTGTAAAATTCACCCTTAATCAATTGCAAATGGCAGCTTTGCCTGGTACAGCTTACATCCTGCGATGATATCTCTAACAACATCAAACATGAACATCTGCCTGTCATGGGCCTTGGGAAGGACTTGAAACACCATGAGATTGTCCACTTGATAGGTGGATAAAAATGCAAATCCAGTCTGAACATCTGGCTGTGTGACAAACAATAACATGAGTGAATAATCTAGGTGATTTATCTTTAAACCACCCAGAATCATTCTGAAAATGAGATGGGCCGTATTTGATTGATAAACAAACAAACAAACAAAGAAACAATGGCTAAAACTAACTACCGCATCCTAACACCATTTGCTGTATCTTTCAATATCTTTCTATTTTTACAAACCACCTTTCTTTCAACTATATCTATAAAAATCTTGTTTTTTTAAACTTTCACATTCTTTTTTAAGATGTCGTTGACTTCATCAGCCACCATTTTTTAAGCTTTCTCTTTTAATTCACCCAATAACTTGATTTTCATCAAAAATTTCACAATTCAATCCTCAGTCATTTTCTCTACATAGCAATAGCAATAGCAGTTAGACTTATATACCGCTTCATAGGGCTTTCAGCCCTCTCTAAGCGGTTTACAGAGTCAGCATATTGCCCCCAACAACAATCCGGGTCCTCATTTTACCCACCTCGGAAGGATGGAAGGCTGAGTCAACCCTGAGCCGGTGAGATTTGAACAGCCGAACTGCAGAACTGCAGTCAGCTGAAGTAGCCTGCAGTGCTGCATTTAACCACTGCGCCACCTCGGCTCCTGAGCGATCTACCTTAGTATTCCCTTTTTATTTCTTTATATTCAGCAACTGTTCAATTTTGTTCCTCTCTATTCTTTTTCACCATGAGTGTTTCTTAAGTATCCAGTTCCAGTGTCTTCAATTTTATGTTCCCTAGAGATATCAAACTCTTATTTCCATTTAACAATATGGGGAGAAAAATGTTCTTATGCAAAACCATTGTTACCTTGTTGACATTCATTCCTTACAATAAAGGTAAAGGTTCCCCTTGCACATATGTGCCAGTCATTCCTGACTCTAGAAGGTGGTGCTCATCTCCGTTTCAAAGCTGAAGAGGCCGCGCAGTCTGAAGACTTCTCTGTGGTTATGTGGCTTTGACTAAACACCAAAGGTGCAAGGAATGCTGTTACATTCCCACCAAAAGTGGTTCCTATTTTTCTACTTGTGTTTTTATGTGCTAGGTTCAAACTGCTAAGTTGGCAGAAGCTGAGGCAAGTAATGGGAGTTCACTCCATTATGTGGTGCTAGGGATTCAAACCACCGAATTCATTACAATATAATAGACAGCATAATACCCAGAACATTTATACCAGAATTTACACATTTTAACATTTTGCTTATTTTGTCTGTTTACTTTATATTTATCCTATTAGTTTTGGTCAACTCAAGGAAGCATATATAGCTAAAGCTCTTGCCTCATATTTTCTCCAAAACAAATGGGTTAGGTTGAGAAAAATCACTGGCCCAAAGTTACTCAGCTGGCTTTCCTGCCAAAAGAGAATTAATAATTCACTAGAATTTATAGTCTCATGGTTTCCAATTCCTGTATTTTAGTCATTACACCAAAATGAGTCTCTTTAATATTTATATTCAGTAAACATGAACTTCACAAACTCATCTACTTCTCCAGCTTTTGCTATTTAAGCCTAATTTGAAATTGTTCACACCAGTGGCAATACCAAACACAATTACCTTAATCTTTGACATATTAATTCGCACAACCAAATTCCATCATGTAATATAATAATCTGTATCATCTATATTCAAAAATATATTTACTTATCAGCACAAGTATTCCCTAGACTATTATTCATAAATACAATAAATAAGCAATAAGACATCACACATCTTTAACACATTCCCTGCTTAGTGCTGAACAGCAAGTATCTCATTTGCTCTCTCCTGTCTAGTAGAAATTCAGTGCGCTTCCCAAATTATGGACTTCTGATCACTATTCTGCAAGTCATGTAGCCCATTTGTTACTAGATGTTAAGAAATTCCAATGCATAGTGCAGTCCTTGTTGACCCAAGTGACAACCAATCCAGTATGGTTACATTTTGCCATGTTATTTATGGAAGAGCTATTCTTTGCCTGGCTCATCTGATGACACCTGTCACTGAACCTCTGGCATAGTGTTCATCTTCCCCAGAGTATGGAAGCCCCACAACCACATCAAGGTGCTTCACTATGGGATTACTATTATTTAAATGCATTACAGCTACCCACTCCAAAACACACTGGGCAGCTTATAACATATCAGATGTACAATTAATAACATAGCAACGAAGCACACAAATCCAGGCAAAGCAAGCATAAGAGTAAGAAAACACAATGGGGCCCATTAATACACTAACTCCAGACCTAAGTAGAAAGGCAAGCTTAAAGGCTTTCCAAACTTCTAAGAAAATGGTTGCCATACAGACATCTTGGTGGTGATATTATCCCTGAGAGAAGCTGTTGCAACAGAGAAGGCACCCTTCTTCTTTGTCACAAAATGACAATGTTTATTTGACCTAAAGCATGCCCATTTTGCCTGAATACAAGGATTAGAACATTCCTTACAAAGCAGAATTCTGTTGTTTACATCCCACTAGCAAGATATGTCAGTACATAAACTCTAGATTCTTTCTCTAGTAGCATATATGTATCATAAACATGGTACAGAAAGATCGTGAAAGCTGTTGCATTCTCTCTCTTTCCTTATATACTCTTTCACCCTGTTTATATGTAAATGATTGTTCTCTTTAATGTTCTCTTTTGTTCTTTGTTATAATTCAAGTGGGGAAGTTTATCCATTGAATCCTTTTCACAAAAAGATCAAATAAATGTATAGGCCACTGTTCTGACACCCCCTCCATATACCAAGGCACTCCAAGACAAGATTACTGCTAGACAATTTATTCACAGTAAATTAACACACCGACAAGACTTTGGCAGCAATCTAGACTTCCAAGATAAGAAATACACCCGAGAGCTTCTCCAGCGTTGGTATATTAGTTGAATCCTGCAAACAGCCTCCTGCCAAAGTCTCTCCTTATATACTCTCTTGGGAGGAGCCTAATTACAACCACCTGGGTCCAATTATCTTCTGTACCTGCGTAGTTGCTGTCGGCGTTTATCTGCCCACCTTTGCCTGGCATCTGGGACCAACTCCCTTAGCTCCTCCCCACTGCTCCAGGGCCTGATCTCAGGGACCAACTCCCTTTGGCTTTCACCACTGCTCCATGCCTCAGGCACCTCCTGGTGGCCAACCAGCCTCTCTGGTCCCTGTTCAGAGTCGGAACCCTGTCCAGGGTCCTCCACAGCTTCCAGAGCCGACTCATAGAGCCCCTTGCTGTCGGAGTCTGTTTGCAGCTCCAACGGCTCCTGCTGGGCCACAACAGACCACCATCTGCTTAAATGAAATGTACATTTGAATTTATATTATATTTGTTTAAGTCTCAGTGTCAGCCCTGGGAGCCATCTTTTTCTTTGGATCTTCAGAGCTGCCACATTTAGTGCTGTGAGAAATTGGAAGGGGGAATTATATGGAGTTGAGGAACTATCTAGCCATAACATTCTTTTCTCTGAGAATCAAGGACATTCTGCCTTGCACCCAGAATGACGAGACTGGGAGGTATCTCCAGGTGGGACGGTGCATTGATTGGACCATGGGGTGGACAGGTGGGGGCAGGGGAAGCGACTTGGCCTTTTTTGGGGTAGGGAAAATCTGGAAGCTTTCAGATGCAGGTATTCCCAGATGTTCCAATATGACATCTCTAATGAAATGAAACTTTGAGGAATTTCTAGCTTCAGAGTCTTCTTTCATTGGGGGTGTTACTTGTAACCCTGACACTCAAGTCTAGCTGCATAAGTTTGTCAATGCTTAAACTTCTCATCTGTGAGTGGCCACATAACACTATAACTTTTCTGGGTTGACATTGAAGACTATTGATAATTACACCTTTGGAATATCATAAATTGCATCAAGTAAGTCTCTGCCAAACATGGAAACTTCTAGAGATAAGACTCAAGACTCGCTTTATTATTCAAGTAAAGGCATTTGGAATTAATTTGAGAATGAAGTTCCCCAAAACCCATTTATCTATATTTTAAAATTAAAGAAAAAACAATAAGAACATGACCCTTTTATTCATTTGACTATAGAGTTTATGTTCATACCCCCATTTAAATACAAAGCTCGTCTTCTTGTAAAATGAGCTTTCAAGTGCTGAGCTGACAAACCCCAGGGGAAAATATGTCTTTTATTAACAACTGCTAGTTCAATTCTAATGTTTAGGAAAAACCTACTCTTGCAGGAGTAAAAGGTATCTTCAGATTCAGAAAACTGCTGAGTGAGATGGACCAGGTTGTTTCTGTTTAGTGTTCTGTGTCCAGGGCCTGTTATCTGCTTCTTTCCTGGCTGATTGAATTTAAATTGCCTGAGAGAAAAACCATCAATTTTCTATGTTACTCGGCTTCTATTATCTGAATGATGGGATGAGTACACAGCATACCTTGCTGCATTATGAAAGATAATGCATGCAAATATGCCCAACTGTGATTTCTATATGTTTCTAAAAGAACACAGGCTTTCCAAAGCAATTTGTTATTAATGATGAAAGATCAATAATGGCAAACTATCCATGGCAAATGCATTTATTTAGGAGAGAATCAAAGCACTGATGAAACAGAATAATGGCCCATCTAGTCCATCAGTCTGTGTTACACACTGGTCAACAAGATGCAGTCAAGAAGCTCAGAAATTCTACCAAGGCTCATTAGAACTGATATTTTGGATATAAGAGCCACCTTGACCTATTGGTTGAGGCACCCATCTAGAAACCAGGCGACTGTGAGTCTTAGTCCCATTTTAGTCCCATGAGGGTGCAGTGGTTAGAATGCAGTACTGCGGGCTACTTCTACTGCCTGCCACCTGCCTGCAGTTTGGCAGTTCAATTCTCACCAGGCTGAAGGTTGACTCAGCCTTCCATTCTTCTGAGGTCAGTAAAATGAGGACTCAGATTGTTGGGGGCAATATGCTGACTCTGTAAATCACTTAGAGATTGCTGTAAAGCACTGGGAAGCGGGATATAAGTGCTATTGTAATAGTAAGTGCTATTGCTATTGAAGCATGAAAGCTGATTGGGTGATTTTGAGCCACTCACTCTTACTCTTAGTCCATTGTGAAGAAAATAGGAGGAGGAAAGAGTATTAGGTATGTTTGCTGTCTTGGGATTATTAATAAAAATAAGAAAAGCAGGATATAAATAACAAATGCCTATAATGCAAGAGGCAATCTACCTAAAGTAGTGGCCTTTGATAGCCAATGAGCAAGAACCATTGCCATGTAGCCTCTGGTTGAAGAAATTTAGTGATATATGCTAAAACTATGAGAACTTGCTGAGCAAAATGATATTAGTCATTCCAAATATATAGTTTTTGGCCAAACTGTTATCACTAACCTTTGATTTTATCCCATTTCTTGGTTTCCTGACTTTATTTTATTTCATTTATATTTTAGTTTTTGATTCTCTCTCCCTAGATTATTTACTTTAATCCAGTTAGAATTTATATTTATGTGAATTTCTACAAATATATATATATTGCTTTATGTTACTTTTGTGATATATCTTTTAGGCACAAAGTGCTCATTCTAAAGGAAAGGACCAACAAAACTATTTATTGGGGAAATCATTTGTAAAAATGAAGTATTGCTATCTTTCTTGGCATTTTTGTAATATATCATTTTTAAAAATCATTTTCTCTAGCAGTATATTTTTGTAGACTTCTCTTTAATATAAAATCTTGGTGCGCACTTCCATACAATGTATATACCTTTTGGTGCATAGGTTTGGTTGAGTTGTAAATAACAGAAAAGTGCCATTAACTCATAGATTTCATTCAGTAGGGTAGGTGTCTTACAGAAGAACTTTCTACTGTAAGGAAAAAAAAAACAATTGGCCAAGTTAAGTTCAGTACATTTCTTTGGACTCAAGTTGAACTATATTGCTATGAGATAATTTTATATCTGCCAGCCCTAGGAAGCTTCTGTTACTGTTGATTGAGAATGTTTCTGAAGAGTCTGGTTTAGGGGGGAAGGCTTTCTGGCAATCTTAAATAATTACTTTAATTTCACTATACTTTGAACTAATTTGTAAACAAGCTGCTAGCATGTAGCTTGTAATAAACTTATTAATGTAATCTTCATGTTGTCTTTCCTAGCAATAGGCAATTTTGTCATAGATACATGATGTAGGCTATCTTAATTTTTTTTAAAAATCAGGACATTTAGTTAAGCTCTGAGTCTTAGCTGTTGGTGAGGACAACAGCTATACAGTTATATGGCAACATTGATTTCCATGGAGTAAAAACTGGTTACTACCAACTAACATAAATCTTGGGGCTCCTGGTGACTAAAAATATGGATGTGAAATTTTCTCCCATTTTTTTTACCTTTCCTTTCTTTTTGTTGTTAATAAAATCCATTTATGCACCAGTACCATGGTGTATTTCTTGTCTTGAATCTATATGAGTAAAACCTTTGTTCTGCAAAACAATATGCATATTTAAGAACTGGAAAATGGATGAGTTTGCCCAGCAGTGAATAGAATTAATTTATCTGCATTCCTTAGATTTTAAGAGCAGTATTTTTGTCCACTGCAATTTTGTAGTATTTTGGGAGGAAAGTATGGAATGATGACATAAACAGAGGAGAGAACAAAAAAAGAGGAAATGGTTTGTATCTTTTGTACCAGAAGCAGCTGTTAATGCTTGAAGAAGAAGATGATGATAAGAACCTGGTGATAAGGTCCCTATTTGCAAAGTAATATTTGCAAACCTTTTCATAAAGGATTGCAATAAATTCAAGAATAATTGAATGTGGGGGAAAGGAAAACTGACAGATTCAGCCAACTAAGCAAAGAATCTGAGTGCTTAGCTCATAAAAGTCAGCATTTTAATCTCTGTGTATTGAGACACATTTATGATGCAGGTTCCCTCTCTTTAATAGCTTAATGGCAGATAGGCTGTAATCGGTTTGTATCTCCTCTATACCTGCTGAATTTGGCTTGTGCAGATGGGTAAGAATTTTGTGTGCCTCATTTCTTGATGCAAAGTTTATTTGGAAAGTCCTTGAAAAGGCACAGCATGTAAAAGTGAGGGTTTTAAAAAATTAGAATGCAGCAAAAATGAAAGATAAATCCTTTCCTAGCTAATCAAATACACAGCAGGGAAAAGAGCAGCAGAAGCTAACTTCAAGCAAGATCTGCTCTACCAAGGACAGCTCCACAGCACCAGAGCCAACATTTCAGAAGAGAGGAGCATGGAGCAGTAGGGCTATATAGATTTTGGAAAGGGTGCTTTATTTTAAGGAAAATTCAAGAAAAGCTGCCTCTTGAAGCAGCTTTGGGAAGTGATGCAGCTTCTATATCTTAAGAACAGAGCTACCCAACTAACCTACCCAACTAGCAATTGCAATATCCTCTTCTTCCCCAAAACTGCTACACATAATGACACCTTTTAATCACTTCATCTCATCTAAGTGATGAATGCTGCCTTTGGGGTGCAAAGCTGCTTGTCAAGGCAAATTGAAGCCACTATGCATAGGCCTATGAAATAACTTCAGCCAAGTTTTTGTTGGTTTATTCATCTTATTTCCATATCCACCCATCTCAACAAGTTTCTCGGAGGGGTGTACATAATTATAGGATTCTGTCTTTCCACAGGCTTAGAGTTACCCCATGTGGACAATCTTTATTTGGTTATTTAGATGGATTATACCCACCCAACTCCAACTGACTCTGAAAAATAATCTTATAAGTTCATTTCAATGCATGTGTAATGAATATGTTTATTTCAACCACAGGGGGAAGATTCCAGGCAAAGCATGCATTCTCATTTATCCTTCTCCAAATTCATAGTCACAAGGTAACCTACATATGTGCAATTCTAAGTGCAAAAGTGGTACATCTGGGGTATTACTGAAATACGCACATGCAGAGATACACACACACACACACACACACACAAACACACAATATCTCTTTAAAAAAATTGTTCAATATAGCTAACTAAATAATACCAATACATTATCAACATGAAATTCCATAACTGTGATAAATATCCAGACAAGAAACCAAAGAGCCAAAATCAATAACTGTGGAAAGGTATAACTGTGGAAACAAACATAAATGTCTTCATTAGCCATACTCGCATTAACAGAAAAGATTGAAATTAAACATTTGTGGCAATACTGGATATAGTAGATGCAGCCTTATAGTGCAAGCTCTCTCCTGCATCACCTCTTCTGCCATTAGCAATGACATTTTTAAGAGTAACTTTAAAGAATGGTTAGATAGTCAGTCAAATAATCTGGTTCCAAAGACCAGCATCAAGTGCAGTTAAGTTAATCAAAAGATCCCATGTTTAACTTTGCCCCATGTAAAATATATCACCAAAAGTTTGTTTTCAAATGGTTTTCAAGAGCAGATCCATATCAAGGTATTTCATGTTTTTAGTTTTGATTTTTTAGAAAATTTCATCTTGTTTATATATCCAGTAGTAACAGATATTAACATAAACATGCTTTCCTCAATCTTCTTGTTTCCCTCAATTACTTTTACCACTAGGAATTTACCTGCACTACATAGCTTATAAGAATTGCACTCTCCATGTATTAGTAATATGGGCATTCTTAAATTAAGTAGTAAACATTATTCTACAAGAGGTTTGGGAACTGGACATAACATGCCAGTTCTGTTGCTATTTTCTGAGTTCAAGTGTTTAGAAGAAATAAAATTACCCATGGAGCAGAAAGTATACAGGCTTTTTTTCACCGCAAGTTTCTTCATTTGCAATTCAGGTCAATGAGTAGTTTTCAAAGGTTGTAAAAATATTTAGTTTCTGCATCCATGGAATGATCTTGTGCCCTCAGTTTATCCACACTATGATAAACTGAGTGCACAAGATGGGCAACATGTTAAGAAGGTTTTTACACTTAATTCCGTAGCGGCTAAAAACATACACTCTAAAATCAGATCCTGAGTGTACAAAATGAAATAGATTTGTTGCTGAAATATGATTCCAAGAAAAACTGAGAGAACATTGGCTAATAAATTTCATGAGCTTGACATTTCAGTACAATGAGGCAAATGTGATTTAATAAATATTGTGAGACCTGGTGATATGACAATGGCTGAAATATAAGATACCATTTATCCAAAAGGAATAGAAGTAATTGAAAGGGTGGATGAGTTACACCAAACATTAAAAAAAGTCCATCCCCGCTGATGAATCTGAATGAATGAATTTTGTTCTAGCTAGAGACAACGCTGGGTGGACAGACTGAGGTCAGCCAGGTCTTTCAAATACTAACAGCTTTCATCTTAACAGGTTGCCAAATGCAGCAATTCATAACTCATGCGTCTCAGCTAACTGGCAACAGCTGAGCCCTATTTGACAGCTTTTTTATATATACCGGCTGTCAAACAGGTAGCCAATCAGAAGTGAGAACAACGCTCCCTAGGCAGACCAACTGGAGGGAGATCTACTGCACATAGCACTCTTTCACACTTAGAATGTGAATGCACTATCTTCTAAGTAGACTGGGCGGTGCCGGAGCCGCCCAGATCTTCTTAGTCTTCCTTGGCTCATCAGAGCTTGTGGATTATTTGGAGATGATGCCATCTTTTTTTTCCGGAGAGGCCTTCTTTGCTGCAGAACCCAGAGACACTGGAGTTGCACTGTGAAGATCAGGTAAGTCTATGGTTGGTTCTACTTCAATGGCATTGAACCTCTTGTGGGTAGGCGAGCGAGATCGTGGTTCTCTTTCCTCGGAGTTGGTTGGGGCTGTCTGCAGGCTTCGTTGTTGCATTTGTTGGGCCTGCCAAACCCTTAGCTGGTTGAGATGTCGCCTCCAAACCCTTTCCCTCCTCTAGCTCTACCTCGTAGCAACAGGGTCCTGTAATTCCTACTACTACTCCTGGCAACTGTACTGGGTGGCCTGAGTAATTCCGGGCATAGACCTTGGCTTGTAGGCTGAACCCTTTTAGCTGTCTATAGGAATCTAGGGGCCTTTCTGGGGCATAGTCCAGGTGGAGGTGGTCTAGTTCTGCCAGACTCTTATTGGTGGTTGTGCATGGGGTGGCATCCCAAATCTACCCAGGGCCTCTTTAGTTGTGCAAACTGTCCGCTCAGCCAGGCCAAAAGCATGGCAGATTTCTAATTCTGCAAGGAATGTGGCCAACATGGTCGCTGCGAACTGGGGCCCATTTTCCAAAATGATTAAATCCAGCAACCCATGGGTGGAAAACAACCTTCTCAAATCTCTTAAAACTGCCAGTGCTGTGGTCGATGCCATTGTCACCACTTCAACCCACCTTGAAAAAATGTTGACTACTACTAAAAATGTTTGACCTTTAAAGAGGCCAGCTAGATCAATATGGACACAGAACCAAGGTGCTTTAGGTTGCTCCCAGAATTGAACAGGTGCCCAGGCAGTCAGAGGTCTAGATTCCTGGCAGAGAGGACATCCAGAAACCCAAAGTGAACTGTCCTGGTCCATTACTGGCCACCAGACATAGCTGCGACACAGCAACTTCATCCTGACTATGCCTGGATGGCCCTTGTGTAGAGTAGTCAGGACAGCTTCTCGGAGGGAAGGTGGAATAACCACCTTGCCTCCCCAGAGCAGGCATCCCTGTTGCATTGAGAGTTCTTGCTGGCGGAGAGCACAAAAGGATGTAATTTGGCAGTTACTGGACCCGCTGGCCATTCCCTTGCAGACCACTCTAAAACCTTGGACAGCAACTTATTATGGGCTGTGTGTTTGGCCACATCAGATGCTGTGACAGGCAGCTTTAAATCATCAATTAGGGGAATAGCAGAGGCAGGTGCTGGATCCACAACAGGAATAGGCAAAGGACAATGTCTTAAAGCGTCTGCGTGGCAAATATGCTTTCCTTGCCTGTGGTGCAAGGTGTATGTTGCCAGGAACACAGTCCAGCAGATGAATCTTGGAGACAGAATTTGAGGAGTTTGCCTCTCCACAGCCAGTATTCTGTGGTCTGTCACTAAATGAAAATGATGGCCATATAAATATGCATGGAAACGCTTCACACATGTTACTATAGCCAAAGCCTCCCAATCAAGTTGGCTATAATTTCTCTCAGGGGGGGGGGGATAGTGTGTGAGAGAAAAATGCAATTGGGGCTTCCAGACCTGAAGGTAGTTGGTGGCTAAGTACCACCCCAATCCCATAGGGGGAGGCATCATATGGCAATACCAAGGGCATGGATTCATCGTACTGCACAAGCACACTGTCGGATGTAACAAAGTCTTTGACAGCTCGGAATGCTGTAGCTTCAGTCTTTCCCCATGCCCACCTAGCCGATCGATCCAATAAGTGGTGTAGAGGCTCTACTAGTGATGCCTTGTGCGACAGGAAAATATTATAAAAAGTTAACAGCCCAAGAAAGGCCTGCAGCTCAGTTTTGTTGGCTGGGGGTGGTGGTGGCTGCTAGATGGCTTGCACTTTGGCTGGGATAGGGTGGAGCCTTTTAGCATTCACTAAGAACCACAGGAAGTCGACTTGTGGCACAATTATTTTGCACTTAGTTGTTTTCAGGTTCAGGCTGACACTCCTGAACCGGTGAAGGACGGTATAGAGGCAAGTGAGCAGGAGGGCTAGGGAAGTGGCTGATACCAGGACGTTGTCGAAGTAAGGGATGATGCCTGGTATACCCTGCAGTAATCTCTCCATAAGGTTCTGAAACAACCCCGGAACCACGCTGACTCCAAACTGGAGTCAGTGGCATTTAAATGCCCCTCTATGAATGACAATTGTTTGGGCTTCAGCAGTTGCCTCGGCAACGAGCAACTGCTGATAAGCTTGGGCCAAATCAAGCTTAGCAAATAGAGTACCCTGTCCCAAGGAATGCACAGGTGCTGCACCACTGGCACAGGGTATGCACTCTGTTCTAATGCTCTGTTCAGGAAAGGCATGATGGCATAGTGAGGAGAGACTTTAATCAACAGTTTTCTTCTTCAGGGGATGAAGGAAGAAACAGGAATATGAATTAACTGAAGAAGCAGAAATAGTTATTCCACCCTAGGTTTTTTTCATAGTACTGATTTTTTGTTCTTTCAGTTAGAACAATTAATCAGTGGAACAACTTGCCTCCAGAAGTCTGAATTCTCCAACACTGGAAGGTTTTAAGAAGATGTTTGTCTGAAGTTGCATAGGGTTTCCTGCCGAAGCAGGGGATTGGACTAGAAGACCTCCAATGTCCCTTCCAACTCTCCTATTCTATTCAGTCCAAAATATTCTCAACTATTCAACTGAACACTACAATTTAAAGACAATGAATTTTTGATTCATAGTCAAAAATTGCAATGCATTTTTTTATTAGCAGATTTTTTTTTATTTTTTCCCTTCTACAACACCTTACAGTCATTATATCAACATTGTTATGTCAGCAATGCATATTTTTTATTGTCAGTGTACAGTATGTCTCTGCAATTTAACAGTTTGACTAGATTTGTCATTGTGTTTCTCCCAAGTAGCAGTTATCTCTTTATTTTATGGCTATACTCACCATCACTTTGCGATTTTTAACTTTGGAAGAAAAAGTGGAAGATGTTTGTTTCCACTTATTTACATTGGATTCTTATTGCCTAAAATCCTAGGAATTTTTGCAATCTCTTTTTTCACCTTCAGCATGAGTTGTCTTATGTTCTTCTCACTTCCAGCCATCAAAGCACTATAATCAGTTCAAAGTTCTCCCCATAATTTTGATTCTGATTTCCAGACCAGTATTTTTCATGTTACATTCTTCATAAAAAATAACTAGATATAATGATAATTTACAAATTTGGCTCACTCTTTTTTCAATTTTCAACTACACCAATTTTTCATATTGCATCCTACAAGCAACTATTAATTTCAATAATGATAATATAAATTCATCAATAGACAGATTAGATGGTCCTGTATACCCAGGAATGTCTATAACTTGTTATGATCTATTAATCAAATGTGTATAACAGAATAAACAGAAATAGAGGTATGTTTGTCTGCATATGTGTGCATGCTGTAAAGCTTAATGAGAAAGCTTGATTAATGATTAGTCAACATGAAAGTTGATAGTACATTTATTGTTGTTAGTTGCAAAGTCATGTTTGACCCATCACGACACCATGGACAATGCTGTTCATGGGTTTTCATGGCAAAAACACTGGAGTGGGTTGCCATTTCCTTCTCCAGTGGATCAGATTTTGTCAAAGCCTTCTGCTATGACCTGTCTGTCTTGGGTGGCCTGTACAGCATAGCTCATAGCTTCATTGAGCTATGCAAGCCCTTTCACCATGACAAGGCAGTAACCATGAAGGGGCTGATAGTAAATACTACTCTTTAAAAACACTTTTATAGTAGTTATATGTGCCTACAATTGTTTTGGTTTACACATAATGAATTCAATTAGTAGTTACTGAAAACCTCTCTTTTATCAGAAGAGAACCCAAATAAAAGCCTTCTGCTTTTCCTAAACAAAATATTTCAGACATGACGAGCAGCAAAATAATTCAAAGCACTACCTGAAAAAGTAAACAAATGCCTGTTCCTGTCTCTGTTTTCAGCCTGAACTCTTGATCCATGCTAGCTATGTGATGTACCCTATTGCCCCTTGCAAGAGGTTTCCAGTGGAAAAGAGGAAGGTTGAAAGGGCAGTCTTGTACTTTCCAATATTTAAGACATTTATTCACAGATATTTACTTCCAGAGACAGTGGTTCATGCCATGAATCCATTATGTACCACAAAGGAAAGTGCTATGCAAGAAAAATGAGAGTCAATAATAAAAGATTCTGTAATAATTATTCCATCCATGCAGTGCAACACTCATCACCTTTCATACACATCTTCTATAACAGCTCCTTACTTCTAAGATTGCATATAAAAGAGATAGAGAAATGTTTTGCTGGGGGGAAAATATCCTATGAACCATACCAAGAGCCATGGTTATTCAGTGGCCTTTTTTTAATTCAGGAGGAAATCAAGAAGGATATTGCAGACTGTCATTTTTCTGCTTTGTTGTTATCTAGCCAAATCTGGATATAAGTGTTTTGACATGCTTATACCATTTTCACTTTGGTCTCATAACCAGCCTTTTCCTCTTATTCTTTTTAGAATGAAAAATAATTGATGGAACACCTTTCTAGATTTTTGCTAAATTCACTGAAAAGTTACACCTATAAAAATTCAGTTCAGCCTAATACACAGAAGGAATAATACTCTTTACAAAATTGCTGTCCTCCATCTGTTATAATACAATACAATAGCAGAGTTGGAAGGGACCTTGGAGGTCTCCTAGTCCAACCCCCTGCCTAGGCAGGAAACCCTATACCGTTTCAGACAAACGGCTAGCCAACATCTTGTTAAAGACTTCCAGTGTTGGGGCATTCACAACTTCTGGAGGCAAGCTGTTCCACTGATTAATTGTTCTAACTGTCAGGAAATTTCTCCTCAGTTCTAAGTTGCTTCTCTCCTTGATTAGTTTCCACCCATTGCTTCTTGTTTTGCCCTCAGGTGCCTTAGAGAATAGTTTGACTCCTCTTCTTTTTGGCAACCCCTGAGATGTTGGAACACTGCTATCATGTCTCCCCTAATCCTTCTTTTCATTAAACTATATATTATATAGTTTGAAAAGAAGGACTAGGGGAGACATGATTTCATTAAACAATATTATTTCGTTAAACAATATTATATATTGTTCTGGGAGTTGTTTTTGGTGTAGTAATTAAATGCTGGACAAGATTGAATTATTTCTTAGCCATGACAGCTTACTAGAACAATGGTTGCCAACTGATGTTCCATAGACCACTGGTGGTCCATGAGAATATTTTTGTGGTCCGCAGAAAAATTATTTGCATTTTTATATTGCACTAAATTGGGGGTACTCAAACTATGCCCTCTGGGATGGATATGTGCAATGAATGTTTGTGTTGCTGCAGAGACTCTCCTCTCTGGGGATCTTTTTGTGTGGTCAGAAGGGAGGAGAAATTCCGACTTGAGTTCTGCTTCAGCCTCCTGGTGCGGGGCTTTGGGCAAAGGCTGGAGGGACGTGCTGCTGGTGGCAAAGAGCCAGAAGACATTTTTCCAATGGGACTGCATCATGGCCTGGAACTGGCTGACCATCTCAACTGAGCATCCAGGTGCCGGAATCTGACCTTCCACTCCCGCAGGTCTTCCCTCTGCTTGGAAAGCCTATGCTCATTGTCCTCAGTGAGATGCTTCTACTGAGCTTCCTTCTCGGTCAGATTGAATTTGAACTGAGCTGTTTTGCCAACTCTTTCATGGTGGCTGTTTAGCTCCAACAACTGCTTCCTGTCAGGGCCCTAAGGAGTCTGGGCGAGGAGTGGCTGGGAGGGGAAGGATGAGTAGCAGCTGGCAAGGCACCCCTCGATATGAGTGACATCAAGTTGGCCAAGCCCACCCAGTCACGTGACCACCTAGCCACACCCATCCAGTCGGTCATTAGGCAGATCATATTAGTGGTCCACGGGATTTAAAATTATGAATTTAGTGGTCCCTGAGATCCAAAAGTTTGGTGAGCCCTGCACTAGAAGACTGACCAAAATGACTCTTTCTTAGCCCAACCTACTTGAAAAACTACCTGTGGGGTTAATATGCATGCACTACCCTATATAACTACTTCAGGAAAAATGTGATGTCCCCATATGAACCACAAGATAAGCATTCTTCCTTCTTTAACCAATGAAAAAGAAAAGAAAGAACAAACACACCCTATTATCCAAAAAGGCAGCCTACCAACAGAAGCAAAAGGCCCAAATAACGGTGATGAGACACATTCAGTTTTAGAGACTTCTGAGGTGATGAGTCTTCATTTCAAATATCACCCTTTAACATCAATTCACTAGGTGTTGTTACTGTAAATGTTCCATTTGTTATTCTTTTCCAGCTCTTCCATCTATGACACAAGGATAAAAATACTGACATATCATCCAAGTCAGTTGTAACAGCTATTGAATAATATATGTGCAGTGCTTTGAACACTGGAAATGTGCTCTAGAAATGCTATGCATTATTAAGAGAGCTAATGTTCATTCCTGGTTCATCTTTCTACTATTTATTATATAATTTTGATCCCCAAAATTCATTTATGTTTGAAGGCCATGGAACTGATTTCCAGGAACATGCTAGGATTGTATTTATCTACCTACTGACCCTTCTTCTTTTTCTACCATTTAGTGACACATTACTCATGGATATGAATCACTGCACTGTTTCTCCATTACTCCTTTGCCATTCTTTTTCAACTGCAAATTCTCAAAGATGCTTTTCTTATGTTTATATGCTATACAAGCAGGCTATGGTGGCGAAATAAAGAGTGCTAAACTAAAGTAGATTCCTTTAAAAAATTACAGATGTGGCCATTTAGAATGTTTAACCTCATGTCACAGGGAAAATAAATGGGCTTTTATAAGAGGCACTTCCAGAATCTGACTTGCTTGCTTTGATGCTTTATTTTTTTCCTGTGAAGGAAAAAATAAGAGTTTAAATTGGCTTTCTAATGAATGGCTTCATTGCAGATGTGTACATATGTATGTGTGGGAGAGAATTACTTGCAAATTCTCCTCTACACTCAAATCACAAACTATGCATCAAACACAAAAGAGATGCTCTTAAAAATCTGTCCTTTTTTGTGGCTGGCATTATGTATGGATTCTATTCATGGTAAATTAATCTCATAGTCCTCTCCTGTTCCAGGCGTAAACATTTATAGATACATTTCACTCTCTCGTGTTCTAAAGACATCAATTTGAAACAGAATTGCAAGTTTTAATTTGTTTTGTTTGTTTTATCCTGCCTTTATTACTTTTATAAATAACTCAAGGCACCAGGCATACATAATTCTTTCCTCCTGCTATTTTCCTCTAAATTTATTTTATGTTGGCCAACCTCGAAAGGAGAGAGAGAGAGTGGGAGGAGGGGGGAGGGAGGGAAGGAGAGAATGAATGCAAGAATCTGACCAGAATAGCAAAGATTACTATATAATATTTTTCAATTTAGTGATCTGAGCAATGATCAGTAAATTAGGTTCACTATGACAGAAAATAAATATATTTACAGAAAATACATTGTGGGGATATGGAAACCAAGTACAAGCTAGCTATATTCGATCTGGAGAAGATTCAAAACCATGCCCTCTATGAGTATCTGGGAACAAAGGAAGAAGGAACTGACATGACATTAACAGTCCCTTAGACAAAGAACAGCACAGAAGGCAGGTCACAGAATAAGCCCTTAATTTCTTATTTATATCCACACCATGCCTGGTCAGTAGCACATTAGTACATAATTTGTGAGCAGACAGGCTGCATTTACACAGAAACTAATGGGGATGTTGACTATACTGTATGTGATTTATGAAAATACAAACTAAAGGAAGAAAATGTAAACATTAATGTACCTTTTTACTGACTGGTTACTTTACACAGGAAGCAAATGTATAGTTTGCTTTGACTTTGATTAAACAATCTAGAAGGTGGATGGGATAGTACATAATGATAGGCTAAAAACATGGTTCAAAAACCATTTAGATTTGGTTCACCTGGCATGTCAAGTGAAAACCAAGCAAACTACATAATAGGAATATATAAGATCTTCGAATTGATGGACATAGTTGGAATTTTGAAAGCCAAATATGAGTCTGTTCAACCATTCATCCATGGTTGGTATGGGAAATAAAAACCCTTAAAAAAAACAGAAAGCAAACTACTGTAATATGCTTGCTTTCCATTAACCTCTCTGCTGTCTAGGATGTGCTCTATTATATTATCATTCCTGTATTTGTTTTCTTTTAGGCAGATGGGCAAGCTTATAAAATGTGGGGAGCAGCCATACACCATTTTTTTGTTTAACATCCCATATTTGTGTTAAAAAGAATCAAGAGAAGAGGAGAGAAAATGGAAAGAGGAGAGGAGAGGATCAGCTGGAGCAAATAAATTCCCACTTATGATGCAATTATATTGCAATCTTGAGTCCTTTTTTTCTTTAATTGTTAGTATTTTCATTGTTTATCTTTCTGCAATAGGCTTTGTCCATTGTTCCTTCATATGACTATTCTTATATAATGGATAAATTCTTTGCTTTCTTCAGAATTGTCATGTCTATATAGATTGGTCCCAGAAATGGGCCAATGCATATAATCTAATCACGCTGATTAGACTAGTTTACTTTGGTCTTGGTTTCTAATCTCCTGCAGCATCTGAACACCTTCTCTGACTTCAGCTATGCATGTCAGCATCATTCCTAAGAACTGGTAGCATAAAGTCAAAGTTACTAGAAGATGATCCAGGCACTTTTTTCTATCTAAACTCATTTAGAGATAACAGCAAAATGTCATCATGTTTTGTTACTACTACAACCTCTTCTGGGCTGCCCTCCTGCTTCTTTTCCTTTTGGGCTCCCTATTGAAGACTTGAGGTACTTTAAAAAAAGAAAGAGAAAATAGTTTTGTTAATGACTAGGGAAAATTGTATATTTCTAACAAGGGAATTTGAAGGTAAGTTGAAGGCAGGTTCTTTAAAAGAGTTCATTCAGTATTTTGAAAGAGCAGAGGAAGTTAACTCTGCCTAGATTACATTCAAACATACTTCTTTTTCCTTTTTTCACATATAATAAATTATGCTACAATGTTTTCTTTTCCAATAAAAACGTTTTTCCTTTAATTCTATTTCATAACCTCTAGATGGAGCTTATGTATGGAGACTGCTATGTAATACATATTATAATACTTCCTATTCAAATTTGAAAAACAAGGGTGCTGTCAGTCTAATGGCTCTACTCTGTGACATATTTCACTGCTTTGCAAACTATATTTCCATGAATGTTAATGTGACCATTGATTTTACAGTGTTTGCAATTTGTTTTGGAAATCAAATTGATCCTATACTTGAGTTATGCCTTCTGTAGGGGATGAAATTGTCCTTCTCTAGTAGAATAAATGTAAGATATTATATCTGCTAGATCTTTATTTCAGTATTAGATCATTAGTAGCACCTGCTTGGCAAAACATACAATATACAATACTTTTTATTTCACTACATATGGGCATTTTTAATGGACCCTAATTGAATCCAATAAAGAATATGACAAGAGTGCACCTGTGTTTTGGGCTTTCCATGGATAAGCAAAAACATTTTTGAAACATACAGAGGCCTACCTATCAAATTAAGAGCTGATAATAAGCGATCAGTGAAATAATATAGAGGCTCACGTTATACTTCAGTGAATGCAGACTTTGAAAAAAATTGTGGATATATTGAAAAAAATCAAGTGGATAAAAGCTAGTGAGAGGATGCTTCTGTTTGTAGGAAGCCAATGTAGTTTAATACTGTTATTCTCCTTGTTTTCCCTAGCTCTACAAATTTCCAGTATATCTATTACAAAATGATTTCTCTCCTCTCCTCCCCTCCCCTCCTCTCTTCTTCCTTGACTTTTCTGTTTGTAGTTTCTCTGACTCTGAGCCAAGATTAATTGCCTTGAAAAACTTAAGACTCTCCAGTCTACCAGAGTAGCACTGAAGGTGGAAGAATGATTTCTCAAATGTTAAAAGTTTTGGAGTTTGAATTGGACCCAAAGTTGTCTCAAGTATTTTTTGAAAGGGGGCAATGGAGATGGTAGGAAGTTAAACAGAAGGCAAATTGCTGATCTTCTGAAGGCTTCAGGCTGATAATTATCTCTTTAATTCACTTTGCTTAATGATAAAATTCTGCTTGGTTAACTCTGTTTGGGAATATTTTAGAACAAGAAGTGCACCCTGCTGAAATGACAATTATCTTTTCCAGAAAGTTCTGCAGAACATTCTCCAAATCTTTGGGTCTATCTATACTTGATTCCTTGGGAAAGTATTTTGTAGAATATGGCTTAGTGAAGAACATTGGGTACAATAGCACAATAATATAATAACAGAGTTGAAAGGAACCTTGGAGATCTTCTAATCCAATCCCTGCACAAGTAGGAGACACTATGCCATTCTAGACAAGCAATTGTCCAGCATCTTTTTTTAAAAAGCCTCCAGTGATAGAGCAGCCACAACTTCTGAAAGCAAGCTGTTCCACTGATTAATTGTTCCCATCATTAGAACATTTCTTCTTAGTTCTAGGTTGCTTCTCTCCTTGATTAGTTTCCATCAATTCTTTCTTGTCCGGCCTTCAGGTGCTTTGGAAAATAGGTTGACTCTCCTCTTCTTCGTGACAGCTGCTCAAGAACAATGTTATCATATGTGTAAAAGAAATATTTGGTTGATTTGAAGCACTCTACTACTACTCAAATAATGTTATATTTTTTAAATCTCCTAGCAAGGGAAAAAAGAAGTCATGTGTGGCAAATGAATAGATATGAAGTATGTGCTGAATTATGGTGAATGAGTTCAGTTGCTATGATATTTCCTTTTCACAGCTACCATTTATAGACTTCATACAGAGTGAAGAATCAGAATCATAACTTCTTAGTCTGTATTTTACTTCCAAATTAGAGAATAAGAAAAACCAGGCTAGATGAGGTCAAGGGCTGGTTTATGTTACATAACAAACATGTACCATGCATAGACTAGTGATTATGTATCAGATATAGCATTAACAACCTACCCATCAGTGGTGGGTTTCAAAAAATTTTGGAACCTCTTCTGTAGGTGTGGCCTGCTTTCCAGGTCCACTGGTGGAACCTCTTCTAACCAGTTCGGTAGATTTGACAAACTGGTTCTACCAAACTGGTACAAACCTGTAGGAACCCACCTCTGCTACCCATGCATACAGATGTAAGTATTACCAACTTGTCCATTGTTGAAAGGGGACTCTTTGCTGAAGAGTTTTACAAGTGTTGAACCAGTTTTAGAAGTATATATTGTCTTCTTTAAGGCAGTGTTTTACATGGGCATCATATCAGTCATTGGCCAGACTATTAAATTTTTAAAACTGCCAGGAAAATGAACTATGTGCTTCAAGGCAAGTTGTAGAAGACTAAAATAGATGACACATGCTATTATTATTCTGCAGGTTTTGAGAACAAACTTGTTGGTCAGGGAGCATATGAAAACAAATTATGTAATCATTCATCTGAAGTTAACAGACAATTTACAGACTAAAATGAAAAAATGTACAACTTGACAAAAGATTAGGCAATAATTGCTTTTACATAAAAGGAAGCATATCCAATGAGGATAAATTTTTATGTAGTAACTGAGCATTGTGATGTAATTAACCAGATATTTTATATTCTTAAAGAATTGGAGTTATAAAACCACACACAGCTTCATTATAGTACAGAGATTGCCTTGAATTTTCCCAAGTTGTCTTCCTCTGCTAGAAGGCTTCTGGATGTGCGCTTGAGAATTATTTTGGTATTTCTCCTGATAGCTTTTTTCTAGATAGAGCTAACTAATTGTTAGAGGAGACTCGGATTATTACTGCTACATTGTTACTTTTTCAGATATAATGATTCATTTTGAAAACAAAAACAAAACTACACCATCATAGATGTTTACCTTAAGTTTTCATCCCAACAAAAATCTCAATGGAATAAAATACAAGTAGTCCTCAATTTATAACAGTTAATTTAGTGACTGTTTGACATTACAACAGCACTGAAAAAGTAACTTACAACCATTTTTCATACTTATGACCATTGGAGCCCATGATCATGTGATCAAAATTTAAATGCTTGGAAACTGGTTCCTATTTATGTTGATTGCGGTGTTCTAAAATGAGTGGTTCTTGTTCTTATTAAAGGCATATCCTAAGTATGAACCCTTGAATAATTCTTCCCCTACAAGAAGAGCTCTAAACTCTCTCCACAATCTCTTACCTCTCCACTATTCCTGGGAAAGATCCACCTTGGGAATGAAGCTGCCAGCCACTTTCCTTAGACGATCCATCTTTGACCTTTGTTTACTCAGGGAAAAGGAATAGGGAATCAACCTATTCTAAGAGGGAGTCAAGCTAGTCTCCAAAGAACTTGACAGCAGGAAAAGAAGCAATGGATGGAATCTAATCAAGGAGAGAAGCAATTTAAAACTAAGGAGAAATTTCCTGACAGTACAATTAATCAGTGGAATGACTTGCCTCCAGAAGTTGTGGATCTTCCAACACTGGAAGATTTACGAAGAAATTGGACAACCATTTGCCTGAAGTAGTATTGGTATAGGATTTCCTGCCTGAAGAGAGGATTGGAACAGAAGATTTCAAAGGTCTCTTCCAAATCTGTTCTGTTCTTGATCTGGTAATAGAATTAATGGCTAGAAGAAGAAAAGGTGTTTTAAATGAGCAGCCTTTAGTTATTAAGAATTCATCCCTTTATTATATACATCAAATTTTTAAAAAAGTAGAAAAAAATTGAAAAGGCACAAAAAGAGAATGTAGAAGAATGAGCAAAAAAGAATGACTTCTCGAGACCTTGAATTCAGCATCAGATCCTTCACCAGAGTTCATTCCCACTCACTTCCCCAATATATTAAAAATTCCACAGTTCAAAATGTAATCTATGAAATAAATTGCTTTATCTAGTTTTTACTGGTCCCATCTCTGTTGCATGTTGATTTCTATGGGTTTTTTTCTAACCTAACTTTCAGCCAGCCATAGAAGAGAGATTATTCCCAAGGGAGAAGAAAAAAGAAAATGGAGATTGCCTGCCAGTTAAGGAAAAGCCTACTTGATTGATCCTTACATTGAGATTGGTTAAGAAAGTTTTAAACTTAATCCTGGAGTTGGGGAGAAATACATACTTTATAGTCAGGAACTCAGATAAATGTCTTTGTACAGTAGAAAGTAGGTCAGTTGCTAAAATGAGCTGCTTAAACTATTGCAGGAAAAATCTGAAACAACATGGGTTTATGGCTTACATTATCTAACACCAATGCTCAGAGTATGGGAAACAAACAAGATAAAGTTTGAACTCTCAATACAGTAAGGCAAACATGTTTTAGGCAATAAGGCAAACATGCCACTAGAGAATGAGTGGGATGGTTCATTTGCTGGAAAGTAGGATAACATTTGTTCAAAAATAACAGAAGCGATTGAACTGGAGGATGAGTTGCGCTGTATAAAAATATATCTAATCTTGCTCAGAAATCAAAATGAAGGAACATGGAAATGCCAAATAGCATGTGTGTTAAAACAAATGAAAGAACAAAGAAAAGCAATGCTGCTAATGTCGTTGTCCACTGTTTCCTTCCAAACAAAGATGTGGATGATTATTTGAAAGCAAATTACAGATCATTCAAAGAGGAATGATGTCATAGTGATGGGAGATTTTAATTACTCCATCTGTTGGGAGACAAATTCTGCCAATTGTGAACAAGAAATCTGACTTATTCTGCTGACAGTTTCTTCCTTCAGGGACTAGATGAAGACACCAGAACATGACATAGTTGAGGAAGTGGAAGAAGCAGGAACATGGAAGAATATGACTTTATAATGCCAAAGTTCTTGAATTAAAGGGCAATTAAAATTGAAGACAATCAAATATGTATTTCAAACTGGAATGGATTTTAATGAACATAGAGTAATGATCGAGAGGATCCCATGGCAGGAAATGCATTATGGCAAAAGAGCTCAGAAGAATCCAGTAGAGGGTCATGTTGACTTTTTTTTTGCTTTTTGCATTTTGTGGTTTGCTTCTTCTTTAATAATGTCAATACATAGTTCTTCAAGCACTGTATTTATCCAATCATATCAAATCCATTACATCTCTTATTTATTTTAAACACACAATCATATGGAATATTCCTCATTGCCCATCATAGATCACCCTTTTAGGAATATACTCTTCTAAAATAGCAATAGCAATAGCAATAGCAGTAGACTTATATACCGCTTCATAGGCCTTTCAGGCCTCTCTAAGCGGTTTACAGAGAGTCAGCATATTGCCCCCAACAATCTGGGTCCTCATTTTACCCACCTCGGAAGGATGGAAGGCTGAGTCAACCCTGAGCCGGTGAGATTTGAACCGCTGACCTGCTGATCAAGCAGTAGCCTGCAGTGCTGCATTTAACCACTGCGCCACCTTGGCTCTAAAAAAAATAGTTCACTGCAAATGCTTACTCCTTTACTACTACAGGGTAATAATTCATGAAGGAGTGACTCTTTCTCATTCCTTTTGAAAGAATGTTCAAAATAAAAGGAAAACAATCAATAAACCATCTGCTCAATTAAGAAAGCAAATTGCTAACAGGTCCAAAAGAAAAGGCAGAATTTTCCTTTAGTTTTCTCTTAGCCCCACCAGGGAATTTTAAAGGGGTATGACTGGTATTTGAGAGGGATAGAAATGGCCAGGAATGCCTCTTTATTCTGCCAAAGTTAAAAATTTCAAAACCAGATAGTTTGATTCCTGGAATACTGTTGGAACTGATGCTGTGGCTAAATGTATTAACCTTGAGAAAAACTGAAGGAGAGGTGAAAGGTCAAATGACTGGAGGAAAGCAATTAAAAAAAGTAAAGGGGGGGGGGAGAAAGCCCCAGCAATTACAGCCTACAGTCAGTCTGATATCAATACCTGAGAAGATTTTAGAGTAGATTATAAAAAGGTTGATGGTGTCTTGGAAATAATATGCAAATTGTCATAGATTTGTCAAGAACAATCTTGCTGGTTAAATTTTACCTTCTGTTTATCAGATTACTTGATAGATTATAAGAACTGTATAGAACAGGGGTGTCAAACTCAAGGACCGGGGCCCGGATCTGGCCTGCAGGGTGCTTGGATCTGGCTTGTGTTGCTGTCCTGAAAACAGCAAAGGACCAATGGCAGTGCCTCTGCCAGTGAAATTGGAGCTCAGGAAGGCCGCCCGTGCCCCCCCCGAGCTCCGTTTTTACTGGCAGAAGGTTGCAGGAAGCCATCACAACAAAAAATGGAGTTTGGGAGCCCATTTTTGCTGGCAGAGTGTTTGGGCCATCACAGGTGGTCCTGTCATGAGTGATGTTGAACTGCCCATGCCCCCCTAGCCCCCCCAAGATCAAACAGAACCCTGATGTGGCCCTCAATGAAATAGAGTTTGACACCCCTGGTATAGAATTTTGTAGAGATAGAATGTCTTGATTTAAGCGTTTGACAAACCACCTCACAACATGCTGATTGACAAGCCCCTTAAGTGTGGGATGGTGGCATGGCAAGTTAGTGGATGCATAGCTGTTTCAAAAACCATAGTTAAAAATGCTCATAAACAGTTCATTCTTTTACAATAGAAAGTTTTTAATTTTCATTCATAATCATGAATTGTCCAGTCTTGGATTATGGTATAACTTCACTCTTGAAATAACTACAACTCTACTCTGTTGGCCTTGAAAACCTGGATCTTTTCTTAGTTGTTGTTTGACAGGTCTGAGTATGGATGTATTTGTCTAATGGAACATTTATTTATTCTTGCAATTCTTGCAATATTTAAGCTGGCTTGTATCAAATAGCTCTCAAAGGAATATGCAATGCAATGTTTACCAAAAGTGGCTTATTTCTATTTTCCTCAATTCTACATTAGAGATGTATGTATATTATAAGACAGTAATGTTATAACTTAGTATGGGACATGGTGGCTCAGTGGCTAAGATGCTGAGCTTGTCAAATAGACAGGTCAGCAGTTTGGCAGTTCGAATCCCTAGGGCTGCTTAACAGAGTGAGCTCCCATTACTTGTCCCAGCTTCTGCCAACCTAGCAGTTCGAAAGCATGTAAAAATGCAAGTAGAAAAACAGTGATCACTTTGGTGGGAAGGTAACAGCGTTCCGTGGGCCTTCAGCATTTAGTCATGCCAGCCACCTGACCACAGAGACGTCTTCGGACAGCGCTGGCTCTTTGGCTTTGAAGTGGAGATGAGCAATGCCCCCTAGAGTCGGGAACAACTGGCACATATGTGTGAGGGGAACATTTACCTTTAATGTTGCTACTTAATTGGATGCCTTCTGTCAGTTTTACCCATCTTGGTTCCTGCTGTATATGTTAAGATTAAAATTTCAGCTTCTAGAATTCCCAAGATGTGTTTTAATTAGCATTGTCACTATTACTGGATTGTTGTAAACATTTTACTGAATACCTTGAAATAGGAACAAAGGAAACAAGCCAAAAAGAACTTGTGGCAGTTTTCTCCCCGCTCCCCATAGCTGAATGTGTAAGAAATTGAAACGAAGAGATTTGTCTAAGTACATGGCTAGTTTTTTGGGTAGGTAGCTTTCAATGGTGTCTTCAATCTATGTTTTAAGTGTGATTGGTAGAGCCACTGGTTTTTGTTTTTGTTTATTTTTTCCCTGACAGATGCATCATCATCAACACCTCATTGCTATGACAAGGCAAATTGTGAAAATCCTCTCCTGATTTAAAATTCAGTTGATGCAGATGGGTAAAAGTTTTGTTTGGCTCATATTTTGATTAAAAAAGTTTTTAATTGTATCATTAAAAAAGAACAACAAGGAATGAAAATTAAAAAAGAGCATAATTAAAAAAATAAACAACCCCTCCCCAAATTATTCAATATTGGCTTTTCTTTTAATATGCACTTTGGAAGTTGATGCATTTATATTTTTCTAGAGCTTTATATCTACAGTTATGTTTTGGGAAATTAAGCTCCTTGGTTGACAAGTATTTTGGACTAGTGTGCAAAAATAATAAAGTTAATAATCTTTCTGCAAATGCTTCAGTGGAGTTGAGCCAATTTTTTACTGCTTAGGAGTTGCATTTTTTTTGTCTTTCAGAAATCACTGTTCATTTTGTCTCAAATCCTTGGTATGTGCCTGCATACTCAAACAATCAATAACAGCAACCACCACAGGGCAGTAGAAATCATTACACTTGATTTGTTTCATTACAAGCCTTGTAATAGGAAATAATCTTATCACTCTGTTGGTAATGTTTTGATATTCTGCAAGTTATAAATAGCACAGCGGCTGCACGGAATTGTTTTCGGAAATTTTAGATTCACAGAAAGCTTGTTAACAGCAAAATGCTCATTGTATATCAAGTAGCCCAAGCAGCCATGGAATTTTTGTTCATGATTATAAATGATCAAACTATATGATCCATAAGGCATGCTGATCAAAGGAGAGAAAATGAACCAAATGTAAACAAACATGTTTATGAGATAAATTCTTTCGTTGAAGAATGTATGGTCAAGAGTTTAATAGGCAACAAAATAGGTTAATAATAAAGTAGAGAGAAAAAGAAAGACAACAAGTTTATGTAATACCAGTTGGGCTGTTTTTCCCAAACCTGGATGTTTTCCAGATATGATGGATTTTATTGCCCATAATCCTCTAGCCAGCATGGCCTTGGAAAAAATGTTGGGGGAAAAATAAAGAAATAGATACCCCCTAACTCATGATACTAGGAACAAGTTAAATAGAGATACAGATATTAAGGGGAGGTTAGCAAATCCAGTTAGTGCAGAATCTTTAGATTAAAAAAAATCCATGCAATCTCAGAGATCTGCTATTCAAACTCATTCTATTAAAGCAGCTGATGTAAGTGTGACATTGAGGCAAGGAAATCTCACTGCCACACTCAAAAGTGCACATTAGACCGTGACATGTGTTCAATTATATGTTGGAAATTACATATTAGTAAGGGCTCTGCCATTTCTTCCCATCACATGCACAGACACGCATATCATGTATGCATAGATGGATATAGATATATAGGTATGCTATAGATAAGCAGTGATGTATTTCCTTTTTATTTTAACAGATCAACAATTTGTTGATTTTTTGGCAATTTACTACCAAACTATGCCTCCTATGGGTTAGCTGCTTTACTTTTTCTAGTGACAGGATTGCATTTACTATTTTGATATCCTGCTAAATGTCTAAAACAGAGTGAATCTACCAAGCTTCCCGAAATATAATTGTTAAATTCATCAGGTGAGATAAACAGAGGATATTGTATAAATATACATACAGTACATACATGCCTACATGCCTACATGCCTACATACATACATACATACATACATACAAGCAAAATAGGAACAGCAATAGCACTTAGAGTTATATACTACTCCCTAATAGTTTACACTCTCAAACTGGTTTACAGATGTCAGCATATTGTCCGCAACAATCTGGGTCCTTATTTTACTGACCTTGGAAGGATGGAAGGATGAGTCAACCCTGAGCTCTGTCAGGATTGAATGCCTGCAATACTGCATTCTAACCACTGTGCAACTACAGTTTCTAAATTTAATATAATTATAAAAAACATAAATTTAATAATACATTACATTTATACGTGACCCGACAAAAGGGCGAACGTCAAAACTGCGCCCGACTAAACCGCGTCGCTAAAACCGCGATGTCATCAACGCGCCGACAACATTACGGTGACAACAGCGTGGAGACAGAAGGGCGCTTTACAACAGTGCGGCGACAGCGATTTAACTTAAGGTAAGGGTTAGGTTTAGGGTTAGGTTTAGGGTTAGGGTTAGGTTAGGGTTAGGGTTAGGGTTAGGGTTAGGTTTAGGGTTAGGTTTAGGGTTAGGTTTAGCGTTAGGTTTAGGGTTAGGTTTAGGGTTAGGTTTAGGGTTAGGTTTAGGGTTAGGTTTAGCATTACGTTTAGTGTTAGGTTTAGGGTTAGGTTAGGTTTAGGGTTAGGTTTAGTTTTACAGCGCGCTTCTGTCGCCGCGCTGTTGTCGGCGTGATTCAGCGCTCATTCGTCGGAGCACTTTAGAACACGTGGTTTTGTCACCGCGGTTTAGTCGGGCGCGGTTTTGTCATTCACCCTTTTGTCGGTGAACCACATTTATAAGCCACCCATCTGCTAGCAACTCTAAGCAGCTTACAATTATTAAAAACAAATAAAAATACAACCATACAAACAAATACAAAAAAACAAGATGGCAAAAAAAGCAAACCTAGAACAAGAAAAATGAAGAAAACTGGGGCATCAATCAGCCTCACCAACGGCCTAGGTGAAGAGCCTTTCAGGGCCTTTGAAATACAAGTAGATGTCAGGCCCAGCCCAAGAATGACATAGAAAATCCAGCCAAAGTTTAATTGTATGATTTGATCACACCATAAAGACAGAATCTTTCCAGACTAAACCTATTCTACTTTCACCCTAATGGATATATCTAGAGATGATTCTAGGGATGGCTATCCTAACTCTCTTACTCTGTCTCTGAGCCTTGTCCGAGCTGTGTTGTTTCTTCTCATCCTTGGTATGTGCTCCCTCGTTCCTTTGAAACTGTCTTTTCAGTGTAATCCCTCACACCACCTCCCGCTCTATAGACTCCATCCATACTGTAGGTGGGGACTATATGGTTTTTCAAGAGGAACTTCATTCCAAAGGGCAGATGAGACCACAGAGAAGGCACACTTCCGAAGCATGCTCCCAATTGATGGCATTGTTTAACTGATGGAGCCCAGAGCATGACAACCCTAAAGATTGAACCAGCTGGGCAGATGTTATGTGAGATCAGTGATTTCCCAGGTAACTAGACTATGCCATATAGAGTTATATATTTAACAACCTGCACTTTGAATTACAGCCAGAAGCAAACTGACAACCATTGCTGTTTGGAAACCCAAGGTGTCCCCTAGGTACGCCCAATACTGTCTGTACCACTTCCTGGATGAGCTGAATAGATATAGTAGAGACACATGAATGTGTATTCTGTTTCTTTCCCTGTCCCTTCCCCCTCTTTCTCTCTCTCCCTGTGTATATATATGCAGGTAGTTCTATATACATCTATAGTTATTTACCTCTGCTGCCAAAAGATTAGCATATGTTTCATAATTCACCATCTGCTTTACAGTTGGTTAGATTAGTCCTCAATAAGCTCCAGGCTTCCTTTAAAATCACTGTCTGTGCATTTCCTGTGCTCGGCAGTCTTCTAATGTAGCCAATTGATCTAGGTGACAGCCCTGTATGATTTAAAGAGGTTCATTAGGGATATGGTAAGTAGCACAAGCATTTGTTTATTCACAGTTAGCAATTCCACTTTTTCTTCCTTCTCCTCCATCCCACTGTACATGGAATATATAAACCAATGAGATTTTAGGGATATACAGTACTTAAGCCATATCAATTATTCCTCCAGCCATCCTAAAAAACAAGAGTAGGAACCATATATTAAGATCATTGGACCATCACTTAGAGTCCCCTATTGAATAACAACAACAATAATAATATCCACTTTTATTTGATTAGCTTTGTTTGCCTTTTTATTTTAAAAATATGTTAAATTGTCTTATATTTAAGTGCTGTTTGTCATCCTGAATGGCACATATCCACTAGGAAGGGACACAAAATTGTATGTAAATGGAATTATCCTTTCATTAGGACAATTACCTTCAAATTATACAAAGAGGCTTAACCTACTGTTGTCACTTTCACTAGCCCTGTTGCTGTCTATGGTATAAATTTTCAGGTGCTGCATAGATGATATTATCAAAGCTCTGGACAGTTGTTGTGGTCCGCCGGTGGCCTGTGGAGCTGGCAACATAGTTTGACAGTGAGGAGGTTGGGGAGGAACATGGACCAGTCCTGGAGTCTGGGGAGGGTTCTGCATTGGAGGCAGAGAGGGAGCCAGGGCGATCTGATAGTTACATGCTGCTTTCGGAGTCTGACATCAGTGAAGCAGAAGAACAGTGTGAGCCTGTTCCCAGTGTGCACATGCACAGAGCTGCCAGAAGAAGAACAATTAAGAAAAAAAGGCTGACTTGGGAGTAAGGCTTGGAGATGATTGGTCCCTCCCATAAGACATAAAAGAGGAACAAACGGACGTGAGTCTTTGCAGGAAGCAATTAGTTCATCTGATTGGTTCAAGCTCTGAAAAGTTCTTTTTGCCTCTGTGCTATGTTTGGCCTTGCAAAACTAATTGGTAATTAAGCGTCTGGCAGTGTTTCAAGGGAGATAATGATGGGTGCTTGTTGTGGCCCAGCAGGAGCCATTGGAGCTACCACCAGACTCCGACAGCAAGGGGCCCTCTGAGTCGACTCTGGAGGATGTGGAGGACCCTGGACAGGGTTCCGACTCTGAGCAGGGCTCAGAGAGGCTGGTTGGCCACCAGGAGACACCTGAGCCTTGGACCATGGGGAGGAGACAAGACAGAGTGAGCCGGAGGCCAGTAGTGAGTTGTTCCTGGATGCACGCCATCGAAGAGCTACTAGGCATCAGGAACAATTACGCAATTACAGGAGGTAATTGCACTCAGCTGATGGTCATTAGGTTCCTCTCCAGACTATAAAAAGGCTACTTGTGCACGCGCCCTCTTTGCAGAAGTCAACACAGAATCGAATGTCGGAGAACTTTGTATGAGCTTGGCAGGCTGGATTGCTGCCAAGCCTTATCTGTGTTTATTGCTGCCCAAGCTTGTCTGTGCTGGGTTGCTGCCAAGGACCTGTTTGTCTGTTAATTAAATGCTGTAATTTATCTCTGGCTTGGAGTGTGCTTTGGTGTGGAACGAGGGGGGTCAGAACAGGTGCTTATCAACATTACCCTGAAGACTGTGGCAACTTGAGCAGACATCTGTTGGAATCTTCACAGACTATTTGTCAATCATTACAGGTTGGAATGACCATAATTCACAGCCATCTAAATAAAAGAGGGTTTGGGGGACTACGTTTGTGATTTATGATTTTTTCACGAAGTCTAGGTCAGAACAGCAGTGTGCTAATATATGGCCACCATGTTTTTATCAGGAGAAATGTAAATGGTCAAATTTGAATGTAAACTTAATATTAACGTTCTCGTCGCTGTTATTAGAAATACTGATGATTTCCTTTCCTTTCAGTTGTGAACTGAACATAAAAATGAGCCAGCATCACTTCTGATCAAAGTTGCAGATTTCAAGATCAATAGTGTAACTCAGTAATTATGCTGATGATACTATGAAGTATGAACATTGTATACAAAGATAGCATAGATCTTAGGTTTGGCTGCATGTCCCATAACTATGACCATCATCATATTAGACAAAAAGGCAGATATCCTGTCCTTAAATCGAACTAGGACCTCACTAAATTGGTCAAAATACCAAGGCAGCCTAATGGTTAAAGCAATACAACAGACAAACAGCATGTTATTGGCAACAGAAGAAACAACACAATCAACTAGGGTATTGACAAATGCCATTTTAAAAAAAATGTGAAAGTTCTTTACGTTAATTCTAGTGGATTTCCTTGAGGAACATGTACTATAGTGAAGCTACTGATATATTAACTCCTTTATCAAACTTTTTAATAGCCATATATGTAAACAAAGCATGTTTTGAACAACTTTAAATGATTTATGGTAGATCCATCCAGCAAGTTTGTAAGGAATATTGAAAATGAGCAAAAATGCAAGTTAGTGTGCAATATAGATCATTTCATAAAGTCTACATAATTATGGTAATTTAATGTGACATTCTTATCTACTTTATCAAACTCTGTCCAGATAGAATTCAGTGAAGCTTTCACAGCTTTCTGTGCCCTTATGGTTCAATATGGCAAGCTGAGATTTCTTGATAACTATAATTGGCTGGATTTGCAACAGCATCCTATTCCATAAAGTGTGATTTCCAAACCACAATGGCCAAGTTCACTCTTTGCGGTATGCCCCGACCAAAGAAGCCACATAATGGGTCTCTGTATTGTGTGAACTCTGTCACTTGATGTGCTCCTGATTTCCTGGACCATACTGTTAACTCCTTGTTGTGTGCCTGGTCATGCCCTGGTGACACAGCAACTGCTTAGGAGTATTCAAGTGGCAGAGACTCTAATTAACAAAAGAAAGAAGCACAAGAACAGCTGTACAAATTCAGCTCTTATTAGTATGGGGAGGGAAAACATGCAATTCCAAGAAGGAGAAACACCTCCCTCTCTTTCTATGTGTTTGCATGGATGTGAAATATAGGAAAATTATTTCTGGAAAGGAGGGAAGTAAAACGAAATTATTCTTGACATTATAACTGGGATACAGGTACTTCACACCGTGCTGATACTGAAGAGAGGGGATATGAGATGCCATATGATACAGAAGGGCAGCATATAACCAGAACAACACCAGAGCTAAACCTCTTTTTTCCACATTAGGATTCTCGTCATATCTCTTAGAGCAATATTAACCTTTTGAATTTATTTAGAAACTCATTAGTGGTTTCTACATAGTCCATTCTTTTCTTGATTAGCTCTCTTCATTACAATTCAAATTTCTTTCTGCTACATTTACCACATTGTCCTGCTTCTTTTCATCTCTACTGTTGTTCGGCTTAATTTATTGAGGTAGTGAAATAGGGGCAGAGAGGGAAGGGAAAAATCAGTTGACGTTGCAAGCTTCATACTTATTCCCAGTCTTCTCAGGGAAGTCAAATAAGGAGGTCTGCAGAGAAGAGAAGGGGAAAGAATCAGCAAAGAGACAAAAACCATTAGATTTTCCCATTCTCTTATGTCAGTAACCCTTCTTTCTCTTTTTGAAGCATACAGATAGAATGTTTGCCAAAATAAGAAACAAGTAGCCTACAGCCACCCTATTTGTACAAAGAAAATTCCTAGGGATAAAAGTGATCCTAATAGCAGAACCTTCTGGGCACAGGATATGAGTGAACCAAGTTCCCAGCCCCACCATGAGCTAAGGAGGCTTCCCTGATGGCTCCAGAGGGCAAAAACCGGACCTACAAGCACACTGGAAGTCCGTTCCCAAACTTCTGGTTGGCACATAGGGGCAATTTTTCACGTTTTGGAGGCTTCAGGGAAACCTCCAGATGATAAAAAATGACCTCCCAAGACATTTGCATGCACTGGCCAGCCCTCAGAGCATCACCTCTTGTGCCCCGACAAATGGCTCCGCATGCCACCTGTGGCATGTGTGCCATAGGTTTGCCATCATGGCCCTAGAACCTGCTAAGAAGGCAATTGCTTCTGAAAATGTTAAAGATGACAATGAATATTTGGGTTCTGGAGTAGAGACTTAGTGGTAGAGGATGGTTTAAGAGATGATGAGACAAAAGGGAGTAAGGCCTTACAAACATTAAAATAACAAGTAGGTTAGATATGATGGGAGGCTCTATAACAAGCCACCAAACCATGTTACTGCTTAACTCGTTTCAATGGTGAGATCCTGATCTGTTAGCCTCCCTTCCGTTCAGGCTTCAGTTTACCAAGAAAGAGTAAATGAAAAGTGGTGGGCTTACCTATCCAAAGGTTCTGCTTTTTAAATTTAGTTCAGTTATTTATAAAACATCTGTTATCTAGGATTTGTTCCTAATTGAGAGTGCAATATAGAGACTTGACTGAGAGAAAGAGGGAAGGGGATTTAATTCCATTCAGTTCTGTCACAGGATGCTCTGTGATGCAGTCTGGACTTGATAGTGAGGAGATAGTATGTCTGTAGTCAATGGGGACTTTTTTAATTGACCAGAAACTCCATCTGATAATCTGACAGTATTGAAAGTTTACTGATATTTGCAAAGCTGGTTATATAATAACTTAGCTGTACAGTTTATATGTAGATATCATTCATAAATTCTGTTGGAGTAATCTCAGACATGATAGTGCATTAACTTAGACCTGTCCTTGATTTCGAAGATACAATGTCCATGTTGAGATTGTTCAAAAGTCATTTTAGATTTCAGATCTATTCTGATCACTACAGATGTGCCTCAACTGGTATCTAGCAACATGTATGCAGCATGACACATTCTGTATTTGTTATTCTTTTTCATTCATACTAGTGCTCCAAAAAAGAAGAGCTTTCTGAAATGGAGGACAGGTTAAAATATTTCTATTGGCTCCTGATGAAACTCAATGCATTTGAAAAACTTCTGTCCATCCATAAATTATATTGTTTAGGTTCCGACTGATCTTCATAACATGAAGGTGATCTTGTAAATTGATATTGACACTTCTAAACAACTCATCTGACAGCTTGGATTACTATAGAGCCGAGACCAAAGAAGTAAAGATTTCAAATACAAATGGACAACTTTTGCAATGAATTGGACTGGAATTGAAGTGGCCCTTGTTCATGCTCATTGGAAATTTTGCTTCTTGGCTCTGACTGCAGCAAGAAACAGCTTATTTTTATCCTTCTGCACAGTACAGGTTGAGAACATTTTTACATACTTTATGTCTTCTAGAAAGTTGCTGAAAGAAGGTGGAAAGGCTATTTAGAATCTTGTTGTGAACCTTCATAATTCTCTGCAGAACTGATCTGATTTGCCTCCACTTGGTCTATGAGGTAGGTGCAATTGTAAAGAGAGAATATTGGCACTTGTCAGTTTCATATAAATTGTCTTCATCTGGTAGATGTCAAGGATGTGGATAGGGAATGTATAAGTATGGTCAACCTTTTCTCCTCCTGGCAGATTAAATTGATTAGGTTAGGATTGATGCCAAGGTTAAGGAAGCTGATTATTGCTTTCTTAATGTATGATGTGTCCTTGCCTTCTTCGAAGAGGCAAATAGAACACCATTATCAGAAAGCTAATAAACACCCAGATGATCTTTCTAATTATAGGTGACTTCAAATATTCCACTCTTAATTACAGTGAAAAAAAAATTCCTTGCAGATCCACATACACCCAATGAAATTTTCTAATCCAATTTTAATCAGGTTGCATCCAGGAAATGCTATCGAGATTGCTTTAGTAAAATTTTTATGCCCAGAGCTATAAGCAGAGAGTGTGATCCTACTCACTTTCCTGAAATTCTCAGCAGTTTTCATTATCGTCAGCCATTGAATCCTTACGGGTCATCTGGTAGAAAGATGCTGTTTTTGGGATGATGTCAATCTTGATAGGGATGCCTTTCACTAGACAAGGGGTGAGGGTTTGCAGTTTGAGAATAGTCCTTGATCCGCATCCCTCATTGGATTTGTAAGTGGTGTTGGTGGTTTCGGCCTGGAGTGTATTTGTATAATTATAGCTGGTGGACCAATTGCAACATTTGCTAAATTATTCAGTCCTACCTTCATGCTTTACTTGTAACCTGTCTTGATTACTACAAGATAGATTACAAGTAAATTATTTTTACCTGTAGCCTGTCTTTCCATGAGATTATCCCTCAGAAAGTATCTGGAATTGCCATGATAGAAAACATGACAAAGAAACTGCCAATTGGTGCAAAATAGAGGGAACATATGATGATGCATTGAAAGATTTGCACTGGCTACCAGTTGCCTACTGGACACCATTTAAATTGTCAGTGTTGCCCTTTCAAACCCAGAATGGCTTTAAGCTTGATTTCCCAGCCCAACCTAACTCTTGGGGTTGCTATGGTGGGAAAAAAATCAAGAAATTATAGAGTAGACTGCTTTATGTTCCTGGAGGAAAGATGCGTTATTAATTTAAGCCTTAACTTCTGATCGATATCTACAATGTTCCAGAGCAGAGCAGAGCATTGTATGCACACCATAGACAGAGACATAAACATAAATACAGGCACTCACAATTTTGAGTACCCCAAAAACTTAAGATTGTTATCAAGGTTATATCAGTGCAGAAAACTTTGGTGATTCCATGCATATCCTGTTCTCATTTTGGAACATGCTTGTTTTTATGTCTTTGACAAACAAATCTAATTTCTTTGAAAATGAGGTACTTTCTATTTCATTTTCCTTTCCTTTCTATTGGAAAAGTATGTTTTACATTAAATCCAAAATTAGCACCTATCCTTTGGGTTCTCCACCACAACTACAAAGTTCACCTACACAGATATTATTTCAGGTTTACTCCTTTATCAAAATTCTGAGGATCTCATCTAAATCATTCATTTGAATTAAGAGCAACATACCTAATCAGCAACAGAAACAGCCTGTACTTGGTTGACAGCACTAATTAGAAATAACCAGGTGGCAGTTGTGTATTGTCACACATTTATTTAGTTTCATGCAGCACGGTAACATTGTCATGTGTGTAGAATACCAATGAGTTTTTTGGTCGTGACATAAATTGTGAACCCAATAGTTTACTATCATCTGGATCATAATTCTTCCACCCATCCCCAAAACAAAATTAAAACTTTATTTTTATTTATTTATTAAATTTGCTTCTGGCTGCGAATGTCAAAAAGCTAGAATTTTTTCAATGATGAACTTAATGTTAAAATGGCTGCAATATTAAAACCAAACAAAACATTTAATTGAATCTCTCGTATTTATTCTATAGATAGAATGTATTGCTAATTCAACTGAACCAACTTCCCTTTTAATTCTTCATACTCTTGGAATGATGCAAAACATGGAATGGATTGAACTAGGTCTATCAGAAATGGGCTGTAAAACTCCAGATGACCACCAGATGACAGCAAAGAGAGAGTTTCCGTAGACATTTCAATGCCAGTCTGGTTAACAGCATCAGTGCATGGAGGAATGGAGTTTGTTGGCTGTTCGAATTTGGCAATTTGTCCTATAAGCCATATTCGGGGACAATCAGGTGCATATTTTAAACAAGTAGATACCTGCAGGGAAAAAGTCTAAAGTTAGAATCACTTACAAGATGACACTTAGATTTTTTTTTAAAAGGGAATGAATATGTATTCTTCTAAGTTTGGCAGAAGATGTTGCTGGAACCAGAGACTTCCAATTGGGATCTAGAGCAGGGAAGCAGCAGGCAAGATAGCCAGGACCCAGACAATCCATGGCCAATAAGAAGAGACCTAAGAGCACCCTGAGGAAGTTAAAATTAGAGGAGGAATCTCCAAAGAGGCAGCAAAAATGAAAACACAGCCTTGATCTGCTGGATAATAGCAAAACAAGAATGTCAGCTAGTTCTGGAAAACAGGATAAGAGTGAGTTAAGCAAAAGGAAGCGTGAGGCATTTTTCTATTGTAAGGTTCAGTCAAGCAAGAAAAAAATATTAGCGTTTATAAGCCTGAAATTAAGCATGTGTGGGAGGAAGGAAAGAAGAAAGTAGGATTTAAACATTTGGATTCTTTTAGTTAAAAAACCTGTTAGTTTCCTTATCCTTAGATTTTATTAGTGTCCATACTTATACATTTCAGATACACAAGGACATGCATACACATACTGTACATAGACAAACATATAAACGTTTATCACTAGAATTATTGCAAATAAACTTTGCTCTTAGCTTACACAGCAATAATTTGCTTAGTTCTTAGCTGTGCCTGCTTGATTCCATGCAAGCCGTTGTTGATAGTTTTATGGGTTGCCTAGCTGATTTGTTATATAATAACAACAAATATGTTATCCACATAACAGATCCATATTTGGCGTTATATCTGTGAAAACATTATTGTTTTCAGATTCTATTATGAATCCTGAAATCCGTGATTTCATGGTAGTTCTTGTGATCTGTTTGTATATTTGTCCATCAAATTAGATATGGTTGATGAGGCAGAGGTTTACAAGCTCCATGTTTAAAAAATGGTTTGCTGTTCCTGATAAGTTGTGTAATACTGCAGCAATTGATATTTTTTTTAGCCAATTTTAGATCTATGGATGTGAAGAATGATATGATATTGAATGAAATATGATTTTATTTTTTCAGTTATTAGGTCTTTGATATTCTTTAGCCACTGTAGTGGTGAGCTGACAGACTGTTCATTTCCTTCTATGGGATATCTGAGTTTCTTGTTGAGTTCTTTGATTAAATTTTATGTTGGAGTCTGGGATACTGATAACAAATGGGTAGTATGATATGCCCAATTCATGTATTTTGGGGCAGCCATAGAACTGTGGAAGATTTCATTCTTATTATTTTTCATTTCATGTACCATTTTGGTCCCTTTGTGATTTGAACCAACAACTCAACCCTAAACTATGTTTATTGCCAACCATAGGGTACTTTTTTTGTCAGTCAAGAGTGGGTAAATTGAAGAAAAGATTCTTAAGAAGTTTAATTGAAATTTCTTAATTGAATCCAGATTTATTCATTCTCAGCATAAGAACATCCCCACTCCTACCTCAAGCTTTGACTCTTTGTCCATTCTGGTGCCCTCCATCTATGTTGAGACTATTTTGTTTATTTATATATTATTGAATGTATACCCACCTTTCTCTTTATGTGTATTAAATATATTTTCCATTATGGATTTCATCCTCTGCTTTTAAGTTAGCACTTGTCATACAGGGGGTAGGAAAAAGAGAACCTTACTTTGCATACTACCTCCAAAACCCAAAGGAAATAATAAAAATAATTTTAATGATCTAAAAAATCCAAAATCTTAAACTCCAATTGAAGCTTAAAACCAGCAAGATAATTATTTCTCAGAGCTCAGTGCCAGCTGGGAAATGAATTGCTCTGAACAACTAAGCTTTTAAAGATTAATTGAAATTAAATCAGAAAATAAAGATAATCTAGAAGTGTTCCCCTTACTAGCCCCACGAAAATGGGAGCGATAGAATTGCGCTGACTTGAACAAGCTTTGGATGATAGCCTATATATGCTGTTCTCTTTAGGAGACAGAACATCTGTGGCATCACCATGCTGAGTTGAGCTTTGGAGTTTTAAGGCAATATGATTCCCTCTGTGAATACAAATGTTGCAATAGTAGTTGGGTTATATACACAGTGTGTCTTTTTTTATCCTGACAACAGAACATTCCCATCCTTCTTATTCAGGTACAGATCCTTCATGAAATGTTTATAGAAAGGTCATCCATAAAAGTCTATATTTAGTCAGTATTATATTCACCATAGAAGTGTATGCTTAATTTTTCTGAAGATATCTTTTTAGAAAGCCTGTATGAGCTAGCTTTTTTATTTTCTTATAACTTATCTTAAAAGATCATTATAGATGCATTATAGTCAATAAATAATTTGTTTTTAAAAAAATTTAGATGATCCAAATTTGGCATGGTCTCAAAATCTTGGGAGATTTGTGACAAAATGCCCAAAATCTCACATACTCATAAAATAACTATTCTGCAGATGCCATATGAGTGTTTGAAAGGTGCTTTATCATTGCATTAAAATTAGTAAAAGATCAGAGCATTGAGACTGTACAGCTTATAGAAGAGACCAGAATATGCGTAAACATTTTGAGTAGTCATAAATCAATTGATATAAAAAGATAGGGCAAAATTAGCACTTCTGGTTTTTGCCTTTATCTTGCCAAATGCTAACACATTTTTTCTTTCATTTTCCTCATTCATGGGAGAAAATGTGCTTCAGATTTCTTCAAATATGACTTTCTGCTATGCAGATTCATTGTATAGCTTATGCAAACTTGCATACTGAATTGGCAAATATTTGGACATTTAACAAAAATTGTCATAAAATGAACTGATTCTTTTCAGGGCATAGGCGAAAATACAAGAGCTAAAATGGCAATATTGCTTTATTTTTTTTTAAAAAGTCACTGCTGTAAAGAATGAGTGCAAAAAAAAATGCAGAAGAGCTCAAACTGCAAGTATGATAAATAAGCTGCGTTCACATCCATCAAATGTCTGTGACCCCGAGTTTTCTTCTCTAACATTCTTTTCCTAATTTAATTTTCTCAATTTAAGTTTTAATCAAATTATAGTTTCTTTTTGGTGTTGTCAAACATTAAAATGTTCACCCACATTATGTAGTTGTAACCCTTGTATCAATTATGTAAATTACACCAATTTTCTTATGCATTTTGTGTGATGGAAGAGAGGAAGGAATCTGAAACTGGAAGAAAAGGACTTCCTTCAGGCTACATAATGAGTTCACAGAGGCTAGATTTCCATTGAGGATATCCTGAGCTTGCAGTTAAATTTCTAGAACTACTGTACAACCATCCTTTTTTGTTCTCATATTTTTATAGTAACTGCACAGTTATACAAAACTGTTAGGACTTTTCCTCACAGTAGAACTAAAGTGCTCCTCCCCAATTCTTGAGCATGTATAAAATTATTAGCAGAATAAAATCCACTTTTTCCATGGACAGTCTTTATCCTGTCAAACACATAATGCCTTCAAAAGCTTCTGACTTTATATACAGCATTAGTGTTAGTTTGAGGGGGAAAGGACATAGTAGAGTTTATTTAATTGTTCAAATATTTTTAAATTATTTTAAAGTTTTAACTTACACTTTTAAACCTAATTTAAACTTAAGCTTACATATATATTTTAACTTAATATTGGGAGAAGAAACCCGCCATCCTGGGTCCAATGTTTGGGAAGCCAGGCTCTGCCTGTCACAAGCACATCTCATAAGGGTCCCTTTCCAGAGTTACAGGAAAAGATGGTCAACAGTTTTGAATGCAGAAGAGGGCTTTATGCCCCAACAGCAGATAAAGTGGCAGAACCATCTTCTAGGAGAAGAGAAACTCTGATTACAAGCCTCCACTGCCTTGTGGCTATATCCACTACTGGAAAAGGCTTCAGGAGTCAACCTTGAGGAAAATTCTCGAATCAGAGTCTCAGAAGCAGTTCATGACTGTGTGCAATCACATTCTGGTAACTCCTGCGATGCAGCTGGAACCAATCTGCCATTCCATTGGACTATTTCAGCAACATGGAGAGGGGGGATCTGCTGCTTGGGTAACAGTCTATCCTCCGTATTAATCTACCTAAGCTTTGTGCTCTGGAGAGGACACTCCAGCTTTACCTCTTTCCAGAGCATGACACCATAGTCTTTTGAGACTGATGGATGCCAATGCAATGCAATGTAATGGCAGAAGATAGTAGTCCTCCATCTCTCTGCCCCATCTCTCCTCCTTTATGGGTACATGGTTACAGTGATCTAGGTTGATCATATATACCCTCTAAATAAGAGGTGGTCAACAATGGTCCCTTTATGACTTGTGGACTTCAACTCCCAGAATTCCTGAGCATGGCCGGATCAGGAATTCTGGGAGTTGAAGTCCACAAGTCATAAAAGGGCCATTGTTGTCCATCTCTGATCTAAATCAATGTTTTGCATCCCCAACTACTTTAAGTTATGTGGTGTTAAACCAATGGTGAGTTTCAAAAATGTTTGGAACCTCTTCTGTAGGTGTGGCTTGCTTTGTGGGTGTGGCTTGCTGGCCATGTGACTGAGTGGAAGGGGCTTGCCAGCCATGTGACTGGGTGGGAATAGCTTGGCAGTCATCTGACTGGCCAAGATGATGTCACTGAATTCTTTGCCCCAATGGATGATCTACAAAAAGAAGATATAAAAAAGGAAATTTATTATTTTGTGCACTTACTACTTAAATAAGATTAAAATAAGTACACAAAACAATAAAAGAGCTACTTACAGAAGGTAAGTAGCTTACTACTTACTACTTGTATTTCAAAGGGAATACAATACATATTAATTTTACACATGTTAACAGCTGCTGGAATTGTGTTTCCACAACAGTGGAAAAACAAAGATATGAAAATGAATAAATATTAGAATGTGCAGGAATGAATAAATTAACAATTAAAGTCAAGAGTATGAAAGAAAACACCAATTATGTAAGGAAAGGTCACTAAAATGTATAAGGAAATATTATTAGTACTTTAATAAATTAATTAGATAGCTGTGGGACATTACACACCCACACAGACAAACTATGACAGTGCCAGAGAAACACTAAAAAATAACAATTTCCCCCCAAAAGACTGCAGATTAAACCAGTTTTTTCCCCTAACCCAAGAACAGGAAAGACAAAGCCACTGGAATAAAAACCATCAAGGCATTGTGGGAAATTATAAAGCACAGTGCCAGGAAGCTCACAGAAGCAGCAACCACCTCACAATTACCTAAACAACCAGCTATCACACAGAAACACACAAAATCTGGCAAAACTGCCTTGCACCAACCTGGTCTGCCCATAGAAAAGCAGCCACCTTGAGACACATAAACCATGCCCCAACCTGCACACTTAAAAGCAACATATTGCATCACAAATAAAACATTTGCAAAAAGAAATAACATTTCTTGTAATAAACATATTTTATAAACAATAAATAAATAAAAATTCCCTAAAAATAATTAAAAAAAAGATATTCTACACACAATAAATTAAAATAAAACCATTAAAATACTCTATACACAATAAATAAAATTTGAGATCGTGGAGATGTAATTCTGAGGCCGGTCATTGTGGAATGTCCTGATGAGGAGTTCGTGATGACCACGAGGCAGGAGGCATATAAATTTAATAAATGAAGAAATAAATGCCCTGTGGTCTCGATGGTTTGCTTGCAGATGTTTTATTGTCATCAGTGTGAGATAGCTAGCTGGGTCATGAAATGTCTGCAAGAAAACCACCATGCTCAGGGAACACCAAGGACACCATTGTCGTCTCTCTCTCCCCCCACTCCTCTTACTCCTCTCAATATATCCCACTCTTTCTAGCACTGATGATGATAATAATACCTGGTTTGGGTAATGAAACATCTGCAAGAAAACAAGCAAGCTCAGAGAACACCAAGGACAACACAGTCGTCGCCCTCCTCCTCCTCTTCCTCCTCCTCCTCTCTATATACCCCATTTTTTCTAGCCCAGATGATGACACCTGGTTGAGTAATGAGATGCCTGCAAGAAAACCACCAAGTTCAGAGAACACCAAAGGACCCCACAGTCCTCTCCCTCCTTATCTTTTTCCTTTTTGTCCTTCTATTTCTCCTCCTCCTCCTTTCCCCACAATCCCATTCCCTTCTAGCACTGATGATGTTACCTAGTTTGGTAATGAAATGTCTGTAAGAAAACTACCAAGCTCAGAAAGCAGCAAGGATCCCCCTATCCTCCATCTCCTCTTTCTCCTTCTCTTTCTCCCTTTTGTCCTTCTATCTTTCTCCTCCTCCTCCCCCCCCAACCCTACTCCCTTCTAGCACTGATGATGTTACCTAGTTTGGTAATGAAATGTCTGTAAGAAAACCACCAAGCTCAAAAAGCAGCAAGGATCCCCTATCCTCCACCTCCTCTTTCTCCTTCTCTTTCTCCCTTTTATCCTTCTAACTTTCTCCTCCTTCCCCCCCCAACACCACTCCATTCTAGCACTTATGATGTTACTTAGTTTGTTAATGAAATGTCTGTAAGAAAACCAGCAAGCTCAGAAAGCAACAAAGATCTCAATATCCTCCCTCTCCTCTTTCTCATTTTCTTTCTTCTTTTTGTCCTTCTATCTTTCTCCTCCTCCCCCCCCAAAAAGGACCTTTCTGGAGTTGCTTTTCTGAGCATGGGGAGACAGGCAAACTACTGTCCATCTCCCCGTGCTCAGAAAAGGAAGCCCATGCAAGTATTTTGCTAGCAGGCAGGTTCTAGAATGCCTGCGCCACCAAGGGACCTTCCCGGAGTTGCTTTTCTGAGCATGGGGAGATGGACGGTAGTTTGCGCAGTGAGGCCAGAACCTAGGAGGTTCTAGGAGACCAGCCACACCATGTAAGCTCCCGCCGCTGTCCCCACACCCTTGCTTTCTGGTGGCCAGGCATCTTAGATAAGTCCGGGCACCTTCCAAAGGCCTTGCAAGGTCCCTAAACTTGTCAAATACACCAGCCGCACCGCATAAGCTCCCGCGGCCCTCCCCACACCCATGCCCATGCTTGCTGATGGCCCTGTGGCCCTGTGCTATAAGCGAGCCCGTGATCCTTGTAAGACCGCAAAAGGTCACTGGACTCGCTTAGCATGCAGGGCCTCTCCAGATGGCCTACTGCCACCCCCCACCCTGCGCTTAGTTGCAGCTTAGTTGCAGACGGGGTGGGGGTGAGCGAGCGATGGAGTGGCTTCTGGACGAGTGGGGGTGAGCGAGCGAATGAGCAGCCTCCGGACGGGTGGGGGTGAGTGAGTGAGTGACAGGGCCAGGGCAGGCATTCCAGAACTTATTTCTGGGTCCACCAGCCGAACCTCTTCTAACCAGTTCGGTAGATTTGACGAACTGGTTCTACTGAACCGGTGGGAACCAGTAGGAACCTACCTCTGTGTTAAACTCTCAAGATTCCACACCATTCTGCATCATGGTATGTGAACTGTTCACAATTACTCATCCAAATTATATTGGACTGGTGAAAAATGTAATATCCAACTGAAAAAGCAGCCTCCAATCACTCTTCTGACAACCCATTCATGTCTGATCTCTCCAGTTATTAGGTTTTGTGTGCTATGCTTAAAAATCTTCTGCCTCATATGATTTTCTTCTTCTTCTAAGCATCGTAATTTAGAAGTACGGTATATCATAAAATCCCTTTTTGTTGTCCTAACTATATTTCTTCCACCCAATAAAATATTACTGAGTCCCCTTAGATGTCACTACAAAGATGGTCATAATGAATGAAAGCAGTTTTTCTTTGTTTGAATCTCTCTTCTAACCTCAACAACTTTTCTAATTTATAGCAAGGTATGGAGGAGAATAGAAGGCACATGATCCTCTGTCTACTACTATCGTCACTTATTGGCTCAAAAAATGTTTATGCCCAGAGCTATCACTTTGCTAAAATGTAAGGACACTGTCCTTTTTTCTTTTCCTTTGTTTTAAACTATAAAATCATTAAATTTACAGAGGAAAAGAACTGCTTAATTCATTTTTGCAATATTCTGAAAACAATAAGAGTTGATTAGGAATTTGAATTGCATTTTTTCATAACTCCTATTATACAAAATTAATGCTGAAGCTTTAGGGCATTCTGCATAGGTTTCTCAGACAACAAGGAAGTTCTTCAATCAAAGTGATCCTGCCGCTATTTGATGAATACAGCAGGAAAAGCTTAACATACAATTTATACAAGGAGCTGCGGTGGTGCAGTTGTTAGAGTGCAGTACTGCAGGCTACTTCTGCTGATCACCGGCTGCCAGCAGTTTGGCAGATTGAATCTCACCAGGTTCAAGGTTGACTCAGCCTTCCATCCTTCTGAGGTCGGGAAAATGAGGACCCAGATTGTTGGGGGCAAAATGCTGACTCTGTAGAACCACTTAGAGAGGGCTGTCAAGCACTGTGAAGCAGTATATAAGTGCTATTTCTATTTCCCCATAAGTACATAATAAATATGAGGATTATGTGGAAATTTTTACATAAGATTTAGTTATGTAAAGGAATACCCTAAGACTGCCATCCTTTATTTATCTGGGAAATTAGATGCAGTGATGAACTGAACTTGCTTTTATGTAAAGAGGAATAAGATTTCACTATAGGAGCTGATTTTAGGTTGAAAATGTTTACTTTCTGTGCCACAGACCATGTTATACAATCTGCTCTCCAAATGTATATTTTCCTATTAAGTACCCAGCACACACATTTTTTTTCTAGAAATGGAAAGTGTTGTGTTAACACTGAGAAAATGGGCCAAATGCAACTTGTGGGACCATTGCAGGAAAAAGGCCCTCTTTATGTATTAGAAAGATAATCTTCTGACAAAAAGCCAGACCTGTCTAATCATTCAGATTTGTAGGAGAGGCCTTTTGGGAAAAAAAATCCTGTTCATACCTGCAGATCTTAACAATCATAGAGATTTGTAACAAGGGAGATGATCCCTTTGCTACTCAGGCCCTAAGTAAATGACAACCAATGGAGAACTTTCAGGGCATGAACCATGTGATCTTTGTGTGGACTACTGCTTGACAACTTTGTTGCTGCATTTTGCATGAATTACATCTTTCAAATGCTTTTAAAGGTCCCACATGGACTCACAACAATCATGTTGATGCACAATTTACAGATGCTGCAAAAAACACACTGTTTATCGTTTTTAGGCTGGAGCAGCTAGATTAACAGATGAACACTGAACACTGTTCCATGCTGTTGAGTAATCCTTGAAGAAAAAGTTGAATATTTTTGTGTTTGATAGTTCAGCTCAGCAAAGAAGAAATGTGTCATTGTAGATTATCCAAGAAACTTTTAATAGAAGGTGATATAATTTCTACATTAACCAATTAAAGATTTCCTGCTTTCTTTAGAAAAACATAAATGACCACTAGATGACAGCAAATAGGTATGGGAAATTTCTAGTCTTTGCTGCCATCTCATGATTCTGACTTTTGATTTTTGCAGCCCCAATCAAGTAGATTTATCTTACGCTATCATAATCTATTTTACTATTGTATTGATTTTATTGTTTTACAGCACCAAATTTCAAATGGTTCCCTACAATTTATGTGCTGCAGAATATACAAAAAAACCAAGATAAAGTAGAACTAAGCAACTAAAAATGGGGACAGTTCTCATACTCCAAATACCCTCCAGAATATTTCATTGCCTTTTTTTTCTTTTTAAAAATTGTTTTAAAAGCAATTTCCATATTACCTTCCCATCAAGAGCTATGGTGAACAGTGGTTAGAGTACAGTACTTTTGCTGATCACCGACTGCCAGACGTTTGGCAGTTTGGGTCTCACCAGACTCAAGGTTGACTCAGCCTTCCATCCTTCCAAGGTGGATAAAATGAGGACCCAAATTGTTGGGGGCAATATGCTGACTCTGTAAACCACTTAGAGAGGGCTGTAAAGCACTATAAAGCATTACATAAGTCTAAGTGCTATTGCTATTTCCTTCTGAGAGATGGAGATGAAAGAGTGCCAACAAAATTCAGTTACAGAAAGGAAATCAGTTAGACAATCATAAAAAGCAAGCCAGGTAATCTACCTATTCTTATTCCCACTCCCACTTCACCATTTTTAGTGACAGTGTAGGAGATGGCCAGGCTGGGCTGAAGGGAGGGGACGAATGCTTCATCAGTCTCAAGTCCCTTCATACCTGCTAGAGATCTACATCCAGCCCATCTTGAATTCTGTTGACTTTTATTTATCACCAGTTTGCTTTGACTGTTGGTAGATCAGTTTCTTGTACAGAGTGTTAGCATGCAATAAACATGTATTCATCTGAATTGCCTCGACTCCTAATTTCTTGTGTTTGACAAGCAGCTTTTCCCCAAGCTTAATTTCAGTGGAGCAACTTGCATGAAAAACGCCACAAAATTTCTATCTAGTACTGCAGTATCTATTTGTTGTGCACTAGTAGTAAAAGGCTACTACCTAATGTCTACATGTTTCTGGATGGAAGCATAGACCTACAGTTGCTGCTATGGCTATTTTGCTCGGGCCCCATCAGAAAGGTATTATGCTCATATAAAATATGCCCAACTCCTCAGTTTTTACTAAACTTCCTTATAAGCTAACCCCTACACAAACTTGCTGGGTTCCTGTTCATTAGGACTTTTATAGTAAAACATAATAATACTAATTTATCACTATGTAATAATCTTATAGAAACCTGATATGGATTATATATTCATTATAGGTTTTCCTTATGAAATCACAGGATTTCTGCTTTGAAATGTATATCGTTAGCTTCCAAATTATATTTCTGACTAAGCTTATCTAACATACAGAAATTCAATGTAGTTGCATTCCTTGCATGTTTTGAAGCAAACATAAGAAAATATGAAATGGGCTTGATATCACGATGACATGACATGCAATATTGGGGCTCCAGGATTGCTGTCGATATCTCTGTTGCTGATTGATCCTTTTGGATCTAAACCGTTCTGAAGGAATGGTGATAGAGAAGAGCAGGTCCTGCTGACCTCAGGGACATCGCAAAGTCCCTGATTGATCCAGGAGAAAGCTCTTTTTGCTGGCTACAAAAGAAGCAGTCAAAATGGCTGCAGAAGGTTGGGACAGTCCCCTGAAAGAGAAGCAGAACAGGAAAGACAATGTGTCAAAATGATGAGAAAAATCCTTATTATTAGAGAAGAGAAAATCCAAAAGACTTAGTTAAAATAAAATTGAAGACAGAAATAAGTGGCAAATTAACCCTGGTTTAAAACTATCATGTTATCATTTACACTTTAATTTTGTTTGTTTTATATGGATGGACTTTTTACAAATGCCTCTTACTTTTAAACTGGACTGGTCTTTTTTTTCCTTCTTCCTCTATACTTCTTCCATTTTTTGTATTTGTGGATTAAAAGTTTCTTTCCTCGCAAGGCTCGGCTGGATTGTAACCTTTAAACATTTTTTTCTTCTGTTCAAAAGTCCAGAGTTTAGAAAGAGAGGCAAAAACAGAGGGAAGGAATGTAACACTGCCATCTAGAGGCTAGAGGCTTGGCAACATCTGATAATACAAAGCTATTGGCTTTGTTTACTGAAAGGGTCAGTGGCTATACAGGTGTTTATTTGAAGGAAAGAGAAAGCTTTGACCTGAAAAATTTTACTGAATTTGTTTGAAACCTAGCAAAAGCCTTGGATGTTTTAGTGGCAGTGTCTATAAACTGGAAAAATGACCCAATATGAAGAAGAAAAGGGACTAACATTGGAAAGAATTATGTTAGAAATTCAAAAAGTCTTAATAATCACAGAGAGAATTGAAAAGAGACTTGAAATTATAGATCAAAATACAGAGAGTATGGAGAGAAGAGTTGCAAATACTTATAAAACAACGATGAAATTGAGGACAGAGTTCAAAAAAACACAGGGGCGTATGAAAGTGATAAGAAAATTGTTGGCATTGACCGCAAATCGAGAGTGGATGGAAATGATAAGTGTGAAATACGGAAAGGAGAGATCGATGAACTGGAACTCTATCTCAGATGTCAAAATATAGATGAAGAAAGGGGAGAATATTTGGCAGAAACAATTAGAGTAATTTTCGCAGAAGCTCCAGCAATAACAAAAGTCAAGCTGATGAAAGGAATAGATAGAGGGTTTTGAATCTTAATAAGATATGCAATGAATAACAAGTTATAAAGAGAAGTCCACATAAGACTTATCAAGAAAACACTTAGAATACAGATTCTACAAATGGCAAGAGATATTGGACTGCACTATTTCTGGAAAGATACAGGATGATTAAATGAAATGTCATAATAAAATTTAGTTAAACATATTTAAAATGTATATATAGGACATATATATAGTTTATAATGTATGTATAGGACAAAGTGATAATAGCTATAGCCAAATAAATGATTAACAATGATAATAAAGCATTTATATATACTAGATTGATAATATAAAGTTTTATACAAACTGTAAGTGAAGATGATGGAGATGATGTTTAAAAACCTTTTTATAAAAGATAAATAATTCTATATAGAATAGAATATAAAGATGTAATATCATTGGATGATTTCAGGATGATGTAATGAAATGCCATAATATAAATTTACTTCAAATTTAATATGTTTCATATAAAAATGATGTAATAATAGTTATGATTAATGGATGTTTAACATTTATAACAATTTGTACACATGTATATTAGATTGATGATACTAATAATCAAAAAAATATGGAATTGAAAATTATTAGAGAATGTTATCAATGCTAAAATAATAGAATGATTTAGAATAGGATATAAAAATTCATTATTATTGGATATATTGAAGATGATATAATGAATCATTATAATATAAATGGATACATATTTAGAATACCTTGTATAAAATGGAGAAAGAATAGTGATAATCAAATGAAGTATAATAATAATGTATACAAAGATATTTGATTGACAATATGTGAATTTTGATAAAGCTCAAGTGATGACTATAGAAAGGACACAGAAAGACTTTGTAACTAATCGACACACTGTATGCAGTTGAAGAGGTTTTTATGTTATATGTTTTGTGTGTTTGTTTGTTTGAAAATAAAAAAATATTTTAAAAAAATATATGAAATGCACTGCTATATCAGCCCAAAAGTTTAATTCAGTTTAGCACATTGATATTCAATGCGCTTGTGATATTTAAGCACTTTCTTTGAGTGTGCTCTTTTTAGTTCAGAGATTGCAGAGATAATGGTGAAGGTTTTCTGGAAAAATATGAGACAACTCAGTGCTGGAAAAAAAACCCAGAAAGTATGATAAAAAAAGTTAAAACAATCCTGCCTGATAATCTTTAGTAACAGAGGGGGCAGAGGGAAACTCTGGAAAGCTTTTAACATTCTGTTATTGTATCCTGCAATAATAACTAATTATTCCTGCAAACCTTCTGCTATCTATTTCCTAACCTGACTTGCTTCTGTAGCCCTTCAAGGTAAGACCAGACTTGGAAGCCAAAGTCATGCAAGCCAATATTACTTTTGTTATTAGGTAACAGTAATGGAACCTTGGAAATGTTTATGCACTTTCTCCCTCCCTCCCTCAATTTATCTTCATAAAAACTAGGAAAGTTTTTGTTGGAGACCTGCTTTGCACTCAGATTTCTTTTACCTCACCATGAAACCAGACAGTGACTGTGAGAGGGATCTTGAAGTCTTAGTGGACAATCAGCTAAATATGAGCCAGCAATGTGCAGTGGCAGCCAAAAATGCCAATGCAATCCTAAATTGCATTAACAGAGGGATACAATCAAGACAGGGGTGGGTTTCAAAAATTGTTCGAACCTACTCTGTGGGCATGGCCTCCTTTGTGGGAGTGGCTTGCTGCCCATGTGACCGGATGGGAGTGGCTTGCCACCCATGTGACCAGATGGGAGTGGCCTGCCACCCATGTGACCTGGTGGGAGTGGCCAAGATGATGTTATTACTAGATATTACTAATTACTAGATATTATTAATATTACTAGATCATTATTAATGCATAGATAACTGTGGGACATTACACACCCACCCACACCCACAAACTATGACAGTGCTAGGAAAACACCAAAAAAATAAAAATCCCCCCCCCCCCAAAAAAAAGACTGCCAATGAAACCAGTTTTTTTTTTCCTAAGTCTAAGAACAGGAAAGACAAAGTCACTGGAATAAAAACCATCAAGGCAATGTGGAAAATTATAAAGGACAGGCACTCACAGAACCATCAACCACCTCAGAATTACCTAAACAAGTAAGGTGACCAGATTTTCAGATTGGTAAAGAGGGACACCATTGACTGGGGGGGGGGGGGAGCTAGGCCGCGGCGGTTACTGCCAGCCCGCGACCTCGCTAGGGACGTCTGGTCACCTTAATTATATACATCCTCTCTCTCTCTATCCATCCATCCGTCTGTCTATCTGCCTGCCTATCTAGTTATGGTATCCCTCTCCCTCTTTCCCCCTCTCTTTCTCCATCCATCTATCTGCTTGCCTACCTATCTCTCTCTCTTTCTCTCTATCCATCCGTCTATCTGCCTGCCTATCTGTCTATCTAGTTATGGTCTCTCTCTCTCTCTCCCTCTCCCTCCCTCATCTCATTATCATCTATCTCAGTGCTTCGCCACCTTTTTATAAAAATAATTTTTTTATTTTTTTTTGTTACATAGACGACACATACCCACAACAATAAAAACAAAACAAAACAAAAAGAAAAAACCCATCATCACATATAGCATGTCGTTTGGTTACAAGTGTTTTAACATTTATCATTCTTATACATTTATTATTTCATTTAATAGGTTATAATATACAGTTTGGGTTGCTTTGTTTACCATCCCTTCCTCCTGTTATAACACCACCTTATTTTCCCTTTCTTTTCTCCCTTCCTCCCTTCTCTACTTTCTTCCTTCCTGCTCTCCTTTCCCTTCCTTCTTCCTGTACCTTTCTCCTACTCCTGCTCTTCCTCATCCCCTTCCTACCCTCTCTCCTCCTCTTTCTCTCCTTTCCATCCTCCTCTCCTTACCTCTTTCTTTTCACCCTCTCTCCCTTCTCTACTTTCTTCCTTCCTCCTCTCCTTCCCCTTCCTTCTTCCCTTACCTCTCCTTTGCTCCTGCTCTTCCTCTTTCCCTTCCTACCCTCTCTCCTTCCTTTTCTCTCCCTTCCATCCTCCTTTCCTTTCCCTTTCCTTTCTCCCTCCCTCCCTTCTCTACTTTCCTCCTTCCTCCTCTCCTTCCCCTTCCTTCTTCCCTTACTTTTCTCCTACTCCTGCTCTTCCTCTTCCCCTTTCTACCCTCTCTCCCCCTCTTTCTCTCCTTTCCATCCTCCTCTCCTTACCTCTTTCTTCTTTCCCCCATCTTCCTTTCATTCTCTCCTCCTTTCTCCCTTTCTCCCAACTCCCTTTCTGGGAGTTGAAGTCCACACACTTTCAAGTCTCCAAGGTGGAGAAAGACTGATCTATCTAATTAATATAATTATTTCTCCCTCTCTTTTTCACTCTCTCTCCAGCGCACACACGCAAATGCATAGGGCAGCCCACCTCACACACAGGTAACTCCGGGCGGCTTATGGGAAGAGGACAGCCGACCACTCACCCACTTGGGGGGGGGGCAGCATTTCGCCAAGAAAAAACTTTCCTGCGAAAGGGGCCGGCAGCCTCTCAGCTCTTCCCGGCCTGGGAGACCTCCCCCCACTTCCACTCCTGCGACCCTCCTCCTGCCTCCTCGGAGCTTCAAGCAAGCTAACTGGGAAGGCCGGGGAAGAAGAAGCGGCGGCACGAGGTCAGCGGTCCTTTGGCGCGGCAGAAGCCCTGCCAAAGCGCCCCTTTCCCAGCTCGGCTGCCATTGCTGCTGCTGAGGGCAGAAGGGGAGGAGGAGGAGGAGGAGGAAGATAAAGTGGCGGTGCGGTCCCTGAAGCCACCGAGGCGGGAAAGGTGCACTTTGACAGGGCTTCCACAGCCCTGCCAAAGCGCCCCTTTCCCGGCTCGGCTGCCGTTGCTGCTGCTCAGGGCGGAAGGAGAGGAGGAGGAGGAGGAAGATAAAGCGCGGGGTGGTCCCTGCAGCCGCCGAGGCGGGAAAGGTCTTCTTGGGAGGGGGAATGGGCTGCGCTCCTGGTTCTGGGGATTCTGGGGAAATGCTGCCCATCTGTCCCCTTCCAAAGCAACCTTGCAGGTTTTCAAGATCATCCGGAGAGGCGTTTTTTAAAAAGAAAAACCCTGCAGGCACCCAGCGACAGAGGCTAGGAGCTAGGAACCCAGAAGTTAATTACTTCCGGGTTCACTGATGAACCGGATCGCAAGAACCGGTGAGAACCGGGAGGAACCCACGCCTGAATCAAGATCAAGTGAGGTACTAATGGTACTCTATAAAGCCCTAGTGAGACCGCACCTAGAATACTGTATCCCGTTTTGGTCACCACACTTTAAAAAAGATGTTGAGATTCTAGAAAAAGTGCAGAGAAGAGCAACCAGGATGATTAGGAGTATGGAGCTTAAAACATGAAGAACTGAGGAACTGAGCATGGCTAGTCTAGTGAAGAGAAGGACCAGGGGAGACATGATAGCAGTGTTCCAATATTTGAGGGGGCTGCAGTACTAACAACTACGCTACCACAGCTCTTAAGATTATTATGACACTGGAAAATAATTAATACCTCCAGTCTTTGTGATCTTCAGAAATATTGAGACTGTAACTCCCAGAATTCCTGGCCAGCAAAAATGCATTGATAATGATATGTTCATACTGTTTGATTATTCAAAATGTCTTGATTTGTTTTGAGATGATATAAAGTATCTTATGTAAATCATTATAAGGAAAAGTTTGATCTCGGTAAATGTCTGAAAGGTATTTCACAACCACTGATACATTGTTGAAACAAGCATTATTTAAAATAGATTATTGCCATTTGCTGTTGTTATCAACAACAATTATTAATAATAAAAGACAAGTTGAATCTTTGGAATGCTATTGTGTATAAAAAACTCTGCGGTAGGATTAGCAAGTCATCTTAAACTCAGAGGGCAGCTGCCACCAAATGCTTTGTAGGCTAAACTTTTGTTCATACATTCTGGCCTCTAGCACTAGAGGACTTCCTTTTCTTGTCCACAGCAGCAAATGAATTGAATTGTTTCAATGTCAGGAGTGAATTATGAAGAGAAAGAAAAGTAAGAACTTCAGTTTCTTCATATAAACATATGCACAGACATTTCTGTAGCTGAGTCTTCTAGGGAACAAGCCCTTGAATAGAAGGTGAAGACTTTCCTTACAAACTGGAAGCAATTCAGTAGATAGTGTATGAATAGTTTGAGACCAAATTGTTGGATGGTGTGTGTAGAAACTCAGTCAGGTTTTTAAAAGCATGTGTAATCATCAAGTGTTTGGGCCATTTGAAAGATTATTGTTGAGGAAACTAGGAAGGATATAGAAATAAATGCATTTTCTACTTTAAAGAGTATTGCAGAAGATGCAAACTGATATTTGGTCTTTGACTTTTTGAAGAATGTTCTCATTTTGGGAAGTTCAAATTAAACTGATTTCTTCTGGAGAACCTATTATTTTCTATTTCCCCCTGAAAAATGTGCTTTTTCCAAAAAACAAAACTGTAGTCCTTTTGCTCAAGAAAGGAGGTTGACATAAAAATTTGTTTTTAACGGAATAAAAGTCAATCCAATAGATACAATAACCTTTGTGAAGACAACTATTTGAGAACTAAATATTAGACTAGACAAAAAAAGGGAACTTTGAGGATACTTTCTGATAGTTCTTTACTTGTAAACTTTATTTATTAAATATACTTATATTGTATTGTATGCTGGAAACTATCAAGAGTCTTTTGAGTATATAACCAACCAGCCAGTTAATCAGCAAGCAAACAAATTGACTGATGGAATAAAATTTCCAGGATTTTAAAAAATATGAGCAGACCAATATTGCTAGGGGAATGTATTAGAACTTCAGTCATCACCTAGAATAAAAATAAAAAGCAGAAATTAAGTAGTGTGTGAATAGCTATTCAAGGAAAATTACTGGAATTCAGTAGATACTGAAATACTGGGTTAACCATTGGACTAAAGGGAAATCAGGATGATTAGGGGAATGTAGATTAAAATATGAAGCATGGTTACAGGAACTGGACATGGCTAGTCTAGTGAAGAGAAGGATCGGGGGAGCAGGGATGTGCTCAGGGGAGGCAGGGGAGGCAGGGCCTCACCAGTGTCATGATGAAAAGAAAAAAAATTAAAAGGAAAAAGGTAGAGGTAGTTGCTTCCAGAGTCACAGTGGATGACTCTGCTTAGTGATTAACTGCAGGGGGAGATGAGAGAACTACGTACCTCCTTTAGACTATTGTTATGATCACTTGAGCGGAGTTAAGCAAGGGTTAAAAGGTGAAAAATTCCTTATGCAAAGGAGGCATGTGGTTCTCTCGCCTCCTGTTCTGGCAGCAGAAACTCTTGCGTTTTTCTATATATACATTTTTTATATTTTCAACATGGCGGACAAGAGGAGAGTTGAAATCCTCTGACACAGCTGAAAAAGGTATGTGGGTTGGAGGGAGGGGGCAGGAGGGAGGAATTCAAAATTATTTGTAAGTAATTGTAATTTGTATTATTATAAGTAATTTGTGTGTGTGTGTGTGTGTGTGTGTGTTTTACCCGCCTCTGCTGGCGCGCGAGCTAGTACTTTTTAATTTTTTAAAGCCATGCCTCCGCACCTCACCATAGAGAGTGACACGCCAGCTTCCGGCCATAAAGCAGGACATGTCTCGCTCTATGACGTGGCGTGGCGGCATGCATTTTAAAGTGCCGGTGTGCCTTCCGGCCATTCAGCAGGTCCCATTGTATGGCTGGGATGGCGGCATGCACTTTAAAGTGCCGTGCGGGGGCTGGGTGAGTCCCGGAAGATGGGCGGGAGATGGCGGAGGTGGCCGGAGCCCCTTCTGTCATCGTCCTGAGGACCCACCGCTGCTGCCTCACTCCTCCTCATCTTCCTCGTCCTTGATCGGTGACAGCGGTGGCCACGTCTTGCAGAGTCACAGCTACTAGTAAGACACTGAATTCAGTCTTTTAAGACATAATTATTATTTGGGACAAAAGGTTTTCTTTTGCTAGTAAATCCCCTTCTCACCTTTTTTAAAAAAAATACTTTTATTTCAAGATAGCATTAGAATTATTTTCTGGGCCTTTGTATTCACTGTTTATCATAGTTTGCTTTGATCTCCACTCTTGAATAATTAGGACCAGCTTTACTGTAAGATAAAAACTAGGTTTGTATAAAATTCTGAGGCAAAAAGGTGTCACAGTGTTGTGTGATAAATAAATTACAGCTTAATGTGTTGTATGGAACCACCATGCAAATTTAGTTTTATTAAACCAAACATAGGTAAGTAAGATATATTTACTATCACATATGAAATCCAGCCAGAGAGGCAGATACACAAGGCCACAGATGTTGGGACATTAAGAGGCAGCAATTTTTTTCATTGCATATTATTTTGTGAAGAAGACGGAGGAGGTGGGGGGCGAGGGGGCAGAGCGTGGCAGCGGTGAGAAGCAACATCCCCGCCGCTGTGTCTGACAGGTGTCTTGCGTTTATGTCTACCATAAACACGAGATGCCTGTGGGACATAGCGGCGGGGACATGAGGCGATGGAGCTTTGCAGCGGTGGGGACGTTCTCGCCGCTGCTACGCTCTACCTCCTTGCCCCCACCTCCTCCATCCCCGCCACTGTGTCCAACAGGCATCTCGCGTTTATATCCACCATAAATGCGAGACACCTGTCGGACGCAGCGGCATGGACGGAGGAGGCAGGGGGGTGAGGTGGCAGAGCGCGGCAGCAGCGGGGACATTCTCACTGCTGCCGCACTCCGCCGCCTCTCCCCCCACCTCCGTCCTCACCGCTGTGTCCGACAGGCGTCTTGAGTTTATTGTGGACATAAACGCGAGACACTTGTCGGACACAGCGGGAGGGACGTTGCTTCTCACCGCTGCCATGCTCCACCGCCTAGCCCCCTGCCTCCTCCATTTTCTTCTTCCAACATTCCCACTGCTACCGTGCTCCACCACCTCACCCCGCCTCCTCCGTCCCCACCACTGTGTCCGACAGGCGTCTTGCATTTATGGCAGACATAAACGTGAGATACCTGTCAAACACAGTGGTGGGGACCTTGCTTCTCGCCGCTGCCATGCTCTTGCCTCACCAACTGTAATCCTCACCGTAGGTCACTGCAGGGGAGACATGATAGCAGTGTTCCAATATTTGAGGGGCTGGAGTACTGCATTCTAACCACTATGCCACCACAGCTCTTAAGATTATTATGACACTTGAAAATAATAAAGTTTAATACCTCCAGTCTTTGTGATCATCAGAAATATTGAGACTGTAACTCCCAGAATTCCTGGCCAGTAAAAATGCATTGATAATGATATTTTTCAAACTTGGCAACATTAAGGTATGTGGGCAACTCCCAGAATGCTGACATGGGCTTCCTGGGAGCTGAAGTCCAGACCTCTTAGCATTGCCAAGTTTGAAAAGCATTGCACTAACTGAAAAAAACCCCATATCACTGAAGGCATGCAAAATATTTTATGGTAAAATAATTGAAAATGTTTCTGCACTAGCGAGCATATTTGAAAAATTAAATCATACCTTAAAGCAAAACATTAATACTAGATAAAATTTGTTAGTGGCATTATTTATCCTATCATAGAGCAAGTGGAAACAAAATTCCTATTTTAAGGAATAGATATTTTACAAGGAATCCATAATTAGCTCAAATTGTTAGTTTCCAAATGCTAACTAAAAGAGAGATATTTTAGCTCTTCTAGAACCCAAGTATCCAGAAAATTAAAACAAAACATGCTGAGTTATTATTTTGTTCAGTCACTCTAGTCTGTTTTTATCTCTGAGTTTAATTAAGGAAATCAAACTACAACTCATCATTTATTGGCAGTTTCTTATATAAATACTGGCAGATATAAGCTCAAAGTATAAATAATGCCTTAAATCAAATAAAACAAACAAAAGAACACAAGCTCAGTATTGTAAAATCACTGGACAGTGTGACTTTATTATGCCTGAGTAAATTGAATTGGTAGTTGGAATGATGTTCAGAAATGGTACCTCAACATTGAACAGTGAGGGGCTCTCTGTCAACACTCCCAACCCAAAGCATTGTGCTTAATTTGCCAGGTACTTTCCTTTCGTGGAAACATATTTTGTAGATGTGCTAACAACTGGAGCCAAAAGGCCACTGAACCTGTCAAATCAATAGAGTGCAGCAACTGCAATGTGACAGCTGGAAACATGGCATTATCTTGCTTAGTGGAGGCATGGTGAAAGAGTGCTTTGTCAAAGCATCAGTTGAAAGGAAGTAGAAATCAGTGAAACTTGTTTCTAATTAAATATGAATAAGGATATACTTCAGTAATGGCATCGTGCACACTTATTCCTTGAATTTGAATAAAAAATGTAAGAGGGCATTGGAAAAAATATATGAAATAATTCAGGCATAACGGTAGTTTTTTTTTCAGAAAGCAGTCCAGGTACCAGCAAATGCAATTATGATTAACAGACTAGCAAATATTTGCTTAAAAGGAACATGAAGATGGTTGCAGCAAATCTGGGGAAAAAAAGAGACATACATTTATTGTCTTGCGAATTAATCCTATGGAAAGACACTTGAATTTTGTTATTTGAATATAGTACAGGGCTAGCCTGTAAAGAAAATATGCTCATCTTTGAGATCAAATAGTCAAAGCAAATTGCTAATAAAAATGTGCAACGTGTCAAAGCTGAAATGATTTTTAGTGACAAGGCTTTAGGTGGACATAAATGTACAATTCTGGTTTTTGTCGGTCATAGTTTTCTTCTAGTGAGTATACAACATTGAATAATACTGTTAAATCATGGTCATTGCTAGCATCAACTTCTGAGGCCAGGAGAACAACACAATGACATGATATTGGCATGGAACCATTTTTCAAGTTCAGTCGTCAGTGAACAAGAAGAGACTTGCGAAATTGGTAGAAGTGGCATGCAGCCACCTTGTTTGCCAACTGATTACAAAAAATCTATATCTATTCCCATTCCATTCTTTCACAGAACTAGATGTCAAGCCAAGAATAATTCAAGGCCAAATGTTGCACAACAGATTTCATTGGTGATACACCTGCTCATACAAAACCCCCTTCAGGGACACAAGTCTATTTATTTTAGCTATGTTGGTATCATAAGACCTGCTTGACATCTAAAGAAAATTTAATGATAAGCTCCATGAATTGATGTCACATATTGAGGACTGCATTCTTACCTTCCCATCTTTGCTTTTTACTTTGGCACAAAATCTTGCTTGTGTTCCAACATAGATTAAGGCTGAAGACAGATAATTCATTGATTCAGCATTTTTTCAGATGCTGCAGCTGCCTATCTGCATCATATCCACTGCAACATTGCTTTTGTTCTTAACAACTATGATATTAAAATGACGAAACATTCATTACAGCATCAAAATGAAAGATCTGCCCTTTCATACTTACAACATTGTATACAAATATGCAAGAGGCAGAGTTTGCAGTGAAACCTCACAACTTATATTTTGCCACTTGTCCCGTCTCTCCTCCCATGCAGGTACAAATTGCAAATTTTGCAATTCTCATTCTTACATCTTTGGCCTGAATGCATGGTACAAGCAACCAGATGTAGCTTCCAGTAATTCTAATACCATAGCAGAATGGAGAATTCAGTGAAATTTGGCACGCATGTTCCTCTTGGCTTCTAGGTGCTCGCTAACAAAGGATTTTTTGAAATGATCTTCAGATTATTAGTATTTCTTATACAGTAATTCAGTGGTTCCCAAACTTGGCAACTTTAAGACTTGTGAACTTCAACTCCCAGAATTCTCCAGCCAGCAGAGCTGGCAGCAGAGAATTCTGGGAGTTGAAGTCCACAAGTCTTAAAGTTGCCAAGTTTAGGAACCACTGCAGTAATTAACACACTCTGATGCTAAGGAGTTCTACTCCCACTACTCACCTGAAAAGAACTCTGTTCCAATTCTGCCTCACATTCCATTACCTCAATTCAAGCTGGCAGACGTTCCACTCTTTCACTCAGGAGCAGTCTGGGACTCCTTATGGTACTAAACATCAATATCTCACCAACATGTCTATGCCTTCCACCTATGGAACTGCTTTTGGACTCAAGGTGATGGGAGCGATATTCCCTCATGTGTTTCAATCACCGACCACTAATGAGCCAACAGATTGTGAACCAAATTTCTTCTGCAAACCTTATCACATACTTTCGTCACAAAGTACGGCTATCCAGCTAGTAAATAATGAAATCTTCAGTGGTGTATCTTATGCCACACTGCCTTTTCCAGTCAATTAAAGTTCTACACAGAGTCTTGTTATCTAGGCTGAATCTTCCTTTCCTTACACCTTCCTTTATTCCCTTTAGCTTTCTGCTGCAAATTTCACCATTAAAGAAACAAACCTCCCAAATTGTCACAATAGCATTCCTTATTATCTTTAAGACAGGTTAGCCTCTCTGCCAATAGGTTCAATGAAATATAGCTTGCAACAATTAAACTGAACAAAACGTCTCGAGTTAAACCCATATACATATACAATAAAAGAATTGAAAAGTCTTTTTAGACTCCTCCGACAAACTCCCCCACGAGTACAGAAAAGAATTCAACTTAATGTAAAAAAGAAACATGCAATTTCTGTTTGCTTGACAACTCTGCCATCAGACAGTCCAAGTTCTTTCTGTTCATCAAAGTGTAGCACTGTAGTTCTTTTTTGGCAATCATCTCTAATACTAAGCAACAAAACAACAGCCACCACAATTTTATAAATAGCAGCTTTTGAAGGATGCCTCCGAGACAATAAAAGCTCTCCAATTCAGTTTCCAACAACTCCTGCCTCGAGTTTACTCTTATATGATAACTGTACCCTTTCTGGTTGAGATAGGCACATTGTATGGGTGAGAGATACACACATCAGAAGTGGGTTGGGAAATTTTCCTGTCTCTAAATAAAATATGTCACCTTACTGGGGAAAGCAAAATTCTGATTATTTTTGAAGATGACATCCCAGCCACAACCTCTCATTTCTCTAAAAATATTTTTTTCAATACTTAGAATCCAACAGTAAGAAAGTTGTGCTGCTATTAAGAGCAAAGAACATGGCAGGTTATCAATGTGGTAGCATTAGGCTCGGCTTTTTGACTGGTCTGTCAATGTGCACATGCATTTAAACATTTCTCAATGAGCCTTCATTGTGCCATGTGTCTCCCAGAAAGGAATTAGGGGCAGGGATGAATTTTAGTATCTTCAGTTAGGCTTTGTGCTCATTCTCTTTCTTTCCTTGCAGGCAAGTAGCCGCCCTGAGTCTCTTTGATAGTGGGTGGCATACAAATTAAATAAATCAAATCAAATCAATCAAGTAGCATTGCCCACTTTAAAATAACAGTTACAGAAAGGAGAAAGAAAATATATGTCTGGATTTTGGTCAAGGTATAAGAAGTAATGTTGGCTATGTACTAGTTAATATTTTTTTAAATGCAAGAATGAATCCATACAGGTCTATAACAAACAGATTGTTAGAGCATCAGGCATGGTGATGACACTACGGAAACTCCACTTTTACATATTTGTGTCTCAGTCTCCCAGGTACAAGTGTATGAATGTTTCATCATATCATAACATACATTTTGCCACTTGCCCTCCCGTAAGTAAATCATAAGATTTACTCATAATAATATGCTTAACATATTTTTAAATATTCCCAAAATGTCAAGATGGATATATGAAGTGTTTGAATCAGAACATGATTTATATAGAATATTTGTGGGTATTTTTTGATTGCAATGTTTTTGGCTTCATCTAATAAAAATGCTCTATGTAATAACAGCTTGCTGAATTGTGTAACTGGGAACATCCTCTCTTTCTGTGTATATGCGTGCACACACAAACACACACACACACTGTGTATATACACACACAGACACAAACACAGTAGCATATAAAGGTTGTCGGATGTAATTCAACTTGTGTGATCTATAATGATATTGTTGTGGTTTTAAGGAGTAGACCCATGGCCATAACCAATATAACAATTACAATATACCAATATACATTATAAACAAAATGAAATAACTGATTTTTAAAAAGAAGCTTGCATTTTAATTCTGCTCATAATTTTTGAAACAGATTTTCCTCAAAGAGGATGTCGAATGCTGTTAACTTTATAATAAAAATGGCACAATTTAAAAGTCAGCCATGCCTCTATATCTTTTATATGGAGATCCATGATCCTCTGCTGCCACATGGGGTAACCATCATAACAAATCAAACTGAAAAGAATGATCTGAGAGACTGCTCTTTAACAGCCTGTAAAAATCAGCATGTCCTTTGAATGCAGTGCCCTGAGAAAACGCCTAGAAATCTCCCAGACATGGACACAGCATGTGCCTGGTGATCTCTGTAATAGGAAATGACACATTTACATTGAATGCTTTATATGTACCTGGCCTAAAGCACAAAGGAGACAACAAATGTATGTGCAAGAAGCTTTTTAGCAGTCAGAGGCATTGAGGAGGAACGTTGCTTCACTGTTAATAACATAGTCACTGTCCTCCTAAGGGACTGAGGGGAAAAAGGTATAGTTGTTGCCATGGTAGGCTTTGTCTATCTCCTGACAATGTCATTCAGGGATGGGTTTGCTGACTTCAGCAAATAAGAGGTTTCAAAATTCTGTTCCAATTTATGGCGGACATTGTGCACCTGATTTGGCTGGCCCTGATCTTATAGGTAACGGATGGTGAAATATTCTGTCCTAACAACATTAAATCATGCCAGCTGTCTGAATATTAAAACAAAAGTTTCAATTTTACATCAAAATCATAATGTGACTTGGCACAATTTAGGAGCCTTGGTGGTGCAGTGGTTAGAATACAGTGTTGCAGGCTAACTCTGCCCACAGCCTGGAGTTAGATCCTAGCCAGCTCAAGGTTGACTCAGCCTTCCTTCCTTCTGATAAAATGAGGACCCAGATTGCTGGGAACAATATGCTGACACTGCAAATTGCTTAGAGAGGATGGTAAAGGACGATGAAGTGATATATAAGTCTAAGTTCTATTGCAATTAGGAAGAACCAAGAGGGAATAATGGGATGGAGAGTGTTTAATAGATCAATGGGAGGAATATTAAGCCTGGAAAAGAAAGCTTCCCACTGATACTTTTCAATGGGGAGGGCATGTGCCCTATAAATTTAATCTTCACTGTGGGTCAATTGGGATGCATTGGACTGAGATGGTACAATTATCTAGCGGTTATTATCAAACTGTATCTGGTGAAATCTGGTCTCATGCTGTTTATCCATATCAAGGATGAAGGATCCATTAAGAAGATCTCCTCACTGAAAATCTATGGAATGAGGTAGACTTTTACATGTCCTAGGGGAATTTACAGAAAACTAAGAAGAATCAGATAAAGAGGAATCCACCCTCAAGTACTTCATTTTGGTTCTGGCTCAAAGGCACCATGCTCCAAATCACAAATGCAGGAAAATAACACAGGGGGACACCTGAAGAATTTCTATGATTGAGAGAAGACTTCAGCATATGTCTCCTGGGATAGTCCAGCACCTTGATCATCACATCCAAGTGGGTTTCTTAAGTATCCACTTTAAACAGATGACAATAACCACATAATCCAAAAGAAAGGAAATCTCTCCCTGGAAAAGTAATTGCATGAACTATGTGGATATTCCTCCTGTATCACTAGACTGTGAAACAACAGCTTTTGGGTTGTGAAATGGCTTCAAGGAAGGCCAGCTGAGATGCATATGGCCATGCAGTATGTTGTTACATGATATTCAGAATTTCCAGCATAGTGAGAAGTTCCAAATGCCTTTCAGAGCTAATGGTCTGTGTGTAATAATTCCTGGCCTAGAATCTAGACTAGCAGCTGGTGCCACTAATTGGTAGCCCTAAGGATGTCTGTGCTTGTGTGTCTAGCAGCTAGATGATCAATTCTGGAATAACTAAATGAAAATTAGTATCATAATAATGTGAATTCTATTGTTTGCTATAATCTTTAATCAAGACAAAAAGTTAACAAATTGCAGGGACTAACAAAAAATTGATATTACTGAAGCCTTGTAACAATGATTATTTGGTTGCTCATTTCCTTTCCTCCCTGACATCTACTAGAAAACCAAAACACAATTTTCCCTGATTCCTAATCTATTCTGGGAAGTATATGCTGGATTATTCATGAGATCAGCATACTAGCAGGTTACAAAGCTGTGAAAGAAATAAGCTGGACAAAATGAAAATGAATACCTAAATAAAAGTGAGTGTGACACTCTTAGACAAAAACAACACTATTTGGGTTTTTTTTGTTGTTTTTTTTACAAAAGGTCCTCTTCTAGAATATATGCAGAATTCATTATGTGGGCTTATTAAAGAGTGAAACCTATGAAAATACATGTTGTATTGTTTGAGAGTGGCTCTTTAATACTAATATACAAGCATTGTATATTAGTGAATGGGCCAAATGAAGGCATATTATGAGCATTACCCACTGATTTTAGAATGGTTTCTTTTCTTGAAATTCTTATTCATTAATGTAAGATGATAATATTTTCATTAGGGTGAACTATTTCTGCTTTATAATGAGAGCAATGGATGAAGATTGTTCCAGACCTCAAACATGGAGAGAAACCTATCTAAAATGTGAATTGGCATTTTTAAGGTGATCTGATGAACACCTGTTTGCTTGGTTGGTTGATTGATTGATTCATTCATTCATTGAATGAATGAATGAATGAATGAATGAATGAACAAAATATGAAATGCTGCACTTCCTGAATCCATCTGGACTGTGGGTTAAATGAACAAACAACCATATTTGGTGCCTGTTGTATAAATAGTCTTTTAACATGTGATATGGCCCTCTGAAAAAGGAATTTCACTGTTAATTTCAGTAACACCTTAGCTACAGTAATTACAGTCAAACATTGTCGTGCTTGATTATCAGTGTTTACTCTGTTAGGAATGCTCTTCTATGACATACCACTTCAATTCATATCTTAGTATTTCCTAGCCTGAACAGCTTGTTGAATTCCTGAAACATTTCTGTAGTATTTAGATCTTGACTTTGATTTGGAATTTCAAAGTATCTCCAGTTGTTAGCATTTTCATTGTAATGTGCAGGTTGATTTTATGCTGTATTCTTCAAGTAATTTTGACAGAATAGACACTCTTGGAAAGATTCACTATTGTTCTAAATCATTATTTCAAGAATATATCTCAGATGATTGATATAGGAACTTTGGAAATGGCTGTATAACTTTTTCTAGAGTTATTGGCACCAATAACTTTTTATGCACATCTTTAGAAAACACTTTTGAACTAGGCAAGTGTCTCTAGAATCTGGTGAAAATTGATGATAATGATGGAAACCAGAATTTGTGATATTAATTTGTGGAGTTAATTTAAAACAGTATTGACAATATTCACACAAATGACCTTATTATTCTTTTAATGAAATTGAATTACAAGAAATAAATTATTTTTGATACAAAACATTGAATGTTTATTTTTTTAAGGAAATAAATGTTACAAAATGTTATTATTTATTTCCCCAGAATCCCTTTCAGCATATCTCTAAAGGCCTCATGAAGTTCAGATAACACATTGTGGCAAAGATATGCAAAAATTCATATCTCAAAATCCCAAAAGAGGCAAATACTTTGTCTTTCACAAAATGAGTTTGCCTAGATGGGTTGGTGGTGATGGCTTTGGGTGCTGAGAATTAAGGAAAGCATCATATTTATAGAAAATAGTTTTAGCACAGCAGGTGTAAACAATATTTCTGAAATCATGGGATTTTTTTTTAAATCAAGTATACAGGTCAGTAGCCTTTAAACCTTTTCCTGTCTCTTTGTTCTTCATTTTTCTTCATTTCCGGCCATATAATTGTAGGGCAAAAAAAGAAAGAAAGAAATCCTTTTAATTTGCATAAAAATAGCTTGTAATTCTATGAAGATTTATTTTTTGTTTCCTAACTTCTTTGCTTGTTTTTGTGCTTTACATTAATAATGGGGTGCTACTATGATGGTCTTTTCTGTTACGCAACTTTCATAGAATCATTGAATCACAAAATCAGATTGTAGTCTAGTCCTTACTTGAATACATAAAGAGGAGCTGTCCACCTCAGTCTATAGTTGATTTTGGTGTTCAATCATCCTACGGTTAACTAACATTCAGTGGGATTTTTCTTTCCTATGATTTAAATCCATTAGTCTGATTAGTCTGTGTCCAGAATGCTGAGCAGATAATAATTTTTGGTGAGATTCATAGCCTTTGGGGCTGGTTGGTAACTCAACAGCTCGAGTCCTAACCAAGGACCTAGGAACTGTTAAGGTAATGTCATTTTTTTAAAATCATTTTATTGAGATTTATAGACCGCCCTTTTCCCTGAGGGGACTCAGGGCGGCTTACAATCAAAGGGGAGGGGGTGCACGATCAAAGACAAACAATATGTGAGCAAAAAAAGAAAATTATAAAAACACAACTTGCATTCAACAGTCAACACTCGGGCGGGTAAATTGGGAACCTATCCCCAGACCTGATGGGAGAGCCAGGTCTTGAGGGCTGTGCGGAAGGTCTGGATGGTGGTGAGGGTGCGGATCTCAATGGGGAGGTCGTTCCACAGGGTTGGAGCTGCAACAGAAAAGGCTCTCCTCCGTGTAGTCGCCAGTCGACATTGACTGGCAGATGGAGTGCGGAGGAGGCCCAGTCTGTGAGATCTAATCGGTCGAAGGGAGGTGATCGGCAGAAGGCGGTCTCTCAAGTAATGTCGAGGGATATAAACTGTTCCAAGTAGGGTGGTTTTTTGTAGAATCAGAATGTTCAAGTCTGATAAATTTAAAATTTCCAAAGAGCAAGGTAGCCCTTTGGGTAGTGCTCCAAGGGCTCCAATTACAATTGGGACAACACATGATTTCTTTTTCCATAGTCACTCAACTTCAATTTGCAAGTCCTGGTACTTTGTGATTTTTTCTTGCTGTTTATTTTCAATTCGTGCATCTCCAGGTATTGCAATGTCAATGAACCATACTTTTTTTCTTTTCAACTATTGTTATGTCAGGTGTGTTGTGGGCTAAGTGCCTGTCAGTCTGAATTCTGAAGTCCCACAAGATCTTGACTTTCTCATTCTCTAAAACCTTCTGAACCAGATGTTCCCAGTTGTTTTTGCTGTATTCAAATCCAAACTTTTGGCACAATTTCCAGTGAATGATCTTAGCAACGCAGTCATGGCGTTGTAGGTAGTCAATTTGTGAAATTTTGCTACACCCACTGATCAAGTGGTCGACTGTCTCGTCTTTCTCATTACAGAGGTGGCATTTGCTGTTGGTGGTAACATGTTGAATTTTTGCCTTCATGTAGTTTGTGGCTAAGGCTTGTTCTTGCGCTGCCAAAATAAAGCCTTCTGTTTCTTTTTTTCAGTGCTCCTGATCTTAACCAGGTCCAAGTTAGTTTTTGGTCAGCTTTGCCTTCAATACTTTTCAAGTATTGGCTATGCATAGCTTTGTTTTTCCAATTTTCAGCTCGCTTCTCAATTACTTCTTTCTTATATTAAGATTTTGACTTAGTTGTCTTTAAAAGGCCTCCTTTATTTACTTCTTTAATCATTGGTTCTTCACTTTTCTGGATGTAATCCTTCAAGCTGTGTTTTTATTCTTCCACAGTCTGTTTTACTTGTAGGAGTCTTCGACCACCCTCTGCTCTTGGTAGATATAATCGGTCAACATCACTTTTAGGGTGCAAAGCATGATTCATTGTCATAAGCTTCCTTGTTTTTCTGTCCAAATTGTCCAACTCTATCTGGGTCCAGTCAATTATTCCTGCAGAGTATCGAATCACAAGTATAGCCCAGGTATTTATGGCTTTTATGATGTTTCCTCCATTCAATTTGCACTTTAATATCTTGCGAATTCGTCGAATGTACTTGGTTGAAGTTAATTCCTTGACTTTATTATTCATTAAGTCAGAGGCCTCTAAAATCCCCAAGTACTTGTAGCCTTCTTCTGGTTTTACTGCCTTTATCATTTCTTCATTCTCAAGTTCTATTCCATCATCTTCTATGACCTTGCCTGCTTTGGTTGCCATTGCTGCACATTTGTCAATTCCAAACTGCATACCAATGTATTGGCTAAATTCTTTTGTGCTTTCAATTAATAAATTCAGTTCAGCTTTTGTTTTACCAAACAGCTTCAAATCATCCATGTACACCAAGTGCGAGATTTTCAGTCCTTTCTTTGCAAGTTCGTATCCATAGTTCATCTTCTTCAAAATGATTGTCAATGGTAGCAATGAGAGTATAAAAAGTAGGGGTGAAAGGGAATTGCCCTGGGAAATGCCTCGTTTAATTTCAATTTCATCCAGTTCTTCTTCATTAGCTATAAGCTTCATTTTCCAGAGGTTCATTGAAGTTTCCATGAATTTTTGTATGTTGCTGCTGATGCCAAAGATTTTCAGGCATTTCTTGATCCAGCTATGGGGAACGGAATCAAACACTTTCTTATAGTCTATCCAAGCCATGAACAGGTTGGTTCATCTTTTCTTTGAATTCTTTAGGATTAGCTTGCCAATCAGCAGTTGGTCCTTTGTTCCTCTTGAATTTTTGCAGCATCCTTTCTGTTCTACAGGAAGCAAGTTATTTCTTTCCAAGTATCCATAAATTTGGTTTGCAATAATACCAGTAAGGAGCTTGTATGTTGTTGGCAAACAGGTGATTGGCCTATAGTTTCCAGGGTCCTTTCCTTTTTCTTTATCTTTTTGGATCAAAAATGTCCTTCCATTTACATCCATTCATCATTTTCAGGTGTTTTTAAGATCTGGTTCATTTGGGCTGCCAATCTTTTGTTCACACTTGTAAGTGCCTTTAACCAGAAGCCATGTAATTCAACTGGTCCAGGTGAACTCCAGTTCTTCACTTTTCTTGACTGTCTTTGCACCATTTCTTTTGTTATTTTCATATCTTTCATTTTATGCACTTTAATAGAATCTTCAATCTGTTTGATCCATTTTGCATTTCTGTTGTGGTTCTTGTTGTTTTCCCACAAATTCTTCCAGAAATTCAGAGTTCTCTCTTTATCAGGCTTTTCATTTGTTGTTACTCGATCTCCACTTTCTAAGCTTTTATAAAACTGGTGCTGATTTGCTCTGAACTGTGAGTTTTCCTTAAACTGAGTTACTTGGTTTTCATACTTTTTAATCTTTTCAGCAATGGCAACAACCCTCTGCTTTAGCTCTTCAATTACTACCGCAATCTCCTTATTCTTCAAATCGTATCTTACTTCCAGGCTGCTTTTGACCTGCTTATTCTTTAGCTGACCTTGCCTTAGGTTCTTCAAGTTGCTCAAGCCGCCACGAAATTTTTTGATCTTCAATTCCAACCGAATTTTCCACTTAGGCTTCCTCTTCTTGCCTCTTTGGTTCTTTTGCATTTTCAAACCCAATTCTTTGGTGGTTATGAAGGCTGCTGCTTACATCAGCTGGTTTGTTTCAGCTAATGTAGTGGTTTGAATGGTTTGCACAGCCTCATTGACCTTTTTTAGTACCCTTCTCAATTCTTTCCAGTTCACTTGGTTCAGCTTTGGCAAACAAGTTCTTTCAGCATCTTCCATTTGATGCTTTATTTTCTCAGCTAATTGAGCAATATCTGTTGGTGTTTGTTCTTCAGTGCTTTCTTGTTTTTTATCTTCATCCATTTCAGCATCCTCTTTCTCCCTTTCTTCCTCAGTTTGCTTTTGAGTCTGCAGATCATTCTTGATGTTACTCTTCTTTGTTGATATACTCAGACCATTAGTTGCTTTCTCTTCTATTCCTATTAATTCTGCTGTAGTGAAACATTTGTGGCTTAGAATTACACGTCGTTGGTCCATTAGCCTTTGTTCACTGATATCACAATCTATGTGGTTCACCTTCCAAATCTGATACATTTATTTTTGAAACCCACATTTTGCTGACTGATAGTAAGCTTTGATAATAGAGATGTTTTCTTCCCCAGTCCAGATTTTTCGCATTATTATTATAAATTGTATCACAGCAGCCAGTTGTTTTGCCGGATTTGGCATTGGTTACTAGTCGGGCCCCACCCAGGGGCCTAGGATGTCGTAACGTATTTTCGTAATATGTGTGCAGATCCAAGCAGTGTGGCTTTTTGCATTTGACTGATGGTGATTTTGTCAATTTTTAACTGTTTTAAATGTAATTCCAGTGCTTTTGGAATAGCACCCAGTGTGCCAATTACCACTGGAATTATCACTGCTGGTTTGTGCCATAGTCGTTGAATTTCGATTTTTAAGTCCTGGTATCTTGCAATTTTTTCATGTTCCTTCTCGGCGACCCTGCTATCACCTGGTATTGCGATGTCTATGATTGTGACCTTATTTTTCTCAACCAGTGTGATGTCTGGTGTATTATGCGCCAGTATTTTGTCGGTTTGTATACGGAAATCCCACAAGATCTTGACCATCTGATTTTCGGTGACTTTTTCAGGCTGATGTTCCCACCAGTTTGTTGCTGTTTTAATATTATAATTTTTGCACAAATTCCAATGGATCATTTGTGCTACTGAATTGTGCCGCAATTTATAATCAGTCTGCGTGATTTTTTTACAGCAGCTGAGTATGTGATCAACAGTTTCATCAACTTCTTTGCAAAGTCTGCATTTGGCATCATCAGAGGATTTTTCGATTTTTAATGGCATTTGTGTGGATAGCTTGTTCTTGCGCAGCCAGGATTAGTGACTCTGTTTCTTTCTTTAATTTTTTTGTATTTTTTTTTTTAGTATTTTATTTGGATTTATAGGCCGCCCTTTTCCCTGAGGGGACTCAGGGCGGCTTACAATCATTAGGGAGGAGGGGGTGCAATTCAAAACAAACAATATGTGAACAAAATAAATAAAGTAATAAAAACACAACTTGCATTCAACATTCAACACTCGGGTGGGGCAAATTAGAGACTTATCCCCAGGCCTGTTGGGGATGTACCTGTTGTTAATCATAACCAAGTTTGTTCACTGTCCACTTTATCTTTTATTTTTTCCAGAAATTGGCCATGCAGTGCTTTGTTCTGCCAACTTTCCATTCTTGATTTTATCACATCTTTTCTGTATTCTTGTTTCGTCTGTTGGGCCTTCAGTAGATTTTTGTTCTTTACTTTGATTAATAGATGTTCTTGACTTTCTTTTAAATAATCAGCCAGTGCATGTTTTTCTTCTTCAACTGTTTGCTTCACTTGTAATAATCCTCTGCCACCTGATTTTCAGGGCAGATATAGTCTATCAGTATCACCACGTGGATGTAAACTGTAGTGCATTGTCATTAGTTTCCTGGTTTTTCGGTCCAAAATGTCCAAATCAGCTTGTGTCCAGTTAACTATACCAGTTGTGTATCTTATAACTGGTATTGCCCAGGTATTTATGGCCCTGATTGTGTTTCCACCATTCAATTTAGATTTCAAAATTTTCCTAACTCTGTTGGTGTACTCTCGCCTGACAATAGTTTTTACTTCTCCATGCTTGATGTTATCCAACTGCAGAATGCCTAAGTATTTGTAGGCTTCATTTTCTTTGCATTTAATTAATTGGCCATTGGGCATTTCAATTCCCTCACATGCAGTGATTTTGCCCCTTTTTATGGATACAGTGGCGCATTTTTCCATGGCAAACTGCATTGAAATATCGGTGCTGAATACTCGGACTGTGTTTGTCAATGATTGGATTTCTATTTCTGACTTTCCATAGAGTTTCAAATCATCCATATATAGTAAATGCGAAATTTTTTCAGCTTCTTTGGCTGTTTGGTAGCATAATTTCATTTTTTTAAAGATTACTGATAGTGGGATCATTGCGATGATGAAGAGAAGAGGTGAAAGTGAATCACTCTGGAAAATTCCTCGCTTGATATTAACCATTCCGTAGTTCTCATTCCCTACTGCCAACTCAGTTCTCCATTGTTTCATCGCCTTTTCAGTAAAGGAAATATTTTTGCTAATGCCAGTTGTTTCTAAGCATTTTATGATCCAACTATGTGGCAGTGAGTCAAATGCCTTTTTGTAATCAATCCAGACCATATTCAAGTTCGTTTTTCTGTTCTTACAATTTTCTAATATCATTTTATCAATTAGGAGCTGATCTTTTGTGCCCCTGCTCCTTCTTTTGTTGCCTTTTTGCTCTACTGGCAAGATGTTGTTTGTTTCTAAATAATCCATCATGTTATCTGCAATAATGCCTGTGAGTAATTTGAAGGTTGTTGGCAAGCATGTTATTGGTCTGTAGTTTTGTTCCTTTAGTTGCATCTTTCTGAATCAAGTATGTTTTTCCAGTTGTCAACCATTCATCAATTTGGCCCTTTTGTAAAATTTCATTCAATTGCCTGGCCAATATTGCATGTAAACTGGTCAGTGAGCCAGAAACCATGTAATTGGTCCTTTCCAGGTGATGTCCAATTCTTTACCTTTTTTACTCGATTTTTGACCATCTCAGTTGTTATTTCTAATACTTGCATTTGTTTGTTGCCAATGCTTTTCTCAAAGTCATGTATCCACTTTGCTTCCTTATTGTAGTCCTTTGCATTTTCCCACAATTCTTTCCAGAATTCAACTGTGGCCTGCTTTTCTGGTTTTTCACTTTTGGTGTCACCATTCACATTAAGACTTTGATAAAAACGCCGTTGGTTTAATCGAAATTGCTGATTTTGTTTATATTGGATGATTCGTGCCTCATATCTTTCAATTTTTCTAGCTGTTGCTGTTATCCGCTGTTTTACAATCTCTACAGCTTCATTGATGTTTCTTGTATCCAATCTATATCTTCTGATTAGCCGATCTATGGTTTTGTTGTTTTTAAGCCGTTGCTCATGCATGTTCTTTAAGTTACTAGCATCTGCCCTTAATTTTTTGACTTTTTGTTCTAATCGGATTTTCCACTTTGGCTTTGATGCTTTTTCTGTTGTGTGACTAGGTACTTTGATTTTAATGCCTAATTCATTAGTGACTATTACAGCTGCGCTGTACATTAACTGGTTTGTTTCCAAGATGGATCCCGATTCAATTGTTGAAAACACTGAATTAACCATTTTCATGATAGGGGTCAAAATTTTCTTAGGCACAGTTGTTAGTGATGGTAAACGTTGCCTTTCCTCATTAAGCAGAAAATGCTCCATGATCTTATCCTTCAATTCTTTTTGTTTTTGAGTTAGTTCATCAGTTGGTTCAGTGATAACTGGTTCTAGTGGTGGTGGTGTTATTTCCTGCCCGAGAGCTTCTTCTGGGAGTTCTACTATAATGTCTTTAGTTATGTCTTGAATATCAGTTATTTCTGCTTGTTATATTGTTTTTTTTGGTTTTGCAATTTGCCTGAATTTCCTCATGTTCAACTTCACTAAACACTTTATTCCATATAATAAATCGCCTTTGATCTGCTAGTCGTTGTGCACTAACATTTGAATCTGGATATTGTTGTTTCCATAATTCATACATTCGCTTTAAATAGCCTCTTTTTTCTGGCTCTGAGTTGTAGTAACAGGCCATTATGGCACGGTTTTCATCTGCACTATATTTTTGTCGTTTTGTTGGCTGGTCCACTTGTAGCCCACTTGTCGACGGATGTCCAGGGACCCCAACATCCGCCATGGCCCTTGTTAACCCGCGTGATGACCGATGTGGTATGGAATTCTTATTAGTTTTTTTCACCATATTGTATGGGTTGGCGGGGTTTTTTTATGTGACCAGATGCCAACCTGACCCCAACCCTCCTCCTTTCTCATCTGGGCTTGGGACCGGCAACGGCGGAGTTATTATTATTATTATTATACAATTGTATCACAGCGGCCAGTTGTTTCGCCGGATTTGGCATTGGTTACTAGTCGGGCCCCACCCAGGGGCCTAGGACGTCGTAACGTATTTTCGTAATATGCGTGCAGATCCAAGCAGTGCGGCTTTTTGCATTTGACTGATGGTGATTTTGTCAATTTTTAACTGTTTTAAATGTAATTCCAGTGCTTTTGGAATAGCACCCAGTGTGCCAATTACCACTGGAATTACCACTGCTGGTTTGTGCCATAGTCGTTGAATTTCGATTTTTAAGTCCTGGTATCTTGCGATTTTTTCATGTTCCTTCTCGGCGACCCTGCTATCACCTGGTATTGCGATGTCTATGATTGTGACTCTATTTTTCTCAACCAGTGTGATGTCTGGTGTATTATGCGCCAGTATTTTGTCGGTTTGTATACGGAAATCCCACAAGATCTTGACCATCTGATTTTCTGTGACTCTTTCAGGCTGATGTTCCCACCAGTTTGTTGCTGTTTTAATATTATAATTTTTGCACAAATTCCAATGGATCATTTGTGCTACTGAATTGTGCCGCAATTTATAATCAGTCTGCGTGATTTTTTTACAGCAGCTGAGTATGTGATCAACAGTTTCGTCAGCTTCTTTGCAAAGTCTGCATTTGGCATCATCAGAGGATTTTTCGATTTTGGCCTTAATGGCATTTGTGCGGAAAGCTTGTTCTTGCGCAGCCAGGATTAGTGACTCTGTTTCTTTCTTTAATGTACCTGTTTTTAACCATAACCAAGTTTGTTCCCTGTCCACTTTATCTTTTATTTTTTCCAGAAATTGACCATGCAGTGCTTTGTTCTGCCAACTCTCCATTCTTGATTTTATCACATCTTTTCTGTATTCTTGGGCCTTCAGTAGATTTTTGTTCTTTACTTCGATTAATAGATGTTCTTGACTTTCTTTTAAATAATCAGCCAGTGCATGTTTTTCTTCTTCAACTGTTTGCTTCACTTGTAATAATCCTCTGCCACCTGATTTTCGGGGCAGATATAGTCTATCAGTATCACCACGTGGATGTAAACTGTAGTGCATTGTCATTAGTTTCCTGGTTTTTCGGTCCAAAAGGTCCAAATCAGCTTGTGTCCAGTTAACTATGCCAGCTGTGTATCTTATAACTTTATCACATCTTTTCTGTATTCTTGTTTTGTCTGTTGGGCCTTCAGTAGATTTTTGTTCTTTACTTCGATTAATAGATATTCTTGACTTTCTTTTAAATAATCAGCCAGTGCATGTTTTTCTTCTTCAACTGTTTGCTTCACTTGTTTATTATTATTATTATTATTATTATTATTATTATTATTATTAGTTGTTGCTATTGCTATAGCTATTGCTATTGTTATTATATTCCTCTTCAGATATCTCATGGCCAAATATTCTTACTTCACTCTATTTCTGTTCAGAACTAGTCTTTATTTCTTTCATGGACATTCACTAAACTTATTACAGTTTATTTGGACCTTTCTTAATTAGTAATGTCTAGAACGAAGCTTAATTCTTGAGCTAGGGCCTCATTAGCACAAAAGGACATGGTACATTTGCTTTCTATCCTTTTTCTTGCATTTTTCTTTTGCTGGAGTCATATGATATTACTCAATCGTGTTTAGATATTATTAGTATATATTTTTTTACAAATCCTATTGCCAGTGCAGTTATCCCTATTCTTTCCCAATACATTTTATTTCTTTCTCCTAAGTAATACATTTTATATTTTGTTTCATTATGTTATTTTCAGACCACTTTTTTAAAGATTATTTTGTTTTTTGAATTTTTTCTCACTAAGATCTTCTGCAAAGTTGATAAGGAATCACTTTCATCATGTGATCTAAATTTTTAATAAATTATGAGTTTTGGTTTTTAGGTTGACTATTACTCTAGTTTGATGAAGAAATGTTCATACGCTCTTTCCGAATAGCATTTTTAAACCAGTTACGCATTAACTTAGTTGTCATGCCTCCTAATGAGGTTTAACTAGTTTACTAATCAGACTCTCATGATATGATGATAATATTATCCATTCACTTGTGTTCAATTCTTGATATATCTGTGGGCCAGGCCTCTCCACATCTTCTGATCTTGTACTTCTTTGACTTGTTCTATAATCTGGCTGGTATCAGCTTTGATGGTGTCCAGCTACTGTGTTCTTTTATGGCTTGGTTTCCTTTTACTGGTAACACTTCCAAACATAATTGCTTTCTCCAGTGAACTTCCTCACATGAATAGGTCAAAGTACCATTTCCCCCAAAATAAGACAGAGTCTTATTTTCTTTTGACTCCCGAAATAAACACTTGGCCTTATTTTTGGGGAGGTCTTATTATTTTTGAGGTGCAGGAGTTAGCGAGCGTGATTACCTCATGGCTTCTGCTGTGTTGCAATATTTTCAGGGAGGGCTTATTTTTAGGGGAGGGCTTATTTTAGCACATGCACTCAAAAACCCTATTGGGCTTATTATCCAGGGAGATCTTATTTTGTGGGAAACAGGGCACCATATTCTTGGAGTATAAGACATACTGGAGTATAAGACGCACCAAGGTTTTGAAGAGGCAAATTAAAAAAAAAGTTTTTCTGCAAACGTCTCAAAAATGCTTTTCCAAAAAAGCATGAATAGTCTTTAGGGGGCTTGCAGACTGCTCCTGGAGGGGTGGGGTCCCCCCAAAATGAACAAAAATTGCCAGTTTTTCATGAAAATGAGCCTGTTTTGTGTCCAAAAATTTGCAGGCATAGATAGCCTTTAGGAGGCTTATAGAGCTAGGAGCTCTCTGAAAGCATTGTACAGGCTCTGCACAACCACTTTGGTGAAGGGGTGGGGTTTTAGGAGGCAAAAAAATGCTGTTTCAATGTATAAAATGCATCCAGATTTTCAGCCCCTTTTTTGAGGGAAAAAGGTGCATCTTATACTCCGAAAAATACGGTAAGTGAGATGCAGTTTCGTGATTTTGCCTTTTAGTAACATTTCTGGTATTATGCACTTCAGTACTTGCTTGTCAGTCACCTTTACTATTCAAGGACTCATGTTATACTTGTACTCCAAAGTCTCCCATCATATTTCCTAATCTGAAAAAAACTCAATGGGAGGATTTCCCTCATGATGCCTGTCCTTTGGATTGAAGCATGGAAAGCCAGGGAAGCTGTATGCCAAGGGAGAGAGGATTGCACATCAAAAAAACATGGCATTCAAACATATGCTTTGGCGAGCTCATAGCTAAAAACAGTAAACCCATAGTCCATCCATAAAAATTGAATGAGAATTATCCTCCCCTTTGAAATAATTTTCAAAATCAGATTGTCTTTCATCATGCTAAACAAGAAGCATGGAAATAGCATAGGAGAATTTTCCCGCAAAGCGCTAATCCCCAATCCCTCCCCAATATTGTCTGATCGCTATTTTCTTGTTTTGCTTATAAATCTGATATAAATCTGATTAGCACTCTATAGTTTGTTTTCAGTCTTTCATCTCCTTTGGATGTTCTTAGCAACTGACTTGATGTTTCCTAAAAAGCAGTTCATGAGTTGAAGCAAAATATATTTTTCACCTTTCTTCCTCTTGTATTAGTCATTAGCTATCATTAGCTGGCTAGCAACATACTGTGGTATGGTAGAAACACATTGAGATTTAGAGCACTTTATATTAAACATGCAAGCAGATACTTTTACCAGTAGCTGCCTCATCTTGCAATGTGTTTTATTAATGCCAGGCTGCTCAGAGTCATTTGTCACTGTCAGGACCACTCTTGTTCCAAATATCTCTTAGCACCATGTAAGTGAACAGAATACAGAGGATATTACATATTTCCCCAAGGACTGCTTGTAACCTCTGCATGGTGGAAGTGGGACAGCAGGATTGTGGCAAAAATACCGGGGGTAATTTCCAGTTTAGTTTGCACCTAACACACTCCCAGATCAGAGCGAGCACACATAACTCAGCTCAGATAGCAAAAACATAACTTGACGTTTCTTTACTAAAATCAGCAAATTTCAAAAACAGGGGACAAGTAAAGGGCAAGCAAAACTGGTGCGAGAAAGAAATAGGTACAACAGATATGCATGTACATAATCAATATGTCTGTAGTTATAGATCAAATGGCACTTTCCAGAGCACTGAAAACAATCCTGTGGATAATCCTGTGGGACATGGTGGCTCAGTGGCTAAGACCCTGAGTTTGTTGATTAGAAAGGTTGGCAGTTTGGTGGTTCGAATCCCCAGTGCCGCATAGGGTGAGCTCTTGTTACTTGTCCCAGCTTCTGCCAACATAGCAATTAAAAAGCATGTAAATACAAGTAGAAAAATAGGGACCACTTTGGTGGGAAGGTAACAGGGCTCCATGCACTTTTGGCATTTAGTCATGCTGGCCACATGTCCCCGGAGACATCTTTGGACAGTGTTGGCTTTTTGGCTTTGAAACAGAGATGAGCACTGCCCCCTAGAGTTGGGAATGACTAGGACATTTGTGCGAGAGGAACCTTTACCTTAGTCCAAAAAGAAGGGGCCTTTGATTATGCCATGTTTAGCTCTGTTATGTACACAACCTCAGCAGAATAGAAATGGAAAGTATGACACTTCTCTTATCTACTCTGCACCATTAAAGAAACAATTTGATAAATGGGGGATGATGTATTCAGCAAAGGGAAGATGGGGACATAGGGAGAAAGGATAAGAATGCTGCTACATTTGAAGTGTATTTTAAGTCTGCTATGCCCTGTCTTCACTTTCGGAAGGATGCCAAATAAATGGCTGTAGATTGAATTATTGTCAGATGATACCAAGATAGCATCTATCAACAGGCACTAAAGATTGCTGCAATAGCTGGATTAAGGAAGATGGGAAGATGCATCCACAGTCATACAGAAAAGCAAGAGGGAGAAATGACAAAAATATCCTAGTGTTGAAACACAAATGGTGTAACTTATGTACTTGTACCAGACGCCTATGGAAACATACTAAATATTGTATGGAACAAACAAACAAAAATCCAGCAACAGGATGATGAAGCTCTGAGTGGAAGTGGGCAGAAAGAACAATAGTTACCTCGAATCCTGGATCATGGAGTGAGTTGTCTCCAATGGGAGATGGAGCCCCACAAACTCTGCAGATGTGCAGTGTTATCAGGCTTGGCAAGAGGTGGATAGCCACTTTGCTTTGGATTCAAATCACTCACATAACCAAGTAGGTGATGCTGATCTGGAGCTACCTTTGAACTGACTGTTACAAAGCAAAATATTATTAGATTTGTTGAGAATATGGAATTTGTGTGGGATGATCATCTGTCTAATTTTCCTCTGAGAGAGAATATGCATATTTTTCTGTTAAATGGGAGTGAGTCGTAGAATTGGAAATAGCTAGTCTAGTGAAAAGAAGGAACAAGGGAGACATGATAGAGTGTTCAAATATTTGAAGGGGGTCAACCTATTTTCCAAAGCACCCACAGGCAAGACAAGAAACAGTGGATCGAAACTAACCAAAGATGATCCAAACTAGAACTAAGGAGAAATTTCCTGACAGTGAGAACAATCAACCAGTGAAACAGCTTGTCTTTAGAAGTTGTGGTTGCTCCATCACTGGAAACTTTTAAGAAGAGACTAGATAACCATTTGCCTGAAATGTATAGGAGCAGGTGGTTGGACTAGGAGACCTCCAAGCTCCCTTCCAACTTTCACATTCTATGTTCTATATTCTGATTATCATGAAGTTAGACTTTTTATTTTCTTATGTTCAGTTGGGTCAGAGTCTTGGAGATTGCCAGGGTTAATCCTGCAGTTTTCTTGGCAAGGTTTTTCAGAAATGGTTTGCCATTGCCTCCTTTGTCAGGTTGAGAGAGAATGATTAGCCCAAGGTCATCCACCTGGCTTTGTACCTAAGGCAGGACTAGAACTCATGATCTTCCAGTTTCTTCCACCTCATCAGGCTAGCTACAAAGTCTTATTATTATGGTCCTAGACAAATTCCACTATAAAAGCTTAGGTTGTTGGTGCTGCTTCTGAGGCCAACCATCTTTCTTCTGTGCAACATTCCATCTCAGAGCTACTGGAAGAGATTGTCTGGAAATATGAAATATGTTGTCATTTTATTTACTTATTGCATCACCAAGGAATGCCAATATGTAGTGAGAACTTGACTATTTTTATGGGAATTGTGTTTGTGTGGGGGAATCAAAGTAGATTATTTTTATTTTATTGTAGTTGTAAAGTGATGTTATGTTAATTTATTGGGTAAGGTAGGAAAATTCTCAAGGTGTCCTTCAATTTGCCAAGCTTTTTAATATTAATATTATAATATTAATAATATTTTAATATTATTATAATTATGAGAGTAGAAATTTTCCCACTAAATTGATTAAAGAAATTAGTGGAGTTTTCAGGTAGATATTATAATACGCAATGCCTAGAGCATATATGCTCTTTAATTCAAATAGTGCAGAAGATTTTATGCATATTTTATGGAAGAGAGATTGCATAGTTTGATACTAGAAATCTGAAGACTAGGTCAACTGAGAAGATAATGCTTTATTTGTTTGGGTGGCTTGAATAAAAATATATGCAAAGACTACTTATTTTCATCCGAATGTATGTATATTTTATTTTGAAAATGTAATTTTGATTTTGTATTCTACTTTGGTTTTGTATCCATATTTGAATACATTTTTGATTACATATGATTTAACTTGTTTGATTGGATTTTTGTCATTTGATAGTTGGAAATGAAATTTGTTTTGTGTATATAACAGTAATTTCTAGCCCGAATGTTTGCGGTAGCTTGTTTGATTCTTACTTTTATGACTATTACCATTATTGCCATTATTAGATCATCCCTTATGCATGCAAAGTGTATCCTCTTGCTATGTCTCAGTTTTAATTGAAGAGTGATGGAAGGAAGGAATTGAACAACAATAAAACTTATATACGTAAGTGAAAGCAGTATTACCCCCAAATTATAAGTGTACTGATAGGCCATAAATTGAAGCAAACCAAGCCTAAACATGTTATATTATGAAATGTTAGTTTCAGTTTCAGTTCAAACATTATTTTAGCAAATAAATTTTAATTATATATCCATTTAAAAATACTGAAGTATGATACTGAGCAATGACTAATGAGAAATTACCGTGTGGTTTAGCTTGACACAAGCTGACTGCCAATTGAACCAAAAAAACCAAAAAAAACATGTGGAATCACTTGATGCATGCAAAGAAGTATTTTACAAATCCACTACATCCTCTATGTAACAAATCTCAGTTTAGTAGAGTTTGGATGCAACAGATAAAATCTGTTCATGCTTCTGTGCATGCATCAAATCCCATTTGCCATTTTATATATGCATAAAATACATTAAAAATGGATATGTGAAATCCCCTCCATATTTTATACATGCATAAAATGTGCAAAATGCATAAAATATGGATGTGTCGTACCACATTCACCATTTTATGTATACATAAAACCCCATCCAGATTCAACAGGCATTCTGCTTTTGCAGATACCCTTCCCCCATTAATCCATTAAACTGAAGCTTTATTGCAGCACCAAGGGTACAACGAAAACCATGTTGTCATTTAAAGGTTAGGATGCTTGCTTCCATTTGGCAGACACAAGGCACCATTTGTATATGTAGGCAAACACTGTCAGCTGGAATTTGCCAACTACATTAAATATTTCTGACTTTGAATTGAAGAGAGCTTAACTGAAGCAGGATCAAAGATTTTTGTGTCCCCCTCCTTTCCTCAATGTATAGTACAGATATAGCATCTGTCATTCAGTAGAAGATGTAACAAGAATCTCTACTTCTCACATCTCTTGCTATTCTTTTTGTCACCCAAAACCTACTGTTATAGTTTAGAGCAGGAGAAAGAAATGAGATTGACATTTGTGCTTCCATTCCTCATAGATCAGAGGTGGTATTCAGCCAGTTCAGACTGTTTTACCTGAACCAGTAGTGGAAATCATAGGTGAGCCTGCTCATCTGCCCCGGCTCTAGGTTGTCCTATTTAGGCACATTTTCAAGCCGCGCACAAGCGTGCAAGCTACACGTGTTATCAGAGCACATGTGTGGAAGGCCAACCACACTCACATTTGCAAACCAGTAGGGAAAGTAAGTGAATACCAACCCTGCCATATTTTTTCTATTAGCTCTTGGAGCTGTTGGAGATAGTCATCAGGAAAGGAATCATGCTTGATCCCTAGTTTTGTATCAATGGAGAAGCATTGCAACAGTAATGTAGGTTCTGTTCATCTGGTATGTTCCATTTAATATGTTTCCATACTTATAGGGTGATTGTCACATGAGTTTGTTTCCATGTGAACTGGGATTGTGATAGAGAAGTATTGTAGCTCGTGGGGAAGCCTTTGCATATATGTGAAGATTCTGCTCCTGACAATTATTTGGTAAACATTAAAACTATAATTTAATTTCATCACCAATGTGATTAGGAGAAGGAGGAACCATTTGTTGACACTTTCATGTTGGGTTGAGTATGTGAAGACAATGTCCATTTCAATTCTGGCTGAATTCCTTTTCCATTATTCTTGACTGTTCCAAAGTTCCAAAAACATAGGACAAGGCTTCTGACACCAAATCAACTATGTTCAACTGTTTACACTAATATTATGAAAAAAAAATCCCTAGTACCTTAACCGCATAAAGGTAAAGGTTCCCCTCACACATACCGTATTTTTTGGAGTATAAGATGCACCAAGGTTTTGAAGAGACAAATAAAAAAAAAGTTTTTGCACTCTGCAAACCTCCCCCAAACAGCCCATTTTTTCGTGAAAATGGGCCCATCCCCCCCCCAAAGGCATGAATAGCCCTTAGGAGGCTTGTAGAGTGTTCCAGGGGAGAGGGGCAAAAACCAGCAAAATATGGCCCATTTTTCACAAAAATGGGTCCTTTTTTGTCAAAAAAGGGCATTAGGTAGCTTAGAGAGTGCTCCTGGGGGCAAAATTGAGCCAAAAAATAGCCCATTTTTTTCTCATTTCTACCTTCCCCAGCCCCCAGGAGCTCTCTGAAAGCCTCCTACAAGCTATGCACAGCCATTTTGGTAAAGGGGCAGGGTTTCAAGAGACAAAAATAATGCTGTATTCAGTGTATAAGACGCACTCAGATTTTCAGCCTTTTTTGAGGGAAAAAGGTGAGTCTCATACTCTGAAAAGTATGGTATATGCTAGTCATTCCTGACTCTAGGGGCGGTGCTCATCTCAGTTTCAAAGCTGAAGATCCAGTGCTGTCCAAAGACGTCTCAGTGGTCATGTGGCCGGCATGACTAAATGCTGAAGGCTCACAGAATGCTGTTACCTTCCCACCAAAGGTGGTCCCTATTTTTCTACTTGCATTTTTACATGCTTTTGAACTGCTAGGTTGGCAGAAGCTGGGACAAGTAATGGGAGCTCATTTGGTTATGCAGCACTAGGGATTCGAACCACTGAACTGCCGACCTTTCTGATCAAAAAGCTCAGCGTCTTATCTACTGAGCCACCACGTCCCTACCTTAACTGCATATATATTTTCTAATTGGGAAGCCTTAAAATAGCTTCCTAGAATAAATTATATGAAGAATCTTTGGATAACTTCGCCATTTTCAAGATGGAGTTTTTTATTTATTTTTAAATGTAACGTGTATTTTTCATCTCCCATCTCCATGAAGAAGCTGACTTACAATCAAACAAAGCCATGGAGTTACAATGACAGCAGGACACTCGATGTTATTAGAACATTGAGGTCTGACCACTCTAGTAGTTATTTTACAATACTTTATCTCCCACCAATCCCACCTGTTTGGTTTTTGTTAAAATGTTTGTATGATTGGTGTAATAGGTGTGATGGTGTAATTGGTGTGATGGTGTCATTGCTTCCAAAGAATGCTGGATTAGCCTGGAGCTTCTTATGCCAGGCACTGACATTGACAAAAATAGCATCATAAAATAAAATATATATATTGAAAAACAAGAGAGGAACAGCAGGTTATCTCAGAGGGTTTCCAAATACTGAGAGTACAGTCAAAAATTGGTTTTTGACTTGGGAAATAGAAGTTTTACTCCAATTTAATAGAACAAAAAAAGGCCCAAAGAGGACATGCAGCCATTTTGCAGCTGCAAAATGGAATAGCAATGACTGTATAGCTATTAAGTGTCCTGCACCATCCCAACATCAGAAATCAATCAAATCTCTGAAAGAGAAATTCAGTCTTGCTATAAAACCAACTAAAACTAAAGATAAATTTATTAAGGCAATCTCACCACACCAATACTAAAAAAGCATAAAAATAGATCTATGGGATTTTTTTTGAAGATTTAAAAAGGAATATGAGGGATCAAAGAGCCTGGAAAAGGTAAAATAATATCCATATACCACAAAACACCCCTGAAAAGAAAAAAGAACCATATATTTCTGGATTCATTTTTAAAAAAAAAAAAATAGTCATCATCCATGACTGTGTTCTGCAAGGTATAAATGCTCATGAATAAGGAGAAAAATTACTAACATTACCTAGTCTTGAAAGTGCAGAAACACTGAATCAAGAAGAAACAGAGAAAAATTTGTACAACTATGGGGGTATACCAGAAAATTATATAACAAAAAAGATCTCTTATCCTCAAACTAAATTCAAAAAAATCTTCAGTATCTGTCAGATGTGAAATACCAGGGCCATATGTTATGTTCCAATTACACTGATTTGTTACTAATAATGCAAAGGAATCTTCTCAACTAACAGATATGACTTTCACCAAACAATTAGTCACACGGCCCAATCAAGGTGTCGTCTGGTTGCCTGGTAACTTCACTCCTCCTCTCTCCAGCCACCTGTGGGAATGTCCTTGGTTCCCAGGAGAAAGTATTTTGCTTTGGCTACCTACTCCCCTCCATATCTCCCAGCTATTACCCCTCCCTATCTCCCAGCTATTACCCCCTTCCTATATCCCTGATTCAGTGTGGCAACACTGAAGCATCAAAATGGCCTTGTTCAGATCAGCTTCAGAGTTGACAGGTAGCCCCTCTTAATTGAAAAGGACTTCCCTCAAAGAAAAGAAACTGCAAGAGGTTACTTAAGGTTCAGTCTAACCTGCCCTTCCTCTCCCTAGGGCCCCCTTAGGCTTCTGAAGACACTCATCATGAAACTGTTTCACCAACCTATCTGTCTTCACAGTCCAGCTCTTGATCCAAATGGCTTCGGAGAGTGGATACACTTTCCACTGCACTAAGTACTGCAACCAGCCCCTGTGCAATTTAGAGTCCAGGATTTTCTTTACCTCATAATTTCTTTTCCTTGTGTGACAACACTGAAGTGTCAAAATGGCCTCAGTCAGGTCAGCTTCAAAGTTGACAGTAAGGACCAATGGAATTCAAGGGAAGGTTGGACTTACTCTTCTTGTGGCAACGTAGACACATCTAGAGCAATTCCTCTTTTGATTCTGCCCCCCAAGCTTTGCCACTCCTTCTTCCGAGAGCGGGCGGCATACAAAACGAATAAACTAAACTAAACTTCTTCTACAGTATCAGTGACGATGCACTGATTATCTTTGGGTAATTAAACATCTGCAAGAAACCAAGCTTAGAGATCACCAAGGACCCCTCAGGTAATTTCTTGATCTTTGGAAAATAATAGCTGACAAATTAGTTAAAGACGAAAATCTTTTAAAAATATGAAACATCTGGATAGCTTAAATGATGGCTCTGGTCTGCTACCAATATATGGCACAAAGTTCTCTAGAGTTAGAAATTACATTGAATGCCATATGAAAAACGGAATTTTTTTTTTAAAAGTCAAGGGGTAAGATGAAGCTTATGAAAAACTCAGAACAATTAATAAATATTTTATGTTCTTATAATTTGCTACAGCATTTGTATTCATGATCACTTTTCACATTTACTGGAGTTTATCATATTTATATATAGCTTCCCAGCTCACGAAAAGTGACCTTAGATGGGGCTGTTCCTTTGAACTTTGTTACGTCATTACAAAACTCTTTGCTGAAAGAACTTCCGTGCTTTCTGAAATACAACTTCGAAAGCCTGCTCTTGCTGATACCCATGAGATATCAGGCAGGCATATGTTGTTGCACTTTTTACATGGACAGATACTGACTGTGAAGGCAAGAATGGCTCAAGGAAATGTGTATAATGTAATTTACAGCTTTAAATAATCTATGAAGGTTGTTAAATATATAGTTTTATACTCTATGATGCACATGCTAATAAGGTCACTGGTGGATGGAGAAGTCCAAAGACTGAAAATTACACTGTCCAAAGAGAACTGGCTAAAACTGGCCAAATTAAACTGAAGAAAAAAAGACCAGGGTGCAGGGTAAAGTTGTTTGTTTTCCTACAATGCATTGTTTGTTGGACAAGTGAAGGGTCAGTAGGCAACCTTGAAAAGAAATTGAGACAGTTACAGAAGAGTAAATGTGAATGGACAGTTGGGATTTCCCAAAGCTAAATCTTTATGTGCAGCACGTTAATACTTTCCAACAGCTCTGAAGCTGCCAGTGCTGATAGCCAAAGGGGACTGAATGGAGCATCTGCCATCTGTGATTTGTTACAATTGTCTATTTTTTTTCCCAATAGAATGTGTGAGTCCCACTTAAATTATTTTTGAGTTTATTTTACTTAAAGTTCCAGTGGATTGGAGCAGCAGTTAAGCCTCAGTAAATAAATGCTGAAAACACAAATTAATAAGAGGGAGAGAGGGTTCAAAGGTATATGTAGGTGGGAAGACAAGTGATGAAATGTGCATCAGGCCATTCCAAAGCAATACTTGTGGCTTATGTGCTTGTGTCCAATGTCAACACCGTAGTATGTCAGGGTAGTGATTGCACAGTGATGTCATCATACACATATGGTTATTTTTGTGTGAATGTGAGTACCCGTGGGCATCTTTTGGGGGAGTGCTAGTAGATCATAGAGTAGTAGAATTGGAAGGGACCTTGGAGGTCTTTTAGTCCAACCCTCTCCTCATGCAAGAGATCCTATACCACTTCAGATAAATGGTTGCCCAGCCTCTTTTTGAAAGCTTCCAGTGATGGAGCACTCACAACTTCTGAAGGCAAGCTGCTCCATTGGTTAATTTCTCTTACTGTTAGGAAATTTCTTCATAGTTCTTGGTTGCTTCTTTCCTTGGTTAGTTTCCATCCATTGTTTGCCATTTTACTTCTTCTTCTTGTGCCATATCCATCATCGGACATTGGCGATCATGTTGACGATCCTATTTTTATCAACAACCACACGAAAGTCTCATTTTACCTTTTGATGTATTTTGATGCATTTTTAGCATTTCATAATATGTGCTGTACTGAACTTGAAAAAGCTATGGAGAATGAAGAGGAATGCCATTTCAATCTGACACCATCTGTTCCTTATTTTGTTTATGAAAATGAAATAGGCAGAATGACTATTAGCTGCTGAGAAGGAATCTGCCTGAGATATTTATGTAGAGTAAATCTGAATCAAGGAAGAGTATATTTATATGTAGAGGTTTTAAAAGAATGCCAAAATGTGGTGGATTAATTGTTTTATGCAGTAGGCTACAGATGACCAGCTTTAAAACTTGGGTTAGGGTTATTTGGTAGTATAAATATTACCCATGGATTTAAAAGTAGACCCTAAATGACTTTTACAAATCCCTGAACTTGATTAAAATATTCTGATGGATGCACATAAAGATGGAAATGTGCTAATTAACCACATTTTGCTTTGTTTACTATTGCTGGCAATTTTTTTCTTACACATTTTTTTCTTTTTGTAGTAGGAATTTATTAAAATGATTTGCTGCAGAACACATTAGAAGAGTTTCTGAATAATAGGCAATGGAATTGTGTTAAAAGGGAGGAATTCTAGACTGAAATGCAAATAAAACAGAAAGCAATTTATCTCTCAGGGTTTATTGTGTAGGTGGATTTCCGCATATAGAATTCAAGAAAATTTCTGAGTATAACACATTTTACATACTTGGGATATCAGTAAAAATAAAATTGTCATAAATGCTGCATGCAACTTCTCTTTCTGGGTAGAGATTTTCTTTTTTATATTAGTTTGGGCTTTTGGGGTGTGTGTGTGTTTATCTGTTTTTGTTGATGGTGTTTTTGCTGAAAAGGAATTGAAGTATTGGAAAGAAACGATGAAAGCAAAAATATTAGTTGGAAAGAAAATATTTGAGCCAACTCTCCAGCTCTCAGTGTAGTGGGAGTCACAAGATCATAGCTGAATATCTAGTATTGGAAGTCCTGCTATTTTATTATTTTTCCCCTCACTTTTTGACATCTGTTGAAGAAAAATTAAAAAATAAATTGAACTAGTATAAGGAAACAAAAACCTAAAATGCTAGAGAGTTAAACGTCCATCCTTGCTCCTTTACTGATATTTAACCCCCCCCCCCACATTGCTTGAATAATTAGAAATGCCCTCGATTCATTCCAAGCACAGTTGTCTCTGAAATGGAATTCTAATTACCCAAGTATTTCATGAAGGAACAATTGCTTAAAGATTTAACTTCACAAGTTCTATATAACTCAGGATTGGTTCACACATAATTGATAATCAGATGATGTCTTCAGAACTGATGTGTGCATGGCTTAAGTTGTCAATCAAAAGGAACAACAAAAACTTTCAAATTATGTTTGATTTGAGTATGTTTGGGAACTTGTATTTCTTTATTGTTGTTTACAGTAAAGCTCATGTGATGGTTGTGTGCCATCCAGTCAGTGTCTACTTTTGTCAACTATATAGTTGTCCAGTGTGATCCAGGTATTTCAAGTTCGAACTGCTGTACATGAATACAAACTGCAACTTGTTGGTCATATATCTTATATTTAATCAAGTTGTGCTGGATCAGACCAAATACAATTCAGCAATCTGTTCCCATAGTGGTCAGCTATGAATCTCTAGGATATCTGTAAACAGGACATGAAGAAAACAATATCTTGTCATGGTTTCTGTCATCTAACTAGTATTCTAAAATGCACTTACAAATCAATCTCTTACAGTATGTCAAGAAAAGTACAGCTATAAGGGTTAGTTGTAAAGCTTATACGGAGTATCTAAATTAGAAGCATTGGTTTAGCAGATAAATATGCATCAAAGCTACAGCTTATACTTGAATGCTAAAGACAAAGAAATTAACATTAATGGAGGAAATGTATATCAGAACGGGACTTGAAAATATGTGATCGTACAGGAATGTTTACTTTCCAGCAGATAATTATGAGCCTTGAGCAGTAAATTATTTACATGTCTCTAAACAATCTCACATGATGACTTCAACAATTATTACTCTTAACAAAAATTGCACTGAATTTAAAACAGGCTAGAATCTTGCTTCTTGATATGGAATACATCAGAAAGGAACTGGAATTTATTATATTTTTTCCATAAAGTTTTCTTGAGAAGTAAATAACCTTATCCTTCACTTAATTTACTATTTTTCTCAGGATTCACTCAATGTTTTTTCTCATCGATATTGATCCTTGATGCAAAACACTATTTTGTCAATAAATACATTGCAAAAATGTGTATTGTATTTTTGTAGTTTTTATTTGTATAGTTTTATCCTTTAATATTGTAAACCACCCAGAACTACCCAGTGGTAAGAAGAGCAACCAATAAATTTAATAAAAAATAACAATAACACTTAGACTTATATACTGCTTCACAGTGCTTTACAGCCTTCTCTAAGCAGAGTCAGCATATTTTCCCCAACAATCTGGGTCTCCATTTTCTATCCTTCAGAAAGATGGAAATCTGAGTCAAACTTGAATTTGAACCAATGAGAATTGAACTGCCAAACTGCAGTTATCAGTACTGCATTCTAACCACTGCACCAGCACGTCACCAAAAAGAAATGTTAAGCACAGATACCAATTTGGCAGAATTATTTGGCAGATTATGTAAATTAACATGGGCAAAGAAAATGTTGATTTTCTTTATATTCAAAATTAATTCCACCCCTCCATATTCTTTGATTTTCGTTGCTAAAGATTCCAACTCACATTTTGAGCTATCAGAGTATCTCATATTAATTCTTTAATTAGCTTATCCAAATTTTAAAAAATAAAGCAGAAGTGACAATTAAACACATAAAATACATATGTGAACCAAATAAATAACTTCCCAATTGATTCAAATATGGAAAGTAGTTTGTTTTCAGACTACTGTACAACTAATGAAGGGTATATATCATTCCATCCTTTTCAATCTTAAGAGTGTGCAAAGTCCATTTTTATTCTTTTGTTCATTTTGCTGCCAACCTCACCTAAGTGATTCTTTTTTTTTTCTGTTTAACTTCCAGAGCACTGGTATATATTTCAAAACAGCATGACTCTTTGCAAAAATCAATGATTATTTGGAAACAAAATTAATATGTGGGATAACTTCTAGCCAGAAAAGAGCTATTTGGCACATCACAACATAATATGAATCACTGTTACATTTTAAGAACTAGCAATTGGTCCAGCAATTAGCTGAATCCATCTTATCTTATCTTATCTTATCTTATCTTATCTTATCTTATCTTATCTTATCTATCTATCTTATCTCATCTTATTATCTATCTATCTATCTATCTATCTATCTATCTATCTATCTATCTATCTATCTATCTATCTATCTATCTATATCCATCCATCCATCCATCCATCTATCTATCTATCTATCTATCTATCTATCATCCATCTATCTATCTATCTATCTATCTATCTATCTATCTATCTATCTATCTATCTATCTATCTATCTATCTATCTATAAATGGCTTTTTGTGTCTATGTGCCAGCATAACTCTGGAACGCCTTGAGCAATTTCAACCAAACTTGGTATACAGATGACTTACTCTCAGGAGACAAATACTCTGGGGGTAAGACACCCCTCACATCCCTCGAAGTATGTGTTTTGTTAAGATGCTACCTGTTGTGCCTTTAAATGGCTTCTACTGTACTGCCGTAAAATGGCTTCTACTGTACAGTACAGTGGAGTTGCCATGGTAACAGCTTCACAGTACTCCGCAAGGGGGCTCCCTCCGGTATGGGGGAAAATCCAACATTAGAAATTAAGTTTGGTATGGACATTTCCCCCCTATAAATAAATACCCAGGCAACACTGGTTTATCGGCTAGTTCTTCCTAAAAAGACACATAGGTGTCCAGTATTTTTGGTTGAATTAATACTAAGTTTAAATTTACAGAAATATAACTCATAAATGCCAAAACAATGTTACATTTATATATGTGTATTAACCAGTCAGATTCCCTGATCCTTCCTCCCTAGACTCTTGAATATTTATCTTACCATAATTGAACAGTTACCCATGAATAATAGTTCTGGGGTTGTTATTCTATAGATTAGTTATATCCTTTATAAATAAAAGAGATTCTGAAGTACTGAGGAATTCAGACTCATTTCTAGGCTTCAAAACACTTCAAACAGAAGGCATTGTCAACCTTGAGAAGCATGTTTATATTATGGCAAAAAATAATTGTCTAGTATTTGATACCTCATATTACATACATGTTCTCTAACTACAACAAAAATATGTTGATTATTGACCTGACCATAAGGGCGAAACTATTGCACAACACATGTCTCTGCTCACCAGCAGTGAGAGGAAAGTCCTTCCCCAAAATATTTAGACTGTAAGGTCTGATTTCAGCATTCATTTATAAATCTGACAATCCTTGGGAGGCTTGCATAATATGTAATATAAAAAAAGTTAAAACAATCATGGCATAACTAAAAGACAAAAGTAACATTATAAACCCCCTAACAGGAATGTGGCAAAAATGACACAAAAAGAATGAAATTAAGGAAAGATGGTGCATTGTTTCAGCTAAGAGAATGCCCTCCAGAGCCACTTTATTTTTAACATTTTCTTGAAGATCAGCACAGAAGGGGCTAGTCTGATCTCTGTTGGGAAACTATTTCAAAACATCAGGGCTACCGAAAAGCAGTATCTTCTAATCTCAGCATCCTTCCACCTCTGAGAACTGAAAAAGCTAGTAGGTCAGGCTAAGTTTGATTTGAACATGTTTGTCCTGCAGATACTATGGGAAGTAATTAGGTTTCAATTTCTGCAACAGCTAGATCTTCACGCACTAGGTAAGGACAGAGATGGTGTACCAGCCAGTAGTGGAAAAGAACCCCTTAACTATGATGTCTACTGTTCAAGCAGGAGCCCAAATCCAAAGACCTCTCAAAATATATCCCTATTGTTTCTTGGCTAGTGCCTGACCAGCCAGAATTAACTGTTGTCAATAGATAACTCCTATGTACAAAACAAATCTCTCTTACTCAGCTTCAGCTTCAGCCTCTTTTCTCCCATCCAGACTCTTAGAGTTTATATTTCCAAACAGTAGGATAAGAATTCAGCATTGATCCAAACTGTTGAATGGCCTATTCCCAGCAGTTAGAATAAGAATCAAAATCAGAATCAGAATACAGCTGGAAGGGACCTTGGAGGTCTTTTAGTTCACCCTGCTGCTCAAGCAGGAGTCCATATACTCATAATAGCAAATGTATGGCATGTGTGCCAGAAGTGGCACACAGAGCCCTCTCTGTGGGCATGTGTGATGTTGCCAGCTGCTTTTTTTGGTTTCTGGTGCACATGTGTGTCAGCCAGCTGGTCTTTGTGGATGCCGGAAAACAGCCTGAAAATGCCCCCCAAATGCCCCCAAAACAGGGTGGTTTTTTTGGACCATTTTCAGGCTGCTTTTGCCTCCCCAAATGGCCCAGAAAATGGTTGAAAAATGTCCCCCCGAATAGCAAAAAAACTGGCATGCGCACAGCAGCCATCTGGTCTTTGGTTTTCCAGCATTCTGGCACACACACCTGCATGCACCTGCACACATGTTCCAGTTTGGGCGCTCTCTTTGATTACTTTCCATCCATTGTTAAGAAACAATGTCTTCTTGCCTTCTAGGGCTTTGGAAAATGTTGACCACCTCTTCTTTGTGGCAGCCCCTCAAATACTGGAATATTGTGTCATGTTCCCCCTAATCCCTTTCTCTAGACTCGCCATACCCAATTCCTGCAATCATTCTTCATATGTTTTCATCTCCAGGCCTTTAATCATTTTAGATGCTCTTTCTTGAATTTTTCCCAAAGTCTCAATATCTTTTTGTGACGTGGTGACCAAACTGGATGCAGTATTCCAGGTGTGGTCTTACTAAGGATTTATAAAGTGGTATTAATACTTCACATGATTTAGATTCTATGCCTCTGTTTATACAACCAAGAATTTTATTAGCTTTTTTGGCTGCTGCCACCGCATACTGTTGGCTCATGTTTATATGATTGTCCACTAGGACCCCAAGGTACCTCTCACTGTTAGTGTTTTTGAGCCAGATTTTACCTAATCTGTACTTGTATTTTTGGTTTTTCGTGCCTAGATGTAAAACCTTAATTTTCTCCACATTAAATGTCATTTTGTTAGATAGGAGTAATTGTTGAAGTCTGGATCCTGAGGTGGGTGTTGGCTATTCCTGCCAGCCTAGTGCCTGCAAATTTGATGAGTTCCCCTTCTATTCCCTTATTAAAGATATATATATATATATATATATATATATATATATATATATATATATATATATATATATATATATATGTATATATATATATATATATCACTATCTCTCTCTCTCTATAGATAGATAGATAGATAGAAAGATAGATATAGATAGATATAGATAGATATAGATATAGATATAGATATAGATAGATGTATATATATATATATATATATATATATATATATATATATATATATATATATATATCTCATTATCTCTCTCTCTCTCTCTCTCTCTCTCTCTCTCTATATATATATATATATATATATATATAGATATAGATATAGATATAGATATAGATATAGATATAGATATAGATATAGATATAGATATAGATGATATAGATATAGATATAGATATAGATATAGATATAGATATAGATATAGATATAGATATAGATATAGATATAGATATAGATATAGATATAGATATAGATATAGATATAGATATAGATATAGATATAGATATAGATATAGATATAAGAGTACTGGGCCTAAGGTGGAGCTTTTTGGTTCCCCACAAAGTTTTTAGACGACATTAAAAATTTCAGAAAGAGGACCACATTTGCAACATGCCACATACCAGAGGCCACTAGTGCAATATCTTATTCTCTCTCCCTCCCAAAAAATGTCTTACTGTTCTTGCATTTTCAGGAGGCTTTTATTATATTAAATTGTTAAACCTATTTCTTTGCTTTTACCTTAAGATGGTCACTAAATATATAATATGCTATATTAATACTACCATCTATGTCTATGCATTTATCTAATTCATAAACAGACCCAAGGACAATTCTGATTACCTTTTGTTGCTTAAGTTTATAACAAAAATCTTAGCCACCTTCAAATTAGTTGGCTACTGATGCTGTGAGTTATTGTTCTGAACTGCTGAAGCATTGGCTTTGCATTTTCTCAGTCTGTTCTATGCTGAAGGAGAGATAGAAAAGAAATGTGCATAAGAACTCCATCTCTACTGGTGCAGATCATTGCTGCTGGAATTGCAGGGCTGCTAGGCTCTGCTTCCTCATTCAGTCTGCTTGCCATTGGTTTACTGAATCCAACCCCACTCCTCCTTCACCATCGGTCACCTGTTAAGTCAACAGCTGCAAATTCTTCCTGTTTGCTCTTCCATACAACTCCTGTTTTCCTCCAACACACATCAACAATAAAGTAATATAGATGGTTTCCTTTTATAATTGGAAACTGGTTGCGGTCCAGTACTCTTCAAGCTGCCTTAAAGTCCTAAGGAAGAGAACAAAGGGAAGGAAGAGCTCATGCTAGTCACTGAAAATTTTTCTATCCATACTTCCTACAGAGGAAGGAGCAGAAACAATGCAGAACACCACCTCCAATCTTAAATTCCTGTAGGCAGTCCAATAAGATGGTGCAACTGATGTGTCAAAAACTACTGAAAGAACTAAAAGATCAGGGAAGGGCTCATTATTTCCACCCAGCTCCTGATATAAGTTATCCAAGACAGCAATCAATATTGTCTTTGTCCAGTGATGGGGTTCAAATAATTTAACCATTGGTTCGCCCAGCATCAGGTTGGCTGATATGTGAGACGTGGCCCACCCCAATCCTCCAGATCTGCCACACATGAGGGATGACTTTCTTGCAATGGCCAACCTGACCCTGGGCAAACCGGTTGTTAAATTATCCCTCCCCCACTATCAAAGTGGATCCTGGGCTCTGCGCTGCAATGGAGAAATGGGAAATGGAGCAGCTGGCATGAGGGAAGGAGAAGTAGCAAGGAGAAGTTAGAGGGAAAGCAGGCTTCTTCTTCCCTCTTGCCAGCTACTCCATTGTCTGTTTCTCTATGGTGCAGGACCCAGGATCCACTTTGATAGTAGGGGGCGGGGGGGGGGTGATTTAACAACCAGTTTGCCTGAACTGGTTTGAACCAGCTGAATCCCACCACTCTCTTTGTCCCATCCTGGACCTGCTTAGGAGTCCTTAAGCAAGAACCTGCTTAGGAGAAAAGGAATATGTTCCCTTTAGAAGGGATTCAGCTGAAGAACATATCACATTATTTAACTCCTTATCACATTCCAGTCTTTAAGCAGGCAACTGAATTTCCAAAATTGGATTTCTAATCTGCATACTGAGATTTCAGGTGGATTGCAATACTATGCATTAAATACATTAAATACTAAAGAGTAACATAGTATTAAAGAACTTGGGGCCTGGGGGAAAAAAGAAAATAATGAGGACAGTTATTGCTAGAATAAAAATTGGATGCACCTATTGCTCTTTTGTTCAGATGTTTTGAATGCTGTCACAGTTGGATTAAAACCAAATGGCTTCCTATCTTTACTGCTTTCCTTTTGTTCAACCTTTGAATGCCTTTTTTTAATTATATTTCTAGCCAACTTCAGATGTGGGCACATTGTTTACATGCATGATTTAATTCTGCCTGATAAAATGATAGAATCCCATTGCTAGAATTTGTAATTTTTATTTATTCATACTCCTGTTTGTTTCAGCTGTTGAGTAGAGAGCTTATCTTTCTGAGAGATGCTTCATCAAATCCAAAGTCGCAGGGGACTGGCTGAGTTGCCTGCTGCTAAATCTGTCCCTATATATTGTTCCAATTTTTGCAGGATTTTTTTTTTTTTTTTTGCTTATCCCTTCCCCAGTAATGAAGAAAACTTGCTTCAGAAATTTATTTTACAGAAGGAAATATTGATAAAAACTTGCATGGATGGAACATGATGTTCTTGTGCTTGTCCAAGGTTTCAATATTCATTGTACAATCAATTAGAGTTTGTCTAGTTTCCCACACTTCCATTTAATCAGACAGGTCGACATTCTTCCATGGGCTTCTTCAGCTAGAAAGTGGGCTAGAAAATGATGGGAGAATGTAAAACAGAAAAAATAGTATTGCCTCCTCTACTATCTCTAAATAATATCAATTAATAATATCATTGCTACACATACTTAGATTTCTTTGGGGGGGGAATTCTGGGAAATTCAAGAGAGATTTCTGTATTAATTCTCACATTAATCTTACACTGCTATTTGCACAATTGTTGATCTCAAAATACCTGAGGACAGTAACAAAGAAAAGACCAAGATCAACTCCTTTAGGATTAAATTCAATAGGCAATAGAGTTTAATCTTTGTTGATGACAAGAGAATCTTGACAAAGAAAAAAATGATCTAGAAGATTGGTGAGCTGTCTCTTGTTCCATGAATTCACAAACAATTTGAAATCTCTTGAAGATGCCTTAGATCTGGACTCCTTGTAATTAACAAAGGTTAAAAGTATTTTAAAATGGCATTTTATACACCTTAAGATATATCTCTCATTAGGTACTCTGGTTTTCTAGGAAGCAGGCTTAGCCAGATTTGCATAGTTCCTTTTTCTTATCTATGGAAATTAAAGTAGAATATATTATGGAGAATTAGCATTTTGCCTTCATTCATGTGTTTTAGCATCTTTGTTTTCTTATCGTTCAATGTACAGATTCATGTTTTGTTGCTTCCTATAGCTCAGTATATGGATTTGCTGTATATAGTGAATAATAATTTCTATAGTTAATGTTGACCAATCACCTGCTACATATTAGAAAATGACAATGTCCCTTTACAGAGGATATAGTTCTTCATTAATATTTTCCTCTCATTCACTTTTTCTGGGCTATAATAAAGCCACATTAATCCTTTGTTTTGATTGGCACCATCTCTTTTCATGGGTTCATCTGCTCCAACATGGATTCAAGCTTGTCTGAAACTGAATGATAAGCTCTTCCTTGGTAAAAGCCATTATATTCACTAGCAGCTGAGTATAATACTGATGGAGTGCCACACAATTCTCTTCCATGTGTAATTGAATTCATATTCATGATAGAGCAATGAAAAATAAATTGTGTATGTGTAGTTTTCCCACCCACCATAAAACCAGGCATGCTTCTGGCTCTCTCTTTTTCATAATCTTCCTTTCTGCAACATTGTAATAGAATTCTCACTAAGAGAGGAGTTGAAATTGCATACTTGTGACTCATCTAACAGAAGAAATCTATTTAGCTGTCATTCCTTGAGGTTTAAGGGTGCAATCCTGTTCATATTTATCACAGAGAAAGCTCCATTGAAATTAGGACAATTTATTTCTGAACAAATCTGTATCAGATTAAACTGAAATACATAGCAACTATAGCCTAATATTCAATGTTGATATACTGGTACCCTTGATGATGGTATCCTTTCTGACATAAGTTCATAACTGAATGCTTCTCACAAATTGAATAAATCATTGGGTGAAAATGATTGGATATGGCAAAAAGAACCTTAGATGAGATCTTTTCTCCTTGAAATCTGATTTTCTAAGTGCAGGGATTTTTTTTTTAATATGAAAAAGTACCACATCATGCATTATCTACAGTCTGAATTGATACAACCCAGTCAGAAACTTTTCAAATAATAAGCTCTACAGAGTGTACTACTTGGGAATGTGATGTTTAGTCTAAGGCAGTACTAATATGTGTGCCTAAGGACTGATCCAAAGTGTAAGACAGTGTGAACGAACACACTAAATTGAAGTGGGAGATGTATACAAAAATGCTAACTTATAGAAAAATAATTATGTTGCCTTATATTACATAAATGGCATTGAAAACCTAAATATGTTTTTTCTGGGTAATATGTTCTAAGACACCCCAGTTTTCTTTTGTGGACATAGCTCCTACAGAATATCTTAACCCTATGTTATAATGAGTAATGTAGAAGAATAGTTTCCCCAGAGTCAAATTTCTGTGCTACAAATCTCCATATTTGCAAAGGGAAAGGCCGCTGAAATCAACTTTTTGAGAACCAGGCAGAGGTGGGTTCCTACTGGTTTGGACCAGTTTGGCTGAGTAGGTAGTAGCCACGCCCCTGAACTGGTTCTATTGGTGGTTCCTTTGCTTCTGTGCATGCACAGAAACTTTTTTTAACCTACTGTGCATGCGCGCATAGCACACATCAAGCGCACATGCCCCCGAAGCGCATCCCTGAGTGAACCAGCAATAGAAGAAGTCAAAACCCACCCCTGGAACCAGGCAGTGCATCTCCAACTCCAACATGGATAAAAGGTTCCTATGAGTCTTTGGGGACTTAGATAGTAAATATACAAAGAAATGATACATAAATAAGTTCTATGCTACAAAGAAGAATTAGTCACTCAAAAAGAAAGTCTTGCTTGCAACTAGCTCTTACAGTCAACGAGTAGGAGTTTTGCTAGGGGAATGTTTACAGAATGAAACGTAAGTGTCTCCAGCTAAAAGAATGGTAGCAGTGTTTGTGCCTGAATACTTTGTCCTTTCATAATGAAACATTCTTACTTAACTCAAGGTTTCCTCTGAATTTGCTTTAGAAATATGTTTTTTTTAAAATCTCTATCCAGTAACAAAGGTGATTCTATGGATGTGACATTAGGCAGTACATCTGGTACCCTTCCTCAAGGGCCATAACAAAGCTGTCTTTGTGTGTAGATAATTAAGTCTGATAGGAGTGCTATAACCCAGGGAATAGCTGCAAATGCTGTCAGAATCTGTGATTCCAATGATATAATTATATTCAACAGTCTTAAAAGGATGGGATCTCATTCATGCCTATTGGGGAAATAATTAATGCATCAAACCCATGAATTCAAAATCCTGGTACAATAGCTCTAACCAACAGTCTATAATTATTTGTCAACAAAATCCTTATTTTTTTTTAAAAAAAAACCAGTTGTTGCTCTTTACATCAGCTTCTTAGGAATTAGGAACCATATAATTAAAATTTCCTTCAAATTGAACTTGACTTCTGTGATTCCGAGGTGAGAGCCGAGGTGGCGCAGTGATTAAATGCAGCACTGCAGGCTACTTCAACTGACTGCAGTTCAGCAGTTCGGCTGTTCAAATCCCACTAGGCTCAAGGTTGACTCAGCCTTCCATCCTTCCGAGGTGGGTAAAATGAGGACCCAGATTGTTGTTGGGGGCAATATGCTGACTCTGTAAACCGCTTAGAGAGAGCTGAAAGCCCTATGAAGCGGTATATAAGTCTAACTATTGCTAACTATTGCTATTGCTATTCCATGTATATGTTCTTAAGAATTATACAGAAATGCCTTGCACTGCGTTTTAATGATAATAGTATTATTATATACACATTCTCTCAATCCAGACAAAATCATGGATGAAATGTCTGCTGACATTGCTTTCTATATTGATGAAAAAAGCCTGAAGGGAAACAGTAAACACTTTCCATAATGGCTGGCTAACCACACTCACAAAGTTAGTGTTAGTGGATCTATAGCAGTTATCAGTATATATCAAAGGGAACTGACTTAAGGCCAGTATTATTCAATATTGTTATTAATGACCAGGTTAACAGATTGATGGGCTGCTTATCAAATTTGTGGATGACACAAAATCAGGAAACCTGGTCAATATCCAGGATGATAAAGTGAAAGTCAAGTCCAGTCTTAGCGGGTTGAATAGAAGAACTGAGGGCTGAGGAGAACAAGATATGCAACAAGGAGAAATATTAAGTATTACATTCAGGGAGGAAGAACACACACACACACACACACACACACACACACACACACACACACACACTTTCAGGATTCTTTACTAATGAAAGACAGGATTCATCTTGAGCCAGTAATATGAAAGATCTAACACGATTCTAGTCTGGATTAGAAACATTGTTGTGAAAATATAACAAAATAACAGAGTTGGAAGGGACCTTGATGATTTTCAGTCCAACGTCTTGTTCAAGTAGAAGACCCTATACCATTCTGTCCAATCTCTTCTTAAAAACTTCTAGTGATGCAGCACCCACAAGTTCTGAATGCAAGTTGTTCCATTGGTTGATTGTTTCCACTGTCTAGAAATTTCTCTTTACTTCTAGGTTGATTCTCTCCTTGATTACAGATGGCACTCTAATCTTCTAATATTATTCTTCAGCAACTGAGAAATTAAGGGCAAATCAGAGGGCACAGTCCTGGGGCTTTGTCAGTAGGAAAAATGTTTTCAATTTAAATTGTTAAATAGATCTATTGGATATAGACTCAGGCCAACAAGCTGTCTATTAGTATTATATGGAAGGCAAGATTCTGGCAGTCACCCTGTTTTGCTGGTATGTATGAGGATAGACTTGAAATTTCGATTACACTAGATCAGCTTCATCTACTCCTGGGAATGGTTCCAGGTCTTATAGAAACAGAATGCAGGCTGCTGTCTACAAAAGACTGTCAGTTATCTCCTGTCTCCTGCAACTAGCTTTCAGCTACTTCCTTGTTCTGTCAATTTGTTCCCTGCCCCTGGTTCCTTTGAGCTGCAAGTTTGTTCTTTGTGGGCCTTCATTTGAACTGAAATAGCATATATTGGCACATGTTTTAATTATAGATTTATAATTAACACTTTTTAGAACAATGCTAATTATTTTTGAGGATGTGGTAGCTCAGTGGCTAAGATGCTGAGCTTGTCGATCAGAAAGGTCGGCATTTCAGCAGTTCGAATCCCTGGTGCCATATAACTCCCTGTGAAGTCCCATTACTTCTGCCAACCTGGTAGTTTGAAAGCATGTAAAAATACAAATAGAAAAATAGAGACCACCTTTGGTGTGGGAAGGTAACAATGTTCCGTGCACCTTTGGCATTTAGTCATGCCGGCTACATGACACTTTGGCTTTGAAATGGAGATAAGCACTGCCACCTACAGTTGGAAACTATGTGCTAGTTATTTCAGACTCTAGGGGGCGGTGCTCATCTCCATTTCAGGGGAACCTTTATTTTTACCTAATTAATTTAGGATGTGGATCATAATAATGATCCATTGTAAATATCTGTTAATCTACTAGTTCTAGAAGTTCTGAAGCAAAACCATATGCATGTTGCCTTTGAAGATCATCTGGAAGCTGCAGTTGATGCAAAATGCAGCAGCCCAGTTGTTGGTAAATAATGTTGTTGGTAAATAATTAGAATAATGTAATGTACGGACACATTACATTTGTGCTGCAGGCCCTGTACTGATTTCTGAAGGTTCCAAGATGTAATTTAAAAAGCTGATATTAAGCTCTAAAGTTCTGTATGGCTTGGCTGCCCATAGGAAAATGATTAATTGTTCCTTAGGAGAGAAATAGCCTGGAAACAGAGTTTTTCACTCATAACCCTTAACTTATGATAACATTGCCTGATGCTATTGATACTCATATTGTTATGTTCATATTATTAATCACTTGGACTTGGTATGTGATTTTACATGTTTGATAGTTAGCTAAATAAGCAGATTTCTTTAATAGATTTAAGCCCATCTTGTTGTATCAAAGCAGGTTAAGGCCTTTTTCTTCCTTCATACCTATAATTTTCCTTTCCAAATTGGGAAGGGGAAATCAAAAAAGTCACTTCCGGTTTACTCCATCATGTATCCTTAGAATCTTATGAATAAATCTACATCATAAGGGAAAAAAATAAGCGCAATTGTGGTGCTCTATTGACCACCCAAACAAGTATTGAAGAATCACTTCCTTGGAGGAATCCCAATAAGACCTTAAAATGAACCACATTCCATCCTAAAAGCCTTAAAATGGAAGCCGGTCAGTCTGTCAGTATAAGAGTAAGTGAACAACTTCAGTATGAAATAAACAAGATGACTTAACAAAGTGCACAGAGAAAATCTAAGGAGCAACAACAACAACAGATTACCAGGAAATGCTTATTTGCAGATAGAACAGCTTCTGGAATCATTTTGAAATGTAGCAATGTTCAAAGTATCCCTTTAAGCTATATTGAGCTTGTTTGGCTGAACAAATATTCAAAAGAATATAACAACCCTCTGCTCAGAAAGTGCAGTTTCAGGCTTATGAGGCCCCAGGTTTGTTACCATCTAATACTCAACATATCAACATATCATCAACCCTTAGACAATGCTGAAGTTTTAGCATTTTGAAACCTGGGATATATTAATTGTCCAAAGAACATGTGTGCTTATAAAATCTGGGGGAAAGTGAGGTCTAGCTGCAGAACTCATCTTGTGCAAGGAAGAACTGCTTTCACCTACAGATAGCAGAGTAAACTTGCAAGATGACATAGAACTATTCAGGACTTTGAAAGATAGGTAGACAGCTACATAGGTAGGACAGATGGCAGGAAGGAAGGATTTGTTAGTTATCCTTTCTCTGTCATTATTTTTTCCTTATATAGTGTTACTAGCTGATAACCTGGCGTTGCCCGGGAATTTATAGACATTGAAGCATTTGTCTGACACACAGGCATTGAGAGGGGTCTTTCTTCTCCCTACTCCCATGCCCAACATCCCTTCCCTCTCCCTTCCCCCTTCCATGTGCTCCTCTTTTTCGCGGTGTCTACAATCCTGGCATTTTGCCCCAAATCTATTAGGCGCTTCCCCATTGGTGGAAGGGTGAATATCACAGCTGGCTTTCCAGAAGAAGCTGCAGAGGAACTGACATCATGAAAAATTGCTGCTCTAGGATGCCGCACTCACTGTCCTTAACAGCCCAGGTCTTCCTTCTCCTTCCCATGACATCAGGAACAATTGCCACTCTTGGATGCTGCACTTGCTCTCCTTAACAGCCCAGGCATTCCAGAGTTATGCTGAAACACATACACATACACATACAAACATCACATGGGTGTCTCCTGCCACCCGATATTTGTTTCCAGAGAGTAAGTCATCAGTGTACTAAGTTTGGTTGAAATTGGTAAAGGCCTTCCAGCCTTTTAAAATATATAATAAATAAAAATAAATAATATAATAATATGATATAAGAGAAGATTCTGGGATTATTAAATTATCAGTAGATTTTTGTGAGTTTTTAAATAAATATAGAATCAAATAAATTTCCCTAACTCCTATTCCCATCACAAATGCTTTCTGATTCTTTTTCTTTGCCCTCTCTTTCTCTTTTCTATTTCCCTACTATATTTATTTTCATTTGCATTTTATATCATGATATTAATTAAAAATTTTAAAAAAACCTCAAGTGCTTACTGTTTCCAGATTGTACTAATGGGGCAATCAGGATGGATATTTTTCTTCTCTGGTTTCTGAACAATCCATGCAGAAATAAATATTCCTTCTGAGAACGGAAAATTCCCAGTGCTTAAATGCACATTTGTTCTCTGATGCTTGAATTTATTGCATCAGCCATCCAATTGGCTTGCCCATGAATATTGCTGGCTCTGTGTCCAATTTATTTGATCACTGCACCTATTGAACAAAGGAAGAAGGCATTAGAAAACATAGTCACCTTTTAACTTGCTCCCTATCAGCATAGCTGCAAAGACGAAATCATCTGAGCTTAAGAAACAGAAACTTTTCTAACTGAAATATGCAATTGTGTGCATCTGCATATATAGACAAGAAAATTCTGTGCTACAGGCAAAGTACATTCAGAATGGGGTTTCAATTTGCACATATTAAAATGTTCAAAATTTTTTTTTATCCAATCCTGCATAGACTGGATTTTAATATCATTTGCTTTGTTCCTGAAGAAAATAGTAAATAAACCAGAAGAATAAAGGCTGCGGAGTTGGACATCTTATGCTATATTTGTACACAGTTCAGAAGCTTGCAACAGCAACATATCTAACTGACAGAACAATAAAAACAGGTGGTAGCTGTTCCTTTGAAAAATCTTACCTTCGTTGGTGACATGGAACTACTGCAAAATTTGTGGAAGGCATCAGTGAAGGAGCAGTGAGTATATACTGCTAAACAGTTTAAATTTTAGAACAAGCTTGAGAGATTCAGACTGACTGAATCTACTGGTACTTTGTGGCCTAAAAAAAGTTCACTGTAGTGCAAGCATTCAGAAACACCCCACCCACCCACCCACCCACATTTGAGTACATAGTATTTATTCATCATGTACAGGTAGTCCTCAACTTATGACCACTGTTGGTCCCAAAATTTACGCTGCTAAATAAAACATTTATTAAGTCAGTGTTGCCCCATTTTATGCCTTTTCTTGTCACAGCTGTTAACCAAATCATTGTAGTGAAGTTAGTAGTACAGTTGGGTTTCCAGAATGTTGCAAAAGAGGATCACAAGATCCTGGGACAATATAAATATGAGCCAGTTGCCAAGCATCTGAATTTTGACCCTGTGACCAAGGGGATGCTGCAATGGTCATAAATATGAAAATGATCATGTTACTTTTTTCAGTTCCATCGTAACTTTGAGCAGTCACTAAATGAATTGTTGTAAGTTGAGGACTAACTGTATGCATAATAATGCATGTTTACTTCACAAATTAAAGAGTTTCAAAAGAAGGGCTTAAAAAAATGTCTGCCCCGCTTCATCAGATCAAATTTGATGAACTAGGAAAGAACTGGGGGTATGCCTTGATTATTATATTTATATCCTGCCTTTTCTGTAGACTTTATTCAGGCATTTTACCTGAGAATCTCCCTCCATTTTTATCCCACAACAATAACTCACAGATAAATTGGGCTGAGAGAGAGCTCAAAGCTTCCTAATGAAACTTTACAGTGCTAGGACAACTCTAACCTCTATACCAAAATTTGGCCATCCCCTAATGCCTATATTAGATTGAACAGAATCACAATCACAGTAAGAGCCTCAAAAGTAGGACAAATTTGAATGTATTAATGATTCAGAGCACCACAGAGATAGGGTATTGAAGGAATTGATTTATTTCTCTTCAAGGATAATATTAGGGTGGAAAGAAGAACGAAGGGGAAGGGCTGTCATTTCCTGAATGACACTTCTAGTTCTTGATCAGAATGAATGATTTTAGCAGTGAATGGTTTCAGGAAAGCTTATCAATCATTAGGAAAGGTTACTGTTTGCACAGCTCATCTGGCAAAATGGTTAAGGTGTTGGAGTACTCATTCAAGTCCATCCTCAATTCAAGTCTATCCTCTCTCTGTAAGTGACTTTGGGCCTATCACTTTATCTTAGTCAACATCACAAGGTTCTTGTGGGTCAAATTGGAGGAATGAAATTATATGCGTGCTATTTTCAGCTCCAGGAGTAAAGGTGGAATATAAAGCTAACCAAATAAATCATAATGCTTTGGGGAACAGGATGCTGAAGTACTGCATAATAGGACTGTATAATCTTCAGGAAGAAATGTCTAATAACATGTATGAGATCTGGGAAGCACTGAATATTTGGAACAAGCAAGCTAAAACCCTTCTGCCTTGCCACTGATATTTCCACATTCCTTACCCAACCAGGTCCTAATGCAATTTTATGACTTTAGTACTAATTGAGTTAAAAGCCAAAAAGCCTTAAACTGTTTTACATCTATCATAATCCATTAATCCTTCACCTGTTTTTTGAAATGTCATAGCTAATGCAATTTCAGTTCCATGTGCCATTTTCGTAATTATTTACAACACAGCTAACGTGGAAAATGTAGACTTTATGTAAAAACTAAAAGGAAAACATTTTAGAACTATAAAAGCTGCTTTTGCAAAAAAAAAAAAAAAAAAGTTTCTAATACTTATGAAGTTGACTGGCCTTTTCTCTCACAAGACAATTTGTCCCAGAAAAAGAGAAACTACAAGTTGATTTCAACTTTTTTTTTAATTAAAAAAGAAAGAAAAATTATAGGCACTTCTTTAAAATAATCAAACTATAAAATGATCTAGCACAATTCTGGCATGTATCTTTCAAATTTCATCTTTTCTTAAGAGTATATTTTAGATCAACCCACTGAGATCAAGCAGGCAAACTCTAAATTCATCTGAGGCAAATAAGTGTTTTTCCAAATCCTAACTACTGCAGATCACTGACGTCCTAATATTTTATATGCAGAAAAGTCCTCAAGATTTACATAAAGTGTCTGCTTTCAGGGATAAGCCTACCTCGGAAACTATTGTATATTGTTCTACTATGGGCACTGGAATTCCTAAGCAGACCTGATAAAAGTCAGAACTTATTGCTATCATCCCTAATTTTAATACCCATTTACCAATTTTAAAGAAAAAGTCATCTACACCTCTCCCCCTTATTTTACTAATGAAAGACATTATTTACTAATATAATTACTTCACTACTATATTGCTAAATAAACCTCATGTAAACATATCAGGAAACACCTCTAGCTGAAGAAATAATGATCAATCTTAAAAAGTCATTAATGGATTGAGAGCCAGCATCTTACATGATATATGCAGGTCACTGTGAGATACCATAAAAGAAAACAGAGAAGCTGTTTTCAGCTGAGCAGAGACGCTGAGTATGGAGCCAGTTTTCAGATGAAGCAGGAACTTAATCAAAGCTTCCTATCTGGATGTGCAGGACCACACAAATTTCTCCAAAGAACAAGGCAGACAGTGACTTGGGGAAAGAAAAATGGGGATTTGGACATTCCGAGATGGACTAGGTGCAGTGATGTGCAGTGAGCTTTATGGCTGGTGAGGCAAAGCCCTGGTGCAGCTTTCCAAAAGCCCCACTGAAGCCCCGCCGCTGTGTCCGCCATACAGGCAGGATGCGTCCCGCTGTATGGTGGACAGAGCGGCAGGGCTTTAAAGCCCCGGCGCTGTGTCTGCCATACAGGCGGGACGCGTCCCGCTCTATAGCAGACACAGTGCTGGGGCTTCGGCGGGGCTTTTTGAAAGGGCAGCACTCCGAACGCAGCATAAGCCATGGCCAGGGCAGAGGGGAAAGCGATACAAAGTGCTGCGGGAGCCGCCAAGCACCTTTGCTGCAGACCCGGGTATGGTGCTGGGCTGCCCAGCACGATACCCGGGTCTGCAGCAAAGGCGTTTGGTGGCTCCCGCGATGCAAAGTGCCCATCTCCACAAGAAAGAAGCGAGGGCTTCTCCCGCCTGGCTCTTGCAAGGAAACCCCCGGCTAAGCGTTTTATGGCTGGCTGAAATGCGCAGATGTTTCCAGCCACCCACAGGGCGAACGGCTGCCCAGCTGCTGCCGGAGAGCAGCCCCCGGTGCCATTCTTGGCATGTTTTTCTCCGGGTAAAGTGGAGATGGGAGGGGACTAGGAGGAAAGGGGTCGCTCCTTGGGAGTCTATCTAGCCAGCAGCCCCAGGAGACACCCCCCCCAGAGAAGAATTGGGGTCACCAAAGCTCACCCACCCACCCACCTTTTGGATGCAAGAGACGGCAAGGCTCTCGTGCGGTCTTTTCTGACAAGAGCAAGCCTCCTCCTTCTCCCCCACTCCTCTCTCCTCTGAAGCGCGCCCTCCGAAATAACCCGCCCAATGTAAGCGTGCTCAACTGCAACAAGGCATGATTCACTGCTCCCAGATCAGGAGGCGGGAGAATCAGTGCCTCCTTTGCATATGAAATTGTTCGCTTTTTAACCCTTGCCTAACTTTTAAAAGGCGAAAAATTCCTTATGCAAAGGAGGCCCATAGTTCTCTCGCCTCCTCCTATAGTTAACACTAAGCAGATTCCAAGTCACTGTGACTTGGAGTCTGGTAGCAACTACCTTGGCTTTAATTATTTTTTAAAAAAATCTTTAAAATTCTTTCCTTTTCCTTAGGAGACTGCCTCCCCTGCCTCTAGTGACTGCACATCCCTGACTAGGTGCTAAATAAGAGTGAACTTAATATTGATTTCAAAGCAGAGGTGGGTTGCTGCTGGTTTCCCAGATCGGGTGAACTGATAGTGGTGGCAGCAATGGTAATGCGCAGAAGCATCATGCAATCTCATGAGCACACAGGAGGGCCACTTGGTTTACCGAGGAACTCCGGGAGATGAAGTGCCAAAAGAGACGTCTAGAGCACCGCTGGAGGGCCAGTAACTCTGAGTCAGACCGAGCACTGATGAGAGCCTATGTCAGAGCCTATCTCGTGGCAGCGAAATGTGTGCATTTTTCCACTCTTATTGCATCCACTGAATCGTGCCCAGCCGCCTTGTTTAGGATAACCCACTCCCTCTTGAAATGAAGGGACGTGAAGGAACCTTTACAAGGTAGAGCTGAGGAGTTTCTTCAGTTTCTAGCAGACAAAGTTGCTCGGATTCGGACAGACCTGGACTCCAATTGCTCAGAGCCAGCCGAGGTACCGGGGGAAGGTCTTGAGCGGAATTTATGGATTGAGTTTCAACTTGTCATGCCTGATGAAGTGGACAAGGCCATCGGGGTGGTGAGTGCCTCCACTTGTACACTGGACCCGTGCCCCTCCTGGTTGGTCGCGAACAGCAGGGAGGTGACACGTGGCTGGATCCTGACGATAGTCAACACCTCTCTTCGGGAGGGATCCTTCCCGCTCCTCTTAAAGGCTGCGGTGGTGAGACCCCTCCTGAAGAAGGCGTCTCTGGATCCAGCCATCTTGAGTAACTACCGTCCAGTCTCCAACCTCCCCTTTGTAGGGAAGGTTGTTGAGAAAGTGGTGGCCTTTCAACTCCGGCGGTCCTTGGATGAAACCGATTATCTGGATTCCTTTCAGTCTGGATTCAGGTCTGGCTAGAGCACAGAAACTGCTTTGGTCGTACTGATCGATGATCTCTGGAGAGCCAGGGATAGGGGCCATGCCTCTATCCTAGTGCTCATTGACCTCTCAGTGGCCTTCAATACCATCGACCATGGTATCCTTCTGGGACGGTTGCGGGAAATGGGGGTGGGAAGCACCGTTCTTTGGTGGTTCACCTCCTACCTCTCGGACAGGTCGCAGTCGGTGTTGGTTGGAGGGCAGAGATCGACCCCTAGGCCCCTCAATTATGGGGTGCCGCAGGGTTCGGTCCATGAAGCCGTTGGGTGAGATCATATGTTGGCACGGGATAAAATACCACCAATACGCGGACGATACACAGCTGTATCTGTCCTCCCTGTGCCAACTCAGTGAAGCGGTTGAAGTGATGTGCCAGTGCCTGGAGGCTCTTAGGGTCTGGATGGGAATGAAAAAGCTTGCTCTCAATCCCGACAAGACCGAGTGGCTATTGATGCTCCCTCCCAAAGATGGTCCAGCTATTCCATCTCTCAGCCTGGGGGGTGAAATTATACGCCCCTCAGAGAGGGTTCGCAATTTGGGAGTCCCCCTGGATCCGCAGCTGACTTTAGAACACCATTTGTCGGCTGTGACCAGGGAGACCTTTGCTCAGGTTCGCCTAGTGCACCAATTGCGACCCTATCTGGACTGGGAGACCCTTCGGATAGTCACTCATGCCCTCGTGACCTCAAGACTGGACTACTGTAACACGTTCTACATGGGGCTGCAATTGAAAAGTATTCAGAGACTTCAGCTTGTCCAGAATGCAGCCGCGCGAGCGATTGTGGGTGCACCTCGGTACACCCATGTTACACCTATCCTCCACAAGCTGCACTGGCTGCCTATTGATCTTCGGACTCGCTTCAAGGTGCTAGTTGTTACTTTTAAAGCCCTACATGGTATCGGACCTTGGTACTTAAGAGACAACCTCCTGCCAATTACCTCTCATAGACCTATTAGATCACACAGATTAGGCCTCCTCTGAATTCCATCTGCCGGCCAGTGTCAGCTGGCAACTCCCCGGGGGAGGGCCTTCTCTGTGGCTGCTCCGGCCCTCTGGAACGATCTCCCCATTGAGATCCGGACCCTCATCACCCTTCCGGCTTTCCGCAAAGCCATTAAGACCTGGCTGTTCCAGCAGGCCTGGGGCCTCTGAATCTCTTAGCCCCACTTAAGGGTATGATTGTTGTTGTTTTTACTATGTGTTTGTCTTTTTTATTTTTTATTTTGTATCCCCCTTCCCTCTTTGATTGTTAGCCGCCCTGAGTCTCTCGGGAATAGGGCGGCATACAAACCGAATCAATCAATCAATCAATCAATCAATCAATCAATCAATCAATCAAAATCCCTTGGCAATGTTTCTGAGTTTTATTAGAAGAGATAGTCGAGGATTAATGCCAACATTGAACATTTTTTCATGATATTAGTAATGGGAAAGGTGGGGTTATGGTTAAGGCTAAAAGAGATTGTGAATGCTAGTCCTGCCTTAGGCACAAGCCTAAAAAACAAAAATAAGAAGGCAGGGAAAAAGCTTGCCAAGAAAACTACAGGGACTAGTTCAGACAGTCTCCAGAGTCAAGGGTGACTTGAGGAGGAGGATCTATACTGCTTCAGTCATGCAGGTGTACATGGCATACATTAAAACACAATATAGTACAGTAATTTAAAAATAATAAATAATAACAAATTCTATCAAAGTAGATACAACAATTATATCATAATTAAAACGATAACATATTCTCATACTAAAGCACACAGATTCATACCAAATGAAATACATCTATTTGGTTCCTAGTCCCATGTTCAAAGATACATTTTTACAAGCATCCTAAATCTAGAAGAAAGGATTGGTTCTAATAGCTGGTGGAAAGGCAGTTCAGGTAACAGTTTCAGGCCTCTCTGATTGTTTACATTTCCAAGTCTGAAAAATGCCAATGGGAAATTGCATATCATATGAGAAATCGTGTTTCAAAATGCTATACAAATGTTAGATGTTACCATTAGTAATCGTAATCTGATAATTATTGGTTTTGTCCCATTGTTTTAGAATTCATGAAGTTCAGTTGCAATGTTTGTCATTTTACAGACTAACATTTTAAGAATCATATTCTTGTGTGTTCCTTTTGAAAATAATTGTCAAGCTTCTCTCCCAAAAGGCAGATGAACTCTAGAAATGAGTCAGTTAATAAATGAAGTTAATAGTCCACTTGATGTGGAATTTAATGCATCTCATTCATGTTTCAGATTATATTGCATATTCTTATTGCTTTAGAGTACTCTATCTCAATTCTGTTGGTGGAGTTGATCAATCTCTCAATGAAGTGAGTAATTGACTTGTAAACTTTAGTTAGATAGCCTTGGCCCATGAAAAATGCTTAGATATGAGCTCTTTGTCAGCTTTTTCCAAAGCATTGAAATAAAAAAGACCCCATTTATCTGCTGTCTAGGAAAGTCTTATACCAGGACATTACCCTCCCCTTTACTATCTTGTTGAGGAAAAATTTAAATGCAGAAATAAATAGGGTTTTTTTTTATTTGAAAGAAGAAAACCCTAACAAAATCATTATTGATTTTTTTTTGTTTTTACAGCTTCAAATTAGCTTCTTTTGATTTGTTTTAAATTTCTTTCAGTATTTCCCCCCTAAAATTTACTCCATTGTTTCAAGAAGCAAATATTGTTGAGGTGAATGTGTATATCCATATTTAGTTCTGTTTTTGTTTCTATCATCTCCAGCTACACATCTGCCTTTCTTTTCTACCTGCCTTCCCTGTGATAGAACCTGCTTTGTGGAATTATCTCCCTTCTCTGAGATTCAACTGGCCCCAGTCTTGTTAGTTTCAAAAAGGCTTTGAAGACATGTTTGTGGACAAGATGTTAGATAAATTCAGCTTGTGAAGTAGGGATGTATGTCTGAAATGTTTACCTGCTCATTGTAATTTTAGATGTTGTTGTTGTTAGTTGCGAAATCGTGTCCAACCCATCGTGATTCCATGGACAACGTTCCTCCAGGCCTTGTTGTCCTCTATTATCCTCTGGAGTCCACTTAAGCTCACACTTATTGCTTCAGTGACTCCATCCAGCCACCTCATTCTCTGTCGTCCTGTTCTTCTTTTGCCCTCAATCTTTCCCAGCATTAGGCTCTTCTCTAGTGAGAATTATTTTTTTTTATATAATTCATGTCTATCGTAATTCTGTTTTTATTGTTGCACACATTGTCTAGAATCACATTTTGAAGAGTTGGGCAGTTATATAAATTTGAGCAATCAATCAATCAATAAGCAAAGAGACTATAAAACCTCTGGAGAGAGATGTACAGAAATGTACAGTTCATTAATACTTCACTTAGTCCTCCTTTATATGAGGATTTAAATGGAGCTATTTGAACGTATGGAAAAAAATAGCTAGCTTTCAAATTAAAAATATTCTTTTAAAAATCAGAATAGTTTGTGCAGTCAGGATTAGCAATTGTGTGAAATCTCACAAAGACTCTTGGCACCTAAATGTCAAGGTAATTTCATAATGGATGAAGGTATGCAGCATGTGGTTCTCAACCCAAAGAAGTAATTGTGACCATCCTTTTAAAATAAGTGTTTCTAGGTAACATAGAACTTCTTACTTAGTCCAATAATTTAATCACACCTGAAAACTTATTTTAACAATACTGTTATATTAAAATGGAACTAAATTTCCATAACAATGGTGCCTTATTTCACTTAAAAATGTTGTTGCAGATTTTTATAAAGGATATTTGTTTTTCACTTACAGCTTTTCTGGAGGCAATGTTTCTATAAGACATGGAATAAAATATCAACTAGTTTTTGTTTCTTCACAACAGAATGCATTATTCTGTGAATGCCTCCAAATACATGCATAGCCCTCTAATATCTATATTACCTTTTAAAAAAGACTCTTCACTTTGCCCCAATGGATGATCTACAAAAATATATAAAAAAGGAAATTTATTATTTTGTATACTTACTACTTAAGATTAAAATAAGTACACAAAACAATAAAAGAGCTACTTACAGAAGGAAGTAGCAGAATTACCAAATTGCCAGTCTTCAATATCACTGACTCTAATGAATGGCCTGCACAAAGAAGAGAAACAAAAATGAACTCTTTCATTGCATGCACTGCATTAGGATGGAACCAGCACACAAAATAATAGAAAAGGAAGATTACTGTCCTTTTGTGTGTTGAAGTCACCCACTGACCACCTTACTCCAATGGCCTGCACAAAGAGATACAGAAATGAAGACTTTAATTGCTTGCACGACTATATTAAGGATGAAACAAGGACACAAAGCAATAAAACAGCTACTTACATAGGAAAAATGACTGTCCTAGCGGTCATACTCTGTTGCCTCGTCATCCTGTTAAATAATATTAACTGCAGAAGAAATAAACAATATTGGACTTGATTGTGATTGTAAGCTGAGAACTGCACTACAGGTAACAGAAGGGATGTCTGTTTTCACTCAACAATGTACAGCCTTTTCAGGAAGGATGTCCCCCAACAAACAGGAAAGATATAGTTTTTCATCTAAGAAGTTAGATCAAGAATGAATGTCATAGGAGACAGAGCTATGTCGCAATGACACGACGTGCAATCTCGGAGTTACGAGATCGCAGTAGATACTTTTGCCGCTGGATGGTCCATCTGGACCTAAACCATTCCGAAGAGGTGGTAACAGGGAAAAGTATGTCTTGCTGATCTCAGGGACATCGCAAAGTCCCTGATCGATCCAAGAGAATCTCTTCTTGCCGGTGACAAAAAGCACAGCCTCAAGTTGCTGAAGTTGGGACAGCTCTGCAACAGGAGGAAAGCAGAAAGAGAAAGTGTGTCCATCTGGTGAGGAAATTTTATTTTTATAAAAGACTGCCCCAAAAAGATTGAAGTTAAATCAAATTGGTAAAGAAAAGGAAATAAGCAGTGGAATTAGCATAATTGAACAGTGTGTTATCTTTTTTATTTTATTTTTTTCTATTGATGAAAGTTTTGCGAATTTTTTTACTTTTTACTTTTCAAAATGAAAGTCTTGGATTTTGTCCTTCTATTTCTTTTTTTTAATCTATGGATTAAACTTTTTCCTTCATTTCTACAATATTAGTTAGGATGGATTTTTTCTTTTTATTTTAAGAACTTTATTTCTTTTAAGCCTGAAACATAAAGAAGATTTTAAAGGTATATAAAGAAGGTAGTAACCTGAGAGGGAAGAGAAGTTACACTGCCACTTGGAGGTTGGAGGTTGAGACTTTTCTTTTTTTCCCTTTATCATTTTGACCTTGCACATCAAAGGCTTCAGCTTGTTTATAAAGAAGGGCATGGAGTGTTTACACAGGTGCCCTTTGGATGTTTATTTCTAGCTGGAAAGAAGTGATAACAAATATTTGTTTTTAAACCAGAGTGGCTGTGTTTATTAATTGGGAGGATGGCACAAATTCAAAAAGAAACCATAACATTGCAACAGATTACATCTGGAATTCAAAGACTATTAGAAACAACAGAGAGAATTGAGAAGAGATGGGAAAATATTGAAAATATAAACTTTAATGTGGCAAAACCTGATGGAAAAATGGAAGATAAACAGCAAATAGAAGAAATTGAGCAAAAGAAAAAAGTGGAAGCTGGAGTCCTAAAAACCCTGGGAGAAAATGAAGAAAGAGGCAAGATAATTGTGGATATTGACAGTGAACTGAGTGTGATTGGAGATGGAAAGAGTGGATTAAGGGAAGGGAAGACAAATGGAAAGGTGTTTTACTACAGATTTCAAGATATAGAAGAAGGAAAAAGAGAAGAATGGATGGATTTAAGGAGAGAAATTTTGACCAAAACATTACTGATAACGAAAGATAAACTGATTAAGGAAGCTGATGGAGGGTTTCGAGATTTTACAAGATATGTAATGAGCAACAAGTTGTGAAGAGAAGTCAAAACAAATTTGATTAAGGAAATAACCAGAAGATCAATTCCACAAATGGCAAAAGAAATATAGGATTACACTATTACTGGAAAGACACAGGTTGAGATATGAAAATTAATAATAAAACACTAGTTACATTTAGTTAAAATTAGAGCTCTATGTTAAAAATGTAGTGATAATGATAAAGTTAGGTAAATAATTGATAATAGTAACAATGTACACATATATATTGGTTTGACAAGAAGAAATTTGGTATAAATTTTTAAAAAGGGGAAAAAAGGGGAAAAGTAAGTTAACTATAGTCAAATTATCGCTAAATAAATGACTGATAATGATAATAATGTAATAATTTGTATTGATATGATAAAAGGGAAACTTGGATATAAATTGAATACAATGATTAAGAAAAGAGGCTTAAAATTTTGTCAAAATTAGAGCATTATGTTAAAAATGTATTAATGGATAAAATTAGATAAAGGATAACGTGTATATATGTATTGGTTTGATAAGAGGAAATTTGGTAAATATTTTAAATGGTGAGAAAAGGGGGGAAAGTAAGTTAAACTTAGTCAAACTATCGTTAAATAAATGATTGATAATGATAATAATGTAATAATTTGTATTGACAGGAAAAAGGGAAATTGGATATAAATTGTAAACAATGATTAAGAAAAGAGGTTTAAAAATTTTGTTATTAAATATAATTATTTTTTATTTTGAATGTGTTATAAAGGTATAATGTGGTTAGATGATACTGAAAATAGATAAGGGAATGCCACTATGTGGTTTTGTTTTAAATTTTGGAATGTTATAAAAGGATGTTAAAACAACTATAGTCATATGAAGGATGATGTATGATGATAACTATATCAAATAACAACACAAATGTAACAAAGGCAACAGTAAAAATATTGGGTTTCTGTCTGGATGGTCTCTTATGACGAGCTGATGGACAGAGAATGGAAGCAGTGAACTTCCTCCCATATTTGGGCATACCAGGGGTTGACACACACACACACACACACACACACACACACACACACATGCCTCTAGTTATTCGGGTGTAAAATTGGAGATGTCTTGGCGACGTTTCGACAAAGTCTCATTCGTCATCTTCAGGCTACTTCAGGCTACTTCAGGCTTGGTGCTTCCAGAAGCAATGTGAGATCTCAGCTGTTTCTTCCTTTTAACTGCCAGAGGGGGTTTGAACTGATTGGGTGGGAGCTCAGCTGTGTCCTGATTGGGTGGAGGTGTGTCCTGATTGAGTGGGGTTTGTGTTTCATGTAAGGATAGGAGGGGTTTAAAGAGGTTAATTGTGCATTTGTAGTCTGGCTTCTGGTCCTCGGTTGTGCCTCCTCATCAGTTTGTGTTTTTGTCTGTTTTCTTTGTGGATGTTTGGTGGTGATATTCTGTGTGGCTCTTGTGAGTGTGGGCCTGGTGTCATTCATCATGTTCAGGACTCGTTTATCCATAAGGGCAGGCTTCCAAATGGCTGGCAGGCGGGAGGTATCGTCCCGCCTGTTCATGCTGTGTTGGCGTTTTTCTATTTCAATGGCTTCTCTGATTATTCAGTTGTTGAAATGTTCAGCCTTGGCGATAGTTTTAGTCTTATTAAAATCAATTTTATGTCCTGTGGCTCCAGGGAAGAAGTTGGTTCCTTTTTTCTGATTGCGTTTTTGTGTTCTTCAATGCATGCACTTATTCTTCTGTTGGTTTGTCCGATGTATGTGGTGGGGCAGGTGGTGCATGGGATTTCATATACTCCTTGATTTTCTAACTCAATTTTGTCTTTGGGGTTTCTTAGGATGGTGGATATTTTTTGGTCTGTGCAGAATGCTGTCTTGATGTTGTGTTTGCGGAGCATTTTGCTGATTCTGTCTGTGGTGCCTTTTATGTATGGGAGGAGGGCTTTTCCGTTTTCTTGTTCTCTGTCCTGGATTTTAGTGGGGGTTTCTTTTTGGATTAGGTTGGTGATCTTATTTCTTTGGAATCCATTGGATGTCAGTACATTAGTGAGAGTGTGTAGTTCGGTTTTTAGGTATTGTTCATCAGCTAGGCATTTTGTTCTAGAGATGAGTGTCTTGGCTACGGAGTTGATCTGGGCTGGGTGGTGATGTGAGAGTGTGTGCAGATAGCGGTTAGTGTGTGTTTTCTTCTGGTAGATGGTGTGTCCTAGGGAGCCATTAGATTTCCTGTAGACTAAGACGTCCAGGAAGGGAAGTTGGTTGTTTACTTCTGTTTCCATGGTGAACTGTATTTTGGGGTGTAGGCTGTTGAGGTGTGTAAGGAAGTTGTCCAGTTGTTCTTTCCCATGTGGCCAGATTATGAAAGTGTTGTCTACATATCTGAGCCAGAGTTTGGGTTTGTGATCAGATTTTTCTAGAGCTTGGGTTTCAAGGTTTTCCACGTAGAGATTGGCAATGACAGGTGAGAGGGGTGATCCCATGGGTGCTCCTTCTATCTGTTTGTATTTTTGTCCATTGTAAATAAAGTACGTGTTAGATAGGCAGTGGTTGGTCAGATCAAGGATGTGTTTGGGGGGGTTGTATTTGTTTTGGATAGCTGTCAAGGCTTCTTTGATTGGCACTTGGGTGAAGAGTGATACAACATCAAAGCTCACGAGTAGGTCACTGGGCTGTAAGTTTTGTTTCTTTATGATCTCTATGAAGTGGAAAGAGTTTTTTACATGTGAGGTGATGGAATCTGCATAGGGCTGTAGTTGTTTGGCGAGAAATTTGGCTAGATTTTGTAGAGGTGAGCCTTTGGAGCTGACTATGGGTCTAAGTGGAGTTCCTTCTTTGTGTATCTTGGGGAGACCATAGAGCTTAGGGAATCTGGATGATTTCTCTCTGGGAATGATTCTTTGCTGGATCTCTTCTTTGCTGGATTCTTTGCTGATGGGGAGGCTTTTATTTTGGATCTAGTGGTTTTTTCCAGATAGGTGGTGGGGTCCGTGTTTAGGGGTTTGTATGTGGAGTCTTGGAGTAGGTTGGTTAATTTGGTTTGATAGACAGAAGTGTTCATAACCACCGTGGCATTGCCCTTGTCTGCTGGTAGGATTATTATGCTGGTGTCTTCTTTCAGGTTAAGTAGTGCTGTCTGTTCTTCTTTGGGTAAGTTGCGTTTGGGTGGCTTGCTGGTGCAGAGGATGTTGGTGATTTCGAGTCTGATTCTGTTAGCGTCGTCAGGGTTGATTTCGGTCAGGCTGGTTTCAACTCCGCATATAATGGTTTCAGTGGGGATGTATTTGGGGGCAACTGACATTGGTTTCGGCTTTGATGAGGATCCTATATTTTATACATACATACATACATACATACATACATACATACATATATATAGTATATACATACATACATACATACATACATACATATATATATATATATATATATATATATATATATATATATGGTTTTGTGCATCTCTTCTACAGTCATCACCTCTGATTCATATCAAATTATCTATTTTACATCATATATATATGATGTATATATATATATATATATATATATATATATATATATATATATATATATATATATATATATATAATGTAAAATAGATAATTTGATATGAATCAGAGGTGATGACTGTAGAAGAGATGCACAAAAACCTTTTGTAACCAATTGGCACGCTTTTTACAATTTGTAATGGAGGGTGATTTTGTTTGTTTTTTTTATTGAAAAAATAAAAAAATGGGGAGAAAAGAATGAATGCCATTGGTAGATTTACAAAACAATACAGATTTCTTTTTCTGAAATTTATACCTCAGTTCAAAAAACAGGACTATATGAATTAGGTTCACTACTTAGGACAGACCAAGTAGCTATTCAAGAGTTAGTGGTGTCATGGTTAGAAGCAATGGTAAAGCAAGATATGGATTTAAAACCAGTAATATTTGGTTGGGCATTTCAAAGGGACTAAAATACATATTTAACATTTACACATGTTAACAGCTGCTGGAATTGTGTTTGCACAATAGTGGAAAAACAAAGATATGAAAATAAATATTAGAATGTGCAGGAATGAATAAATTGACAATTAAAATCAAAAAGGCTTCAAATACTTTTTGACATGAGATTTGTTTTATCAATTGCTAACTAACAGAAACAGAAATTAGAAATCTAAAAGTATGAAAGAAAACACCAATTATGTAAGGAAAGGTGTTCTGACCCCCTCTCTGACCTGCGAATCACCCAGACACAGGCTTGGCTGTTTGACACTCTTTAATCAGGGAGTTATCAACTCCTTTGGCTGAAGGTCCAGACAAGACTCACACAGAGTTTTCCAATACTGTTTCAAAAGGTTGTGTTCTGCAAATGTCCCCTCCCAACTTCTCCACTTGTATAGTCTCTTGGGAGGAGCCAAGCCACAACCACTTGGTCTTAATTATCCTCTCTGAGTCTGCCTCCGGAGCTGCTGCTTCCGTTTCTCTGCCCATCTTAATCTTGTATCAGGGACAAACTGCCTTGGATCCTCCCCACTGCTCCATGCCTCAGGCACCTCCTGGTGTCCAACCAGCCTCTTTGGTCCCTGCTCTGAGTCTGAACCCTGCCCAAGGTCCTCCATATCTTCCCTGGCAGACTCATGGTTCCTCGCTATCTGAGTCCATCAGCAGGTCAACCGGATCCTGCTGAGCCACAACAGAAAGGTCACTAAAATGTATAAGGAAATATTATTAGTAGTTGATCATTATTAATGTGTAGATAACTGTGGGACATTACACACCACACAAACAAACTATTACAGTGCCAGGAAAACACCAAAAAATAACAATTTCCCCCCAAAAGACTTTTTTCCCTAACCCTAAGGACAGGAAAGACAAAGCCACTGGAATAAAAACCATCAAGGCATTGTGGGAAATTATAAAAGATAGTGCCAGGAAGCTCACAGAACCAGGAACCACAATTACCTAAACAACCAGGTATCACACAGAAACACACAAAATCTGGCAAAGCTGCCTTGCACCAACCTGGCCTGCCCATAGAAAAGCACAAAAAAAATGTTATAAATTTTATGTGTCTCAAAGTGGCTGCTTTTCTATGGACAGGCCAGGTTGGTGCAAGGCAGCTTTGCCAGATTTTGTGTATATTTCTGTAGTGAATTCACTACAGAAAAACAGAAATCTCCCAAAATACATACAAATAAAACCATTAAAAATATTCTAGACACAATAAATAAAAATTTAAAAAAACATTAAAAGCATAAATGGGGGAAAAAAAGGGTCACTTACCAGCAGGCAGAATCAGCAGCTCTCCTACGCGATGGATGCAGGGATCAGGCAGGTGACCAGGCAGCAGGTAAGGTGGCCTGGCTGGCAGGCTTAGAAGCGGTGGGGGCCTCTGTGTGTCTCATTTTTGGCCTCCAGTGCCACTCTGTCATCCAAAAACGGGCCCATGCATCCTGTTTTTGGCCTCCTCGACCTCCAGAGGGCGGGTGGGGGCTGGCGGGGGTAGGTGGGATAATGTGGGCGGGGCAACCTCCTGGTCCCATGCGGGCCAGATTAATGGCTTCGGCAGACCGTATCTGGCCCACGCACCATAATTTGAAGACCCCTGGTTTAGCCCCATTTAACAACCTTTCTAGCCAAAGTTACTAGGTGAATCTGGCTTCCCCATTGACTTTGCTTGCAAAATGTGATCAAGTGATCTCAGGACAATGTGGCCATCATAAATACATGCCACTTGCCAAGTGTCTGAATTTTTATCAGGTGACAACAAGGATTCTGCAATGGTCATAAGTGTAACTATTACACTCCCACTTTTTTTCAGTGCAAGAAAACAGTCATTAAACAAATGGTTGTAAGTCAAGGACTATACCTATATTCCAATCATGATCCACACAGTTTTAGTCTCAGTCCAAAATTGAAAACAAGGCAACTTCTTCTCTTTCACAACAAGAGGAGAAGGTTGAAAAAACAGCTGCACATCAAAATGCAGTGGAAAAAAACAAAAGGCAGCTGCTGGAAATCCTGTTCCATTTATTATTGTCCCACCACATTGTGAGGAAAAGCTCTTTTTCAAGAGAAATGCTTACCAGCTCCTGTGTGAACTTCAAGCAGCTTCTCAGGAGGCTATAAATCTCCCTTGGGAAAGAGATTTTCTTCAAATTGTGCACAGATAATACAGGGAAGTGTCTTTGAAAGCACTGCTGTGCTCACCCCCTTTTTTCACTTTAAACCAGGGGTGTCCAACCTTGGCATTTTAAAACCGGTGGACTTCAACTCCTAGAATTTCCCAGCCAGCATTCCTGGGAGTTGAAGTCCATACATCTTAAAGTTTCCAAAATTAAACTTTAAATCAGACCTGGCTGGAGCCTAGAGTTACATTTATGAACAAGGCAGACATTTTAAATATGAAACTCCAAAAGAGTCCAATAAGAGAAAGGAATATAAACCAAATGTTTATTTATTTATTTTTCAATTTCTATGGCTATCCATATCGAACAAGTTTATATAATGCTAATAACCCTAACGTAAAATTAAGCATAGGAGCTTCACACTCTTCTCCGGGAGCTCCAAGAACCTTTCTGCCTCTGCAGGACTTCGTCTTGATGACGTCGCCCCAGCTGCCGGGTGCGGAAAGATGGAAATAGACAGAGCCGTGCCGAGGCAGCCCGGCGAGCGAGTGAACAAGATTCAGGCAGCCTGATCCTCCATCACTCGCTCACTGACTCGGCCCCTGGGCTGCCTCGGCGCTGCTGTGGCTACCTCTGTCCTTCCGCGCCCATCAGCTGTGGCGACATCATCAAGAAAAAGTCTAGCAGAGGCAGAAAGGCGCTCCCAGACATTGTCTTAATGACATCACCACAGCTGTTGGGCGCAGAAGGACGGAGGTAGCCAGAGCCATGCCGAGGCAGCCCGGCAGACGAGTGAGCGAGCAAGTGAGAATCAGGCAGCCTGATCTTCCCTTCCTTGCTCGCTTGCTGGGAAGCATGGAGAGGAGCGCGAATTCCAGCAGAGGCAGGAAGGTTCTTGGTGCTCTGGAAAGTCGCAAAAGTGACTGGGGAGTGCCGAGAACCTTCCTACCTCTGCTGGAATTCATGCTCTTCTCCGTGCACTCCTTGCAATAGATGTCCAGAAGTGGCTTTTGTGGTTAATGGGGTTTGGGCTTCCATCCCAACAGCCCCCGATGCTTCTGGATGACTACTGCAGTCACAAGGAGTGTGCGAAGTCCAGCAGAGGCAGAAAGGTTCTCAGCGCTCCCCAATCGCTTTCACGGCTTCCCAGAGTGCAGAGGAGCATGCAGGGAATTTCACCGGGAAGGGAGGCGGGAAACCAGTGGGGGAGTGGGGACGCCCTGGAATGCCCCCATGCTTTGCTGGCAGCCACACCTCCTAGGCACATTTGGGGAGGTCTTAGGAGGCCAGCCACGCCACACAAACTACCACCTGTGAGCGGTGATGGAATGGGCGGGGCAAGCGAGTGAGTGGGCGGGGCAGGCGCTCAGTGATGAACCTCTTCTAACCGGTATGGTAGATTTCTGGAAGCTCTTCTACCGAACCAGTTAGAACCGGCAGGAACCCACCCCTGGTGGAGGGTACCACAAAGTGGGGTACCACAAAGTTCCTCCTTAGGCCTAGTACTCTTCAATATCTTCATAAATGATTTAGATAAGGGAATAGCAGCAGTGACGTGCGGTGAGCTTTATGACTGATGAGGCAGCAATTTTCTTAGACTTGTGGACTTCAACTCCCAGAATTCCACAGCTGGGCATGCTCAGTTCCTATTTAAAGCGACAGCATTTTGCCCCCAAAATAAGTTTTCCCATTCTTTTTCTTCTCCCTCCCCCTCTTTCCTCCCTCACTCCTTCCCTCCCCGCTCTCTCAAACAGACACATGCACCCAGAGAAGTTGGATCCCTCTCTCACTCACTCACTCTCAAACAAACACAAACACAGAAGTTGGATTGGATATATTTTCCAAAGGCTTGAAAACAGCTCCTCTGCCATACCCCCCCGCCATTCCCCTGCTACCTTCCGACCAGAGCCTTTGATTGCAGGTGAATCACGTTGCCTTTTCAAACTTGTAATCAATGAAGCTGGGCTTATACACTTTTATCCAGCTGTGTGTGTGTGTGCGTGTGCGTGTGTGTTTGAAAAGGCAACGTGGTTCTGCATGCAATCAAACGTTTTGAATTCCTTCCCCCTTCCCACACAAGAACCTTTTCCAGCTGTTTCAGAGAGGATTTCAACTCGGCTTTTGCCTACCCTCATGAAAAGAAAAAAAAAAGCCTCTAAAAATGCCCTCTACAGGAAGCGAGAGAACACGTGCCTCCTTTGCATAAGAAATTTTTCATCTTTTAACCCTTGCTTAACTCTGCTCAAGTGATCATAAAGCTAGAGTAAAGGAGGCCCGTAGTTCTCTTGCCTCCCACTGCAGTTAAGCACTAACCAGAGTCATCCACTGTGACTCTGGCAACAACTACCTCAGCCTTTTTCCTTTTAATTATTCTTTTATTTTCCTCATGACGCTGGTGAGGCCCCGCCTCCCCTGACTGCACGTCTCTGTGATGATGATGTTGGGTAATGAAATGTCTGCAAGCAATAAACCAAACTCAGAGAGCACCAAGGACTCTTACATTTCAACCCTGAGCTACAAAGATTCACTTCCATTAGATCTCATCTTGCAAATTTAAACATGGGGGAAAATTTATTTTCTATGGTGTTTCCTATGTGGCAAGTTGGTGATGTTCTTTCATTATTTTCAACAACTGGGATGATAAAATATTGAATTAAATTGAATTCTTCAGCTAAAGGGGATACCACGGTGGATACAATTTTCCCAGGAAAACATTCATGTAGGATTTTTTTCTTGTTTCTGCTGTTTCAAGTTTATAAAAATGCAAAAATAGCAGAAGAGACCACCACATATATGAAGAACCATGGGGATTTTAGAGTAAAGGTTTGCCATTTGCCTTTGGTATTAGAACTATGATATCCTTACTTTGGTGGCATGAGGGCACCCTTTGTCCCCCTTCATATTCAAAGGTGCCCATTTCTTGTGAGCCATATAAGGCTCACCCTTAGCACCTATCCACAGCTAGATAAAATATTAAGGCTGTGTCATGAAACACTGATTGTGATGACTTTGACTGCTACACATATATATATCCAGGATCCCAATCCTTGTGCTGAGGCGTTGAGGAGTTGAGGTGCTGAGTAGTGGAGGAGCTGAGGTGCTGAATTGTGGAAGTGTTGCGAAGCTAAGGTGCTGAAGTGCAAAGGTTCTGAAGTGCGGACGTTCTGAAGTGCTAAAGTGCTGAAGTGCGGAAGTGCTGAAGTGCTGAGGTTCTGAGGTGCTGAAGTGCTCTAGCACTGAAGTGCTGAGGAGCTGAGGTGCGGAGGTACTGAAGTGCTGAGGTGCTGAAGTGCTGAGGAGCTGAAGTGCGGAGGTGCTGAAGTGCGGAGGTGTTGAGGAGTTAAGGTGCTGAAGTGCGGAGGTTCTGAAGTGCGGAGGTTCTGAGGTGCTAAAGTGCTGAAGTGTGGAAGTGCTGAAGTGCTGAGTTCTGAGGTGCTGAAGTGCTCAGGCACTGAAGTGCTGAGGAGCTGAGGTGTGGAGGTACTGAAGTGCTGAGGTGCTGAAGTGCTGAGGAGCTGAAGTGCGGAGGTGCTGAAGTGCTGAGGTGCTGAAGTGCGGGGGTGTTGAGGAGTTAAGGTGCTGAAGTGCGGAGGTTCTGAAGTGCGAGGTTCTGAAGTGCTGAAGTGCTGAGGTTCTGAGGTGCTGAAGTGCTCAGGCATTGAAGTGCTGAGGAGCTGAGGTGCGGAGGTTCGGAAGTGCTGAAGTGCTACAGATCTGAAGTTCTGAGGTGCTGAAGTGCGGAGGTGCTGAAGTGCTGACTTCTGAGGTGCTGACGTTCTGAAGTGCGGAAGTGCTGAAGTGCTGAGGTTCTGAGGTACGGAAGTGCTGAGGAGCTGAGGTGCGGAGGTGCTGAAGTGCTGAGGAGCTGAAGTGTGCAGGTGCAGAAGTGCTAAGGTGCTGAGGTGCTAACGTGTGGAGGACCAGCAGATCCGGGTAAGGACACACTTCTGGAATTATGGTCCAGTGGGTCACAGGTCACACTTCTAGAGCTGAGATGTCATTGCCCACCTTGCACCAAGCCTTGAAGGATCAGAGTAGAGGAATATGAGGGCAAATGTAATTAACCAATCATGCCCTATTCTAGACATTGTCTCTCAAGTTTACATTCCAATTTTTGAAAAAAAAATGCCAAAGCTATTCTGCCTTGTCACCTATTTCTTTATCTTCTAGTTTCCATCACTGATTTTACGATGGAAAACGATCTGTTGAGAAAATTAAGAGAAAACATGAAGTGTCTCCATAAAGAGGTAAGAGAAAATATTTGTTCATAGGCTGTCACAGTAAACGTGTGACGGAATCAGTGGTGGGATTCAGCCAGTTTGCACCTATCCAGGAGAACCAGCTGTTAACTTTTTAAGCAGTTCGGAGAACCGGTTGTTGGAAGAAATCTGATTTTGGTTTTTTCCGCTTTACAGGGCTAATCCTGTAAGGAAGGCAGGGAGGAAACATTCTGGTGTTGTTTCTAGCCTAATCTTTATTGCACTGCTTACAGAAACTGCCTCTCTGGTTAACCCTTATTACATTGTAACAGCTAAGGCGAAGCCCCCATTGATGTGAGTGACATTGAGTTGGCCACGCCCACCTAGACACATGACCACCAAGCCCTGCCTACCCAGCTGGTCATTAGGATAGAGAACAGGTTGTTCAATTATTTGAATCCCACCACTGGATGGAATGTATAGAAATTTAAGAAAGACAGACAGACAGATTAGGTAGTTCGAGATAGACAGAAAGAATATTAATTGTGGTTTCTGTTACGCCACGGTTAAGGCATCAACCTGCAAACTTAGAGACTGACATTTCTTGCCCCACTTTAGAAGCAAAGCCAAGTGGGTCACCCTGAGCCAGTCAGCTTCTCTTAGCCCTAGGAAGAAAACAACACTGAATCACTTCTGAAAAACCTTGCTAAGAAAACTGCAGGGACTCATCCAGCCAGTCCCTGAGAATCATTAAAAATAGGGTCTTTGGTCATTGCAGGAGGAACAATCGAGATTTCCTCTTCTGTCATCTACCACCGAAGAACGGAGACATGCTGAGGTATATAATGTATACTTGTAGCTCACCTTAGAATATATTTATGAGAAAAATAAAAACAAATGATTTCTTCACAATTGGTAATTGTGAATAATGCATGTGCAGCATATTTTATAGAGTATATATGTTCGCTTTATATTTCTACTATATGGATGAAATCCATACACACACATCTATTCAATACAAACTAGTTTATTTGTAACTTCTATCCAAGAATGGCAATTATCAGAGTTCATGCTCATTCTTGGTTGGTTCCTTCTTTGCCATATTAGCTAGTTTCTTTGGCCACATACAACACCAATGGAAGTGAAATAAAATGTAGATGATTCAGATTTTGTTTGAACCACTGGGTTTTGCATTTCCTAAACAAATGAACTAACACTAAATCTTTCTTTTTCTATCACGGTGAGAATAACCTTTATTGCCTGTATTGAACGCCTACAGCAATAAATCGGGAGTTGCACATTTGTGCTAATCTTGACATGCATGATTTTAATATGCACAAATATGCTTGTATACACCCCAGACTTTTTTTCCTAAAGAGGATGTTTCAACAAATATCTTCTTTACACTGACATGAGAGAATTTATGGAAAACAAATTCATGTAATTCTTCTCATGACCATGAAATGAAGGAAATTATCAAGCAAGCATTTAAAATTCATTTTGCTTTTCATTCTTCATGGAACTGCCAGGTTTTCCGGAGTCCAGAAATGCACATGGGCCAGAACATCAGTTTAAAGATGCGTTCCCATCGGGTAAGCAACCTAGCATGTGAGGAATCTGTTGAGAGTCCAGTACCAAGAGACAATTCATGTCATAAGAAGAGGTGAAGAAGCCCAGTGGGGGTGATGGGGTGGGGGTAGGGGGTAGTGAGTGGGCTGATATGGAAATATATTCCTGACTTGTGATGTATTTTGACTTCTCTAGATTGTTCAGACAAAAACAGAAAAATTGGAAGGAGATCTGAAGAGAACAAGGGACCAGAGTTATATGTAAGTCTTTGCATAGTTCATCACATCTTTTTATAACCCTATTCAGTTTACACTTTCAATACAACATTCATCATTTCTCCATTGGCAATGGGACTGGCCATTTTATGAAACAAGTGATGGAAAATTATATTCTAGTAAAGCTTGGGAAAAAAGGGTGGAATGTGTTGTAATTGTATCAAAAGTTTGATAATTCAAGTAAAAAAAATAAAACCCCAAGGGCCTAATTTCTCTCTGGTCTTCATAATTTGCAGAAAGACAATGGAAATCTCAAAACTTCTGGAAGAAAAAGAGGAGCTGAAAGTCCAAATTCAGGAGCTTATAAAGAAAAACCACCAACTGGCCAAAGAAAAAGAGGAGCTCTGCGAAGAGTATAACGAGTACAAAGAAGAGATGAGCAGGTTAAAAGATTTAGATAACCACCCTGACTTTCTCTTCCTTTCTCAGCTATTTCAATTAGTTTTAATTTTAAACAAGTTTTAACCTAAGGGAGCTAATTACACTTTGCTCTTGATATTTTACAGAAAAATGAGTTTAGAGGAACTTGGGGAGCTGGAGAAACTGAGGCAAGAGAACCAGACACTCCGCTGCAAGGCTCAGAAAGAAGCTGCGGAGAAAGCAGAGCTCCTACATGAGAATAATGATCTCAAAGAAGAACTTTATAGGTGAGAAATATTTAGATAGCAATTTGACTTTTTCTTTCAAATTCAGATTTATTTATTAGATCCCTTAGGCCAGATATACTGGATAAAAGAAGTATTCCATTCATGTATGTATATATGTATGTATATATGTATGTATAACTGAGTAAGAGAAGAGCAATACTTATAATGGAATGCAATAATAATTAGTAATTCAAGTAACAAATTAAGAGGGCTAATATCTCTCTGGTCCTCATAATTTACAGAAAGATGGCAGTGATGTCAAAACTGACCGTAGAAAGTCAAGAGCTCCGAAACAAAACAGAAATTCTAACGTTTAAAAATATTGAACTTAGCGATGAAAAAGATGAGATCTTCAGAGCGTATGAAGAAATATTGTGCAGGTGAGAAATTTTTAGATAGACACCACAAACTATTCCAGAATTTCATATTAGGGTCTCCTTATCTTAGAAAGCTTGGAAAAACCTGACATTCTCCTTACTTTAGAAAGAAATTAACAAACTATGGCTCTTATACTTTTACATATACAAATCTAGGACTTAGTCTCATGGAATGGGAAGATAGGTATAGAAGAGACTTTTCAATCTCCATCCCCCGGTGCCCAACAATATTTATAAACTTTCAGAGTGAGACTTTCCTGACATCAAAGAAGTTCCTGTTATTTTAACTAAGAATATTTTGTTGTTGGCCCAGATTCACAGCTAACATTCTGATTTTTTCCAGAAAGGAACTACTGAGGATAGGCCACTGCACCTTATTGACACACAGAGACCAGATGGAAGACAAGACAGAAGCTCAAGAGAAAATGAAGCCTCAGATGGCGGAATATGAATTGAATCAGAAATGGCTTAAAGCTTCGGTAGACAAAATTAAAAAATCGAAGGAACCTGGGTCAAATATTTTGGGGTGGCTGCAGAAATCTCTCAAAGTCCTAAAAGAGGATTCCTCTGAACAGTCAAAACACACTCTGCCAGAATGGCTTAAAGCATCTGTCACCAACCTCCCGGAGGAATGTGCTAAGGCAGCCAGGGAGGATGTGAATGATTGGCTAGTAGAATCAATAAATCATCTCCAGGAAAAAGGGCCAGAAACGTGCAAGTTAGATGTGGAGGGATGGCTTGAAGCATCTATTATAGGCATTCAACATCTACAAAAGTTCAAGTCAGAGTCTCATGGAAGCCGGAAAAAAAGGGATGGCTTGCTGAATCAGTAGAAAACCTGAAGAAGGGGACTTTCTGTGGTGACATCACCGTGCTTAGAGGGGAGGGGAGGAAGCTCTCCTAACTTCTAACTCTAACTCCTTTGTTTGGGCTCTTTTTTGAGCACTGTTGATCCTGAAGGGGTCAACAGATTAAAGGGGATACTCTGTAGATGCTGGGGTGATAAGGCAAATCCCCCCATGGATAAAAGGAACCCCCTAAACGGACAAGGAGATATCCTACAAAAGTTTAAGTCAGAGTCTCGTGGAAGCAGGGAAAAAAAGGGATGGCTTGAAGAATCAATAGAAAACCTGAAGAAGTAATGTCCTGAAGGATCTGAAGAATATGTTAAAATGACTTCGAGGATCCTTAGAAAGCCTGTCCCTTTCTAGAGAACCTAGATCAGTCCTTGAAAAATCTGAAAGAGGGAGGTCCTGAAGTATTTAAACAAGATGCCAAAAAATGGCTTGAAATAGCTGTAAAGAATCTTGAGGAAGAAGGACCTAAAACGCCACTCCTAGATACTCAGGAATGCCTTGAAGCCTCTATTAAAAGCATTCGGGATCTACAGAAGTCCAGATGAGAAGGTTTGAAGAATCAATAGAGAACCTCAAGAAGCAATGTTCTGAAGGAACCATGGAAAATATATTACAATGGCTTCAAGGATCCTTAGAAAGCTCTGCATTTTCTGAAGAACCTATACCACTTCTTGAAAAATGGCTTTAGGAATCCCTGAAAAACTTGGAAATGGTCCTGCAACATACAAATAAGATGCCAGAAATGGCTTGAAGAATCTCTAAACAGCTTCAAAGAGGAAGGACCATGAAGCATCCCATGTAGGTCCTCAGGAATGGCTTGAAGCATCTATTAAGGGCATCCAGGATGTCAAATAATCTTAGGAATCAAAAACAAGCAGGGGAAAGACGAAGGAGAGAGTGATTTGGGTAGAACCTGCTTGCTCTGAAAGAAACTGAAGGATGGGTGGATGGCTTCAAACATCTTTAGCAAGTTACAGACAGCCTGCTTCTACTGCATCCAAAACAGATATGCAAGTATAGCTACAATCATCTCTGCAAAAACTCAGTCACGTATCTCCAGAAGCCAGAAACAATCTGGAGGAATGGCTCTAGGAATCCAGAGAAAATGCCCTGAAGAATCCAAGCAATAGGTGAATGAGTAGGTTGAGATACCCTTAAATGATTTCCATGAGGGAGGGCCTGAAACTCCCCATCCATTCCATCTTGATATATACTTGTATCTCATTTCTGCTGCTTCTACTGTTACTGCAATCAAGATGATTAAATGAACAAACTGGAAAAGTATCAGCAAGTATTTATTCTTTTGGTTTTCCAGAACGTATTGGGCCTTTTTGGAGTGAGTGACATACTGTTTTACGAATGGACTACGGCATTCCAACGTGAGCTTCATAACCAATTTACCCTTGTCATCAACAATTTTTATTATTGTGGACTTCCATTTGGGTGTTCCACATAGCCCAGCTGATTCTACTCTGATAGGAGGTCTTTAGGGTCACCCTGGAGAGGTGGCGAAGAAGCGAGGTATTACTTGTTGATTCCGGGAGAAAGGCAGCTCTCACGCTTGATCCCAGGAGTCCTCCCGACCGGTGGAGAATTGAGACAGCCATTATGACTGGAATAAAGCTGGAGCAACTGAGCTGAAGTGTTGTGTGAACAGAGGATTGGAACTGGGTTAGATGATTTTCAACTTCTTTATTAGAGACCCACCTAAATAAAAGAAGTTTTAAAAGTCTCCAAAGTGCAGAAAGTGGCAACTTAATACACGGAGATAAATTATAGACCCAAAAGAGAAATCACATTTTGATGGAAGAATATGAAGTTTTACAATATACAAAGACTGAACTGGAATTTTGTTGCTATTAAAAGTGACTTTGATTTGCCTGCAATATTGTTTGACTGTTGGAAGAAATTGTAAAAAGAATGTTTTTTTTTTGTTGAACTTTGATAATCAGCTGTTAGAGCTCTCCCACATTTTGGTACCCCAAATTACAGTTGAGACCTCATCTAATGGCCATAGAAGATACTATATTATTATATGGTTGGAAAGAACCTTGAAAAAAAATGAGTTGATATGAAAAAAAAAAGTCAGGAGTGATAAGAAGAGAAAGAAAGTGAAAGGAAAACAACTTCTGGAAGGCCGTCTTTTTGTTTCCCCTTTTTTATCTACTTGTTTTTTGGCGGGAAAAGTCCAGTCAGAGTCTTGAGAAATCCTAACAAAGAGATGGCTTGAAGAATCAATAGAGAACCTCAAGAAGCAATGTTCTGAAGGAACCATGGAAAATATATTACAATGGCTTCAAGGATCCTTAGAAAGCTCTGCATTTTCTGAAGAACCTATACCACTTCTTGAAAAATGGTTTCAGGAATCACTGAAAAACTTGGAAATGGTCCTGCAACATACAAACAAGATGCCAGGAATGGCTTGAAGAATCTCTAAACAGCTTCAAAGAGGAAGGACCATGAAGCATCCCAAGTAGGTCCTCAGGAATGGCTTGAAGCATCTATTAAGGGCATCCAGGATATCAAATAATCTAAGGAATCAAAAACAAGCAGGGGAAAGACGAAGGAGAGAGTGATTTGGGTAGAATCTGCTTGCTCTGAAAGAAACTGAAGGATGGGTGGATGGCTTCAAACATCTTTAGCAAGTTCCAGACAGCCTGCTTCTACTGCATTCAAAACAGATATGCAAGTATAGCTACAAACATCTCTGCAAAAACTCAGTCAAGAATCCCCAGAAGAAGCCAAAAACAATCTGGAGGAATGGCTCTAGGAATCCAGAGAAAATGCCCTGAAGAATCCAAGCAATAGGTGAATAAGTAGCTTGAGATAGCCTTAAATGACTTCCATGAGGGAGGGCCTGAAACTCCCCATCCATTCCATCTTGGAATATAATTGTCTCTCATTTTTGTTGTTTCTACTGTTACTGCGATCAAGATGACTAAATGAACAAACTGGAAAAGTATCAGCAAGTATTTATTCTTTTAGTTTTCCAGAACGTATTGGGCCTTTTTGGATATTGTTTTACTAATGGACTGTTTTACTAACATACTGTTTTACTAATGGACTACGGCATTCCAATGTGAGCTTCATAACCAATTTACCCTTGTCATCAACAATTTTTATTATTAGGGACTTCCATTTGGGGGTTCCACATATCCCGGCTGATTCTACTCTGATAGGAGGTCTTTAGGGTCACCCTGGAGAGGTGGCGAAGAAGCGAGGTATTACTTGTTGATTCCGGGAGAAAGGCAGCTCTCACGCTTGATCCCAGGAGTCCTCCCGACCGGTGGAGAAGAGAGACAGCCATTATGACTGGAATAAAGCTGGAGCAACTGAGCTGGAGTGTTGTGTGAACAGAGGATTGGAACTGGGTGAGATGATTTTCAACTTCTTTATTAGAGACCCACCTAAATAAAAGAAGTTTTAAAAGTCTCCAAAGTGCAGAAAGTGGCAACTTAATACACGGAGATAAATTATAGACCCAAAAGAGAAATCACATTTTGATGGAAGAATATGAAGTTTTACAATATACAAAGACTGAACTGGAATTTTGTTGCTATTAAAAGTGACTTTGATTTGCCTGCAATATTGTTTGACTGTTGGAAGAAATTGTAAAAAGAATGTTTTTTTTTTTGTTGAACTTTGATAATCAGCTGTTAGAGCTCTCCCACATTTTGGTACCCCAAATTACAGTTGAGACCTCATCTAATGGCCATAGAAGATACTATATTATTATATGGTTGGAAAGAACCTTGAAAAAAAATGAGTTGATATGAAAAAAAAAAGTCAGGAGTGATAAGAAGAGAAAGAAAGTGAAAGGAAAACAACTTCTGGAAGGCCGTCTTTTTGTTTTCCCTTTTTTATCTACTTGTTTTTTGGCGGGAAAAGTCCAGTCAGAGTCTTGAGAAATCCTAACAAAGAGATGGCTTGAAAAATCAATAGAGAACCTCAAGAAGCAATGTTCTGAAGGAACCATGGAAAATATATTACAATGGCTTCAAGGATCCTTAGAAAGCTCTGCATTTTCTGAAGAACCTATACCACTTCTTGAAAAATGGTATCCAGGATGTCAAATAATCTAAGGAATCAAAAACAAGCAGGGGAAAGACGAAGGAGAGAGTGATTTGGGTAGAACTTGCTTGCTCTGAAAGAAACTGAAGGATAGATGGATGGCTTCAAACATCTTTAGCAAGTCCCAGGCAGCCTGCTTCTACTGCATCCAAAACAGATATGCAAGTATAGCTACAATCATCTCTGCAAAAACTCAGTCACGTATCTCCAGAAGAAGCCAGAAACAATCTGGAGGAATGGCTCTAGGAATCCAGAGAAAATGCCCTGAAGAATCCAAGCAATAGGTGAATGAGTAGCTTGAGATACCCTTAAACGACTTCCATGAGGGAGGGCCTGAAACTCCCCATCCATTCCATCTTGATATATACTTGTATCTCATTTCTGCTGCTTCTACTGTTACTGCAATCAAGATGATTAAATGAACAAACTGGAAATGTATCAGCAAGTATTTATTCTTTTGGTTTTCCAGAACGTATTGGGCCTTTTTGGAGTGAGTGACATACTGTTTTACTAATGGACTATGGTATTCCAACATAGCAATAGCAATAGCAATAGCAGTTAGACTTATATACCGCTTCATAGGGCTTTCAGCCCTCTCTATGTGGTTTACAGAGTCATCATATTGCCCCCACAGACTGGGTCCTCATTTCACCCACCTTGGAAGGATGGAAGGCTGAGTCAACCTTGAGCCGGTGAGATTTGAACTGCTGAACTGCAGATAACAGTCAGCTGAAGTGGCCTGCAGTACTGCACCCTAACCACTGCGCCACATCAGCTCTTACATGAGCTTCATAATCAACGAACCTTTGTCATCAACAGTTGTAATTATCTAGATGCTCCCTTAAGTTGGGTGGGAGGATGAAAGAAAGAGAGTGGAGGGAAAAAGGAAAAAGAAATAAGGAGAGATTGATATGGAGGAAGGAAAGGAAATAAGGGCCAAAGAACAAGCACAATTTATGCCAAAATGCCAAGAATGGATAGACAACGGTAGAGCACAGAGAAACAGCAGCAGGACGGAGATCATGGGACCTGATGGTGTTGCAGCATGAACGGATTTCCAGAAAAATTGCAGACTACAGGAATCCTTTCAGCAGTTCCAAAAAGGTTGCACACCTGTTTGCACTACTCAGGTGATCCTGAGGATCAGGCAAACATCCAAGTGGTCTCAACAACAATCTAAAAGAATGCAAATGACCAGCTGTCTGCAAAGAATATCAATCCTCTCCTTCCCACCATCCAATCAGAGATGAAGAAGCTTCTTGGATAGAAGGGAAACATCTTCTAAGACTTGATTGGTTCTTCTATTTAATTTGCCTTCTGCAGGTACTTAATAAAGCCTGAAATCTCCTCATTAATTGGTGTGTTCATTGTGTTTGGATATCTTATCTCATTTATCTAGCCCCTGAGCCATTGCCTGATACATGGCGAAAAATACACACAGACAGACACATAAACATATCTGATTTATCATATCAAATGTATTTTCTTTCAATAACAAAATAAATTTACAATCAAACAAAGGAGACCTGACAAACTTTAAGAAGCAATTGTGGCAAGAGACCAGGATCTCTGGTAAAACAGTCTCTCGCCAGAAATCAACTGTATCTATAAGGTATCTGGGACAATCCACCAGAATGGGTCTGGCCTTGCGTCGGCAGCCCAAACCAGGCAGCAGCACTCCCGAACCATCAAGTCACACTCTGGCATATGCCAAGGATAGGAATGCTCACTGTCACAAATTGGTCCTTTCACAGTTGGAGTCATGCAATGGGCTGTACAGCTAGCCTTGCTGTGGAAATTTTCTGGTTTTTTCTTAGGCACAAAACAAAGTCCTGGGCATCACTTTTCAAGCCACAAATACAGAGATCCAGGATACGTGCCTCTCTCTGAGGGTACATGCCCACCCGACCATGTCAGATAGGGTGGGTCCCTCTTGGCCCCCTCGCTTAGATGTTGTCACCCAGTGAAACCTAGTTAGCGCATCTTTCCCATAGCTGCCCTGCCCTGTGAAAGAGGATTATGAGATTCAGCAACCTATCTCCATCCCCTTACTGGGTGGTAAGGAGACCGCAAACAGCTGGTTCTTTACCCAATACATGGGGTAGGTTGAGACTACAGTCCAGAAGGGGTGGTGGTGGAGGGTGGGAAATGGTTTCGTAGGTACCGTACGGTGTACATTTTGTAGTTACTATCATTTTGTTGGCTTTTATATTTTATTGTTATGCACTGACCCATCAGGCATATTGTGTATAAGATGTATGTCCACATCAGTCTCTTAAAATGAATGAGTTCAGATTCTGGGTTCTTGTGATCTCTGATATGGTTCCCTGTGTTTTGTTTACTTGGATCTGCAGGGGAAGAATTTCTGTGGCTTTAAAGACTGATTCTAAAACGGCAAAAACTCTGACCGATTAGCATTGTATATGTTATAGTTGAGGCCTTTCTGGCATATTGTGCTTCCCAGTAGAGAATGGTCAACTGGGTGTGTAGACTATTCATTTGGGCTCATTTGCCTCTTTGTTTGTGGAGTTTAGCTTGAGTAGTTTGATTTGGAAGTTTTGTTTTCCTTTTTTTTTTTTTTTTTGCTTAGAGATGGAGTCATGACAATGTCAACATTTTTGGGTTTGTTCCAGTTGTTCCTTGAGGTTGTTTATGGTGCATCACCATAAAACACAAATCAACTAAGTAACTTAAGAGGACAAACCAGAGGCCATCTACAACATGTGGAATAAGAGCCCCTATGCAGGACAGAGAGACAGACTGCATCCATAAACACCAACTGGCTGTCAGAAGACACATACAGACAAAAACCCCTTAATCTTACAACACATAAACAGACTCAACTATAGTTTCAATTGGGAAACTTTGACCATCCTAGACCAAGCCAAATCCAAAAATGCTAGAGGATTTTCAGAGAGATTAGCACAGTGGGAAGGGACCTTGTAGGTCATCTAGTTCAATCTCCTCACACACACAAGCAGGAGACTCTACTCAGATGACAGTTGAGTCCCTTCTTGAAAGCTTTCAGTGATGAAGCTTCCACAACACCTTAAGGCAAGCTATTCCATTGGTTGATTGCTCTCACTGTCAGAAAATGTCTCTTTATTTCCAGGTTGAATCTCTCCTTGTTCAGTTTCCATCCATTATTTGTTGTCTGGCCTTCAGGTGCCTTGGAAAACAGCTTGACCCCCTTGTCTCTGTGGCAGCCCCTCAAATATTGGAACACTGTTATCATGTCTCCCCTGGTCCTTCTCTTCACTAGACATTCAGCAATGGACACATAGAGATAAATCACATTTACACATCATTCAAAAGAGACAATAAAAAAGGCTAAGAAGGAAACAAAAAGACTAGAATGAATCCTCTCCAGTAGTCTACACCCTTTTATGCAGGGATTAACACCAAACAACCAAACCGAAAAGAATATCCTAACCAAGGAGAAAATCATACCCCCAACACTGACATGGCAAATTACAAGTAGTAGTCCTCAATTTATGGCCATAATTCAGACTAGAATTTCTATTGTTAAGGAAGGCAGTTGTTAGGTGATTCAAACCCAATTTTATGATTTTTTCCCCATGGTTCTTAAGTGACAATGGTAGACCAAAGACAAAAAGGGATGACCAAGATTGTATATGACATACACCTAACCTATAGAGCAGCTCACTGAATCAAAGAGATCCTTGGGGACTAGGAATTATGCCAGTGAGAGCTGGATGATTCAGGAAGATAACCATCAAAGTTAAAGAGTCCTCAATGATAGCCTATCAAGAAATCTCAAGCCAATGGAATATGTTTGAGGACTGACAATAGCATATTTGGCAAGGGAAAAAAGAAAGAAAGAAAAACAAGAACAATTAGAGGAAGAACTTTAAAAATGGGAAGCGAATCTGCAAAAAGATCTGTAAAAAAACAAAATAAAGGAAAAGAGGGATTCGAGAAAACATAAACTTAATTTGATGACACCAGAAGAAATGGTTCAGAAAATTAAAACAGCTAAAAAACTTTTTTTTGACAACGCAAACAAGCGTGGTTAGCCCACAAACTAAAAAAAAAAAAGAGAAGAGAATAATGCATTAATTGCAAGATGAAAAGGGAAACATACAACACTGGAGGGAAGAAAAAAAATATAATACAAAATTTCTTTTAATATTATACAGCCATGAAATCATATCCACAAAATAACATTGAACAATAGTTAAATAACATGAATTTTTTTAAAAATTGGGGAGACCAAAAGAGAAATGTTAAATGGAAAAATTACAATGATGGAATTATCAGAGGCAGTGAAGATCCCCAAAAAATAACAAGACACCGAGCCCAGATGGAATACCTGTTGAATTCTATAAGAACTTACAGGAACCAATAGAAACAGTAATCCTGGATTTGTATAATGAAGCACTTACAGAGACTAAATTACCAAAAACATGGTCGGAAGCATACATAGCACTTATACCCAAAGAAGATTCGGACCATCAAGAAATGAAAAAATTACAGACCCATTTCATTATTGAATACAGACTAAAAAATGTTTACATCTATAATTGCAGAATGATTTTTAAAAAATACTAAAACTATTCACGCAGATCAAAATGGATTTCTACCGAAACGACAATTGAAAAATAATATGAGAATAATTATAAACACACTAGAATATTATGAAGCACAGTCCAGGAAATAAGTTGCACTGATTTTTTGGGATGTCCAAATGACCTTTGACAACTTGAATTGGCCATTCATTACTACACAATTAAAAAACAGGGAATTTGGAAGGAAATTTATGAAGATGGTAGAATCAATATATTCAATTCAAATGGCAAAAGTACTAATAAATGGAGATGTTACAGAGAAATATAATATTTTGAAAGGCTTAAGACAAGGATGCCCCCTATCCCCCTTATTAACGGAAATTAGACGGGAACAAGAAATAAAAGGACTATAAATTAAAAAAGAAGAATATAAAGTCCAGGTGTTTGCAGATGACTTAGTATTCATTTTAGAAGAACCTTTAGAAATGGGGTGCAAATTAATAAGAAAAAATAGAGGAATTCGGCAAAGTGGCAAGACTTAAAATCAGCAAGAGCAAAACAAAGATCATACCCAAAAAATCTTACTAAAAAACAAGGAAGAGAATAGGAAGAAATAATGGGCATGCAGATAACAAAAAAAAAGTGAAATATTTAGGAATTTGGTTAACAGGAAAATGTCCAACAATCAAAGAAGACAACTATAGCCAGTCGAAGGATCGAAGGTTCAAATGTGAAATTAATACACAGGGATCACATTTGAGCTAACATTCCTTTCCTACTAAGAGCAGAGAGGGAGCCAAGTCTGTTCGGTAGGCGGTCACTCCTCAGAATGTTGTTGCAGTAAACTGCCACTGTCTGATTCTTTACTCTGTTGTTAGGCAACTAACCTAATGGAACTTTCCATATGCTCTCCTCTCTCCTTTCATGGGCCATGACTGGTCAATGCTTCAGGAGCCAAAATAAAACAGCCAAAGGGACAAAGCACAACCTAATCTTGCCCCCTTCTGGATATAACATGGTTTAGTTACATCACCCTTGATCATAATTTGAATCTTTTTGAGATGTATATATTGACTTAATTCCTTGAATAAAATTGTTGTTAAAGTGCATAATTTCCCAAAGTTTAAACAAAAAAGACTAATTCCATTCAAAAGTTTTCTCTGCAAAACATGCCTTGTTTTTATGTTGTAAATATCCTATGGCATCCAATAAAGTTTTCTTTGATTAACAGAACAATAGAGCTGGAAGAGTCATTGGATGACTTCTACTCCAACCCACCCTGTTCAAGAAGAAGACCCGACACCATAACTGGCTGTCCAATCTCTTCTTAAAAACCACCAGTGATGGTGCAGCCACGACTTCTGGAGACAAGGCATTCCACTGATTAATTGATTTGGAATTTCTGAAATAGGCTGAATTCAGATCCCCCATCCCAATTCAAAACCACTAAAACCATTTCTGGGGTAGGACTCTCAGCCAAAAAGCAGATGAGACCACCACATATATGAGGAACCATGGGGAATTTAGGGTAAAGGTTTGCCATTCACTTTTGGTATCAGAACTATGATACCCTCATTTTGGTGGCATGAGGGCATCCCTTGTCCCCCTTCATATTCAAAGGTGCCCAGTTCTTGTGAGCCATATAAGGTTCATCCCTAGCACCTAGATAGATAAAACATTAAGGCTGTGTCATGAACAGTGACGTGCGGTGAGATTTATGGCTGGTGAGGCACTGATGTCACACACACACACACACACACACACACACACACACACGGAAGATGACACTGAAATTAAGACACCCCCCCAAAAAAAAATTAGGGCAACACCTCCCCCCAACCATTTATGATCAACCTCTCAACAAATCTAACCCAATTTCCCCCTTTAAAAACTTTGAGAAGAGTGGTGACTGGAGGCTTCATTTTCCATTCAACTGAGTAGGCTCAGGACTAGGGTTTGATGCAAAAAGCGCCATTGAAAAGTATCATACCAAGACTCCAATGTGGTTATTCTAATCCAATGGGGGAAATGGGAGCCTCTTCAAGGGGAGGAGCTGAGAATAGCATTGGCCTTCTCTTTGCTCTCGTATTAAGGGAGACCTGCCTATGACGCCAGTCCCAAACCAGCGCAAGAGAACTGGAGGGCTTCAAATGTGGAAAACTCTCGGGGAGAGGAATTGGGGTCCGAGGGCTCACTTGCGTCCCAGAAAAAGCAGGAGGGAAGGAATAAGAGAACCACCACCGCCTCCGGCCTTTAGCTGCACCTGAGGGCGGGACGCAAAGGGCTTGTCGGCCACTGAGGGCCTTCCTCGGGCTCTTCCCACACCACTTTCCCTCTGGAGCAGCCACCACGTGCGCCTCTGCTGCGGCAAAGTGGCCTCGCCCCGGCTTTTTCAATGCACCCTCCCTTTCTATTTCCGGGCTTTGTGGCTCCAGGGCGGTCGGTGGTCTCCGCCTTGCAGACACCTGAAGCTTTCTTTTCTGGCATGCGTTGTTTAATTCTCTCTCTCCCCCCCAACTTCTCTCCCTCTCTGGCGCAACTCGCTTGCTTACCTCCTTTCTCTTTGTCCCTTTCATTAAACAAATACAGCTGATCTGGCCCGGGCCCCTCCGCATGTGCCAGATGAATAAATCTCACGCCTCGACTGCAGTCGCCTTTCTGCTCCGCCGCTGTGTTTGCTTATTCTCCCTGCAGCTGTGGGGTTGCTAGAGAGAGAGAAATGACCCATAGGCTGGCTTGGTTAGGATTGCTAGTTGTGCAATCCCCCTCAGCCCCTTTGAAAGTCCCGGTTGTATGAATGGCCAGCCGGCCCGGAAGGCATGCCAGCACTTTAGAGTGTCGGTAGGGCTCAGCTGCCATTCAGTGAAACATGTCCTGGTTTGTGGCCGGGCAGCATGCTTGCACTTTAAAGTCCATGCCGCCCGGCCACAAACCAGGACATGTTTTGCTCTATGGCGTGCCGAGGTGGTATGGCTTTAAAAAATAAAAATAAAAATAATGAAAAATAATGAAAAATGAAAAATAATGAAAAATGAAAAATAATGAAAAATGAAAAATAATGAAAAATGAAAAAAATAATAATAATGAAAAATGAAAAATAATGAAAAATGAAAAATAATGAAAAAAAAAATAATGAAAAATGAAAAATGAAAATAGATGTGGCAGCCCGCGCGCCAGCAGAGGCAGCTAAAAAAAAGAATCACACACACACACACACGCACATACACATAATAAAAACAAATTACAATTGCTTACATTACAAATAAATTGATTTCCTCCCCCCCGCCCCCTCCCTCTGACCCACATACCTTCCAGCTTTGTCAAAAATGCTAGATTTGGTCTAGCCAGGGCCAGGCAGGCTAGGCTAGTTGCTGCTAGAGTCACCACGTGGATGACTCTGCTTAAATGTTTTTTAAAAAGCCTCTAAACAAAGTGCCCTCTGCAGGAGGAGGCGGGAGAATCACGTGCCTCATTTGCATATGGAATTTTTTGCTTTTTAACCCTTGCTTAACTCTTAAAAGGTGAAAAATTCCTTATGCAAAGGAGGCCCATAGTTCTCTAGCCTCCTTCTACTAACTGCACTAAGCAGACTCAGAGTCACTGTGACTTAGAGTCTGGGAGCAACTACCTTGGCCTTTTTAATTATTTTAAAAATTGTTTCCTTTTCCTCAGGAGACTGGTGAGGCCCTGCCTCCCCTGCCTCTAGTGACTGCATGTCACTGAATAGCAGTATGATAGCAGTATTCCAGGATTTGAAAGGCTGCAGCAAAGAGGAGTGGGTCAATTTATTTTCCAAAGCATCAGAGAGCAGGGCAAGAAACAATGGATGGAAACTAATCAAGGAGAGAAGGAATCTTGAATTAAGGAGAAACTTCCTAACAGTGGGACAACTAACCAGTTTACTTTCAGAGGTTGTGGGTGATTCATCACTGGAGGTTTTAAAGAAGAATCTGGACAGTCACTTGTCTGAAATGGTATAGGGTCTCCTGCTTCAGCAGGGGCCTAGACTAGACGACCTCCAAGGTCCTTTCCAGCTCTATTCTGATTCAATAAGAGAAGGTAGTAGAAAAATGAGAAGGATATTTGTATTTTAAGCATTTTACTGCCCCATGGATGGATCTGCCAGAGTTTTAGTTAAGCCTGAGCGCAAACCTTTTATCAAATGTTTCAGAGAAATGTGAAGGATGGGTGTTCTAAATTTCTCCAAGGGAAGGAAAATTTCTCTAATAAATTCCATAAAGAACAGGAACCCACCTTGATAGTGACAATAGCATTACTATTCACCAAGTGGAAGCATTGTTTCATTATAGAAGGATGGGAAGCCAAGGACACTATAGGATTAGATTAATAATACAGATTTACAAAAAAATTAAACCAACTTAAAGCCTAATGACAGTAATTCATATTTTTCATCTTGCCTACAGAAAACACTAGTTCAGATGAAATATGTGATATAGAAGAAGCATCATACACAGACAACTTTGGAAAGTTCTGGAAGCAAACAGCAAGTACACCCTTTGAATTGCTTGCTCAGTACTAAAGTCTTTTGTTAGTTGTTTTGATTTAAATTTTGGTTAGTCTAATATTATATATGAGCTGCTGTAGTGCAGTGATTAAAATGCAGTACTGCAGGCTACCTCTGCAGGATACCGGCTGCCTGCAATTTTTGGCAGTTCAAATCTCACCAAGCTCAAAATTGACTCAGCCTTCCATCCTTCCGAGGTGGATAAAATGAGAACCCAGATTGTTGGGGCCAATATGCTGATTCTGTAAACTGCTTAGAGAGGGTGCTATGAAGCACTGTGAACAGTATAGAAGTTAAGTCCTATTGCTATTGCTATTTTTTGTAAATTTAGAAAGGCTAAATTTTGGAATATGCTTTTAGACAAAAGCAAGCATTTCATTTTCATAATTTATCCCCTATTATATGTTTGCAACTCTATCTACTACGAGTATGGCTGCTATGAGTCAAACCAACTTGACAGCCCATAATCAATCCATATACTTGCACCAACCATATTATAAAGTTATGTGGCTGCTGACTCTGAAACTCCATTCCTTACAACATTCAGAAAGTCTGGTGAATGATTATGAAGGAAAGCAGAAAAAGGTAAAGACTTGTTATATCTGTCAGGGATAGTTGCTGGGTCTGAAATGGCAGCAACATTCCCTGTCAGCAAACTGAATTGTTTGTATCAGATACCACAGAAAATAACATCCCATATTATGTATTAATATGTGATATCACTTTAAAACACATCAACAAAAATTAAGATGGAGCAGCCACATGGGTATCTGAAACAATATATATAATTGATGTAATTTCTCTCTCCTTCACTGAGCATCCATGGCTCCTTAGCTTATTCATGACTCCATTATATGTTAAAATGTGTTGTGATTCACCACTCAGGAGCCCTGATCCTAATTATAATGCTGTCTCTTTTGTGTGTACTGGCCTATAATTTGAACCCCAAATACTCAAGAATGAAATGAAGCAATGCTTTATGGCTGATGTTCTGACACGCACCAGTGATCTGCTGATGCGTCTTTTCACACAGACTCCAAGAATACAAAACCAAACGTGTTTAATAAAATGCACAAAAACAGAATATCAACAAATGATGTGTTCTTTCAATTGGAAAGAAAAAAACTATTATTAGCCTGCCCAATTTAATTTTTTTTAAAAAATAAGTAACCTCCAGAATGTAGGCTTCCTTTATTCAATTCTCATTATATATGGCCTTGATATCTGTTCGTTGAAAGAAGTAAGATCATAGGTGAGTTAGTTTTTTGAGTCATGTCTGAGTCTTATCAAAACAGAATGCAAATATATGTGCATACCTTGAAATACCTGCTGGTGTGTGGCAATGTTCCCTCTAATTTTTTTTTCAGTGTGTGCGGAAAAGTATAGTATTTGAGCAGCACATTTTCATGCCTGAGCACCTGAATTTTTTTCACAGATGTTTCACAGAGCAATTGATTTATAGGATCCGAATTGGAATGGAGAAAAATGGTTTTGTGCGTGTGTGAGTGTGTGAGTGTGTGTGTGTGTGTGTGTGTGTGTGTGTTTGAGTGAGCGAGGGATCCGGTAAGGGAATTGCGCCTATTTAGGAAAGAAGGTAAATTATTGCAAACATGATCAATCAAAGATAAGTATGGGGACAAGTTGGGCAGTAGAGAGAAAGTGATAAAAGAGTGGGAGAGAGGAAGAAAAAAAGAGGGAAGAGAGACAGAAAGAGACAGAGAAGGACAGAGAAAGTGACACAAGAGTGGGAAAGAAGGAGAGAGAAAGAGAGACAAAGAGAAAGAGGGTGAAAGAGACAGAAAGAGACAAAGAGGAGAGAGAAGGGAGAAGGAGAGAGAAAGTGACAGAAGAATGGAAAAGAGGGAGAGAGAAAGAGAAGAGAGACAAAGAGAAAGAGGATGAGAGAGACAGAGAGAGAAGAGAGAGAAGAGAGGAAGAGGAAAGAGTAAGAGAGAACATCTCATTTCAACCCTGAGGTGCAAATATTCTCTTTGATTGGTAATTTTATTTGTCCATTTACTATCCAATACTCTCATTTCTCCTCAAGTTCATGAAGAATTCCCTTCTTTTTATTGAATTTATCACAATACTGTGAGAACAACTTTTTCAGCATAGCTTTACAGCTATTTAAAATATATAGTAATTTAAGTCAGGTTTTCAGAACATTAGTCTATTTATAAGTCACTAAGTGCAAAGAAACAGATTCAGAAAGTTGGCTTCCCCTTTTGTAATTGCCTATTGCCTGCTTAATTTTCTACCTACATTTTTGATAACTGATATTCACGTTGACCCAAGAAGCCCATCATAGAAAGAAACCCTCCCTATGAACTTTGTTGGGTTTCCATGGAATGAAGTTTGATCTTTTTCTCAACCATACAGTAGCATATTCTTTCTAAGGAGGATATAATCAAGATAGTCCATAATTGCCTATCAATCTAACAGTATGGCGATTGACAATCTCTTTATATTTCAACTCTAACTCTTTCAGTCTTAAAGGTTTGGTGAGGAGAAATCCAAAAATTCTTTTAAAGAGGAAAAAAATGCTTGCACAATTGCACCCATTGAGAAATGTATATATACACAACACACAGAGAAACAAACTTAACAAAGTGCTAAGTCTGCCCACCAACTAACTAACTATCTCTCTCTCTCTCTCTTAAAGAGAGAAAGAGAAAGAGAGAGAGAGAGAGAATCCCTCCTTCCTTCAGCCCAACACTCTTTCTGGCATCCCGGACGGATGAGAGGGACTGCAGAGGGTCTTCTTGAGTCTAGGGCAGCGAATCATTTGGTGGAAAAGTTGCCTCTTGGAAGGAATGACCCGGCTTGGCTCCCACTTTCAATCTGCCACCCAACGACCAAACGGAGAAGTGAAGAGACAGGAGAGACAAAGCGAGAGCCAAGCCAGGTCATTCTTTCCAAGAGGCACGTTTCCCATCAAATGACTTGCTGCCCTAGACTCGAGGAGACCCTCTGCAGTCCTTCTTGTCTGGCCAGGATGCCAGCAAGAGTGTTGGGCTGAAGGAAGGAGGGATACACACACTCATGCTCTCCCTCCCTCCCTCCCTCCCCTCCTCCTCCTCCTCCTCCTCCTCCTCCGCCTCCTCCTCCTCCTCTTCCCTCCCTTCCTCTCTCTCTCTCAAATGGCCAATCCGAGCAGCCGCTGCTGGGAGACGGTCCCATGCCTTCTCCCAACCCCCACACCCCTTCTCTCAGCTACTTCTTGCCTTGTGATTGCTGTCTCTAGGCTGGCTCTCCCCTCCTATTATCGTGGAAGGCAATAGCAATTAGCAATTAAGACTTATATACCGCTTCATAGGGCGTTCAGCCCTCTCTAAGCGGTTTACAGAGTCAGCATATCACCCCCACAGTCTGGGTCCTCATTTCACCCACCTCGGAAGGATGGAAGGCTGAGTCAACCTTGAGCCGGTGAGATTAGAACCGCTGAACTGCAGATAACAGTCAGCTGAAATGGCCTGCAGTACCGCACCCTAACCACTGTGCCACCTCGGCTCACAAAAACCACTGGGTGGCAGTTGGAAACTGCTGTGCGGTGTTTTGTTGCCACGTGCGCGGCCACGTACCCACACAGCTTAGAGGGAACAGTGGTGTGTGGATGCCCTTCTTGGGGGATTGTTCATAGAAATCCCACTCTCTTTGTTTCCATAACTGTGAGGCTGAAATTCCAGCTTAAATGGAGACTTATTGGAGATGGTTGCTGAGGACCTGAGTACATTTTCTATTATGCATATTAATCTGTACCATTAGAGTCAGATGATTATCAGTGGCTTTGCCATTTTGTACTCATTTTAACCCTCTGCACACAGCCACAGAAGATGGAACACCCTGTAGACTATAAACATGGAGTGAGAAAGAAAATATTATGGACTTGTTAAGTAGCATGACACTGGCAGTGTGCCATGCTTAAATTCTCAGCATGGGAGACAGTAGCTGGGTAAGAAAAGTTTAAAAGGTAAAATTGAAAACAGAAGTCAAATGGAGTTATATTTACATAGGAGTTTTTTTTTAATTAAAAAGAAAATAAAGCAAAAAGGAAGGATAATTAGTCTAGACAAAGAAGGCTGGATGTATTTTCAAATATAGGTGAGATTCATTTACCCTTAATTAACACATATAAGATTATTTGGATGTGACATTTATTTTGGACACTAAAAAGACATAATTTTTCCCAGACATGAAATAAAACTCTGTGAATAAAAGATGAGCTAGGTGAGCTGCTTGGTCACTTCCACATTTAATGGAAGCATGAAAAGCTACAGAGATCACATATTACTGGATGACTAATCGTAAGAATGCACTTTATAACTAAGAAAGTGTAAGGTAACCAAATTTCATACATGATAATTTCACTCAGATTCTCATCTTCTTTGAAAGAATGTGTATAGCAACTTCTCTTAGAATTGACAGGAATGAAATGTAGACATGTTTCTGATTAAAAAAATATATGGGATAATCTAAAGTACAGCAATTTTACTCTAGTTGAGCCCCATAAGCTACTATCTCTCCTGTATCCCTATGCAATATATATATATATATATATATATATATATATATGTATGTATGTATGTATGTATGTATGTATGTATGTATGTATGCATGCATGCATGCATGCATGCATGCAGCTAATAGTAGTCAAGAAAATGGATGCTGCATTATGATGATTATGTTAGGATGATAATGGAACTCCCATACTTCCACTCTTCTGCACTCATTAATAAATTCCAGTAATAAAATGTTGGAATTACAACAAGTCATATAATTTGACAATGAGAAAATTGGCCCTTTCAGTTTCATGCAAAGACACCTTCTGTGCAATGTTGTTTTAATGCTGCTATTAAACAGGTATTGAGTCAATGGATTTGGAAACTAATGCTTTACATTAAAAGCTGTTCATAGCTTTCCAAAGGGAAAGTGCAATATAAGTATAATGCCATTACTCTTAAGTATATTTTGCAGATTCAAACAGATTGAAGTGTATCAAAGTGGGACTCGTTTATTTTTGTTTTATAGGTGAATAACTGCAAGCCAGGGAATAACACAGCAGTGAGCATGATTTGGATATGTAGGGAGATATTAAAGAAATTATAAAACAATCAGTTTTAAATACCCAGAGGACTAGGTGGGTGATTGCATTATATTGCATGCTGTAATGTGAAATGATTACCTAATGCATTATCTCAGCTATTTGTGAAAGCTGCTCAGTGGCTGAATCATATAGAAATGGAAAAGGAGAAAAATCAGGAACAAAAACAAAAATATCAATTTTTCCATGTTTCTTGTTTGTCAATGTTTCTTGTTTCCATAGTCCTTAGTTAATATCTTTGATGACACTGGAGAAGATTTTACCTTTTTAATTCAGGCAGGTGAACAAAACAATAATAGATATTGTCTTTTTTATTAAATATGCAGAAGAAGTCTTACATTCAGAAGTTGTGGGTTGTCAGAAGTTTGTGTGTGTGTGTGTGTATGTATGTATGTATGTTTGTATTTATGTGTGTGTGTGTGTGTGTGTGTATGTGTGTGTGTGTGTGTATGTATATATATATATATATATATATATATATATATATATATATATATATATATATATATATATATATATATATATATTTTACAACCCCTGGTAAGCTCCAATTATGGGAGGAAGCTAACTGCTTCCATCATCTGTCAATCGGCTCGTCACAAGAGTCCATCACAACAGAAACCCAATATTTTTACTGTTGCCTTTGTTATATTTGTGTTTTTTTATTTGTGCTGATAAATAAATAAAGGGAGACTAGTATAGATCTATTTCAGTATAGATAGATAAATAAATATCTAAATAAATAAATAGATAAATAAATAAAGGGAGACTAGTATAGATCTTGAAATAGATCTATACTAGTCTCCCTTTATTTATTTATCAGCACAAATAAAACACACACACACACACGCATGCATGCATACATACATACATACATACATACATACATACATACATACATACATTTGTGGGTGATGTTGTTATATGTTTAAATGTATTACAAATATTTTAGCTCCAAAAGTGACCTAAATGCTTAAAAGAAAGCAAAATACATTGCATTGGGGTTTAAAAAAAAAACCCCAAATAGTTAGAATAATTTAGGTTACTTATCTGGGAATAAGTCTTAATAAATTTTGTGAGATTTTAGAGCAGAAATCTATAAAATTGCATAGTAAATTTATTGCCCTGCTTACAGTAATTTGATCTGAACACTCTTAATTTAATTATGTAAGTTGTTGCAATAGACTCATAGGAGGCTTTGAAACTCTTTTAGATGGCTTCAAAATTTCTGTTCAAATATAAAATTTACTTTTGCGTCTTCTGCCCATTTTCTTCCCTAGGATGAGTTTCATGTCGTTATCTTTCATTCATACTCTGGTTAAAAATCTTTTCAGGTTTCTCTTCCCAAGTGAATCCAGCAATGTGAACTCTAGCAGTAAAATAATGAACTCAAGGCTCTGAAAGCAACAGTTCATAGGAAGAAAGCAAGTCTTGGAGATATACTTTCTGAATGTCAGTGTGCTCTTGAACTGCTATCATGTCTACAGCAAAGCATATGCCTTTTTTTCTTTGCCATTCCTGCTGTGAGTTAGATTGAATTCTTTATTTCAGTGGATCAGAAATTTTTTATTCAGTTTAGGACATGGATTTCTGCTTTTGATGGACATGAAGTAGAACAGAAGTTAAAAATTAAAATGGTTTGTTAACAACAATCAACATGCTAGTTTAGGGACTTCTTACTTAATTTAGTATACTAATAATCTTGTTTAATTCAACATAGCCAATATGGAATAGTGATTAAACTATTGGATTAGGACCATGAAAGATAATGTTCAAATCCATTGCTCAATATGAAAGCTTACTTGGGAATTTTGAACCAGTATCTATCTCAACTCAACATAGCTTTCAGGTATGGGGATAAAATGGAAGGACAGATTGAAATCTTAAAGGAAACTTGAAATGTAACTGCAATAAGTGAATGAATGATTGTAGAGAAGGACATGTTTCCCCTCTATTTGAATCAAATTGACTTTAAGAAAACTGTTCCTCTCTCCCTTCCGCCCCCCTGCCCTTCCCCATGTCAGTAACCAGTACAGGTAGTCCTTGACTTGCAACTATTGATTCAGTGACCGTTCAAAGTTATAATGCCATTGAAAAATGTGACTTATGACCGTTTTCACACTTATGACCATTGCAGCACCCCAATGGTCATGTGATCAAAATTCAGATGTGAGGCAACTGGTTCGTATTTATGACAGTTACAGTTCCAGGATCCCAGGATCATGGGATCATTTTTTGTAAGCTTCTGACTAGCAAAGTCAATGGGGAAAACCAGATTCCCTTAACAACTGCAGTGATTCATTTAACAACTATGGCAAGAAAGGTTGTAAAATGGGACAAAACTCACTTGTCTTGCTTAGCAACAGAAATTTTGGGCTCAATTGTGGTTGTAAGTCAAGGAACACCTGTATGATTTCATATGCAGATTGAAATCAGTGGGAAATAAAAAAAATGTATAGCATATAACAAACACATATTTCCATTATATGTGCACAGGTCTAACAGTCATTTCAAAACTGGTAAATAATTCAATTAAGAATTGTTATCATTGAGCAAGAAACATTGGTTGTAGGGAATATTTCACGAGGAAGGGATGTACCACTGCCTCTTTCAACACCTGACAGAGCCACCTCTTTCTTTAATGATGTATTTACCACTGCCACCACACCACTTCAACTACATGTTGTCTCTTGGGAACTTTGATCAATCAGGAGGTATGTTTGTTTGTTTATTTGTATGCTAGATATATTGATCTTATATGCAGGTGGTTGCAAGATGCAGCTCTAACAACCTTGTCCACTTCATTTGAATGAAATGCCCTGAACCTTTTCTAGGTAACCAAGTTAGGCCATGCTTCAGTCAATTGCAATGGGCCTACACAAGTGTAGCATTATTCAAGGGCTGTCCTTCAAGCAAGCTTGCAGATATTCCTTGGACTCACCCCAAGGATTGGATCCTATAGAATAGAGTTACCAACCATCAGAATACTTAATAATGAAAAATGACATTTTGTTGTCTGTTGTTGCCCAGAAACCTGTGATCATGTACTACTTAATGAAAATATCAATCCTATGTGCAGCTTCTGTAAAAAGAACACAAAATCCTTAAGAAAGGAATTAAAAATAAAATAGATGATAATGCTTTTATACAAATCTTTGATAATACTGTGATGGCATTTGAGATATTGTGATTTTAACAAATTATTATAGAGCTTAAAGGGCAGTCAATATCACAACGTTGCTAGAGCAGCTCTCCTATGAGAAAAAGAGAAAAAGAGTTTGGGCTCCTTGGCCTGGAGTTAAGGCCTTTGTTTTCCTGGATCCTACTTCTTCCTCCTTCTTGGAAATCGCAATAACATTAATCATCCACCAGTCTTCTGGAACTTCAGCTTTTCTCGGGGATTTCTCAAAGTTTATTGAGACTGGTTCTGCAATTACCTTGGTTGGTTCCTTCAAAACTCTAAAGTGTAATTCAGGTGGCTCTGGAGACTTTAATTTATTTGGATTAGCCAGAATTTCCCCATTTGCTGTTTCCTAGAGCTTCAATTCACTCCCTCTTCCCATTAGGCGTAGAAGAGGCCAACTGAGGGTTCAAGCAGCTTCTGAGAGAAAAATAGATGCAAAATGGGAATTGAGAAGTTCTACCTTTTTATCCTCCTCCTTAACCATTTCACCATTTTCTCTATGCAGAAGATCTATTGCCTCTTTCCTGTTATTTCTGACATACCTGTAAACATATTTTTTCTTGTTTTTGGCAGCTACTGTTAGCCTAACTTCATACTGGACTTTAGCTTTTCTCACGTTAGACCTGGAATTTTTACAGCCTGCTTTGTATTCCTCTTTGGACATATTCCTCTCTTTCAACTTCTTGTTCATTTCTTCTTCCTTTTAAGCATTCCATGAAATCCAGTTTGGTTTCATTGAATGTTTCTCATTCTTCCTTCTTGTAGGAATAGTTTAAGTTTGTGCCTTTAGTGTCTTGGATAATTTTCTCCTTTACAATATCAATCCATTGAATCCTTCCTACTACTCTTCTGAGTCCATCAACGTCAGCTCTTCTGAAGTTTAATATTGAAGTCTGACTGTTTGCAGTTTCTCCTTCCCATGATTCAGATAATTCCCAGTTACCTTTACTTCATCAACCATTTCTTCCCTGATGGTGAGATTAAATCCAGAGTAGCAGACTCCCTTGTTTCCTTTTTCTACCTTTTGACAAATGAAGCTGTCTGCAAGAGAGGATAAGAAATTTCTCAGACCTCTAAGATGACACAGAACAACATTTCCAACAAATATCTGTGTAGTTAAAAATCAGAGACAGAATTGCTGTCTCTGCTCCCTTAATAGGTGGTCATCTGCTGCAGAAAAATTTCACCCTCCTCCTCAGCTTGTCCTAAAACCTATGCAGTACCAAATTCTAGTACCCAAGAAAATGTGTTTCTTTAAATTTCTCTTTTCTTTTCTCTTATCCAGACAAGTTCTGCATGCTCCAAAACATGGTTTTCTATAGATTCTTCATCACATCCAAGGCAACTTCCTCTCCCCTTTTTGTAGACCCTATTTGTTTTATATAAGCTGTGGCTTTCCAACACTATGCACCACTCCTGTGTATCATGATATGTTACAATAATACCTGTGAACAGGGGTGAGTTCCAGCAGGCACTACTGCCTGTTTGCTCATGTGCGTGCTGTGTGGGTGCTTGATGTGTGCTGTGTGCGCATGCAGGGCACAATAAAAAATGTTCTGCACATATGCAGAAGCAAAAAACAAGATGGTGGCACTGTAGGCGCTACCTGGAGAACTGGCTAGGGGTGTGGCAGGCCTGGGTCGTTGTCAGTTTCAGTGACCCAGCCCGCCAAACCACTACCAGTTCTGCCAACCAGTCTGAACTGGTAGGAACCCACTACTGCCTGTGACATTGTATTTATTTTTCTGTGCTATGATTTCCAATTCATGTTCCCCAGTTTTTGTGCATTTTGGTATAAAACCACCTTGGTCTAGAGTTGGCATTCCTTACTGGCTTGCCTCTCATATCGTCTTGTCTATTTCTTTCCCTATGTCCTATCTTTTGGTTTCTGGCTGTAGGACCACTTTCTCTATCCTCACTTCTGAACTGTATACTCATCTTTGGTATTTACTACTTTCTCTTCTTTGAACTAGTTTCAAGTGTTCTTGATGAGTATGGCAAGCTCAACCTTCCACATCCTTCTAAGATGCAATTGATCTCTTGCCAATATTCTGCCTTGATGGCAAATCAATCTTCTGGCACTTATAGAAGCTATCTGGTATAGTTAGACTGGAACTCTGTGTATGTGCAGGGCACAAGCTGAAGCCCCATCCATTTTACTAAAATTGATAGATGACAACTTTAAAGCATCTCAAAGTAAAATACATGGTTGCTTTTAGAAATGGAAAAAGAGGCAGCGTTTCACAAAGTAATTTTGTTAAGGTGCTTGGAGAAAAGGTGAAGGAAAACATTCCTATTGAAGCTTTAAATGACCTATTATAATGCTCTGGAGTCATCTTTGAAAACTCAGCAGGACTTTGATAATCCACAGCTCCAATTGCATAGTGGTTTACTAGGAATAATTTTAGTCTTTCAAACTCTGGGCTTAACAGTTACAAAATAAGAATGGAAACCTTTTATTTTCTTTTTTTAAAAGGTGAGGGTAACAGATTTAAAACATGAAATGGAAGTCTGTACTAATACGAATAACTATTCATATGGCATTCTGCTGGACCATTAAGCTGTACTTTGGAACAAGTTTTTCCCCAAAGTATGTAACAATCTTTTTAAGAGTGAAGAAGTGGACAAGATTTATGATATTCTCCCATTGAAAATTTATGCTCTCCCCCTCCAATTTTAAATTTTATAAAGGTCTTCTGATTGCAGGTGAAAAATTCAGGTTAGATTGAAAGAGTTTTAATGGCATAAAAATAGAATCAGTAAAATGAACATTTGCTTTCTGGGCATAATGCCCAGGGAAACAATTTCTTTCTGATGAGCTTTAGGATTTTTTCTCAAGTATCTGGAAATTCTTTAGATCGATCTATCTATCTATCTATCTATCTATCTATCTATCTATCTATCTATCTATCTATCTATCTATCTATCTATCTATCTATCCATCCATCCATCCATCCATCCATCCATCCATCCATCCATCCATCCATCCATCCATCTCTATCCTCTATCATCAGATTTATGCAGTCACTCAACTCATATTTATATTATGAAAAGGTTGGTATATGGCTTAAATACCTTTAGTTTTTTTTAATAAAACCTCCCTGTCATTGATATAATTGCTATGAATGCTAAAAGGAAAAGATTGCAAGAAATATTCTTAAAATACAAGATTGTTTCTGCAGCTTAAGTGGGATTTACAAGTTATGTGAATCTTAACTTTTCTGTCCAATGAAGTTGGTATTCAAACTAAAAAGCTCCCTGAAAATATAAACCTATTGGCTTTTTGAATGGTAAAAAAGATTTTAAGGATCAAAAGGATTTTAAGTAGACTCTGTGCAATAAACAGAATGAGAGAATGAAGACTGTTATATTAAAATAATTCTATGCAAAATGCATATTTGTGGATATATTTATATGTGTCAGATGTGTTTCATTATAGTATTTATATATGCCCATAACTACCATAAACTGGAATTTAATTCAAACTCTAAATAACAATTTGGTATACTAGTGCTCAAATTAGTCATTTTTTGACACCATGATAAAAGAAGAGACATATACAATTAATGATTTTTCTCATACTGTTAACCTTGTAAATAGGATTCCTAAACTCTTGGAATAACAATTGTATCATGGCATTTTCCTCGGCTCCTTGGCTAAAATTTCCTAAATAGAAAAAAAAATGTTTTGAGAGAGGAGTGAAGGAATCCATTTATGTCAAAGTGGAAAATCCTTCCCTCAATAGAGGTGGAGGCCTAAGACACAACCTGTTCTTTCATGAGTCTCCAGGAAGATTACGATCACAGGTTCACCAGGGAGGCCTTATTTAGCAACCCACCTAAAGATTCAAGAATTGGAACATTTACATCCCAATGAGGATCTGCCTATTCACCTGAGGAGCCTATTCAGATTAGGTGAGACATGAAAAACCCCTGGAGGACATATAAAAGGTCCCCCTAACGATCTTGCTCAGACTGAAGAAGCTACTTGGATAAGCAGTGAAATGTTTCAAATAAACAAAAAAAGTCCAGTTGCATTGACTGTCTACTTCCAATCTCTTGTCAGAGTTAACCTTTCAGTTTACATACAGAAACACACACACACACACACACACACACACACAAACATAAACATGGAGAGGACTGTATTTTCCTTAGATAAAGGCTGGAGATCACAGCAGGAGCTGGAAAGTGAAGGAGAAATGAGCAAAGGTTATCTGTTGCACCTGATCAACAGAAAAATATGGATTCTATCTCCATAGTTGTCAGTTTAGCTCTTGCTGACGTCTTCTGTTTGGGATTATTTTTGTTTTGTTATGTTTAGTGGAATTTCCCTTTATATCAAAGCATCAGGTAGACAAGAAGGCAAAACATATTCTAATCTGGTGGACCTGAGGAATAATTTACATCATAGATACCTTATCTTTGATGGAACTACAAAGAATGCTCAAAGATATTTAAAAGTAGAAGGTAACAGTTTGTGCATTTGTGACGCTCTTATGCAGAGCTAGGACAATTATTTGGACAGTGGGATGCTTGAGTGATACCAAGAAAGCCTTTACACAATTATGTTCTGCACCAATTGCACCCATTCCTAAATCATGAGACTCTGCTCAGTTGCTCATATCCTGGTCATCTCCTAATTAGTCTACTGTAACATGCACCACATAGGCTTGTTCTTGAAGTATATCTGGAAGCTGGTGTAAAATGCAGTGAAATGAGAAGTTTCCTCTGCCTCTTAATGTGTATTCATACATAAAAGCTCTGCTCTGTGAGCTTCAATGGATACTAGTTTGCTTTTGGGTGCAATTCAAGGTGCATTTCTGACATTTAAAATCCACTTTGGAATGGGACTAAATCTTATTTTTCACCATCAATTCTTGGTATTCCATTTCTGTATCACTTTGCAACTTTAACTAAAATCAGCATAAAACTGTCCATATATTTTGTATGTCTTTTTCTTCCTACTTGTTTTTTCCCCAAATGTATTTTAAGAGCCTTTTTTTACCTTAAAATATGCTTGTTTCATTAATATAATCTATTCTTCAGAGAATTGCATGGCAATATTCTGAAAATGGCACAGCTTTCTGGTTTACCTCAAAATTGCTATTAAGTTTTTGGATTCTACAGCCTAATTTGGGAGTGGTTGTTTAGCCAAAATTGTCCTATTTTGTCTATTTGTCTATTCTTTTTTTTTTAGTTGCTTGTGCAAAAAACTCAGCTGCAGATGTCTAGAAACTCAGCTGCTATCTAGCTATCAGTCTTGTGATGCCAAATCATTTAAATCTGATACACCTGATAACTTTCAACTGAAACTGCAAACTCTCTTGAGAGTTGTTTCTATATGTTTTCTACAGTGCCACCACGTCTGGTTTATATCAGAAGATCTTTCCTTTTGACAACTGTTTGTTCAAACTTCTATTTCTCTCTCAGCAATGTGATTCGGTAAATCTCTCTTCCCATGTAAGCGGGCAAGATATTGCTTTCCTGATAAGAATAAAATGAACTGTCATTGGTCTTTCAACCCATGCTGGCAGGTTTCACTCCATTGCTCATAGCTGAAACTTAAGACAGAAAAGATTCCTGTTTGCTCATTGCAGTTTTGCCCAAGTGACAGTTTTGTCACCACGGAGAAATGAATATTTATATTTGTGGCAAAACCGATCCATTGGTAAGCTACTGAGAAACAAAATATTCTGCACACATATGATTGTGATTGAAGCCTCTTGACGTATGCTTTTTTTTTTTTTACTATGCAGAACTATATAAATTTATTAGATACTTCTAGGTACAAACAAGTAAAACGAGGGAAAAGAAATAAAAAATAAGAGAATAGAATAAAAAGATTTATAAACTGAAATAGTCTTCAATTTACAACTATAATTAAGTTTGGAATTTTGGTTATTGAGCAAAATGGACAGCACTTATGGCTACAGCTGTTAAGCAATCTCCAGTCCATTCAACAGACAGAATGTCAAAGGATTTCAGCTCCCTCCATGTGCAGAGAGGGAACTCCTTCAAACTCCTGCTGGAATGCAGCTTAGATTGGGAAGATCTGATTAGGAAGATCTAATTTCTGAAGTCCTTCTGAGATGTTCCCCTCCACACACATAGGGGAAAAGACTGCAGATATGGGGCTCTGCTTCTTCAACCTAGTGGAGAAGTTCATTCTCTCCATGAACAGAAGAGAATGTCTCCAATAGTCTGCAGGAATGGAGCCCTGGATCTCAGAGTTCAGCTCCTCTTGGCAGGCAGTTCTTTCAGCTAGCCTCCAAAGATGAAAGAGCATCTTTTTTTGGCAGCTGGCAATAGCTTGAAACTTTCCTTACAGGGTTCTTCATTGATTATTTGCAGATGACTCTATGCTAGCAGGAATAGCCAACACTCCAGAAGATTAGCTTAAGATACAGAAGGATCTTGACAGACTTGAACATAGAGTCCTATCTAACAAAATGAAATTCAATGGTGAAACAAGTTAGATTCTACATTTAGGCAAGAAAAACCAAATGTACAGGTATAAAATAGGTGATACTTGGTTCAACAGTAGTAACTGTAAGAAGGATCTTGGAGTCCTAGTGGACAATCACATAAATTTGAGCTAGCAATGTGCTGCAGCTGCCAAAAAAAGCCAATTCAGTACTAGGCTCCCTTAAAACAGAAATAGAATCAAGATCATATGAAGTGTTAATACCACTTTATAATGCCTTGTAAGACAACATTTGGAACACTGCTTCCCATTTTTGTTGCCACAATTTCAAAAAAATGTTGAGATTCTAGAAAGAATACAGAAAAGAGCAACAAAGGTGATTATGGGACTGGAGGCTAAAACATATAAAGAGTGGTTACAGAAATTGAGTATGTCTAGTTTAAGGAAAAGAAGGTCTAGGGATTACACATGATAGCAGTGTTCCAATATCTAATGAGCTGCCACAAAGAAGAGAGTGGTCAAGAATTAGTGGATGAAAACTAATCAAGGCAAGAAGCAATCTAGAACTAAAGATAAATTTCCTGACAGAACAATTAATTAGTTGAATGACTTCCTTCCAGAAATTGTGAGTGCTCTAACACTGGAAGGTTTAAAGAAGAGAGTGCACAACCATTTGTCTGAAATGGGTATAGGGTTTCTTGCCTGAGTAACGGGTTAGACTAGAAGACCTCCAAGGTCCTTCCAACTCTGTTATTCTGATGATTGCCAATGGTAATAACATAATTATGGGGCACTTGGCAACCAGTCAAAAGTGAAAACAGGTTGCCAATCATCCAAAATGTGGTAATGTAACTGCTGGGGGGGCGGGGTCTACAACATTTTATGATGGCCAGATTCTCTTTATCTCTATTTAAAACTGAATAAGCACTTTCAAGTAATGTTAAATTAGTACTACGTGTAAATATGGAATGGGACACACATCTCACTGGAATATTCAGTTTTTCTTTTTTTTCTTTTTCTTTCCTTTTTGTTCCATTACAATCCAGTCTTTCTATTATATTAGCAATTAGTGTTTAGCATTCTGAAACTTTTTGAATGAATTCTAGCTATCTGTTCAGCAAGCAATGGATAGCCAATTTGTAGACTTAGCAAAAGGCATCTAGTATCTTTCACCTGGTAAACCTTTACATTTATTATATACCAGCAGGTGTACATTTTTTCAGTATGTTTTTCAATGTTTCTATGTTTGGGTTCATTCTCCATATCACAGTTTCATTAGCAAGTATATTAAGTGCAGACAGGATTTGTTGTTATTCAGTCTATTCACTATTCAAATATATAAATCCCTTTCTCCAATGCAATTTATAAATGAATGACAGAAAAAAATTAGGAGACTAATAACGACAAAATAAATGATTCCATACATACATAATTACCGACACATAAAGTATGCTGACGTATGACTCTGAATCACATGAGATTTGTCTCAGATAATGTGTGTGTGTGCATGTACATCAGTGGGGGGTTTCAAATTTTTTTAAGAACCTCTTCTGTAGGTTTGGCCTGCTTTCTGGGAGTGGCTTCCTGGCCATGTGATTGGGTGGGAGTGGCTTTCCAGCCATGCGACTGGGTGGGAGTGGCTTGTCAGCCACTGGGTAGGCATAGCCAACTTGTAAAATGAGGTGAAACTCACTTAACAACGCTCTTGCTTAGCTACCAAAATGTTGGCTCAAGAACTCTGGCATTGAAGTGTGCAAGTCTTAAAGCTGTCAAGTTACAAGACCCTTGCACCCCTAACCATTTAGAAAAAAAACCCCAGGGATGTTCAAACTTGACAGCTTTAAGATTGTTGACTTCAACTTCCAGAATTCCTCCTCTCGCACTTCATGAGTCCCCTTCAGGGGAAAAGGGCGGCATATAAATATAATAAACAAACAAACAAATATAATAAACAAACATTTTGATGATGTGCGGACGGGGGGGGGAGCTGGAACCGGTTCTAAACGGCACTGTAGATTTGTAGAACCTCTTCTATAGAAGAGTTTAGAACTGGCAGGAACCCACCCCTGAGGTACATGCACACACACCCCCACACACACAGTTGCTAAGGAGTTATTTACTACAACTAAGCAGATAACAAGATAACAAATCAATATCTGTGCAAAGAATGCTTGCCAGATAAGTATGTTTGAAATCCAACCAGCAATGAAATTGTCCAAATTCATTCCAGGAATGATAGAGCCTATTCCTATAGTCAGGCAGTCCCATAATCAAGGGTTCAAGAGCAAAGGAATTCAGGAATAACAGTCATGACTTGGGATTCCAAACACTTGAATTCAACAAATGCTGAAGGCAAAACAGCTACATAAATCTATCTGGTAGCTGGCTGGAGTTACTTGGGCCTCATCTTGTCTAGTAAGGAGTCTCATTAAATGGTGTTGTTCTGCTCATCATCACGTTCATTAAGGCCTATGGCTTGAGAATTGTGCCTCAATATCCAATTGCTGCAGCTGATCAGAAAATACCTGTAATTGATCATGCTCTTTCCATGAATTATGGCTTCAGGATTCCTGAGGCTGACAATCTACAGGCTCAGTTGAAGCAATGTTGTGACAGTCAAAGTTAGTTTCTGAATCTGAATCATGGCCAATGACAATATGTGGATACACAGTAATAGCACTTACACTATACTTTACGATTCCATAGTGCTTTACAGCAGTCTCTGAGGTTTACAAATCTCAGCATATTTTCCCCAACAATCTGGCTCCTAATTTATTGACTCGGAAGGATGGAAGCCTGAGTCAACCTTGAGCCAGTCAGAATCAAACTCCACTATGCTGTGGGCATAGTTAGACTCAGTGACATGCAGTCACTAGAGGCAGGGGAGGCGGGCCTCACCAGTCTCCTGAGGAAAAGGAAACAATTTTTAAAATAATTAAAAAGGCCAAGGTAGTTGCTCCCAGACTCTAAGTCATAGTGACTCTGAGTCTGCTTAGTGCAGTTAGTAGGAGGAGGCTAGAGAACTATGGGCCTCCTTTGCATAAGGAATTTTTTGCCTTTTAAGAGTTAACCAAGGATTAAAAAGCAAAAAATTCCATATGCAAATGAGGCAAGTGATTCTCCCGCCTCCTTCTGCAGAGGGCACTTTTTCTAGAGGCTTTTTAAAAACATTTAAGCAGAGTCATCCACGTGGTGACTCTAGCAGCAACTAGCCTAGCCTGCCTGGCCCTGGCTAGACTAAATCTAGCATTTTTGAAGCAGCTGGAAGGTATGTGGGTCAGAGGGAGGGGCAAGTGGGAGGAAATCAATTTATTTGTAATATAAGCAATTGTAATTTGTTTTTATAATGTGTATATGCGTCTGCGTGTGTGTGATTTTTTTTAGCTGCCTCTGCTGGCCCACGGGCTGGCACATCTATTTTCATTTTTCATTTTTCATTATTTTTAATTTTTCATTATTTTTCATTTTTCATTATTTTTCATTTTTCATCATTTTTTCATTTTTTCATTTTTTTATTTTTCATTTTTATTTTTTAAAGCCATGCCGCCTTGGCGTGCCATAGAGCAAAACATGTCCTGGTTTGTGGCCAGGCTGCATGGACTTTAAAGTGCAAGCGTGCCGCCCGGCCACAAACCAGGGCATGTTTCACTGAATGGCAGCTGAGCCCTGCCGGCACTCTAAAGTGCTGGCATGCCTTCTAGGCCGGCTGGCCATTCATGCAACCGGGGCTTTCAAAGGGGCTGAGGGGGATTGCACAACTAGCAATCCTAAGCAAGCCAGCCTATGGGTCATTTCTCTCTCTCTCTAGCAACCCCACAGCTGCAGGGAGAATAAGCAAACACAGCGGCGGGGCAGAAAGGCGACTGCAGTCGAGGCGTGAGATTTATTCATCTGGCACATGCGGAGGGGCCCGGGCTGGATCAGCTGTATTTGTTTAATGAAAGGGACAAAGAGAAAGGAGGTAAGCAAGCGAGTTGCGCCAGAGAGCGAGAGAAGTTGGGGGGGGGAGAGAGACTTAAACACCGCATGCCAGAAAAGAAAGCTGCAGGTGTCTGCAAGGCGGAGACCACCGACCGCCCTGGAGCCACGAAACCCGGAATTAGCAAGGGAGGGTACATTGAAAAAGCCGGGGCGAGGCCGCTTTGCCGTGGCAAAGGCACACGTGGTGGTTGCTCCAGGGAAAGTGGTGTGGGAAGAGCCTGAGGAAGGCCTTCAGAGGCCGACAGGCCCTTTGCGTCCTGCCCTCAGGCGCAGCTAAAGGCCGGAGGCGGTGGTGGTTCTCTTATTCCTTCCCTCCCGCTTTTTCTGAGACGCAAGTGAGCCCTCGGACCCCAATTCCTCTACCCCGAGAGTTTTCCACATTTGAAGCCCTCCAGTTCTCTTGCGCTGGTTTGGGACTGGCGTCATAGGCAGGTCTTCCTTAATACGAGAGCAAAAAGAAGGCCAATGCTATTCTCAGCTCCTCCGCTTGAAGCGGCTCCCATTTCCCCCGTTGGATTAGAATAACCATATTGGAGTCTTGGTATGATACTTTTCAATGGCGCTTTTTGCATCAAATCCTAGTCCTGAGCCTACTCAGTTGAATGGAAAATGAAGCCTCCAGTCACCATTCTTGTCAAAGTTTTTAAAAGGGGAAATTGGGTTAGATTTGTTGAGAGGTTGATCATAAATGGTTGGGGGGAGGTGTTGCCCTAATTTTTTTTTGGGGGGGTCTTAATTTCAGTGTCATCTTCCGTGTGTGTGTGTGTGTGTGTGTGTGTGTGTGTGTGTGTGTGTGTGTGTCACATCAGTGCCTCACCAGCCATAAACCTCACCGCACGTCACTGTTCATGACACAGCCTTAATGTTTTATCTATCTAGGTGCTAGGGATGAACCTTATATGGCTCACAAGAACTGGGCACCTTTGAATATGAAGGGGGACAAGGGATGCCCTCATGCCACCAAAATGAGGGTATCATAGTTCTGATACCAAAAGTGAATGGCAAACCTTTACCCTAAATTCCCCATGGTTCCTCATATACGTGGTGGTCTCATCTGCTTTTTGGGTGAGAACCCCAGAAATGGTTTTAGTGGTTTTGAATTTGATGGGGGATCTGAATTCAGCCTATTTCAGAAATTCCAAATCAATTAATCAGTGTAATGCCTTGTCTCCAGAAGTCGTGGCTGCACCATCACTGGTGATTTTTAAGAAGAGATTGGACAGCCAGTTATGGTGTCGGGTCTTCTTCTTGAGCAGGGTGGGTTGGAATAGAAGTCATCCAATGTCTCTTCCAGCTCTATTGTTCTGTTAATCAAAGAAAACCTTATTGGATGCCATAGGATATTTACAACATAAAAACAAGGCACGTTTTGCAGAGAAAGCTTTTGAATGGAATTGGTCTTTTTTGTTTAAACTTCGGGAAATTATGCACTTTGACAACAATTTTATTCAAGGAATTAAGTCAATATATACATCTCAAAAAGGTTCAAATTATGATCAAGGGTGATCTAACTAAACCATGTTATATCCAGAAGGGGGCAAGATTAGGTTGTGCTTTGTCCCTTTGGCTGTTTTATTTTGGCTCCTGAAGCATTGACCAGTCATGGCCCATGAAAGGAGAGAGGAGAGCATATGGAAAGTTCCATTAGGTTAGTTGCCTAACAACAGAGTAAAGAATCAGACAATGGCAGTTTGCTGCAACAACATTCTGAGGAGTGATGGCCTACAGAACAGACTTGGCTCCCTCTCTGCTCTTAGTAGGAAAGGAATGTTAGCTCAAATGTGATCCCTGTGTATTAATTTCACATTTGAACCTTCGATCCTTAGACTGGCTATAGTCGTCTTCTTTGATTGTTGGACATTTTCCTGTTAACCAAATTCCTAAATATTTCACTTTTTTTTTGTTATCTGCATGCCCATTATTTCTTCCTATTCTCTTCCTTGTTTTTTAGTAAGATTTTTTGGGTATGATCTTTGTTTTGCTCTTGCTGATTTTAAGTCTTGCCACTTTGCCGAATTCCTCTATTTTTTCTTATTAATTTGCACCCCATTTCTAATGGTTCTTCTAAAATGAATACTAAGTCATCTGCAAACACCTGGACTTTATATTCTTCTTTTTTAATTTATAGTCCTTTTATTTCTTGTTCCCGTCTAATTTCCGTTAGTTGCCCTTCTAAGGTTAAAATAAATAATAAGAGTGATAGGGGGCATCCTTGTCTTAAGGCTTTCAAAATATTATATTTCTCTGTAACATCTTCATTTATTAGTACTTTTGCCATTTGAATTGAATATATTGATTCTACCATCTTCATAAATTTCCTTCCAAATTCCCTGTTTTTTAATTGTGTAGTAATGAATGGCCAATTCAAGTTGTCAAAGGTCATTTGGACCTCCCAAAAAATCAGTGCAACTTATTTCCTGGACTGTGCTTAATAATATTCTAGTGTGTTTATAATTATTCTCATATTATTTTTCAATTGTCGTTTCGGTAGAAATCCATTTTGATCTGCGTGAATAGCTTTAGTATTTTTTTAAAATCATTCTGCAATTATAGATGTAAACATTTTTTAGTCTGTATTCAATAATGAAATGGGTCTGTAATTTTTTTATTTCTTGATGGTCCAAATCTTCTTTGGGTATAAATGCTATGTATGCTTCCGTCCATGTTTTTGGTAATTTAGTCTCTGTAAGTGCTTCATTATACAAATCCAGGATTACTGTTTCTATTGGTTCCTGTAAGTTCTTATAGAATTCAACAGGTATTCCATCTGGGCTCGGTGTCTTGTTATTTTTTTGGGATCTTCACTGCCTCTGATAATTCCATCATTGTAATTTTTCCATTTAACATTTCTCTTTTGGTCTCCCCAATTTTTTAAAAAATTCATGTTATTTAAGTATTGTTCAATGTTATTTTGTGGGTATGATTTCATGGCTGTATAATATTAAAAGAAATTTTGTATTATATTTTTTTTCTTCCCTCCAGTGTTGTAGGTTTCCCTTTTCATCTTGCAATTAATGCATTATTCTCTTCTCCTTTTCTTTTTTTTAGTTTATGGGTTAACTACGCTTGTTTGCGTTGTCAAAAAAAAAGTTGTTTAGCTGTTTTAATTTTCTGAACCATTTCTTCTGGTGTCATCAAATTAAGTTTATGTTTTCTCGAATCCCTCTTTTCCTTTATTTTGTTTTTTTATAGATCTTTTTGCAGATCCGCTTCCCATTTTAAAAGTTCTTCCTCTAATAGTTCTTGTTTTTCTTTCTTTCTTTTTTCCCTTGCCAAATATGCTATTGTCAGTCCTCAAAGATATTCCATTGGCTTGAAATTTCTTGATAGGCTATCATTGAGGACTCTTTAACTTTGATGGTTATCTTCCTGAATCATTCAGCTCTCACTGGCATAATTCCTAGTTCCCAAGGATCTCTTTGATTCAGTGAGCTGCTCTCTAGGTTAGGTGTATGTCATATACAATCTTGGTCATCCCTTTTTGTCTTTGGTCTACCATTGTCACTTAAGAACCATGGGGAAAAAAGTCATAAAATTGGGTTTGAATCACCTAACAACTGCCTTCCTTAACAATAGAAATTCTAGTCTGAATTATGGCCATAAATTGAGGACTACTTATAATTTGCCATGTCATTGTTGGGGGTATGATTTTCTCCTTGGTTAAGATATTCTTTTCGGTTTGGTTGTTTGGTGTTAATCCCTGCGTAAAAGGGTGTAGACTACTGGAGAGGATTCATTCTAGTCTTTTTGTTTCTTTCTTAGCCTTTTTTATTGTCTCTTTTGAATGATGTGTAAATGTGATTTATCTCTATGTGTCCATTGCTGGATGGCTCAATGTCTAGTGAAGAGAAGGACCAGGGGAGACATGATAGCAGTGTTCCAATATTTGAGGGGCTGCCACAGAGACAAGGGGGTCAAGCTGTTTTCCAAGGCACCTGAAGGCCAGACAACAAATAATGGATGAAACTGAACAAGGAGAGATTCAACCTGGAAATAAAGAGACATTTTCTGACAGTGAGAGCAATCAACCAATGGAATAGCTTGCCTTAAGATGTTGTGGAAGCTTCATCACTGGAAGCTTTCAAGAAGGGACTCAACTGTCATCTGAGTAGAGTCTCCTGCTTTTGTGTGTGTGAGGAGGGTTGAACTAGATGACCTACAAGGTACCTTCCCATTGTGGTAATGTCTCTGAAAATCCTCTAGCATTTTTGGATTTGGCTTGGTCTAGGATGGTCAAAGTTTCCCAATTGAAACTATAGTTGAGTCTGTTTATGTGTTGTAAGATTAAGGGGTTTTTGTCTGTATGTGTCTTCTGACAGCCAGTTGATGTTTATGGATGCAGTCTATCTCTCTGTCCTACATAGGGGCTCTTATTCCACAGGTTGTAGATGGCCTCTGGTTTGTCCTCTTAATCTACTTAGTTGATGTGTGTTTTATGGTGATGCACCATAAACAACCTCAAGGAGCAACTGGAACAAACCCAACAATGTTGACACTGTCATGACTCAATCTCTAAGCAAAAAAAAAAAAAAACGGAAAACAAAACTTCCAAATCAAACTACTCAAGCTAAACTCCACAAACAAAGAGGCAAATGAGCCCAAATGAATAGTCTACACACCCAGTTGACCATTCTCTACTGGGAAGCACAATATGCCAGAAAGGCCTCAACTATAACATACACAATGCTAATCGGTCAGAGTTTTTGCCGTTTTAGAATCAGTCTTTAAAACCACAGAAATTCTTCCCCTGCAGATCCAAGTAAACGCAGGGAACCATACCAGAGACCAAAAGAACCCAGAATCTGAACTCATTCGTTTTAAGAGACTGATGTGGACATACATCTTATACACAATATGCCTGATGGGTCAGTGCATAACAATAAAATATAAAAGCCAACAAAATGATAGTAACTACAAAATGTACACCGTACGGTACCTGCGAAACCATTTCCCACCCTTCACCACCACACCTTCTGGACTGTAGTCTCAACCTACCCCATGTATTGGGGAAAGAACCAGCTGTTTGCGGTCTCCTTACCACCCAGTAAAGGGATGGAGATAGGTTGCTGGATCTCATAATCCTCTTTCACAGGGCAGGGCAGCTATGGGAAAGATGCGCTAACTAGGTTTCACTGGGTGACAACATCTAAGCGAAGGGGCCAAGAGGGACCCCCCTTATCTGACATGGTCAGGTGGGCATGTACTCTCAGAGAGTATGCCAATTACCTCCCTGCCAATTACTGCCAATTACCTCCCTGCGTCCCATTAGATCGCACAGGGTAGGCCTCCTCCGAATTCCATCCGCCAGTCAGTGCCGACTGGCGACTACGCGGAGGAGAGCCTTCTCAGTTGCAGCTCCGATGCTATGGAACAATCTCCCTGTGGAGATCCGCACCCTCACCACCGCCCAGGCCTTCCGCACGGCCCTTAAGATCTGGCTATCCCGTCAGGCCTGGGGATAAAAAATCTTAGTTCGTCCCCTCCCGAATGATGAATGAATGTTGTGCTCTATTTTTAATATTATGTATTGTCTTATGTTTTTTTTGTCTTTGTACCCCCTTCCCCGTGTTTTGTAAGCCGCCCTGAGTCCCCTCAGGGAAAAGGGCGGCCTATAACTTATAATAAACATTCCAAACATTCTAAACAAACATTCAGAGAGAGGCACGTATCCTGGATCTCTCTATTTGTGGCTTGAAAAGTGATGCCCAGGACTTTGTTTTGTGCCTAAGAAAAAAACAGAAAGTTTCCACAGCAAGACTAGCTGTACAGCCTGTTGCATGACTCCAACTGTGAAAGGACCAATTTGTGACAGACTGTGAGCATTCCTTTCAGTCCAAGAATGGCTGCAGGAGATAGTTCTGTGCAAAGGCAGTTACCAGCCACTGCTGGAGCAATAGTTGTGAGTCCAGAGAAAACCCATAGTGGCTGTCTTTTGGGGAGCGCTTACCCCACTGAGAGCCAGGGTTGAGGTGGGTGGACCCCGTTCCTCCCTATGTTGAAATTCAAAGCCTCCAAGCACTGCGCAAGCATATGAATAGCATGGTCTGAGTGTCCAGAGTTTGTTGCTGCTGCTTTTTAATCCCAACAGTAGATGAAACCATTAGGTGAGATCATTCGGCAGGAGTGGGTGTAATATAGTATTATGTGGCCCTTTGTGAGCTCTTTTCTTTCAGCTTAACCTAGAATGAAAGGAACGGAAGGCTTTCTTTCCTGGGGCCCAAATACTAGCTGTCTTTGCTGTGGAATCAGCAAGCGAGCCCACAACTCTGGTTTCTAGAAAAACGTCTTGGGAGGAAGGCTGCTCCTGGCATGGAGACGATGCACTCCGTTTCACATGGGGAGAGCAGTGGCAAGGGGCTTGTGCTCCTCTCCAGCATCTTTCCTCAGAAAGGGAGGTCACTGGGCAGAAAACCAAGCAACGCTTCCTATCCTTGGCATATGCCAGAGTGTGACTTGATGGTTCGGGAGTGCTGCTGCCTGGTTTTGGCTGCCGACGCAAGGCCAGACCCATTCTGGTGGATCGCCCCAGATACCTTATGGATACAGTTGATTTCTGGTGAGAGACTGTTTTACCAGAGATCCTGGTCTCTTGCCACAATTACTTCTGAAAGTTTGTCAGGTCTCCTTTGTTTGATTGTAAATTTACTTTGTTATTGGAGTTGCGATCTTGGTCTGAGGGGTATTGAGATCTTGCCCCTGTCATGGTCGGGATGGGTTGGGATTAGGAGCGATAGAGGATGGCGGCCGCAAGGGCGAGGACTTGGTTTTGGAAAAATCAGTGCTCTCTCCCCCCCCCTCCTAGAATGGCTCAGGCCAGTTTCAGATTTTGGCCCCCCAGACTATGGACCTTATTTAATCTCAGGAAAGAGACTTCTGTGCACGTGGTCCGCTGACCTTCCTTTGGACTCTTAAGAGGGGTAAGACTGAACGATTGTTACCTGCAAACATCAGACTTTTATGCCTTACCCTTTACAACGTACGACTGCCCTGTACACTATCGACTTTTGGTCTGGTGGCCGTGAACATCTCTCCGGGACATAGAGGAGGGAGAGGAGCAGAGCAGTTCTCTCTCCATCTTTACATCACTGTTTGATAGCACACTATCGCAGTGCTCCGTGCATTTTAACGTATGGTGAGTGCTTGAGGTGTGATTGTGCTGTATGTATGTACCCACTTTTATCATATAGCTGTATTTGTGTTTTTTAAATTGTCGTGGGGGAGTGTTTGCTTGTATGAGTCAGTACGTCTGAGAAGGCTGGGACTATAACCTGGTACCTCCTACACTGAGTGCTCTGCAGAAGTGTTAGGGGTGCCTGGTTTAACCTCCAGCCTTGGAATGTATGGTTCGAAGGGCTTGCCAGGGATGTGTCCCCCTCACCGAGATGTGCCCAGAGGGTTTTTAGGTGCTTCACCAGCCGCGACCCCAGAGAAGGGGTGGGGGAGTGGCCCTGGTTATCCGAGAGTCTTTAGTTCCTCGTAGGATCCCTGCTCTGGAGCATGTCAGGTATGAGTCCTTGCTGGTGAAGTTGGACCCTAGGGGTCAAGTGGACTTGCTGCTAATGTACCTGCCTCCCAACAGTGTCACAGCAGCTCTCCCCTCGCTCCTCGAGTCAGTAGCCGAGCTGGCAGTTGAGTTCCCCAGGCTTATGGTGCTGGGGGATTTCAACTTGCCTTCGCTCGGCGAGCACTCTGATGGGGCGCAGGAGTTCATGGCTTCCATGACAGCCATGGGCTTGACCCAAGTAATTCGGGATCCGACCCACTCGGCGGATCACACACTTGACCTCGTATTTCTCTAGGAGCATTGGAGTTGCGATATTGGTCTGAGGGGTATTGAGATCTTGCCCCTGTCATGGTCGGACCACTGCCTACTGAGGCTTGACTTTCAGAGGCCAATCCCCCACTATAGGGAGGAGGAACAGATTAGGTGGTTCCACCCCAGGCGCCTTATGGACCCTATGGGCTTTCAGACGGCGCTTGGCATTATACCTGATACTCTGAAGCACCAAAAGAGATGCCTAGAGCGCCGCTGGTGATCCAGTAAGTCCGAGGCAGACCGAGCACTCATATTGCCGCTCTGATTGCTTCCGCTGAGTCACACCCAGCCGCCTTGTTTAGGATAGCCCGCTCCCTCCTTAAAGGAAGGGATACGGGCACTCCCCTACAGGGTAAGGCTGAGGAGTTCATCCAATTTCTCATGGATAAAGTTGCTCGGCTTTGGGCAAACCTGGACTCCAATTGCACAGAGCCAGCCGAGGTACCAGGGGAGGGTCTTGAATGACATCGTTGGATTGATTTCCAGTCTGTTACTCCTGAGGAAGTGGACAAGGCCATCGGAGCAGTGAGTGCCTCCACATGTGTACTGGACCCGTGTCCCTCCTGGCTGGTCACAAACAGCAGGGAGGTGACACGGGGCTGGATCTAGGCGATAGTGACCGTGTCTCTCCAGGAAGGGTCCTTGTCCCCCCTTTAAAGGAGGCGGTGGTGAGACCCCTACTGAAGAGACCATTCTTGGATCCAGCTGTTTTAAATAACTATCGTCCAGTCTCCAACCTCCCCTTTGTTGGGAAGGTTGTTGAGAAAGTGGTGGCCTCTCAGCTCCAGCCGTCCTTGGAAGAAACCGATTATCTAGACGCCTTCCAATCTGGTTTCAGGCCTGGGTACAGCATGGAAACTGCTTTGGTCGCACTAGCCGATGATCTATGGAGAGCCAGAGATGGGGGCCAGGTCTCCATTCTGGTGCTCCTGGACCTCTCAGCAGCCTTTGATACCATCGACCATGGTATCCTGCTGCGGCGGTTGCGAGAGGTGGGGTTGGGAGGCATCGTTTTTCGGTGGTTCTCTTCCTACCTCTCGGACAGGTCGCAGTTGGTGTTGGTTGGAGGACAGAGGTCAACCCCTAGGCCCCTTAATTATGGGGTGCTGCAGGGGTCGGTCCTGTCCCCCCTCCTGTCTAACATTTACATGAAGCCGCTGGGAGAGATCATCCGACGGCACAGGATAAAATACCACCAGTATGCGGACGATATTCAATTGTATCTGTCCGCCCCGTGCCAGCTCAGTGAAGTGGTTGACATGATGTGTCAGTGCCTGGAGGATGTGAGAGTCTGGATGGGGGTGAACAAGCTGGCTCTCAATCCTGACAAGACCGAGTGGCTTGTGTTTTTTCCTCCCACAAATTGGCTAGGTATTCCATCTCTCAGGCTGGGGGGTGAAATTATATGCCCCTCAGACAGGGTTCACAATTTGGGAGTCATCCTGGACCCACAGCTGACCTTAGATCACCATTTGTCGGCTGTGACCAGGGGGGCATTTGCCCAGGTTCGCCTGGTGCACCAATTGCGTCCCTACCTGAACCAGGAGGATCTTACAACAGTCACTCATGCCCTTGTGACCTCAAGACTGGACTACTGCAATGCGCTCTACATGGGGCAGCCCTTGAAGAGTGTTCAGAGACATCAGCTGGTCCAGAATGCAGCGAGCGATTGTGGGTGCACCTCGGTACACCCATGTTACACCTAACCTCCGTGAGCTGCACTGGCTACCTATTGGTCTCCGGATACGCTTCAAGGTGCTAGTCATCACTTATAAAGCCCTTCATGGTATTGGACCTGGGTACTTGAGAGACTGCCTCCTGCCAATTACCTCCCATAGACCCATTCGATCCCACAGATTAGGCCAAACTTTTCTGTATTTGTTCCCCTTCCCTTGGCTTTTGTTCAGCCGCCCTGAGTCCCTTCGGGGAATACGGCGGCTTACAAATCGAATAAATCCAATCCAATCCAAAATACATTTGATATGATAAATCAGATATGTTTATTTGTCTGTCTGTGTGTATTTTTTGCCAAGTATCAGGCAATGGCTCAGGGGCTGGATAAATGAGATAAGATATCCAAACACAATGAACACACCAATTAATGAGGAGATTTCAGGCTTTATTAAGTACCTGCAGAAAGCAAATTAAATAGAAGAACCAATCAAGTCTTAGAAGATGTTTCCCTTCTCATCCAAGAAGCTTCTTCAGCTCTGATTGGATGGTGGGAAGGAGAGGATTGATATTTCTTGCAGACAGCTGGTCATTTGCATTCTTTTAGAGAGTTGTTGAGACCACTTGGATGTTTGCCTGATCCTCAGGATCACCTGAGTAGTGCAAACAGGTGTGCAACCTTTTTGGAACTGCTGAAAGGATTTCTGTAGTCTGCAATTTTTCTGGAAATCCGTTCATGCTGCCACACCATCAGGTCCCATGATCTCCGTCCTGCTGCAGGGAACCCCATAAGTTACCCACCTGTAGTAATGATGATACTCAAAGGCCCTGAGTGTATAGCCCAGACTGTGGACCAGACCATGGTCTGTAACTGTCTGATGGGCATGGAAGTCTTGAGAGGTTTCCTGATAATGCACCTCTTCCCTTTCCCATAAGATGAATCGTTATGCCAGCGATGCTGCAGTCAAGGGAGCCCTCCTGATTTTGGTTGATTCCTTTTCACTTTCAAAGCTTTGTTTCTCTGTGCTCTACCGTTGTCTATCCATTCTTGGCATTTTGGCATAAATTGTGCTTGTTCTTTGGCCCTTATTTCCTTTCCTTCCTCCATATCAATCTCTCCTTATTTCTTTTTCCTTTTTCCCTCCACTCTCTTTCTTTCATCCCCCCATCCAACTTAAGGGAGCATCTAGATAATCACAACTGTTGATGACAAAGGTTCGTTGATTATGAAGCTCATGTTGTAATACCATAGACCGTTAAGAAAACAGTATGTCGCTCACTCCAAAAAGGCCCAAGAAGTTCTGGAAAACCAAAAGAATAAATACTTGCTGATACATTTCCAGTTTGTTCATTTAGTCATTTTGATCGCAGATCTCATGCTACTGCTTCTCATATTGCACGATTTCTTCAGGGCATTTTCTCTGGATTCCTTATTTCCTTTCCTTCCTCCATATCAATCTCTCCATATTTCCTTTTCCTTTTTTCCTCCACTCTCTTTCTTTTATCCTCCCACCCAACTTAAGGAAGCATCTAGATAATCAAAATTCGTGATGACAAGGGTTCATTGGTTATGAAGCTCATGTAAGAGCCGAGGTGGCATAGTGGTTAGGGTTCAGTACTGCAGGCCACTTCAGCTGACTGTTATCTGCAGTTCAGCAGTTCAAATCTCACCGGCTCAAGGTTGACTCAGCCTTCCATCCTTCCAAGGTGGGTGAAATGAGGACCCAGACTATGGGGGCAATATGATGACTCTGTAAACCGCTTAGAGAGGGCCCTATGAAGCGGTATATAAATCTAACTGCTATTGCTATTGCTATTGCTATGTTGGAATACCGTAGTCCATTAGTAAAACAGTATGTCACTCACTCCAAAAAGGCCCAATACGTTCTGGAAAACCAAAAGAATAAATACTTGCTGATACATTTCCAGTTTGTTCATTTAATCATCCTGATTGCAGTAACAGTAGAAGCAGCAGAAATGAGATACAAGTATATATCAAGATGGAATGGATGGGGAGTTTCAGGCCCTCCCTCATGGAAGTCGTTTAAGGGTATCTCAAGCTACTCATTCACCTATTGCTTGGATTCTTCAGGGCATTTTCTCTGGATTCCTAGAGCCATTCCTCCAGATTGTTTCTGGCTTCTTCTGGGGATTCGTGACTGAGTTTTTGCAGAGATGATTGTAGCTATACTTGCATATCTGTTTTGAATGCAGTAGAAGCAGGCTGTCTGGAACTTGCTAAAGATGTTTGAAGCCATCCATCTATCCTTCAGTTTCTTTCAGAGCAAGCAAGTTCTACCCAAATCACTCTCTCCTTCGTCTTTCCCCTGCTTGTTTTTGATTCCTTAGATTATTTGACATCCTGGATGCCCTTAATAGATGCTTCAAGCCATTCCTGAGGACCTACATGGGATGCTTCACGGTCCTTCCTCTTTGAAGCTGTTTACAGATATTTCAAGCCATTTTTGGCATCTTGTTTGTATGTTTCGGGACCTTTTCCATTTTTTCAGGGATTCCTGAAGCCATTTTTCAAGAAGTGGTATAGGTTCTTCAGAAAATGCAGAGCTTTCTAAGGATCCTTGAAGCCATTGTAATATATTTTCCATGGTTCCTTCAGAACATTGCTTCTTGAGGTTCTCTATTGATTCTTCAAGCCATATCTTTGTTAGGATTTCTCAAGACTCTGACTGGACTTTTCCCGCCAAAAAACAAGTAGATAAAAAAGGGGAAACAAAAAGACGGCCTTCCAGAAGTTGTTTTCCTTTCACTTTCTTTCTCTTCTTATCACTCCTGACTTTTTTTTTCATATCAACTCATTTTTTTTCAAGGTTCTTTCCAACCATATAATAATATAGTATCTTCTATGGCCATTAGATGAGGTCTCAACTGTAATTTGGGGTACCAAAACGTGGGAGAGCTCTAACAGCTGATTATCAAAGTTCAACAAAAAAAAAAAACATTCTTTTTACAATTTCTTCCAACAGTCAAACAATATTGCAGGCAAATCAAAGTCACTTTTAATAGCAACAAAATTCCAGTTCAGTCTTTGTATATTGTAAAACTTCATATTCTTCCATCAAAATGTGATTTCTCTTTTTGGTCTATAATTTATCTCCGTGTATTAAGTTGCCACTTTCTGCACTTTGGAGACTTTTAAAACTTCTTTTATTTAGGTGGGTCTCTAATAAAGAAGTTGAAAATCATCTAACCCAGTTCCAATCCTCTGTTCACACAACACTCCAGCTCAGTTGCTCCAGCTTTATTCCAGTCATAATGGCTGTCTCTCTTCTCCACCGGTCGGGAGAATTCCTGGGATCAAGCGTGAGAGCTACCTTTCTCCCGGAATCAACAAGTAATACCTCGCTTCTTCGCCACCTCTCCAGGGTGACCCTAAAGACCTCCTATCAGAGTAGAATCAGCCGGGATATGTGGAACACCCAAATGGAAGTCCACAATAATAAAAATTGTTGATGACAAGGGTAAATTGGTTATGAAGCTCACGTTGGAATGCCGTAGTCCAAACAGTATGTTAGTAAAACAGTCCATTAGTAAAACAATATCCAAAAAGGCCCAATACGTTCTGGAAAACCAAAAGAATAAATACTTGCTGATACTTTTCCAGTTTGTTCATTTAATCATCTTGATTGCAGTAACAGTAGAAGCAGCAGAAATGAGATACAAGTATATATCAAGATGGAATGGATGGGGAGTTTCAGGCCCTCCCTCATGGAAGTCATTTAAGGCTATCTCAAGCTACTTATTCACCTATTGCTTGGATTCTTCAGGGCATTTTCTCTGGATTCCTAGAGCCATTCCTCCAGATTGTTTTTGGCTTCTTCTGGGGATTCTTGACTGAGTTTTTGCAGAGATGTTTGTAGCTATACTCGCATATCTGTTTTGAATGCAGTAGAAGCAGGCTGTCTGGAACTTGCTAAAGATGTTTGAAGCCATCCACCCATCCTTCAGTTTCTTTCAGAGCAAGCAGGTTCTACCCAAATCACTCTCTCCTTCGTCTTTCCCCTGCTTGTTTTTGATTCCTAAGATTATTTGACATCCTGGATGCCCTTAATAGATGCTTCAAGCCATTCCTGAGGACCTACATGGGATGCTTCATGGTCCTTCCTCTTTGAAGCTGTTTAGAGATTCTTCAAGCCATTTCTGGCATCTTGTTTGTATGTTGCAGGACCATTTCCAAGTTTTTCAGGGATTCCTAAAGCCATTTTTCAAGAAGTGGTATAGGTTCTTCAGAAAATGCAGAGCTTTCTAAGGATCCTTGAAGCCATTGTAATATATTTTCCATGGTTCCTTCAGAACATTGCTTCTTGAGGTTCTCTATTGATTCTTCAAACCTTCTCATCTGGACTTCTGTAGATCCCGAATGCTTTTAATAGAGGCTTCAAGGCATTCCTGAGTATCTAGGAGTGGCGTTTTAGGTCCTTCTTCTTCAAGATTCTTTACAGCTATTTCAAGCCATTTTTTGGCATCTTGTTTAAATACTTCAAGACCTTCCACTTTCAGATTTTTCAAGGACTGATCTAGGTTCTCTAGAAAGGGACAGGCTTTCTAAGGATCCTCGAAGTCATTTTAACATATTCTTCAGATCCTTCAGGACATTACTTCTTCAGGTTTTCTATTGATTCTTCAAGCCATCCCTTTTTTTCCCTGCTTCCACGAGACTCTGACTTAAACTTTTGTAGGATATCTCCTTGTCCGTTTAGGGGGTTCCTCCTATCCATGGGGGGATTTGCCTTATCACCCCAGCATCTACAGAGTATCCCCTTTAATCTGTTGACCCCTTCAGGATCAACACTGCTCAAAAAAGAGCCCAAACAAAGGAGTTAGAGTTAGAAGTTAGGAGAGCTTCCTTCCCTCCCCTCTTAGCACGGTGACGTCACCACAGAAAGTCCCCTTCTTCAGGTTTTCTACTGATTCAGCAAGCCATCCCTTTTTTTCCGGCTTCCATGAGACTCTGACTTGAACTTTTGTAGATGTTGAATGCCTATAATAGATGCTTCAAGCCATCCCTCCACATCTAACTTGCACGTTTCTGGCCCTTTTTCCTGTAGATGATTTATTGATTCTACTAGCCAATCATTCACATCCTCCCTGGCTGCCTTAGCACATTCCTCCGGGAGGTTGGTGACAGATGCTTTAAGCCATTCTGGCAGAGTGTGTTTTGACTGTTCAGAGGAATCCTCTTTTTGGAGTTTGAGAGTTTTCTGCAGCCACCCCAGAATATTTGACCCAGGTTCCTTCGTTTTTTTAATTTTTTCTACCGAAGCTTTAAGCCATTTCTGATTCAATTCATATTCCGCCATCTGAGGCTTCATTTTCTCTTGAGCTTCTGTCTTGTCTTCCATCTGGTCTCTGTGTGTCAATAAGGTGCAGCGGCCTATCCTCAGTAGTTCCTTTCTGGAAAAAAATCAGAATGTTAGCTGTGAATCTGGGCCAACAACAAAATATTCTTAGTTAAAATAACAGGAACTTCTTTGATGTCAGGAAAGTCTCACTCTGAAAGTTTATAAATATTGTTGGGCACCGGGGGATGGAGATTGAAAAGTCTCTTCTATACTTATCTTCCCATTCCATGAGACTAAGTCCTAGATTTCTATATGTAAAAGTATAAGAGCCATAGTTTGTTAATTTCTTTCCGAAGTAAGGAGAATGTCAGGTTTTTCCAAGCTTTCTAAGATAAGAAGACCCTAATATGAAATTCTGGAATAGTTTGTGGTGTCTATCTAAAAATTTCTCACCTGCACAATATTTCTTCGTACGCTCTGAAGATCTCATCTTTCTCATCGCTAAGTTCAATATTTTTAAACGTTAGAATTTCTGTTTTGTTTCGGAGCTCTTGACTTTCTACGGTCAGTTTTGACATCACTGCCATCTTTCTGTAAATTATGAGGACCAGAGAGATATTAGCCCTCTTAATTTGTTACTTGAATTACTAATTATTATTGCATTCCATTATAACTATTGCTCTTCTCTTACTCAGTTATACATACATATATACATACATATATACATACATGAATGGAATACTTCTTTTATCCAGTATATCTGGCCTAAAGGATCTAATAAATAAATCTGAATTTGAAAGAAAAAGTCAAATTGCTATCTAAATATTTCTCACCTATAAAGTTCTTCTTTGAGATCATTATTCTCGTGTAGGAGCTCTGCTTTCTCCGCAGCTTCTTTCTGAGCCTTGCAGCGGAGTGTCTGGTTCTCTTGCCTCAGTTTCTCCAGCTCCCCAAGTTCCTCTAAACTCATTTTTCTGTAAAATATCAAGAGCAAAGTGTAATTAGCTCCCTTAGGTTAAAACTTGTTTAAAATTAAAACTAATTGAAATAGCTGAGAAAGGAAGAGAAAGTCAGGGTGGTTATCTAAATCTTTTAACCTGCTCATCTCTTCTTTGTACTCGTTATACTCTTCGCAGAGCTCCTCTTTTTCTTTGGCCAGTTGGTGGTTTTTCTTTATAAGCTCCTGAATTTGGACTTTCAGCTCCTCTTTTTCTTCCAGAAGTTTTGAGATTTCCATTGTCTTTCTGCAAATTATGAAGACCAGAGAGAAATTAGGCCCTTGGGGGTTTATTTTTTTTACTTGAATTATCAAACTTTTGATACAATTACAACACATTCCACCTTTTTTTCCCAAGCTTTACTAGAATATAATTTTCCATCCCTTGTTTCATAAAATGGCCAGTCCCATTGCCAATGGAGAAATGATGAATGTTGTATTGAAAGTGTAAACTGAATAGGGTTATAAAAAGATGTGATGAACTATGCAAAGACTTACATATAACTCTGGTCCCTTGTTCTCTTCAGATCTCCTTCCAATTTTTCTGTTTTTGTCTGAACAATCTAGAGAAGTCAAAATACATCACAAGTCAGGAATATATTTCCATATCAGCCCACTCACTACCCCCTACCCCCACCCCATCACCCCCACTGGGCTTCTTCACCTCTTCTTATGACATGAATTGTCTCTTGGTACTGGACTCTCAACAGATTCCTCACATGCTAGGTTGCTTACCCGATGGGAACGCATCTTTAAACTGATGTTCTGGCCCATGTGCATTTCTGGACTCCGGAAAACCTGGCAGTTCCATGAAGAATGAAAAGCAAAATGAATTTTAAATGCTTGCTTGATAATTTCCTTCATTTCATGGTCATGAGAAGAATTACATGAATTTGTTTTCCATAAATTCTCTCATGTCAGTGTAAAGAAGATATTTGTTGAAACATCCTCTTTAGGAAAAAAAGTCTGGGGTGTATACAAGCATATTTGTGCATATTAAAATCATGCATGTCAAGATTAGCACAAATGTGCAACTCCCGATTTATTGCTGTAGGCGTTCAATACAGGCAATAAAGGTTATTCTCACCGTGATAGAAAAAGAAAGATTTAGTGTTAGTTCATTTGTTTAGGAAATGCAAAACCCAGTGGTTCAAACAAAATCTGAATCATCTACATTTTATTTCACTTCCATTGGTGTTGTATGTGGCCAAAGAAACTAGCTAATATGGCAAAGAAGGAACCAACCAAGAATGAGCATGAACTCTGATAATTGCCATTCTTGGATAGAAGTTACAAATAAACTAGTTTGTATTGAATAGATGTGTGTGTATGGATTTCATCCATATAGTAGAAATATAAAGCGAACATATATACTCTATAAAATATGCTGCACATGCATTATTCACAATTACCAATTGTGAAGAAATCATTTGTTTTTATTTTTCTCATAAATATATTCTAAGGTGAGCTACAAGTATACATTATATACCTCAGCATGTCTCCGTTCTTCGGTGGTAGATGACAGAAGAGGAAATCTCGATTGTTCCTCCTGCAATGACCAAAGACCCTATTTTTAATGATTCTCAGGGACTGGCTGGATGAGTCCCTGCAGTTTTCTTAGCAAGGTTTTTCAGAAGTGATTCAGTGTTGTTTTCTTCCTAGGGCTAAGAGAAGCTGACTGGCTCAGGGTGACCCACTTGGCTTTGCTTCTAAAGTGGGGCAAGAAATGTCAGTCTCTAAGTTTGCAGGTTGATGCCTTAACCGTGGCGTAACAGAAACCACAATTAATATTCTTTCTGTCTATCTCGAACTACCTAATCTGTCTGTCTGTCTTTCTTAAATTTCTATACATTCCATCCAGTGGTGGGATTCAAATAATTGAACAACCTGTTCTCTATCCTAATGACCAGCTGGGTAGGCAGGGCTTGGTGGTCATGTGTCTAGGTGGGCGTGGCCAACTCAATGTCACTCACATCAATGGGGGCTTCGCCTTAGCTGTTACAATGTAATAAGGGTTAACCAGAGAGGCAGTTTCTGTAAGCAGTGCAATAAAGATTAGGCTAGAAACAACACCAGAATGTTTCCTCCCTGCCTTCCTTACAGGATTAGCCCTGTAAAGCGGAAAAAACCAAAATCAGATTTCTTCCAACAACCGGTTCTCCGAACTGCTTAAAAAGTTAACAGCTGGTTCTCCTGGATAGGTGCAAACTGGCTGAATCCCACCACTGATTCCGTCACACGTTTACTGTGACAGCCTATGAACAAATATTTTCTCTTACCTCTTTATGGAGACACTTCATGTTTTCTCTTAATTTTCTCAACAGATCGTTTTCCATCGTAAAATCAGTGATGGAAACTAGAAGATAAAGAAATAGGTGACAAGGCAGAATAGCTTTGGCATTTTTTTTTCAAAAATTGGAATGTAAACTTGAGAGACAATGTCTAGAATAGGGCATGATTGGTTAATTACATTTGCCCTCAAATTCCTCTACTCTGATCCTTTAGGACAAGCGTTGCCCTTCCCTCCCCAGCAGTTTTCCCTTTCCTTTTTTTCTTTCAACTAAATATTTGGCATTTCTATTCCAATTGATAACGTCCCATAACCTTAAGCTACTTTTTCTCCTATGACTTACAGGGGAAGTTTTGATCTTTTTCATGAAAGCAGATGGATAGACGATTCAACATGTGAGCGACATTCCTGTTCCCCATGCGATTTCCACCCGTTCAATTATTTCTAGAAACTACAACCTACATATCTAAACCCCACATAATTCAATTTTCCTATTTATGTGTGGCCCATCTTACCTAAAGGCAACACTAGGCAGCTAAATGAAATAAAACATTAACAGATTATAATGGGTAACATCAAAACTAACATTGCTTTAAAAATGTAAATCCTACAATGTAGGGGTTGCAGCAGTGATGGGATTCAAATAATTTAACAACCGGTTCTCTGCCCTAATGACCAGCTGGGTAGGTGGGGCTCAGTGATCATGTGACTGTTTGGGTGTGGCCAACTCAATATCACACAGGTTGATGGGTACTTCACCTTAACTGTTACAATGGTAATAAAGGTTAACTGGAGAGGCAGTTTCTGTAAGGAGGGCAATAAAGATTAGGCTAGAAACAGCACCAGAATATTTCCTTCCTGCCTTCCTTACAGGATTAGCCCTGAGATTTCTTCCAACAACCGGTTCTCAGAACTGCTCATAAAGTTAACAACTGGTTCTCCCGGATAGCTGCGGACTGGCTGAATCCAACCACTGGGATACAGCCATGGATCTGTGAACTATCTAAAATGATCTATATAACGCCATCAATATTCCCCATGAAGAGCCTTTCAATTCAAAGAATGTTTTTTCTCTTTCATACCACAACAGACACAAACAATTCAAAACAATTTCTAGAGGTACATGTTTTGATTTAGTGTGTGGGAAAAGTTTTCACTATGCAAAGGTATCCCAACAAGTTACTTCCTCACAGTACCATTTTGTGAGGTTGCATGACATCACAATTGCATCAACAAAATTTGCAATAGTGATGAGAGCTTATTATGCAAAACAAGCTCAGCTATTGATGTTTGCAGCTTTTTTTCTTCAAAGTTTGATCAGAACGGAGGTCGAGAAATAGCAGAGGTCTTCTTGATACTCTATATTGATTCTATGATTTATCTGCCTTTAAAATGGTGATTGGCAACAGGATTTTACAGACATCCACCAAAGTGTCTGCCCCTCCCCCCCCAATTTCACTGCAAAAACTAAATACTGAAAGCAAACATGTCATCAAGGCTTGGTGCAAGGTGGGCAATGACATCTCAGCTCTAGAAGTGTGACCTGTGACCCACTGGACCATAATTCCAGAAGTGTGTCCTTACCCGGATCTGCTGGTCCTCCACACGTTAGCACCTCAGCACCTTAGCACTTCTGCACCTGCGCACTTCAGCTCCTCAGCACTTCAGCACCTCCGCACCTCAGCTCCTCAGCACTTCCGTACCTCAGAACCTCAGCACTTCAGCACTTCCGCACTTCAGAACGTCAGCACCTCAGAAGTCAGCACTTCAGCACCTCCGCACTTCAGCACCTCAGAACTTCAGATCTGTAGCACTTCAGCACTTCAGCACTTCCGAACCTCCGCACCTCAGCTCCTCAGCACTTCAGTGCCTGAGCACTTTAGCACCTCAGAACCTCAGCACTTCAGCACTTCAGAACCTCCGCACTTCAGAACCTCCACACTTCAGCACCTTAACTCCTCAACACCCCCGCACTTCAGCACCTCAGCACTTCAGCACCTCCGCGCTTCATCTCCTCAGCACTTCAGCACCTCAGCACTTCAGTACCTCCGCACCTCAGCTTCTCAGCACTTCAGTGCCTGAGCACTTCAGCACCTCAGATCCTCAGCACTTCAGCACTTCCACACTTCAGCACTTTAGCACCTCAGAACCTCCGCACTTCAGAACCTCCGCACTTCAGCACCTTAACTCCTCAACACCCCCGCACTTCAGCACCTCAGCACTTCAGCACCTCCGCGCTTCATCTCCTCAGCACTTCAGCACCTCAGCACTTCAGTACCTCCGCACCTCAGCTTCTCAGCACTTCAGTGCCTGAGCACTTCAGCACCTCAGATCCTCAGCACTTCAGCACTTCCACACTTCAGCACTTTAGCACCTCAGAACCTCCGCACTTCAGAACCTTTGCACTTCAGCACCTTAGCTTCGCAACACTTCCACAATTCAGCACCTCAGCTCCTCCGCTACTCAGCACCTCAACTCCTCAACACCTCAGCACAAGGATTGGGATCCTGGATATATATATGTGTAGCAGTCAAAGTCATCACAATCAGTGTTTCATGACACAGCCTTAATATTTTATCTAGCTGTGGATAGGTGCTAAGGGTGAGCCTTATATGGCTCACAAGAAATGGGCACCTTTGAATATGAAGGGGGACAAAGGGTGCCCTCATGCCACCAAAATAAGGATATCATAGTTCTAATACCAAAGGCAAATGGCAAACCTTTACTCTAAAATCCCCATGGTTCCTCATATATGTGGTGGTCTCATCTGCTATTTTTGCATTTTTATAAACTTGAAACAGCAGAAACAAGAAAGAAATCCTACATGAAGGTTTTCCTGGGGAAAATTATATCTACCGTGGTATCCCCTTTAGCCGAAGAATTCAATTTAATTCAATATTTTATCATCCCAGTTGTTGAAAAAAATGAAAGAACATCACCAACTTGCTACATAGGAAACACTGTAGAAAATACATTTTCCCCCATGTTTAAATTTGCAAGATGAGATCTAATGGAAGAGAATCTTTGTAGCTCAGGGTTGAAATGTAGAGTCCTTGGTGCTCTCTGAGCTTGGTTTATTGCTTGCAGACATTTCATTACCCAACATCATCATCACAGGGACATGCAGTCAGGGGAGGTGGGGCCTCACCAGCGTCATGAGGAAAAGAAAAGTATAATTAAAAAGAAAAAGGCTGAGGTAGTTGCTGCCAGAGTCACAGTGGATGACTCTGCTTATTGCTTAACTGCAGTGGGAGGTGAGAGAATTACGGGCCTCCTTTACTCTAGCTTTATGATCACTTGAGCAGAGTTAAGCAAGGGTTAAAAGATGAAAAATTTCTTATGCAAAGGAGGCACGTGTTCTCTCGCTTCCTGTAGAGGGCATTTTTAGAGGCTTTTTTTTTTCTTTTCATGAGGGTAGGCAAAAGCCGAGTTGAAATCCTCTCTGTAACAGCTGGAAAAGGTCCTTGTGTGGGGAGGGGGAGGAATTCAAAAAGTTTGATTGCATGCAGAACCACGTTTCCTTTTCAAACACACACACAAACACACACACACACACACACACACACACACACACACACCTGGATAAAAGTATATAAGCCCAGCTTCACTGATTACAAGTTTGAAAAGGCAACGTGATTCACCTGCAATCAAATGCTCCGATCAGAAGGCAGCAGGGGAAGGGGGGGTATGGCAGAGGAGCTGCTTTCAAGCCTTTGGAAAATATATCCAATCCAACTTCTGTGTTTGTGTTTGTTTGAGAGTGAGTGAGTGAGAGAGGGATCCAACTTCTCTGTGTGCATGTGTCTGTTTGAGAGAGGGGGGAGGGAGGGAGAGAAGGAGGAAGGAGGGGTAGGGAGAAGAAAAAGAATGGGAAAACTTATTTTGCAAGGGGGAAAAATTCTGTCGCTTTAAATTGGAACTGAGCATGCCTGGCTGTGGAATTCTAGGAGTTGAAGCCCAGAAGTCTAAAAAAATTGCTGCCTCATCAGCCATAAAGCTCACCGCACGTCACTGGTTAGGCTGCAGTACTGCATTCTAACTACTGTGCCACCTAGTGATCAACATTGACAAAGGGAGGTGGAGGAAAATCCAGCAAATACAGACCAACCAGATCAATATACAGATATTACAGATCAATATAATTTTGTCACTGGAATTTCTGATTATTTATTTATTTATTAGAATTTTGTCTTGCCTTTATTGTTTTTATAAATAATTTGAGATGGCCAACATATTTAATACTCCTTCCTTCTGTTTTTCATACAACAACCCTGTGAGATGGATTGGGCTGAGTAAGAGTGACCCAGAATCTTTGAGTATGACATACAAAACTTCAGTATGTTCTCATAAACTCAAATCATATCCCTTCCTTATTATGAAATGTTGTTTCTCTAGCCCTTTACTTTCACTTTTGAATGTAAAAAATAAGTGCATTAAATTTTATGAGCAGGATTCAAAAGTCATATACATATACGTATTTCCAAGAACTCTTGGATCTCAAACTAAAGTGAGCAATTGTGGATAAGAGCATGGATTAATGCAACCAGCTGAAATTCTGATGAGATAGATGATTACCTAGAGTTCTAATGTCAAAGCTGGAACTGCAGGACTCAAAATGACATTCTGCATAAAAGTTTTCAAGAGCCTGCATACAAATTTCCAATTCTTAAGAAAATCAGTAAAACTGAAACATGCATATTTCATGCTAGGAGATATGAAAGCTCCTGAAAATAAAACAGAAAGAAAGTAGCAATCAGAATAATCAGAAATTCCACAGGTGAAAAAGTGCATATTCGGATGAGATACAAGGTCACCCATTTAATGTCATCATATCTGACAGTTAGACATGAAGGAATATCATGAATGAAAAAAAGGGAATGTGAGTTGCTGCTGTACATTGTTAAAATTATCTTCATTCTTCAATGGGCAAGTATGAAATCAAATAGGCAAGAAAGGAATTTTAATTTTTTTTCTACATTTAGACCACTTATCCAAATTAGGTTTAATAAGCATGCACACATACATGCACGGATACACACAGAGAGAGACATACAGACTACATATTCCTAATGATTTATTTTTTATTTGATCACTCAAATTTTAATTTACTCTTATTCATCATTAAGTGTGGTTATCTAACGGTTGTGAGGGACTCAAAAAAATGAGGAACAGCATTGGACTGTCACATTTTTCTTGAGATTGTTGAGTGGAAGTGAAGGTCTACAACTGTCCACTCACATATGTCAAGGCCCTGTTTAGACGTGACAAATTAACAGATTGACACATTGCCTGGCTGCTAAGTGGGGATGGGTGAATCCCTGAAGCTTTCAACTAACATTGCTAAAAATCATCAAATAATAACTGAAGGTGTCAGTAAAGCTTGTTAAGAAATGTATCCTGGGGATAGCAATTTCACTTTGAAGATCAAGTATGACACACAATTACTTTAGGCTGTTTGCAGGAATTCCCAAAGCCATAGTAAGTAAAATTACCATCACCCATCCCCACTGTTTTGAATTCATATTTAGATTATAAATTTAATTATTCTAAAAGATTTGCTAACTGAAATTTCTAGAAAGTGTGACTTCCTATAGTTTAGTGACTGTAGGGGGATCCTGTTAGACATTTTGCAGTGCCTGTCTTTTCATCTGGCAATGCTGACTCTCAACTGTACTGCAATGAGGTAAGCTTTAATGTGTATTTAAGTTCCTTTTGGCCAACTCTGCAGGACTGAATGGTGTTGCCATGAACATGAGCAGATTAGGCAATGCAGCTGAACTCAGCAAAGTGACTTTAAAATATCAGCTATCAATATCATACAAAAGGTTGTAAAGTTATCCCACTGAATGAACTCTTTCTTTGGACTATATTTCAGTAATGACATGCCTCTATAGTCTCATCCTTTATGTACACTACAAAGAATGACAGGCTGGTTTTTCAATAGTTGTGTGACTATGGTAGTAGAACCAAATATCCTGTCATGCATCTCTCTCTCTCTCTCTCTCTCTCTCTCTCTCTCTCTCTCTCTCTCTCTCTCTCTCTCTCTCTCCCCCCCCCCCCTCTGGCAATAAATTTAACTAATGAATGGAAACAGTGACTGACCCCTTCTGAAATGAACATCACTCTTTTTTTAAGATTCTGACATCAAATAGCCTTCTTCTAATATCTTCTGCTCTGTGGTTGGTTGCTCTTACTTTAACTTTAATTACCAGACCAATCTTAAATCAATCTGGATTTTTCATCTCTGTCGATCATGGATTTTGGCAGGAAGCAGTTCATTCATAGTGGTTAGTGCCAATGGATTAGAAGACTATAGTAGTCTGGTTTTAGCCGGTCTGTATAGCCAATATTTTCCTACCACTGGAATTAATACATGCTTTCTCCTGCACTTTTTCCTGTCCTGTCTTCTGGTTGCCTTCTCCAAAGTCATTGCCATCACTCCCTACAAAGCTTTATCTCTTCTTTTATTCACTTTGCAGAAAGAAAAACATACAGTGGTATTTTAGAAGTACTTTCTATAGTATTGGAAATTCTTAGTCATTCAGATTATGGTTATCCCAAGGGTGCTTTTTCAAAAGACAAGTGAACTTTGTTTTTTCTTGAAGACATTTCGCTTATCCTCCAAGAAGCTTCGTCAGTTTAGTTCAGTTCAGTTCTTCTTCAGACATGAAGAAGAATCTTGGATGAGAAGGGAAATGTCTTCAAGGACAAAGAAGTCCAGTTGCATTTTAAAAATGCATCTTTGGGACATCAAAATAAAAATTTCCAAATGGAAAGCTAAACATGAAACTTTCTTATTGGACTTTGTTTAATTTCATTTACTAGTCCAGCTGGCATAGAGAAATATAAGACTGTATTAGACCTTTAAATAATAGAATCAAAATGCTGTTGAAAACCCAGTGGTCTTTAAAAAAATTAACTGCTATTTTTCCTAGTCCATATTGGTTTACACAGTAAAATATAAATAATTATATTGCTAATAGTAGTCCAATGTTTCTTCTTTTTAAAATGTCTAATTGGAGCAACATTTAAAATTCCAATATCCCTTTTGTGGCTAATTGTTGGACATTTCTTTCCCCCACTTGGACACACTTTTAAAAATTTTACTGAATAGCAAATGCACTGACCTTTTCATATTTTAGAAATTCTATTGAATTATTTCAGTACTGATTATTCCCAATTATAGTTATTTATAGAATACTGGCCCATATGGAAACAACAGTTTCTGAAGTATACTATTCCTATAAATATAACTACTCTGTAATTATCTTGTGGCTGATTCATTGTATAGAAAGAACAAGGACAGTCACAAGTGCCTCCATTATTATTTTTGGAGATACAATCTCCATGTAATATTTAACCCTTGATAAAACTCATTCTCATGATTATATCATGAAAATATGAAAGTAAGATAGATTCCCTTCTATGTAGAAAAGTATAGATAATGTTATGCATTTTATTTTTTGTTACTTTATAAATCAGAGCACCCATTAGTACTTCCATGAATATAATGACTCAGTTCTCCATACTGAAGGTTGTAATTTCAACTCATCTACTTTGAAACAGGGATGAAATTCAGCAGGTTCTGACATTTTCTGGAGAATCAGTAGTGCAAAGTTTGAGTAGTTTGGACAACTGGCAAATACCACCTCTGGTTGGCCCCAGAGTGGGATGAGAAGGGAGATTTTGCAATATCCTTCCCCCAGGAGTGGGAAGGAATGGGGATTTTGCAGTATCCTTCCCCTGCCATGTCCATCAAGCTGCACCCACAGAACTAGTAGTAAAAAACTTTTTGAATTTCACCACTGCTTTGAAGGAAGAGAATTGGGTCAATAAATATGGCAGGCCTGCCACAAATGGGCTTACTAAATTACTAAATGGGCTACAATTATATATATATATATATATATATATATATATATATATATATATATATATATATATATATATATATATATAATTGTATATATATATAATTATATATATATATGCAGTGCAATCCTAAATGTTGAGGTGGGTTTTTTTGCAATTGAATGTGGCTTTCAGGTACTGAGGAAAGGACTGGAGTGTATTTGATTTGGGGTGAGGCTATAATTGGTCTGCTAACAGGTATAACCTCAATTGTTGTAAAAATGGAAGTTCACACAGCTAGAATAATACCAGCAACCAACTTTTTGTGTAATATACAGTATATATTTGATTTCAGTGTCATAGCATTAGAGGTTTTCAGCAAAGTGCTTTAACAATTTAACCATTATATTTACTCCACTCATTTTCCTACTTGTTTTTTAGCTCTATCAGACCCTAGTGTCATTTTCTTTCTATCATATCTGTCTTAGTCACGTTGCAATGAAAAAGAAAAGGAACTGAACTTAATATAAACTGCAGAAGACATTGGAAAGGAATGGAGGATTGTCAAACAATCTTCTCTATCTGTTTCTTTGTACAAAATGCCTCAAATATCTGAAGATTTCAAGATAATAGACCATAATCATGGCTGTCATTTTAGCAGAGGTTGCCAGATTCTCATTAACTCGTTCTTTGTGTTTGCCAGAGAAGGTGTGCAACTCCTCGGCAAATTATTTACCAATTATGTTGTTAAGAACAGTTGACTAATTTCATCTATTAATTAACACAACTTTCATAAGCAGACAGCTATGAATATAATTTTAGATACATGTCACCCTAGTGACAGGTCTTTTTCTGAGCATTAAAAAAATGCCTTCTTAAAAGCTATTTAGAGGGCTGAGTATTAAAACAATGTCATAGTCTAGAAATCTAGTTTTGTTTATTGAAAATAGTTTTATCCTTTAAGAAACTTGAGAAGGTGTACATATGTATACCAAAGCCAAGCCCTTAAACACTCTGTCTGTGAAGAACCTAGCAAGGTTTGAATGTAATTACTTTGCTTAGCACTTAGGTTCACATAAAGATGAATTTCTTAATCATAATCTAAAAAAATAAGAATCCCTAAACCTGTGAAAAAGTGGTAGGCTCGACTTACAGGGATTAATTAGAAATAAATATCACAGATTTTCTGTACTCCATAGCTTCTAAACTAAAGCATGAAATTGCAATAAATAATGGATACTTATTGTTTTATGTTTATTCTGAAATTACATTATTGAATGTAAATGAGCAATACATCCTCACTGCCTTTCTCTAAGTTATGCAAAGAAAATAGCATAATAATATGAAACCAGAAACAGGAGAAGAACCTTAAGTCATTCCTGAATACTTTCAATTCACGTTGTCTATGAAACAATCCTAACTAAGCTAATTTGCTGGTAGAGATCCATGAAGTGCATATACCATCCATTAAAATATCAAATTCTGAACAGGTTATTATTAAGAACAACAGATTCTTTGTTTCCAAGAACCAAAATTATTGCAAAGCTCTAACTTTGCAATTAGAAAAATTACATTACAAACACATTCAATACAAAGCTCATAATTTTCTGATAATGCATACATTTAAATCACCAAGATTCTTGGCCCTGGGCACCTGAAGCCGCTTTACCATACTACTGTACATTTTGCATACTACCTTTTATCTGCATTTCTTAATATTTCTCCATCCATTTTTCATCTTCTGTCAAATTATACAAATTTAAGTTTTCTATACTGATACCATGATAATTCAACCAAAACACCTAGTATCTCCTTTCATTATGTCTTCATCATTTACATATAATCTGCAGTTATCCATTCCACTTTCCATGTCGATGCAACATTGGCTTTCAATTTCATTCTCCAGGCTTACAACCAACCACTATTTACTGCCAGATCAGAGGGTCACTTTTTCCTTAGCTGTGGGATGTACTTTTCTTTTACTTTACCTCACTTGAATACTGTAGATTCCTGCAGGATGGGATGTTCCCTAACAACACCATTCCTATTCACCAGAGGTGGGTTGCTCCTGGTTTGGCCTGGATCGGCCAAACCAGTAGTAACATCAGCAGGAGGCTCCGTCCAACTGCCCAGTCACTTCTGGGCATGTGTGAGATACGCCCGAGTGCACCCAGACTGATAAGTAACAAAATTGGCAACCCACCACTGCTATTCACCAATATCTATTATTAGACTTCCAACTAATTCTTCAATTCTTACCCAAGTGCAGTTGTCTCCATTTGTAAATTATCCTCCCAGCACCTATCTTGGCAAAGAAGCATCCTGGGAGCTACAATCAATTAGGTTTTAGAAATACAATCAATCAGGTATTAGAAATTGTGCTAGCAGTAAGCTCTATAACTATCTCACTACATCATCCAGCCACAGAATTCTGCATCTCGATCAGATTGTTATGACTAGGGTAAACTTGATTTTTCACTAGACTAGATATTAAGATCTATCTGAATAGAACACAATTGTCCAGAGTCTCAGATATTTTCTTAGTATCACTCCAGTAGCATAATTTGGGCAGTAAAAGGCAAGAAAGATAAAGCAAGCTTATGCAACCTTCTTTAGCCTAGATCCATGACTAATTATTTAGAAACATGTTGGAAGTTGCACTCCAAGAAGTGGGTGGGACAAGGGCAAACAAACTAAGCGAGAACAAATGTAAATGAAACTATATTGAATTAACATTCATTTATATTACATTTATCAAAATTAAATTAAACAAACATAGTTAATATAACTTTCACAGTGTACTTAGTAAAAGTCCACCCAATGGTCACCTTACCACTGTAATTCGGTGACAGTTTGGAATGTCTTGGAAGGCTGCAAGTTATGTGTGTATAATGAGTAAGGAAGAATAAGGAAGTTTTTCTTGATGGAAATATGCAAAACCTATTGCTAGGATGGTGGATGTAAAACATATTTTAAGACTACACCTTAAAGATTTACAAGATTCTTTTATTATAGACAATCTCAATAAAAATAGTTTTAGCTTTCTCAGGGAGTGAATTTTTTTGGTCTGTTCTATCTAATTGCAAGATAGAATTTGTATCTTTAGAAAATTTTAGATACTCATATTCCATCATATCCTAACAATAAGATTTCCATATAAGCAGCATGGTTAAACAGATTTAACCTATGATATATAGTATACAGTAGACCACAGAATTATATTGGACTTTAGTAGTAAAGTTATTTTCAATACTCAAAAGCAAGGAAGATGCTTCATACACCATCATGAATGGTTAAAAGCAGACATCAGACTTCAGGTGAGGAACCTCTACTAAATCTTGGTAACAGTAACATATCATAACAGGGTAATAATAATTCACCTAACCATAACAAATTGATATTAGAGTGATCAAATAATGAAGGTCCATACATGCAGTCAGTTATACCTCTTCACGTCAGCAGCATCACATAGGCTATAAAATACTTTGCCTAACTTGGGGACAGGATCAACTCTTGTGTTGTAATTCCATGGATGTTATTTTTAGCATTCAAGATATAGAAGGCAGGACTTTGTCTTCTATTGCATATTTGTTCCCCGGCGGTCGCCCCACATATCCCAGGGTGAAATTCTCACTGACGCAGGCCATGATTTATCTGTTTTAAACTCTTTATTCTTAGTATGTTTTTCTACTATGAATTAAGCTGAAAAATGGTAAATGTGTCAAGAGTACCAATAAGCTTTGCAGTTGTGCAGCATCTGTATTTAGAATTCTTTGTGGCTGAAGTTGAGCATTATATAAAAAGTATTACCTGGCTCAGTGCAATGAGAAGGAGAATAAAGTAAGTCTTGACAAATATAAAATAAAATAAATGCAAAGTAAGATCATAAACATCAATAGGAAAATAAGAAAATAAATTAATATGACTTCTCTTTTCCCAAAAAAGAGAAGATATTTTTCCAGATGTAAAGAGGGGAGGGGAATATTCTAAGTAATGCAAATGTTGGGAGAACATAAACAACTTGGATATTTTAACTAGCACTGAACCACTACTGGTCGAAGTTTAAAAGAAAATTATTGAAACTATGTATCAGAGGTGAAAAGGAAGCAAATGAGAATCAAATTAAGGTCCAAGATTCTAAATATCTCCGTGGTCAGTAATTCCATGAAAGTGAAGGATAATCCATTCATAATTTGACCTGACTGTGGGTGAAAACTCAAATATTTAAAAAAAATAAGTGAAGGAACAATCATGGCATCACCTCAGTAATAGCTGTAATAAAATTGACTAAAGGTACACTATAATATAGATGCTAAAATAGTGCACTGTGGTTTATGTAAAAGATTTAGCTTTACTGTTAACAAAACCATCAGGGTCACACTCTTGGAGAAGTGGGGAAATTCTTAGGGAATTTCATGTTGTATTGTATTTTTATGTTTTTCCTTTTTTAAAGTTGCATTTACAGTTGTTTGGGAGGCATTGTGTTGCATAAGACAAGTGGCTATTTAAATCTTTTAAATGAATACATTAAACTGTTGAAATCCCAAAGGACTTCACCATATCTTTTAAATTTACTCGACACCACTGATGTTGAAGAAAAAATCAAAATGTAAAAGGACAAAAAATTAGAAAAACAGCCTTGTTTGGAATCTCTTACATATTACAAAGTTACACCCATGATTCCCATGGCTCACAGACTATAATGATAACTATGGTACTGACAAATCATGCAAATGTATCTAATTGAAATAAAGAGCACAACCCCTACGCATATCAGATCTACATATTTTTATTTGACAAAATTATGAAGTACTTCTATTTACAATTTCTACTAGGAAATAATGAAAACATGTTCTGCTCACAGATCTAGTTGTAATTCCAATCATAAAAAATGATATGATATCTTTACATTCCTACCTAAATTTGATTGATAAACAAACAAATAAATAAACAATAAATAAAAGTTAAAATCTATATTTTGGCTTTCATTCAAGAAGCCTCAGAGAATTATCTCTCGCAATAAAGATACTTTGCTTTGATGGTTTGTAAATCCCTGTTCAATAAAGGAAGCTTTATATCTATCAAGAAATAAAATAAAATATGCAATAATATTAATCATTCTGGAAATGTATGACTAGAAAAATATAATGATAAAAGGACACCTACAAAATGTGTTTCATATTATCTGTGAGTTACTGCTTGCACTTACTCTGTGCATTAACAAAGATTGTCAACATAAATCATAGTAGGCTGTGAATTTGTTTTTGTCTCCTGAGTGTGTGTCGAAGAAAGGTAGCTATTTTAAAGACTCTTCATTGCCGGCATGATCACAACAATTGGAACATTGCCACCATGATTATGGGAATAGTAGTTGGTCTTGTCTTGTTAAGCTTTCTATATTTTATCCATACAAGGGGACCTCAAGGACTGTTAATGGTACAACATTCTAGTATACATTTGGGCTGAATTTTTAAGCATTATTTATTTTTAAGCATTCTCATTTTACTCACCTCGGGAGGAGGGAAGGCTGAGTCAAGCTTGAGCCAGTGAGAATGCCAAACAGCAGCCTGAAGCCAGCAGAAGTAGCTTACGGTACTGAATTCTAACTATTGCTCGCCATGGCTAGATAAAATATTACACATAGATAGATAGATAGATAGATAGATAGATAGATAGACAGACAGACAGACAGACAGACAGACAGACAGACAGACAGACAGACAGACAGACAGACAGACTGACCTTGGAAGAGTTCTAAACAGCACTGTAGATTTGGGGAACCTCTTCTATAGAAGAGGTTACAACCGGCAGAAACCCACCCTGGTGTATGTGTATATGTGTGTATATATATTTGTTACACACATTGCTGTTTTTCTATAAATATAGGTCTGTGTGTGTGGAATGTTGGCTTTGTTGCTTTAAATGGATTGATTGGCTCTGTTGTCCCATCTTGATTGGTTGATGGAATTGTTGTTTGGTGAGGGTGATTGGTGATGGTGTCCTGTGTTGTTCTGGGTCCTGTGTTGGTTTTTGCGGCTGGGACTCATTTATTGGCTAGGGCTAGTTTCCAGATGTCTGGTAGGCAGGAGGTATCATCATGTTTATTCATGTTGTTGGGGTGTTTCTCTATTTCGATAGCTTCCATAATTATTCTCTTGTTGAAATGTTCAGTTTTGGAGAGTAATTTGGTTCCTTCAAATCAATTTCATGTCCTGTTGCTTTAAGGTGCTGGAAAAGGGAGGACGTTTGTTCTTCTTTTCTGACTGCGTTCTTGTGTTCTGCGATGCATGCATTTATTCTCCTATTAGTTTGTCCAATGTATGTGGCTGGGCAGATTTTGCATGGTATTTCATTGTCTCCTTGGTTTTCTAGCTGGATCTTGTCTTTGGAGTTTGTTAAGATGTTGGCTATTTTTTGGTCAGTGCCGAAGGCTGTCTTGATATTGTGTTTGTGAAAAAATTTGCTGATTTTATCTGTGGTGCCTTTTATGTAAGGGAGCAGGGTGATGCCATTGTCATGTTCTCTGTATCGGTTCTTGGGGGGTGTCTCCCTTTGAATTAGGTTGGTAATTGTGTTTTTTTGGAATCCATTGGAAATTAATACATTTGTGAAGATGTGTAATTCAGTTTTCAGGTGGTTTTTGTCAGTTAGTCGTTTGGTTCTGGAGATGAGGGTCTTGGCGACGGAGTTGATCTGTGCAGGGTGGTGATGGATTGTGTGTTTAAGTAGCGGTTGGTTTGTGTTTTTTTCTGGTAGATCTACAATGCCGTTTAGAACCAGTTCCAGCTCCCTCCCCCCGCATGTCTGCACATCATCAAGATGAAGAGCAAGAGGAGGAATTCTGGGAATTGAAGTCCACAAGTCTTAAAGCTGTCAAGTTTGAACACCGGGGGGGGGGCGGTTCTAAAGAGTTAGGGGTGCAAGGGTCTTGTAACTTGACAGCTTTAAGACTTGCACACTTCAATGCCAGAGTTTCTGAGCCAACATTTTGGTTGCTAAGCAACAGTGTTGTTAAGTGAGTTTCACCACATTTTACAAGTTGGACATTCCCCACCCAGTCACATGACTGCCAAGCCACTCCCATTTGATCACATGGATGGCAAGCATCTCCCACAAAGCAGGCCACACCTACAGAAGAGGTTCTAAAATTTTTTGAAACCTAACACTGACACATGCACATTGTTTAAAAAGAAATTCCTATATAGACTATAATTCTAACTAAAAACAATTCTTGCATATAGTCTTGTCTATGCATCATAACATAATTCCTCAAATCTGGTTTTAAAGTTTATATCTCAATTTAATATACAGTATATTCACTTTCTTGATTTAATACAGTGTATTCTTCATTATATAGATTTTGTTTAAAGTGACGGTCTATGTTAACTAAGCAGTTAGAGGTTAAAGTGGAACAATATGCATACCTTTGGATTAGAAAAATGGATATGAACTATAATATCATACTCTTTTATTGATGTATTGGAAAATATTCATTTATGGTATTTCAGGTTTATTTTTTATCCATTGGCATTTCATTACTCATGCCTGACTCTTCTGTTTGTATCATTTATTTATTTGAGTCTTTCAAAACTATATAATATTAAAATGGAAAATAGAAGTGAAAGGAAAAAAATAATTAAAATAGAACAGTTTATTTTATACTATTGTCTTTTTTGCATTTTTTTTATTGATACCTCCCATCTTTTTCTACTGCAGCATTTTACATGTGAAAAAATGATAGCTGGTCCAAAACAAAGCAGAGCAAAACAAAACATTGGGGGAAAACATCTACAAAGTGCCTTTCTTTTCTCAAAGATGTTCAATAAGAAAGGTGTTTTTCCATAAATATGACTTTGAGAAAATTCTCTTCATTTTACTGATTTGCAACCATAACATGAGAAGGCAGTACTCTACATGCATATGGCTTTTATTAACAATATGGTTTTCTTATTACTTCTGAGCAATGTCATGGAAACAAAGGAATAACAACAGAAATATCTCTCATTCCCCTCAGCAGTGTTTCTTTGAACTGCTTCTATCTCCTCTTGGTGCCTTTGAGCACCATTCCTCTCATCTGGAATCTTAAGTTCTCACTTGACAAGCTGAAGAAATGTGAATAATATTAAAGGGAGAAAATACCTTCCAATTAAAATAGCATCTTTCTTGTACTGAGGAGAAAAAAAGTTCCAAGAAAAAAAGGACCCAAAGAAACACATCTCAAGAAAGGCAGAACATGTTACTCTGTCATGCTTGCCCTACTATCGTTAATCAGACATATACTTTTTTATGTTTGTACGTATTTATCCTACACAGATAAGCATCATGCATGGGAGAATAGCTGTCTCTGTTAGAGATAGTGTCTGCCCTGTTGATTCAACCTGGTAGAGTAGTCATATTCTGGTTTCCTTTGATTAAACAATGTCATCTATCAGGTCTCTGAAAGGTTACCCTCTCTATAGCAATGCCTGTACTGGAATGCAATTCCCTCTGAAATTAGATATGCCACATTGCTGGAGTTTGGAAGAGTCCTGAAAACATGGTTCTTCACTCCAGCCTTTCCTTTTATCAAATAATATGAAATAGTAGCTTTTGTGAGGAAAAGGAATGAATAACTCTCTCTCTCTCTCTCTCTCTCTCTCTTTCTCTCTCTCTCTCTCTCTTTCTCTCTCTCTCTCTCTCTCTCTCACTGACTAACTGACTGACAGACCGACAGACTGACTGATTCATTCACTCACACACTCACACACTCACACACTCACTCACTCACTCACTCACTCACTCACTCACTCACTCACTCAATCTGTCTAAATTTCCATCTTGTGTAGGCAAAATGCAGAGCATCTTGAAGGGGAGCACTGTTCTTAGTTTTGTTAGACGCTCACAAATAAATCCATGTTAGCCTGATTAGGTATGACATCATGCTGATTGTGAAGTATGATATACATTGGGAGGGGCCTCGCAGAAGGTGTCGATTGAGATAAAGTGACTGAAGTAACTGAACTAAAGTCTGCTGTGTCCGTGAAAGCCAATTCTATCTGCTTCGAATGCTCACTGACCAATGCAGGATTTCTGACTAATACGAGTAGATTTACAGCTCCATGCAGTCCACTTGTCAATATATATCTGTCTATTCCTGCCTTGATTTTTCTCCTGGGTCTGGTTAACCTTTACATTCAATGAGCAAAATATTCTAATTTGGCAGAGAAGAAAGATCACCGGGACTCTCCATTTGAGAAAAAAAAAGGCCCTTGTCCAGATCAATCAGTTCAGCAGGTCTTGTTTTTACATAACCTGTAAGAAGACTAAACTCAATGCTTTGTGCTTCTGTGAAATTTGATATAGGCAAGTCAAATAAAAACCTAGGAAATGGAATACAATCTACTGGAGTCATGAACACAGTTGCATCAGTTTTAGAAAGAATACCTGAAAGTGCAAGATAAGCAAAGTTAAGCTGACTGAATATGAAGCCTTTTTGGTATTCTGTAATGGAAATCTGTAGATCTTTACATTTTCAGCCAGTTGGCAAATAACAGTCATATTGAAATAGTTGCTCTTGAATCAAAAGCCCTGGATCAAAGTGCTGTTTGAATCATATGTTCAGGACTGCCTTATGTTTTGTTTTGTTTCTTTTTTTCCACTTATGAAATACAGCCCACGTTCACTTACAAGTATGGTGATTGGGTGGTCAACACAGATCTGATTTGGGCTAAAGTTTCATGGAAAAACAAATATTACTGAATGAGAATATTTAAAAATCCTTATGAAGTTTTATTGGGTCACCTCAGGCATAGCATTTCCTAGTAAGAGATTTACAATTTTATTTTCTCTCAAAGCTTTACATATGGCTTTATTTTAGGATACTGTAGATGTAAAATGGCAATTCAATCTCTCTCTCTCTCTCTCTCTCTCTCTCTCTCTCTCTCACTCTCTCTCACTCTCTCTCACTCTCTCTCACTCTCTCTCACACACACACGGTTGGCAATGGTTTTACAATATCCTACTATAGGATGAGAACATTGTGTAACACACACAAAAAAGAAGATAGATAAAACCTGCGACTTTGAGAGGGATCTTGGAGTCTTAGTGGACAACCAGCTAAATATGAGCCAGCAGTGTGCAGTGGCAACCAAAAGAGCCATTGCAATCCTAAATTCCATTAACAGAGGAATACAATCAAGATCAAGTGAAGTACTAATACCACTCTATAAAGCCCTAGTAAGACCACTCCTACAGTATTGCATCCAGTTTTGGTCACCATACTATAAAAAAAAGATGTTGAGACTCTAGAAAAAGTGCAGAGAAGAGCAACCAGGATGATTAGGGGACTGGAAACATATGAAGAACGGTTGCAGGAATTGGACATGGCTAATCTAGTGAAGAGAAGGACCAGGGGAGACATGACAGCAGTGTTCCAATATTTGAAGGGCTACCACAGGGAGGAGGGGGTCAAGCTATTTCCAAAGCACCTGAAGGCCAGACAAGGAATAATGGATGGAAACTGACAAATGAGAGATTCAACATAGAAACAAGGAGGAACTTCTTGACAGTGAGAACGATCAACCAATGGAACAGCTTGGCCTCAGAAGTTGTGGGGCCTCATCACTTGAGACTTTCAAGAAGAAATTGGACTGCCATTTGTCAGAAATGGCTGCTGCTTGAGCAGGAGGTTGGACTAGATGATCTACAAGGTCCCTTCCAACTCTGTTAATCTGTTAATCTGTTAAATCTTGTGTAACATTCATGCACATAAACACACTCACAAATAGACACACATTTCCTTTAGAAGAATACTCAGTATTCTTTTACGGAGAATGCCAAACAAAAGTAAATCAAGTATATCAAGAAGAACATATCTATGGTAGCTCTTTAGCGAACTCATTGTCTTTCAGTTTTTGAAATTTCCTTCTATTTCAAGCATTCAGTCTTGACAAAAACTATAGGTATTTAGAATAATTCACCAGATAAAGGGAAGAAAGAAGAAGGTCATAAAGGGAAGGCATTTCAAAATGGTTCTATTAAAAAATATCACACTGAAACCTTGTTCTTGTTTTTTTACTTCACTCATATCACATTTTAAACTCCTACACAAATTAATGTAGTGTGGCATAGGTTGTAAGGGGAAAACAAAGGTTAATACATCTGTCACAAATGACTACATAACAATGCAGCCTATTTAGCTATTTTGGGAATACAGCCAAATAAAATATAGCTATTATCTTTTTTTTCTGTCTCAAAATGGTTCTATTGTTTAAATTCATTAACTCCTAAATTAATAATTAGTTTCTTCTTTTCAAAAAAAGTGGAGACAATCTGAAATTTGTTCTTACTTTGTGAATTAGAAAAAGTAAAATGGTACTTTTAACAATAGAAAATATAGATTTAAAGTTCTATTGACTTTTGGGTCCAATTCGGCACCAGGAAAGAGGAGAAAAGGCTTCAGGCAATCAGCAAAAGCTGTTTGCCCATGATATGATTTATGACCTTTCTGGATTGAATTACAGTTGTAAATTGAGGATTACCTGTAATCTATCTGTTACACTTCAGCTTCACCCATTTCAGATCTTGCTTGGAATATTGTACTCACATTTCAAAAAGGACATGGTAGCACACTTCAAATATCTAAACAGTAATAACACAGAAGAGGAAGTGACTTATTCTACATTGTCCAGAGAGCAGAACCAATAGGTTAAAAACTACAAAGAAGCAGATTCTGGCTAAACAAGTGGAGGCAGTTTATAAATATACAGAGAGTGGAAAAAAGCTGCCACATGACTTTTCCTTCCATGGAAATCTTCAAAGAAAGCCTGGCTTATCACTAATCTGAGATGCTGATGAAATCAATTATTAATTAATTTTCAAATTACCTTCCAACTTTATTAAAGTGTCTTCACTAAAATTCTCTTGGAAATTTCTAAAAAAAATCTTTCATCAGATTAGAAGAGGACTAGTAGAAGAGATACATAGATGGGTATATTTTGAGGCTGTCATTAATTTTATCTATAGATTGAGGCACGCATACATCACATACACAACTTGAAGCTACAGAGTTCCATGTGGTCCTTGGTACCTCTGAATTGTGATTCCAAATGGAAAAAAAAGGGAATTTGGGAGGGAAATTTAAAATGGTACTGCAAAAGGGGATGGAACTTTGGTCATATAATAGCTATTAAATAGACAATTACAATCCATCTATCAAGTTTACATATTGCTCTGCTTAATTTTTGGAGTGTGGATCTCGGCATGTTACGCAAAAATCAGATGCAATGCACAGACAAAAACAAGGTGTGGACATCTGCAATAGGTGACACTCATACAAGTAATGTTGTTATTTTTCTGCCCAATTTATTTTTTAAAAAAATTAAAAGAACAGACATAAAGTTCAAGTATCTGTGTAGCTGAATCATCTATGATCCGCCACTTAAGTGCTCAATCAGTTACTAATTTTCCATCCACTGCCTCATTTGCATCAATTTGGATTCAAGTGTGATTGGTACAAGCGTGATTATTACCAGCACTCCATTCGTTACAGGGACAAGCTACAATTCAGTATACAATAATTCAATTCACTTTAGGGTTGTTAGGCTCACATTCTGAATCATGTTTATATTTAGGATGAAATGTTCATTAATCCTACTTCATCACAAACAACTTTGCATCAGGGAAGGGCAATGGGGGAAAGAAACTTCAGATAGAAAACAAACATTCAGACAGGAAAATAAAAATAATGGGAACCTTTGCTTCAGATTGGCTTTTCACTACAAACAATGAGATAGTTAGTTTGTCTACATTTCATCAAAGTTAAAAAAAACCCTCACTTTTTAAATAGAACAGGTGTTCATATCCATATTTCTTTCTTTCTTCTGATTTAGCAGGGGAGCATTTATAGCAACTATAGAGAGAGCAAAGTAGTACGTTTAATAGGAAAGGACATATGATTTTTTTTTGTTTGTTTCTTGGCATCCATGACAAAAATGGCACTAAAAAACTACCATACAGGTTAGAGAGGAAGAACAAGCAAATTGAAATTCCAGGGAAGCAGATTTTAACCAGCATTATAAGTTCTTTAAGCAACAGAAGATACCCTCAAGCAATATACTCTGAGAGGGATATTCCAGCAGAGATTGCAATTGCATTTTGTGTAAAGCATACTTCAGCAAATAGGAGCTGACCTGAGTATCACCGTGTTCTCTTTCACCTGAAAAAAATAGATCTTAAAGCTCATTGCATTCTGAGGATTTTTCCTGCAGTACTTGATGGCATATAAATCAATTAAATAATAATTACTAGTGGCAGATGCTATCCCATATGATTCAAGTTTGGAAAATGCAGTAAAAACAAAACAATAAAACCTGGTTACTGATCCTATCTCCCAGTTAACTAATTTCACCATACTGTGCTGGCAGCATATGATCCTTGATGACTCAGTCATCGGGCAGCCATTAATTTTCTTTCTCCCACAAAGGAAATGGTGAAACTATTCCTTCCTTTCCACTTCTTACCTGTTGTATTTTAATGCCCTTCAGAAGTGGCTGTTCTTCAACAATAAGTGATGGGGAGACAGGACAGTAATGATAGAGAATGTATTGGCATTTCCTCCTAGCTATAAGATGAAGCAAAAACAAAACAATAATGGAGGGCCTAGAGAAGCCTTATTTTTGTATTCCTTTCTAGGGTTTTGTCTTGATCACAGACAGTAGAAAAAGAAATTAACTTCCCTGTATGTAGGACATGACTGGGTGGATTCATCAATATAATCAGTCATGACTAGAAATACTCACTCATCTGTTTGGGCTAAATTATTTGAGAGAATCAATTACATTAATGTATTCTTGTTTAGTGAGTTCAAAGCACACTACCATACCCCATCCCACTCTCTTAATCCAATTATAAATGTTCTAGGAACAGAGCCAATACAGTAGAGAGAAAGGGCAATAGTTGAAATGCATCACCTTTACCAGGTGACAAAGCGATTGCCAAGAAAGGACTGTTATTGTTTCACTGTTAAATAGCATTTTAATAATCTCCATCTGGATTGCAGATGCTGACCAGCAGAGCTGAACTTGGTTTTTCTTTTTCTTCCTTTTTGTTTAAGCCAATATATATGGAGTCTTGATATTTATTTGTTTTCATTTTCTCAGCACATTTTATTCAATTTTATTAGGTCATTTAGCAAATAATTTTAATTTTCTGCTTAGATCTGACTTTCTGGAAGTAATGTACTGTTGTACAGTTAATGAGTCTGCTAATAAGCTCCAAGAAAATGTGATTTGCAAATCATTCCCTGACATAACTGTCAGTCAGACCCTATGCCAATTAGCATAATCATTAGCAACTATCCCCTAAGAGGTCCTTGAAATTTAAATGAGATTTCCCAAGTTCCCTTTTTTACGAGGATAGTAGCTGCTTCCTTATATCAGGCCACTGTTGGGGAAAAAGAAGCAATAGTTCTTTAATAAAAATGTATCATTGAAGGTAAATGGTCTCCTGGGCTTTTCTATCATTGCACTGCATTAATATACAAAAATGTTTATTTATTCTGTTAAAGATATTTAAAGTGATTGAGATGCATGGAAGAGCACACAGTAATACAAAATGAAAACTCTAACCTCACGTGAAATTTTTGGGTACAATACAGCATACTATCAGCAGGCAGAAATTCTGAGGTGGCGGAGAGGCCTGCGATCTAACCCTATTAATCTGAAGAATTTCACCAAAAGTAACAACCAGCACTAGTAGTCTGAAAAGTGCCCTTCATATGCAAACTTTAGATGATCTTTATTTAAGAGGCTCCATTGCTCAAATATAGATTTGAAAACTGACATGCATTAGATTGAGGCAGTTGATATGCTTTACATTTAACTTTCTTTCATCCATACATCAAACTGCTTTCATTTGGATTCACTTTTGCTTTGGAATGTTACAGGTCACCACATGAATGGAATAGTAATATTTAGTTTTGATCTCATTATTCCTCTGAAATTGACAATGTGTGCCATCTGGATGTTTCTTGATTAAATTACAATAAATCTAAAATGCCAATTTTATATACTTCAGACTGGGAAAAAAGGTTCAGCAGGCTCCTGTATTATTGAGCAGGAGGTGTGCAAGACATATCTATAGGGGTGGATTCAGCCAGTTCAGACTGCTTCAAGCAAACCACTAGTTTTAGTGAGCAGTTGGCCCAGCCCACCCACCCCTGTCCTATATTTCCTTGTTTTTTTAGCTCAGCTGATTTACGCGGCACAGTGGATTGCCATGCACCAGCTATTTATGCATTGGCGCTGACATAAAAGGTAAATTTTTAAGCTTAAAATGGGCGGTTTTTAAATGTAGCAGGCATACGCAAAGCACACTTTAGATGTGTGTGTGTGCAAAGCACACATTTACATGCTCATTGACCTGGTTGCTAAACCGGTTACATCCCACCACTGCATATCTATGTTTATTTAACACTCACATTTGTATAGCCTCCCATCTCAACAAATGTGACTCTGGACAGGGCACAACAATCAGATAAAAATCACAAACATAATAACAATATAAACATGTAGAAATTAATATTAATAAACAGTATATATTGAAGGCCTTCAAGAATGTTAAAAGGGATGGAGATAATCTAACTTCATGGGGGGGAAATGTTCCCTAAGGCCAGTGCCACAGCATAGAAAGCCCATTTCTGGAACCCACTAAATGTAGATAACTATTTGATGGTACCTGAAGCATACTTTATATATCAGATCGAATGGACCACCTAAAAAATCTGTAGAGAGGCATATAATATAATGATATGATGTGAGATGAGAGGATATAATAATTCCTAAACACAATCAAAGAATTTCTTACAATCAAATAGTTCAATTCTAGATAGCAGCAAATGTTTATCTCCTAGGGCATTAAAAATATCTTCTGCAAACTCCATGTGGCATCAGAAAGGGTATCTGATCACTAAATGCTCATCTTCATCCCTTTTTTAAAGCTCCCTTTTTATGACCCTGTAATCATTTAATGTTGGTAGATCTCTGTCACCCGACTCTACCCAGAATTAAGGGATTACGGGGTCAAAAAATTAAGTTTTAAATTAAGAACCAAAGGAATATTGGAATAGGAAGGTTCAGCTTTGTGAAATGAAAAAAGGAATGGAGCAGCATACATTTCCACAGGGAGAATGTAGCAATAGCATGGATGGTGCTACTGAAAATGTCTGCCATATTATCTATATTACCATCAGGCAGAAGACATCAAAGTATAGCCAGCCAAACAAACAGGTTTAAAGATAGTTTCTATCCTTGGGTTGTGAGACTTTTAAATACAACCACAATCACTCCATGCAGACGCTAGTTTTTTTCTTTTCGTTTCTTTTTTCATTTCTGTTATAATTTTGCACCAGTGAGGTTAAAACCAATGTCATTGTATTTAAGTACAATAAGATTATACTTATATATCCCATATATTTCACAAAATGGAGGAGCTGTTGTTTTGACAATTATTATATCTTGCTTATCTATGATAAGCATTTTGAATTAGGTCTGGGGTAAGATTTAGTGTCCCCAAAAGAGGAGTTACCTTATAATATTGGATTTGTCTAGTTAGGGCCATCACATTCTGCACCAACTGTAACTTTCAAATTATCTCCAAAGTCAACTCCTGATAAGGTAACTTCCAGAATAAGTGCAATATTTTTTTGGCACCTTAGAATAGTGATATATAACTGGGCATCATCAGCATAATGATCATATCTGCTCCTGTACCAATGAATAACCTGTCCCAATTCAAGACATTTAGCATTAAAGATGTTAAATAACATAAGGGAGAATGTTAAATCCCATGGTACCTTGCTTTGGAACTACAATGGATTTAAATGATTTCCCTAATAATATTGCCTGGAGCATCCATTAGATTAAGAGTGCAGTTGTCATTGCACAATAACCCATACTCTCAACTTTGCTGGCCTCCAGAAGGATAAAACTTCTGAGAAGTCTAATAGGACCCAAAGGGATGAACTCCCGCCATCAAGAGCTAGGCAAATGTTATCCATCAGAATAGTCAATGTAATTTTTCTGGCTTAAACCTGGACCAAAATCTTGATGGAAAGACATCAGAAAATCTATTTATAGGTTTATAGGTTTATTTCACTTTTATGCCGCCCTATTCCCAGAGGGACTCAGGGCAGCTAACAAACCACGGGGAGGGGATAATACAACAAAAAACAAAGACAAACGAATAAAATACGAAGACAATTTAAAAGCAATCAACAGCCACACAATTCGAGCGGGGATGGGAACTCATCACCTCATTTCCTGTAGGATTCTTTTTTATTAGATTTCTACTACCTTTTCTGTTAAGATATTTAATTTAGTAGCTGTAACAGTGGGGTTCAGAACAGAACACACAGAACACAGTGGAATTTAGAACAGAACACTATAACAGAACAGTTATAGTTGATTAATTGGAGAATACTGGCTGCTACATGAGGCAATCTGCACTGTGATTGGTTGCTGTAGGTGTGGAGGGGAAGTATCCCGCCCGCCTGCCTTTTGTTTTCTGGGTCCTCTGTGTGCCCTGATGATTTATTTCATATTGTAGTGATGTACCTGACTATCTCTTTTGCTGTATATTTAGATGTAAAATATATTTATTTATATAAAATTACAAATTCACTCAGCATCTCTGACTCCATTTGGACGCCTGCTATGCAATTCCATGGCATTTTCTCCAAAAAGGAAATTTGAAGCCTGGGTAAACATGATCAAAAATAGGTCCTGATTAAGAAAAAATTTTTTCAAGTGAGGGAGCAGTACTGCAGGCTACTAGAGCCAAGGTGGCGCAGTGGTTAAAAAATGCAGCACTGCAGGCTACTTCAGCTGATTGCAGTTCTGAAGTTCGGCTGTTCAAATCTCACCGGCTCAGGGTTGACTCAGCCTTCCATCCTTCCGAGGTGGGTAAAATGAGGACCCGGATTGTTGTTGGGGGCAATATGCTGACTCTGTAAACCGCTTAGAGAGGGCTGAAAGCCCTATGAAGCGGTATATAAGTCTAACTGCTATTGCTATTGCTTTAAGGCACATCTTCAAAGAAGCCTCTTCAACCTAGTTGCTCCTATCCTGCTTTGTCGCCTGAAGGAGTCTGCATCAGCATAGATCTAGCAGACTGTGACAGAGTTCATTGTACAAAGGATCCTATTTCCTGAGGTTCCATAAAAGAATCCCAGATCATTTTACAAAGTGCTGCCCAATTCACCACAGTGAACAGGGACAACTTTAAAGCCGTGTGCATTTAACAAGCAGGATGGTATATTAATAATACAATCAGCAAACATTGCAGATGATGCTGACATTTCAGGTTGTGATTCTGACAGAGGGCATAGAAGCACAACAAATAGGTGGAGTCGGGAGTACTGAAATGGTGTGAAATGTCAATCATTAATTTAAAAGCTCTAAAAGAATTGCTCCTGTTCATAAAAGAATAAAGCTCTTGTTCTTTAGATAGAAGCTGCCATCTTCATGTCACAGCTGAAAAGATTTGCTGCCTTTGCTTTGTTGCTAAAACCTAAATTAAGTTGACTATACAGTGCGATCCAAACAAGGTTCAATTTTCTTTTTAAAGGGATGGACACAATCTATTTCACTATTTATTGTTGGTATAACTCCTATTCAATAACAAATAATTATTTTTGCATTTATTGCTATTACATTTTTTTCCAAAAAGAAGTATCTGTACGATTTTGTTCCAAGTTGTCAAAATAACTATTCACAAAGCTGGATTTTACCTTCGTCCTTTTTATGACTTATAGTAGGAAACTACAGAAATCAACAAGCAGAAATAAAATATTTAAGATTCCTTGGGGCAAAAATTATTTAAACTAAAATGAGGCTCAGCTTGGCCCTGCTGGAGGGCATGTCAACTTTTTCAACTTTCAACTTTCAAACATTAGGGGTGCTCAAAAATTATGACATGCCTTGGGTATTGTAAAGATATTTTGATATAATTTAGATGTGCTTGGTAAGTAACTACATAAATATAATAACTTTTTAACATTTTGTTTAGAGGAACCAATAATTAGCCTAGACTAGTGATGGCTAACCTTTTTGTTGTCATGTGCTGAAAGTGTGTGCATGCATGCACCTATAATGTGATGCACGTGTAACCCCCCCATGCTCCACCTCCATGCATGCATGCATGACCCCCACATGCTTCCTCCATCCCCACACATGCATGCATGACCCCCCCATGCTACCATGCCCCATGCATACATGTTCAACCCCCCACATGCACCCCTCTTCCTACACATGTGCCCTGCCCCCAATCATGCTTGCACAATCCCCGTGAATGCACCCATAATCCCCCTTCTCCCCACACATGTGACAGAGACTCAAAAACCAGCTGGCCAGCAGGTGGCATGCACATGTGCGGTGGAGGTGAGCTGGGGCGACGGCTCGTCTGTCTGCAGAGAGGGCTCTGCGTGCCATAAGTTTGCCATCACAGGCATAGACAAAGAAAATGCAACCAGATCCAGATTTTAATGGAATAGCTGTTTATATAACTTAGGATATCCATGCAGCCTGCATCTATGCATACATGACTCCTAGCTGGATCAGAGCACTATATTTGCTGATAGTTACATTAAGAGTTTGGGCTTCTCAAAATTGGTTGTACTTTTAGCAGCAGCATAATAGAATAAACAAAGAAGAGCAATATCAGAAGTAGCTTTCATTACAAGCAACTCTTTAACAATCCCTTGATGTATTATTAGCTTCAAACTCTTCAAGGATTCTGTTTAGAATTTTTATCTACAAACTTCAATAGATGAAGTTTTTTGGGTTTTTTTTTTACCAGAACAGATCACCACATCCATCACAGAAATAATCTACATAAATATAACTTCAAATCATTGGGTGTGTATGAATATGTTTTAAATATGTTTTCCATAGAAAAATAATTCAAAAGCTCATTTTTTAAACTACCTGTGAAAGAAGAAGCAGCAGAGGACTTTTGTTTGTTTGTTTTTGCAAAATGTGCATTTCTTTCTTTTTCTTTTGGAAAATCTGACACGTTAACATTCTTTACTCTTGTTAATCAAAAGCATAGTTTTGATAATTAGTACTAATGATGGGAGAGTTTCTGCATATATCTGAATTTCTGTAAGGAATTATTTAATTGGAAAAAATACTCTAAAAGTTGATTGGATATTTTGTCAATTTTTCTAAAAAAATTAGAAGAAATAGATTTTTAGAACTGAGTTTGAAGGACATTGAACATACTGTTTTTTCTGGGTCAGAGAAACAGTTTATTGATTTTGCTAGGGTTTACTAGCAAACCCATTACTTTATCAATTAGCACTGCCTGATTTGATTGAGGTGTCTTCTGGCACAGCATTGGGAAATGCTCAATATTCATATTATTTCCTATTATGATAATTAATTGGAGGTTCACAGTGACAATAACCATGAATTGTCTCAATATATCATCTGGCCTATGCAGAAGTAGAAGGCAGTTAATTAAATCCATATTTATCTGTTCCCTAATAGAAAACCATAGCAGAGAAAATGCCAAATGAGGCAAATTAAATTTAAAATTATGGGTACAATGCAAAGATTTAGATGACCCACATAGAACACAAAGACACTCATTTGAATTGCAAGTTTTCTACTTCACTGGTAACTCATAGTACAGAAAAGTCAAGCTGAAGCTAGTAATTAACACAGGGAGTCAGATGACCTTGGGCTGTGTATGCCTTGGGAGGTTCTTTATTTTGCAGAAACAGAACAGAATTGAATTTTAAAAAAGAAAAGTTGAGGCTTCTATATCTCAGTCAGGCCTCTACGATATCGGGTAGCAAATAACAGTACGGGCTGATATTGCTCCTCATTCAGACCTAAGTGTTGCATCTGCCAGTGCTATTGATCTGGCTGCCCAGGTCTTAGCAACATAAAAAATGCACAAAGATGCAAAGTACCAACAGAGTAATAATTTAACTATAGATTTCCTTTTGATTGAATGTGTATTTTGAGGTGAAAATAAGGTGAAATGATTTTTTTCAATCAGAAAAATGGGCAGATCCTTATTTTATATTTGATCTTCAGAGTATGGCCTCTCTCTCTCCCTCTCTCCAATGTGCATATGAGAGAATCAGATCCTACACCTTTTTTCCTTTCCTTTCCACCTGCCTTCCATCGAAGACATGTATACTGCACGAGCAGTGGTGGTTTGCAGGAGGTACGCCCCAGCACAGGCGTATCAGAGCCAGCCCAGAGCACCAGATACTGTGCCATTCTGGTGCTCCGGAGGGCCCGCCTAACCATGTTTTAAAGCTGTCAGCGCTCCCGTGCACGCACATGGCGCATACAGCGCCTGTACGATGCTCCACTGAGCATCTAGAGTGTCACAGAGGCTTGTGGAAGCATCATTTCCAGCTACAACACATGCACATGCCACATGTATATATGTGGGTGAGTCTGTGGCCGTTCCAACCATATTGGTTGGAGAGGAATCCGGAACCCACCACTGTGCACGAGTCAAAAAGAGGGCTGTGAAAATAACTACAGACCCTCACATCCTGGACATACATTGTTTCAACTTCTACCTTCAAAACAAAGCTACAGGATACTGCACACCAGAAAAACTACAGTAGATCCAAGGACAATTTTTCCCAAATGCCATCACTCTGCTAAACAACTATTTCCCACAACACTGTCATATTACCTTCTAAGACTGTATTACTATTATTCTTCTCTTCCTTCCTAGTACCCATCTCTTTCCACTTATGACTATAACCATGTTGCTTGTACCTTTAAAATTTATATTGTTTTATTTGTTTCCTAGTATAATTTGACTGCTTATTAGTAACCTATAACTATCACTAAGTGTTGTATCTTATGTTTCTTGATGTATTTCTATTTTATTTTTCTTTATGTACACTGAGAGCATATGCACAAAAGACAAATTCTTTGTGTGTCCAATCACACTTGGCCAATAAAGAATTCCATAAAAACTTATTCTATTCTATTCTATTCTATTCTATTCTATTTCCTTCCCTTCCTTTCCCTTCCCTTCCCTTCCTTTCCTTTCCTTCCTCCTCTTGTCCTGTTTAGACAGAAGTAGAATATTTATGTTAGCACTGCTAACCCCACTGCAAACAGCACAAACAAGACCTGCCTAAGTGTGTGTCTTTTTTCTGCTCCCTCACATATAACTGCTGTGATTTCTATAACAACAGCCGTACAACCTGCTCCAATAGAAAATTCAATTTCAAAGCTTATTTACTATATATGCAGTATCCACACAGAGTTAAACTTCTATAAAACTGCTATGCTGTGGACCTCAGCAAACTACAAATCTTACTTCTCTAAAGCACTCAGGCATGACTTCATGCTCTACATCATAAAAAGTCTTATGTTCAGTACGTCAGTATTTTGCAATCAAACAGGATTGTTACTTCATTGAAGAGCTTGTTTATTAGCAATTTTGTAAGTGACAGAAACCATACCAAAATCTATGCAAAACGTTTTTTAAAATATGCTTATTTATCTACTTATTTATTTAATCAGCATGGCAGGTAACTAACTACTAAGCCTCTCAGCAATTTACAATGAAAACCCATTTAAAATCAGGACCTTAAAACAGTTAAAAGAGCAGTCAACATAAATAACAAATTAAATAAAATTAAAATGTCAAATTAGCAATTCTTATACATTTACAAGCTTTTTCTAAAAGATGTACTTGAAAGGCATTTTTGGAAGCTAATAACTATGCCAGGGCTCAGTTGTTCAGCATTACATTTGCATGTAGCAAACTGTAGCAAATCAACCCCACATTGCTCACAGATGACCTTGTAACAAATGTAGAAAAACTTCGTCAGACAATCTCAGAAAGAAATATAAAGAGTCTTCTTTATAAGAGCCGAGGTGGCGCAGTGGTTAAATGCAGCACTGCAGGCTACTGCTAGATCAGCAGTTCAGCGGTTCAAATCTCACCGGCTCAGGGTTGACTCAGCCTTCCATCCTTCCGAGGTGGGTAAAATGAGGACCCAGATTGTTGGGGGCAATATGCTGACTCTCTGTAAACCGCTTAGTGAGGCTGAAAGCCCTATGAAGCGGTATATAAGTCTACTGCTATTGCTATTGCTTCTCAAATTGCAGTGTTGTTCTAGAAGATTGTTGTAATGGTGAGAAGTGTGCTCCTTTTTTCTGAATGCTTTTTCTTTTTTTACTCCTGTGAGTAGAATGGCCACACAAGAACTTAGACCTTTAGAAGCCTCTCTAGTACCCCCACACTCTGTTGATTCTCATAATTAGCAATATTCAAATATATTTATGCTTTTTTATCAAACACTTGATTGGATTATATGCCATCAGGTGCTTTTTGACTCCCAGCCACCAAACAGATTTTGTCCCTAATCTGTGGAGATCTTCCAATAGTGTACTCATTGCCACTGTGACTAAACCAGTGGTGGGATTCAGCCAGTTCGCACCTACCCGGGAGAACCAGTTGTTAACTTTCTAAGCAGCTGGGAGAACCGGTTGTTGGAAGAAATCTCCTTTTGCTTTTTTCCACTTTACAGGGCTAATTCTGTAGGGAAGGCAGGAAGGAAACATTCTGGTATTGTTTCTAGCCTCATCTTCATTGTCCTGCTTACAGAAACTGCCTCTCCAGTTAACCCTTATTCCATTGTAACAGCTAAAGCGAACCGCTCATTGATGTGAGTGACATTGAGTTGGCCATGCCCACCCACTCTCTTGACCACTGAGCCACACCTACCCAGCTGGTCATTAGGGCAGAGAACCAGTTGTTAAATTATTTGAATCCCACCACTGGACTAACCGATCTATCACTGCTGGTTGTCCTCTTCTGTTTCCTTCCACCTTTCCCAGCATTGAAGCCTTCTACAGAGAACTGGATCTTCATATAATGTGTCCAAAATATAATAGCAATAGCAATAGCAATAGCAGTAGACTTATATACCGCTTCATAGGCCTTCAGGCCTCTCTAAGCGGTTTACAGAGAGTCAGCATATTGCCCCCAACAATCTGGGTCCTCATTTTACCCACCTCGGAAGGATGGAAGGCTGAGTCAACCCTGAGCCGGTGAGATTTGAACCGCTGACCTGCTGATCTAGCAGTAGCCTGCAGTGCTGCATTTAACCACTGCGCCACCTTGGCTCTTAATTTGAAATAATTTGAGCCTGGTCATTTGTGCATTGATTTAGAACTCTGGGTTGATTTGTACAATGATGATTGCTGTCTATCACCATTTTCTCGCAGTCTAGCTATCTGTAGAATTCTCAGGAATCTTTTCCAATACCAAAGTTCAAAAGTCTCAATACTCTTCCTATCTTACTTATTGTTCTACGATGTTGGTTGTAAAATCAGCCAGATGTTTAGACTTGATTTGGTATTATCTACCCATTGAGTTCTTCCCAAGGATCTAAGAGAGACAGTTGTGGTTTGATTATGTTAAAGTATTGCCACAAGATTAAAAAAGTTGTTGTTATTATAATTTGTTATATCATTCTACCTCATAAAAAAACAAAATATGTTTCTCTTTTTTAATGATAAGTTGACGCTAGAACTTGTATATCAAACTGATCTTATGGGTCTCAATTCGGAGAATGCTGAAATAGATGTTTGAGAAAATCATCTCAGTACATTAATGGCTGGGGAATTTTCATAAAGAGAAAAGAGAAATCTTTTTTAATGTTAAAAATAATCAGCATGTCATATTCACTACAGCATGAAGATCAATGAGTTTAGCGTTATAGTGGCATTAAAAATGTTATTTGTGTAATTTTATTACCAAGAATAATGCATACAATTACATACACTTTTTGGAACAGTCAAACCATAGGCTGCTAATTTTAAGAAAGCAATTATGCCTGCTATTTTGTTTCTGACAGTGCTGCACAATTACAAGCTCGATAGTTTGGGTCTATTTTTAAGGGCATTCATCAACATTCATCTCATTATTTTCCCTTCAGGGCCTGGGCACATTCATTTAAGATGCTCAGTTTGGGAAGGTGGGTACAAGGAGCCTTTATATTATCAAGGCTGATTCTCAGCCTTCCTTCAAATAGACACAGGGCAAAACATCCACATTAGAACATGATATCAAAGCCCCTGGTCGTATGCTACTTTGTATTAGATCCCATTTTCCAGAGGTCATGGGTATCAGCAGCTAGTGTTGCAAGACTGATATGCTTCTCTCCATTTTACCAAATGAGCCTATAGGAATAGGTATTATGAACCCCACCACATAATATTCTGGGATTGAGTTTGAGTGGTTTTGCTTCAGGAGAACAGTAATGGGGTGAGAATTAGTGTTTAGTTTTCCTGATAAAATTCAACATTGGGCCATGGGTAGTGGACATTAAAAAAAAGAATAGTGCCTTACATTTTCTTGTTATAGCATTGCTATAAACTTGCTCAAATCACTCACAGCAATGTGGGCCTTCTTGGAAATGCCACTGGCTTTCACCTTTTGAAATTACAGCTGTGGCTTCCATTTGAATCAGGGTTCCCATCTCTATCTTTGTGACATATAGCACTGGCAATGTTATTTCTGAAAGAAAGGTGGCATAGCAGAGGAAATATATGTAGGGTACGTGAGATTGTGCTTAAGCATTGGGAAAGCTAATGATAAATCTATGAAACAGAACTGAACAAAACAAAATACTCTTTTGGACAATGGTCTAGGTAATGGAGAGAGAGAATGATATTAAAAGTTCTGGCAAATTAAAAATATTTTTCATCTCAATGTAATGCTGTTGAAGGGGTGGGCGAATATTACTCACCCTACTAGAAGCTGTCATTTGAAAATAAGCAATTATCTCTATGCTTGTATAAAATTCTAAAGAAACAAATGGATCTTTATAGTGCATTGCCCACAGAAAATGGCTTTATTTGGAGATCTAGCCAAACAAGTTAATTTAAGAAAAGCAGCTGGTAGATTACTAACATTGTCAATGTGTACTTCCTGGAGTATAGTCATTTTTACTAGGTAAACATTTGTAAGAGGTTCTCTGGTATGCAAACTAAATGATTAATTTGAACCACAGGTATGATTCTTTAAATCCCAAACCTTTAACTGTTTAATAGTTATTGGCAAATAGTTTTTCTTCTCTCTGGGCAATTCATTGAATGGTTCTGTTTAGAAGTTTGTTTCTCCTAAACTTCCATGGGAATGTGATTTCTCCTTACTTAAAACCATGATTCTATGCTCTGCACTCTGGAATCATAGAGTTTTAGATCTTAGAGCTCTTCCTGTGACATCTTTTCACATACAGTACACAAATATGCTACTGCCTTGGAAAATTTGATGGGATTTCTTTGGAATAATAACATAAATGATAGCAGATCACTTCATGGTGAAAACATCCTCTGTCTATTCCCATTCAGGACTGCTTGTAATTGGAGACAGAACTTACTTGGAGAAGGCTATTGTAATTGTGACACAATTGTGGTGCAAGCCAAGATCTTAGGTAAAGAGAATGAAGTATAAGCTGTGAATTCCAAACATGGGCATGGAACCATGAAAACAGTGGTGCTATTCAGCCAGTTCTATCCGGTTCAGGCTCTACCCACCTTCCCGGATGTCATGACATCCCATTTTTGATGCTCTGTGCATGTGTGGAAGGCCCTGTGCATTAGTGAAGGTAAGTTGATTTCACCCCTGCTTGAAAACATATATAAATTTTTGAAGAAAGAAGAAATTGATTGATTTAGCAAACTCTGTGGGAAGGCCCTATTTTATTGAGGGTCATTTCAGTAATACCTATACAACAAAAGCTGTGAAAATAATAATTAGAGAAGTTCAATTGGTAGAAACTAAGAGGTTGGTGGCAAAGAATGTAACTGAAGAAGTTAAGTCATCTGAATAAGTTTTTGCTTTGGTAACAACAAGAAAGGAAAACAACAAGGAAATAGTGGAGATAGAGCTTTTAACATCATTTATCATATCTCTTTTGTTTTATATGCTTTCCCATGGGCAACACACAATGATGCCCCTTATTCTGAAAAACCAAAAAGGGGCTGCAGTGTTACTTTGATGATATAATTATTTTTGATTATACATATTGATATACTGAGAAAACAGCCAAAAAGACATGAACATTATTTGAGGATAATTTGCAATTGTATTGTTAGGAAAGTTAGGTCTTAATTTGGAAAAAGTGCATCTGGAGGCAAACAGAACTTTCTTTTTGGTTCATCAGTTTCAATATATGGATTATATTGCTGAACATGTAGATGTAAGTATCCTTCAGTCATGGAATAGGTTAGACATTATGTCTCTTCTTTGCTCTAAATTTTTGAAAAACGTATTTCTGTGTGGAAAAAGAACATTCAGAGTGATTGAGTCTCCTGTGGCTTCTCTGTCTCATTCCTAATGTAGATGTAGATGTAAATCTAGATTTACATCTATCCAAGATATTAATGTAGTATTACCAATCTCCTTCTGTAACCTGCTTCTTCTTGTGTTCTTTTTTTTTTTGGCTTCTGGCCATAAATTAATTCAGTGATTAGTTATAGTCTCTTTTATGATTTCACCTCTTGGTATGAAAAATGAATTCAAAATAAAGTATAACTCCTTTGTGAGTTATTAAGGGGAATTACAATTTGGAAGTGGATAGTGACTGTGTTCAGACCGTTAAAAAAAGCTGTTAATCCTGATTTGATATTGTATGATCCTGAGTTAACAGATGCTTCAGATTATGGATTGAGATCTGCATGTAAATTATTACATAAAGGGACTGTAGACAAAACAATTACATTTGAATCAAGAACATTTAGTAATTCTGAAAATAAAGTGTTATTGACCAAGAAGCGCTTGCCTCTGTTTGGGCTTTTATTAAATGAATAACTTCTTAGTGGAGTCATACATTTAAATTATGTACAGACCATAAACCTTTGACAGCCTTACTGACTACAAAGGAATGAAATGGGCAAGCAATTTTATTGCTATGTGGTCAGCAAAGTTGTTTTCCTTTATATACGAAATGGACTATAAATCAGAAGTACAACATGTCTCGGGTAATTGAATTCAGTTTATTTAATTGGAATTTGAAAACTTTTTAGCAGAGGGCAATATTACACATAGGAAGGCATCAATGTATGGATTGAAAGTTTCAGTCGCATTCTGAAAGATAGCTTATAAGACAGCTAAGATCTTGTTCCTGAAGTCTTACGCAAAAATTACTCATTTCAAAAAAAAGAGATCATAAACTGAGATGATGAAATAAAGGGAAATACATATTAAGTTCAACATGGTTAGTTAATATAATCAAAAGAGGTTACATTAGAAGACTATATCAAGAAAGGGGTAGAAAATAATAAAAGGCATTCAGAAAATACAGTATATATAAACATTTGTGTGGCATTAAATTTAAATTTCTACATACAAGTTTAGAAATTAGAAATTAGGGGTAATGCGGAGATTAAATTCCATCACAAATGGAGGGATATCATATTTATAAATTGTTAGCTGGTTGAGTATGGAATGCTTTCTACATTGTTCCATTAATTTATGAAGGAGGAAATACAGCACAGACAGTATCTGATCATTCTAAATTAGCCATGGGATTAAAAAATAAATTAGAAGACATTCTTCAAGTGAATCCTACAAGTTAACCAAGTAATTAAACTGTTACTTTTTCAAGTATTTTTTTTTAAACTCATAACATGTAACATCTATGGAAATTGTCAGTCTTTCAGGTCATGGTTGTCCCAAAGGTTTTTTTTTTTCAAAAGACAACTCAATTTTCTTTGTTTTTGCTTGATTAAATTATGATTTGAATTGTATACTATGCTTTTTAGACATTGGTAGGTTAAATTCCCAGGGAAAGACTAAATAGGCAAAAATGAGAAAGCTTGAATTGGAATATAGGTAGTAAAGAACAAGAAAGATGCATTCCATCAATAAATTACAAATCTGTTTTTTATTGACTGATTCTTTAATTTTTGCATGGAAAGGCAATGACTTCCAGGTGAATTTCATTTCCCAAGCTATAGGCATCTGTGGAAGAGAATCAAGAAAGTCAACGTGATAGTTTTGATTCCATGACTGAAGCCCTGCCCCTTTTGTATATGTGTCAATATTGCATGCAAATACAAAGAACTGAGGCTTTCATAATATTATTATGGTTGGTCACACGTTCAGTCAGATGTTTAGATTGGATTTGGAAATTTTGTCCACCTATCAAGTACCTTCTAAGGACTAGGGATAGAAAAATATTATTTAATAATATTAATTGTTGTTAGTTGTGAAGTCACGCCCGACCCATTGTGACCCCACGGACAATGTTCCTCCAGGCCTTCCTGTCCTCTACCATCCTTTGGAGTCTATGTAAGCTCACACTGATTGCTTCAGTGACTCCATCCAGCCACTTCATTCTCTGTCGTCACGTTCTTCTTTTGCCTTCAATCTTCCCCAGTATTAGGCTCTTCTCCAGTGAGTCCTTCCTTCTCATTTGGTGGCCAAAATATTTGAGTTTCATCTTCAGGATCTGGCCTTCTAAAGAACAGTCAGGGTTGATCTCCTCTAGGACTGACCACTTTGATTGCCTTGCAGGCCAAGGTCCAATCTTTGCAGTCCAATACATTTCCAATATTAAATGTATCATTGTAGAATTTAAGCTGTTCAAAATAAAGTTGCCTTTTGCAATTGACTGGTGGTGAGTGTATCAGTGTCAATGGAATTCAAGTGGTGCTCCAGATGTTCTTTAGTTAAGCCCAGAGTGTTATATGGCAAATGCTAAGTCCCAGAGCAGTTTAGCTTCTTCATTTTCTATTATTTTGTCTATTTTGTGGTTCCATAAGTTCTTGCTTGCAGGCAAATGGTATTTCTTGCAGATATTCCAATACATCTTTGTTGATACTTTATCATGCTGTTGTTGAGGGTTTTGTTTGTGAAAATTCTAGCTGACATTTTAAAGTTATAGTACTTTTTTGTAATGCTCACTTATCCTACAAACTTGAATTCCTCCTCCTCCTTTTAAAAGCCATTTTAAAATGAGGTGGTTATGCAGTTCTTTAGTATCTATATTTCCATAGGTCTGTTATTTATGGTACTGCTGCATATATTTTAATTCTATTAAATACTCCAAGAACATTTCCTGTTTAGACTTGAAATTAAATAATAACATTTGACTTTTTACTTCTCATTGGATTATCCATTTTATATAGTGTTATTGTAGGTCATGAGATCATATAAAATAGGAAACCTTGCAATCTCACATCCTCTTTTAATTGTATTTAATTGAATGTAGTTGAATTTAATTAATTTAAATCAAATTAATATGGCCACCTATCACACAAAATGACTCTGAGTAGCATACAATTAAAAAAGAACACGTTGCAATATTAAAACGCAATCTAAAATTAAACATTAATATTATTATTAAAAAAACTAAGAGGCATTAGATGTTGCAAACAATAAAGCCACCACAGCAAGCCACTATTCCCTTGTGACCCCAAAGCCTGTTGACATATTTTGCAAGGAGGCCAAACTTATTTCAGGAGGATGATATTTCACAAGGCTGGTGCTGCAATAAAAAAGGCCTGTCTCTTAGGCCCTCAATCTATATTTATTATAGTCACAGACCAGTAATGGTATCCTCTTATCTTCACTACTGGTTCAGTAGCGGAAGCACGTGCTAATGCAATTTTGATCTTCACTCCCCACACTGAAGATTCTGAATTGGATTTACTGAAAAACATCCCATGATCATCTACTCTTACAGCACTTCCAATTAGCTTTTCAGATTTTATATTCCATTTTAGTAACAATGGAACACAAGAGCTGCGGTGCTGCAGTGGTTAGAGTGCAGTACTGTAGGCTACTTCTGCTGGCTGCCAGCTGCCTGCAATTTGGCAGTTCAAATCTCACCAGGCTCAAGGTTGACTCAGCCTTCCATCCTCCCAAGGTCTGTAAAATGAGGATCCAGATTGTTGGGGGGCAATATGCTGACTCTGTAAACAGCTTAGAAAGGGCTGTAAAGTACTGTGAAGCAGTGTAAGTGCTATTGCTATAATAGCATAGTTGATTTGTGAAAATTAGAGGAGTTCCCATTTTTGTTTTAAAATTAAGCATTTGTGGACTTACAGAAAATATCTTGAAGCAGTTGTACTTCTCTACTAGATGAATCATTTAGCTATAAAGCTTGTGAAGTGTAAGCTTTTAAAAAGAAATGTTAATATGATTACTATTCATAATTCGTACAAATCCAGAATATCAATTCCCAACAAGAAATGTGTCTGGAAGGGCTTTCCTCACTCATATTCTGAGCTAAATTAGTAACTGATTATAAATCCTTACTAGCACTTTCATCTTATTTGGACACACCAAAAGAAATGAAAAGACGAATCTTCTGTGTTTTTTTTAAAGCATGTAACATTCATTTCTCATCAGGCTGATACATCTGTCCTTTTATCTGCCATTTTATTTGAAGTGATGTTTCTGGGAATACCTTCTAGCTCCCACCCAAAAGCATTTGGGAATATTAATCAAAGCTTTAGCTATGAGTGATTGAGAGGGCAAACAGGTTGTTTTGTAAGAGTTCTAATTTGTCCTCAATTGGTGCATGGAAAGTAGTGCAACTGCTACTTGGGAATTGCTTTGTGGGAAGGCAGAGGACTGCTAGGCTTTTATTTGTTGTGCATCAAAAGTCTTGATGTCCTGGTTCTGATTGGCAATTATAGCCTGATTCCAAGCAGCAACATAGCAAATTATATCTGCTTTTCTTTGCCTACTTACTTACAAAAGCTTACTGTTACCCCATTTCTACCCTGGGAACTTCTCAAATTCCCCTAGTGGCTTTAAGAAGTTGATTAAATAAATTACATCCATGCTAATGATATCTCAAGATGTTCATTAGTGTTATCATAGTTTAATTTTTTTCCTATCCACACTGACCTCTCTATTGCATATGACCTCACTATGATAATATATCAAATAGCCTGAACCATGAAAGTTGTAGTTTGGAATATTTCATGTTTTTGATTAAGATAAAGTACAGTTTTCCCTTTTTTCCCTTTATCAACTGGTTCCATACCTTATGCTTAAGACCTGAACATTTATCCCCACCAGGGGTGAAATCTACTAACCTTCATTACAAGGCTGGGTTCCAGCAGTCATTACTGCCGGTTCACCAATGGGCGTGCCACACGCATTCTTGATGCACGCTGGGTGCATATGCACAGTACAATAAAGATTTTTTGTATTTGCACAGAAGCAAAAAACAAGATGGTTGCACCTATGGCGCCACCCAGAGAACTGACTTGGGGGTGTGGAAGGCTTGGTCGCTGCTGGTTCCAGAGACACGAGCCGCCAAATCACTATGGGTTTGGCCAAACACTGAACTGATAGGAACCAACCACTACTGGTTCACTACCAGTTCACAAATGTGAGTGCATGCGCAGAGCATCAAAAACGGACCTGATGACCTCTAGGTGGGTGGGCGGAGTCTGCTACCAAGCGCGCCTGCAAAGGTAAGTATAACAGCGAGGGGGGCAAAATCCGCTGTGCCCCACAATTTAGGGTAGCTAAATTGCACCTCACATTTTCAGAAATACCAGTTTGCTTGAAGCAGTAGCATTTTTTAAAATATTGGTTTGGGCAAACTGGTCCAAACTAGTAGCATTTCACCCCTGATAACCCCTGCCCCAGAAAAACACCAAAGGAAACTATATAAACTAACTAAAGAAGATCTGGAAAGAAATAATGGTTTTAGACCTTGACAACTGCTCCAAAGCTTCCCATCTGCTGCTCTTTTCTGCTTGCCAATGCAATAAACTTATCTCTAATTCTTTTTTCCACTTATGGACACAGTGGTGCCATTTATTAACCTCTATTGCAAACATAATCCTTTAGAAACAATTTTTTTACGTAGCTATAATTGCATTTCTTTAAGGAATTAAGAAATGTTTAACAGCTTCTATATCTTTCATTTACCAATTTTATATTTTTTGAAAGATATGTGCTTCTTTAGTAGGATACTCATATCTGAATTGAAATAGCTAGATTCCTATTGCTGCCATCCAGGGATTTGCCAGTTGTTGTTTTCAGAACAGATATGGTAACCCTGTTATGTCTCTCAAAGATGAAAAATTAAAGAGTGTATATAGAAAGGAGCATTTAAAACATTATATTATTTGCTTATTTACTAGATTAGAATACAATGAGCTGGAAGGAACCTTGGAGGTCTTCTAGTCCATCCCCTGCTCAAGCAGGAGAACCGTGTAGGTGTACATTTCAGATAAGGGTCTTGTCTAGTTTCTTCTTAGATACGTAAGATCAAGATCATACAATGTGATATTATGTCTGTTATTAAGACTAACATTTATCAGAGGAGAAATCCTGACACCATCGCTTGTCAGGGTGCATCAGAAAGTAACAACATTATTTACCTGCAGACTGTGTTGTATCCAAGAGATCTGATACCACAAATCTGGGTCAAAGCAGTTACCTAGTTGGCTAGTCTTTAGGGTTGTTGTAGGCACAACACTGAGAAAAATGGAATAATAAGGGGAGAAGTTTTTATCTTCATTAGATCCTAGAGATGAAAAACCGGAGCTTTTAAAGACGCTCAAAGTGAACATACATTGTTTTATCTCTGTTTTATATAAAGAAGCATAATATGAATAATGAACATATTAGGGGAAAAATAGACCTTTATTTCTTAAAATAACATTTTAGTATTGTATATATTGGTATTCCAAGTGAAATAAATATGTACATAAAACACATACCATATTGCAAGGCAGTATGGATGGTTTGAGAAGCACAACATTTTCAATTTTAATTAAGCAATAAGGTAAAGGTTCCCCTTGCACATACATATGTGATAGTCATTCCTGACTCTAGGGGGTGGTGCTCATCTCTGTTTCAAAGCCGAGCATCTTAGCCACTGAGCCACTGCATCTCTCTAATGAAGCGATATAGTAGTAATAAAGACATAAATAAAAAAGAGAATAAATATATACATATGTTTTTCTCTTTTTTTTAACCCCCCCTTCTTTTTATTTTTTAACAATGTAATGAAATGTGTGGATGGACTTTGGGTAACAAACGAAAGAGAGGCCACCTAGGAAACAGGCAAGATAAACCAAAGGCTTATCTTCAAAGGAAGAAACCTAGAAATAACCCACCTTAATTGATCAGATGATTAAAAGTAGGGGTGGGAAATCTGTACTTTCAGACTTGCAAGATTGTGTTAATGTAGCCTTACAATAAAATAGAATTAGCTCATCTAGTCTTGTTTCCTGTCTCATTTACCTGGGGGGACTGACAAATAGGCCATTTAAGCATTAATATGCTCTCCTGGTGTTTTGTTCAGTGATCTATGCTAATCAGGACTAAAGAGCAGCTGGAGAGTTCTGTCAAAGCCTGGTCAGAATTCTTTTCAGTAAGAAATAAACGTTTTCCCCTTCACCTTAGTTATCATACTGAGTGTCATTGTTAGCATCAGAGTAAGCATGAACATTGTGCTTCACATCAGCTACTGATTTCTCTCTTCTGTTCCCCTTACTTTGACTCCTAAAAAGAGGAGGGTTGCAAAAGCTACCTCTACCTGCAAGGTATCATACTAGAGCTTCCTTGGAATCTGGAAAAGAAACTGAAAGCAGAGCATCCTGCTGCACACCACTGTTTGAAGATCTTCACAGAACTCAACAAATTTTCCTTGCCCCCTACCCTAATTACTGATTAGTAATTGTACTTATTTAAATGGGTTCAGATAGCAATCCCATTTCTTCTGCTAGGGCCAATATTTTAAAATGTCAGAATAAAGAAACCTATTCTTATCTTTCATTCTCTTTATCACCACTCAGGATGACACTTGAAGCAAATTTTCTTAAGCTGCTGACAAAACCAGCCCTGCTTTTCACTACCAGCTGATTGTCAATTTGGGGTTCGGAGCTTTGCTTGATGCAATTGGTAAATCAGAGTGCCTATCATCTCCCCAGTTGAGAGACAGAAACACTGTCAAAGTGTGATGTGCAGAGCCCTGGGAAAACAATTGCAAATATCTGTGCAGCCTGTTTATTGGGGAAGGAATGTCACAACCTGAGATATTGATTCTAGTGACATCTGGGGACCTTGTTCAGAGCTCTGGGATGTGGTTGATTTCAGACGTTGGAGATTCTAGTGTTCTCTCTTCCTGTCCTATGGTAGACTGAGCTCACTAATAGGAGAAACTAGTTTGTGAGTTTTCCAGTTGGATTTTGCTGGAAAAATTTTCTATTTCATCTAGACTGCTCTGGATGGGGAAGCATGTTTCCCAGCAGCTTAGCTGTTTTATAATCGTCTTAGAAATGTTATGCTTAAATGTATTTGGCTTGTCTGGGGTATTTTTGTATATTGTTAACTGCCTAGAGCTTGTGGGAATCGGTGGCATAAAAACAAATAAATAGATAAATAAATCAAATCAATAAATAAGCTAGCAAACATATACAAGAAACTGGACAGCAGTGACTTGACCTCTTCAATCAATTGCTTTCATAGAGTTAACGCAGTAGGAAGAACCTGACTTGCTTGTTAACTATCTCATTAATACAAAGAGCACTAAGCTGGCAGAATCATTCATTTCTTTGAACAACCTAAGTGAAAATGCACCCAGAGAGACAAATGTAAATGCAACATTTGATGAAATAGTAATCAACCACAACAATGATGTACCTCCCAGCCATATAGTACTTGTGTGCCTCATTCACCATGCTCTATTACACAATTAAGCTTGAAAATATGGGTTGGGTTTTAATTAAAAGTCTGCTGGCATTTTGTCCTGCAACAGTGTATACATTTCAGGTTAACTCAATTAGCTCTCAAGACTTATTTTAGCCATATATAAAAACTTAAACATTTCCCTAAGGCAAGTTCAGCTTCTGCTGACTTCATGGACATGTTTATATTGCTTTTGGGGGGAAACATTAGGGTAGTGATTTACCCTTCTCATCATAAGTCTACTGTTATTATGTGAAAATTTTATTTTGTTTTGCTTATTTTGTGGAATTTTAGTCTCTTACAAATCTTCCATTCTATAGTAGTCTCCAAACATTAACCAATCCCAATGAGTTTTTGGAGCTTCTACAAGGATAGTGTAATTAATTTACATTGACCTGTCATGTCAACCTTTGGCTAAGGAAGAATGGATCCTACTTTCTGTCTCGTGCACCCCATTGTCCCTTGCACATAACATAATAGGATAGAACATCTTGGGGAATTGTACATTATACTGAAACTCCATTCCTTTTAGCAATTATTCCAACAGATGCTTCCAATTTTACTTACATTTCCATACATCACTAACTTCCCTAATGTTTCCCTTTCCTTATGTTATACTGAACTTCAGAGCTCAGGGCCCATATTGCCTAGCCAACTAAGGAGGAAATCTTTATTCAAGCTGCTACCAATAAGAGTCAGCCCCAAACCACAATATTTGTGCACATATACAATTTCCCCAATTATTACTAATGAGAAACAACTCTTATAGATCAGTCAACTGAAATCACATAGCATACATTATCCCATCTAAGAAATAATTATGTCTTCACAAGATCACCTGATTCACAGATATTCATTAAGTAATGATAGAACAAAAGATGAACATTAGGGATAAATGTATATTCATTAAAATATTTCTTTAAGTGAAAGAGAAGACATGTGATATTCCAAAATCAAATTATTTTAGATAAACTCAGTTCACTTTATAATTTGTATGTTACCTGATTTGTTCAGGGTTTTTTGTTCAAATGTAACATTTGCTATACATATCAAATAGAACTTTTATTTCAGGAGTCCCCAACCTGTTGGTTGCAGTTCACTAGTGGGCCATGATGGGTTTGCAACTGGGCTGCAGAAATGACTGGCAAGCATGCCCGCACATGTGTGTGCATGTGTGCACATATGTGCACCCCATTTAAGTGAGCAGCTGACTGCTTGCATGAAACCATCCTCTCTCCCCTTATGCCAGAAACATTGGGGAACTCTATTTTATTTCATTAGTAATCTTGTATATTTGTTTACCTTTGTTTTTATGGTTACATGATGTCACACAATAATTAAAAAAAAACACATTGCAAAGCAAATAAGAAAGCCTCCCCCAAGAAAAATTGGTAAGTGTCAGGCCTGTAGCCATCTTTTCTTTTGGATCTTTGGCCTGCCATACTTTCGATTATTCTATTATGCATTTTCTATTGTGGGAAAATGGGAGGAGGGATTGTATGGAATTAGATGATATGTAGCCATAACAAAATTATTTCTAGAAATCTAAGGTCATCCTTTGTCTTTGCACCTTTGCACCTGACCAGAACTGGATGGGTGGAACTTCTAGCATGACAGTGGAAGATTGGACCATGTGGGAATGGGGGCAAGATCTTGAACTTTCAACTGGGTAGGAAAAACTGGGAAGCTTTCAGATTCGGGTTTTCCCAGATGTGTCAACATGGCTCTCTTAATAAATTGTAACTTTGAGGAATGCTTTGCCTCAGACTCTGATTTAATTTTGGATGCTATTTGGAACCTTGACAGGTAAGATTGTTAGGGAAAACATTTAAGTCCAAGGCTCAGTTAGGATAAAAAAAACCTTGATTCAAGTAATGGAAAACAACAACCCTTATTTGTTTGTTTTCAAGTTAAAGATGTCTAACCTGCCCTCCTTGAGTCTGGTATGATAACACTTTGACCACAGAGAAGAAGTTCTCATAAGAGACAGAAAAAGAAATTGGTTATGGCAGCAGACCTATTTATTATCCAGGTGCGAGTTTTCAGATTGTAATGCAGCCAGCCAGGTCATCTCTTGGAATGCATGCACAAATTTATAACATTCTTCAGGCTTTGTTTGCCTGACAGCAAAAGAAAATGAAAACTTGGGGACACAGACAGATTTTCTAGTCCTTTAGAAGAAAATAATCAATGTATAAATATTCATCAGATCTACCTGAGTAAGGTTCAGAAAATTAGTATTGAAAAGAAACTTTGACAAGATATAAAATGCTTGATCTTAGAATTTTACAGATAGACACGTGAAATTCACAAACATCTATCTATGTGTTTTCCTGATCCAGTCGCACAGGAGGTGGCATATTAGATTGGTATTACAATATGTAACAATTTCTACCACTACAATGTAAACATTACGTAAATTGTAGTTTTTTTAATGCTTGTTTATTTTTCTAACAGTATCCCACTGTTGTCAATATCTGTAGACAGTAACAAATTTCCCTTAGTGCTCAATAGACCCCTGATTTTATTGTCTTTTTACAAAGTCAAAGTAGTGCCATCAGCATAGCCTAGGTTATTGATGTTTTTTTTCCTCCAATTTTAAAAGCAACTCATCCTCTTCCAATCAAGTTTGCCTCAATATATATTTTGCATATAGATTGAATAAACAAGAGGAGAAAATGAAACTTTAACTTGCACTTTTCCTTTTTTCACTATGTTCTGTCCATACTGATCTTCCTGATCTCTATACTGTATAAGTTTCCCAAAAGGACAAGGAAATGTTCTTTTAGGATTCTTTTTCAATATAATACATATGGACTAATGCTTTCAAGACAGAGAAAGGGGTAAACGTTCAAGACAAAATTAGCCAAATCTAATTAAAACTGTCATATTTTTAGTGATGCTCTAATTGTATGCTGAACAAAATGACTGGTACAAAACTTCTATGGAATTTATTCTTTATCTTTCAGATTAAAATTTCAATGATTATATTAGTACAATTAATCCATAGGATATCATAGTGTGGTGTAGGAAATTTTATCTTGATAAGGTGCTTGTTCTATGAAGTTAACACTGTTCAATTTTCTTAAGAAGAAAGGCCAAACAACTTGTCTCAACAAGGTACAGTACAACAAGGTCACAACCATAATTTGTTCCATAACTTTGGTCCCAAACTGATTTGTTCGTGGCCTGAACCTAATTTTGGAAATTTGGCACTTACAAAAAAAAAAATGGCATGGAAGGGGAAATCACCCACAAAATATTTTTTTTGGGGTCGAAACCCGATTTGGTCATGGTCAGAAGTGTTTGTGACCAGAAGTTTAACTGTACTTCCCTTTTTTGATTCATCTTTGCCTCTTCTGGTATTTACAAGGACCAGAAAAGATTTCTGTAGCAGTGCCGCAGAAAGCAATTGACCAAAAGTGTCAGAAGAGATTGCCATGGAAGGTTGAGAGAAACAATATGGGTATGTTTGTTCATGAAGCAGCTTTGAGTACTTTGCTCAAACCTTGTCAAGTTGAAATGTCTTCTCAAAGTTCTGCATCATCCTATGTGATCAATTACTTATATTAGAGGTTCTTTTTAGATGGACATTCAAGAGTTTCCAGTTAAAAGGCATTTTGTAATTATTCTGCCTTTCTTTATTCAACAATTATCTTTGTTGGGGCAGGAGGGGGAGTAGGAAGAGAGGAAAATGTAATTTAAAAATGTAAGATTGAATTGCTTAAACCAAACTTAAAATTAAATGGGAAAAAGCACTACACTACTGTATTTAAAAGCAAAAGCAAAACAAATGAAGACTTAAAAATTACTCACAGTATTTCCAGTAAGGTTCATGACTTTTCAAGCAGATTTATAGTGAACCAATACTGCCTCGCTTTCCCTCAAGATCCTTTTTTAAATAAAACAGAAATTCAAGAAAACAAGATTAATATTTGATTCACAAATCTGAAATGTGTTACTTGTTTTTGCTCTAATTTGCAGCATTACTAGTATCTGATAAATATCTTGAAACTAATACTGCAGTTATGCATATAAAATGTATTGCTTGTTCCATTTACTAAAAGAGAAGCTAATGCATTTCAAAATTATGTTGCATATGCAATGAGGAGATAATTTTACTTGCCTAAAAGACAATAATTAACCAAGTAAGATTATCAGTTGCATGGTACTGCCAAGCAAATGAGATAAATGTGATTGTTGAATTATTAAAAGAATTATATTTATTTGTAATAATTTTCTTGTTTTCAGATCTATATGCCTGAAGCAATCAAGCAGTATTACATAGATATTTTGGGTTCATGTTGAATTTTAATGTATTTTCGTATAGTTTGGTCATATTTCTGCAATAATATAGGTAGCTGATATTAACTTTTTAAAAATTTACTATCCCTCTTCCATGGCAATCTCATTTTTAAATTTTTATTGGTGATAGCATAACTTTATTATGGATAATTGGATAATTTTTATAATAATCTTGGATAATTTCCAAGACAGAAATAAAAAATGCATAACTAATATACATACATGCTCTATATGTAATTTTTTCCACAGAATTCACTCTGAAAAGGTCAGACAGATTATGTAGAGATGTACTTAGCACGCAGTGGTGGGTTTCAAAATTTTTAGATCTTCTTCTGTAGGTGTGGCCTGCTTTGTGGGAGTGGCTTGCTGGCAATGTGACTGGGTAGGAGTGGCTTGCCAACCATGTGACCGAATGGGAGTGGCTTGGCTGTCATGTGACTGGGTGGGTGTGGCCAACTTGTTAAATGTGGTGAAACTCACTTAACAACGTTCTTTCTTAGCAACCAAAATGTTGGCTCAGAAACTCTGGCATTTGAAGCATGCAAGTCTTAAAGCTGTTGTGTTACAAGACCCTTGCACCCCTAACCCTTTAGAAAAAACAGTGTTCAATGTTCAAACTTGACAACTTTAAGACTTTAAGGTGTAGATAGGGCTCTTAGAGGCGGACGGGCGATTGGTGAGCCAGCAAATCAGTGAGCAACGGGCAGGGCAAGCGTGGTGTAGATGAACAGGGGGAGGGAGCCGGAACCGGTTCTAAATGGCATGGTAGATTTGTTAGAACTGGCAGGAACCCACCCCTGTTAGTACGTCTCTACATAGTCTGTCTTCAGGGGAGGAGAGGGAGAAAGGGATTAATTCTGTTTTCCAAGAAAATATAGAATTCCAATACTTTTAATGAAGCATTTTTTCAAGAAATGCATCTGAGAAATGCATCTGAATTTTGGGACATTTGGGACATAAACTACATATCAAAATGAGTACCAGTATTTAGCTAACATTGACCAATAATGATTTTTTTTTTAAAGCTAAGCAATGTTGCACTTGTTTATGGAGATTCTCAGTCATCCAGTTCAGGGTTGTCCCAAAGGTGCTTTTTCAAAAGGAAACTGGACTTTGTTTTTCTTTGAACATATGAACCATATATATGTGTGTGTGTGTGTGTGTGTGTGTGTGTGTGTGTGTGTGTGTGATATTTGTGCTGATAAATAAATAAAGGGAGACTAGTATGGATCTATTTCAAGCTATTTAGCTCTCATCAGCTAGCCACAGAGTTCAACTCCTTATCAGCTGAGCCGGGATGATAGGTATCTATTCAGAGTTACAAGCTGATAAGGAGTTGAACTCTGTGGCTTAGTGGTTAACACATCTGCCTAAGATGCAATACAGCACAGGTTCGAATCCCAGTAAGGGTATGGCTAGCTGATGAGAGCTAAATAGCTTGAAATAGATCGATACTAATCTCCCTTTATTTATTTATCAGCACAAATACAACACATATGTAACAAAAAGGCAACAGTAAAAATATTGGATTTCTGTCTGGATGGTCTCTTGTGACAAGCCGATGGACAGAGAATGGAAGTAGTGAACTTCCTCCCATATTTGGGCATACCGGGGGTTGTAACTCCATATATATATATATATATATATATATATATATATATATATATATATATATATATATATATATATATATATATATATATATATATATATATATAAATAAATAATAAAAAAACACAAATATAACAAAAGGCAACAGTAAAAATATTGGGTTTCTGTCGTGATGGACTCTTGTGACGAGCCGATTGACAGATGTTGGAAGCAGTTAGCTTCCTCCCATAATTGGGGCTTACCAGGGGTTGTGACACTAATATATACCTTCTTCCCTGGCTTCTGCTGATAAGGAGGACACCTGTGGCTTGATGGCTAAGACGTTTGCCTAAGATGCAATACAGCACAGGTTCGAATCCCAGTAAGGGTGTGGCTAGCTGATGAGAGCTAAATAGCTTGAAATAGATCTATACTAGTCTCCCTTTATTTATTTATCAGCACAAATAAAAACACACACACACACACACACACACACACACACACACACACACACATATATATTAGGACAGGGAGCAGTGGGGAGCAGTGCAGGGAAGGTTCTTGGAAATAGCAATAGCTACTTATGTGCTATTTCACAACACTCTCTGGGTGCTGATACAGAATCAGCATATTGTCCCCAACAATCTGGGTCCTCATTTAACCAGCCTCAGAGGATGGAAGGCTGAGTCAACTTTAAACCTGTCAGGATCAAACTCCAGACTGTGGACAGAGTCAGCTTGCAATACTACACTGTACCACCAGGTCTTCTTATAGAAAACAAGGACAAATTACCATATTGTTGTCATGAAAACTGCATGGATATGAAAAGGACATCACCATAAGTTGGACTCAAGTCTTTACATGCACTAAAATCCATAATTATTAAGGCCCATGGTAATGAAAATGGGATACCACAGTGTTGCTGATAGAATGTGACAACAGTTATCTTCCTTCTCCTTCATTGTAATTAGAGTGAGGGTTTTAACTATGCAGCTGTAGAGTTTGCATGGCAGAAGACTTCTTTACAGAATAGTAGTTAATTTGAAGTTATTTGATCTGTGGATTCTGAATTACCATCAATATATCCCTTGGAGTTTTCAGTGGCATCAAAATCGGAAGCTTTTGGTATCCTAACTGTTGTTCCACCTGTGGTATTCCACCTGAGTTGATAAAGTGTCATTCAACCCCATTTGTTATAAGAGCTGGTCACAAATGGCCCTTTGAAATTCTTTATCAAATCTATGGCCAAATATATTGAGTAGATTACATTTCTACATTGTTTCAGAAGATGGAAGAATTTTCAGGTAACTTATGAAGCGAAAGATCTATAGATGATAGAAATCTAGTACTAAAAAAGACCAATGAGTGGAATTCATTTCATAAGCCTTAGAATTTTTCTCATACTTTCTACTATGTTTCAAGAAAAAGAGCCAAAATCAGTTATTTTCCTTCCATACATCAAACACTTTTGAATAAAGTCGAATCAGTTTATTATGAATAAACATAGATCCTTACCAGCTGTCTTAGCAAGTTGGAGATAGTGAACCATTGGAGAACATTTTCATTTGGTCAGTGCCATGCACTTCTACTGGCTGCCCTGCACAGCAAATATAAAAAGACATCATTTATTGAAAGACTATGTCCTTGTGGCTCTGGAGAGGTGGAGACTGTTGGACACGTACTCCATCAATGCTCTTTTAATAGCAATAGCAATAGCAATAGCAGTTAGACTTATATACCGCTTCATAGGGCTTTCAGCCCTCTCTAAGCGGTTTATAGAGTCAGCATATTGCCCCTAACAACAATCCGGGTCCTCATTTTACCCACCTCGGAAGGATGGAAGGCTGAGTCAACCCTGAGCCAGTGAGATTTGAACAGCCGAACTGCAAAACTGCAGTCAACTGAAGTAGCCTGCAGTGCTGCATTTAACCACTGCGCCACCTCTGAGTATATAGAAATATCCCCCCAAAAAAGGTATCCTGATCATTCCAGCACTATTTGTCTCCAGTGACTGCTTAAGGATGAACAGACTGTGATTGCAGTGCAGATGGTTAGATTCTGTGTAGGAGCACTGGGGATTCGTTGGAAACGAATGATTAATCCATCATAGCTATTTTACACAATTAATGCAGCAAATCCTTTTGCATTTTCACTCTCTTGCATTTTAGTATTTAATCACTATGGCCTTTATAGTTTAAGGATTGATATTATGTTATAGTTAGAGCATGCTGTGTTTTGTTCATGTGCAACTGACAGATTGGATGCCAAATTGTGATTTTAATATAGATTTTATTTATCTTTTATTTTAGTCTAGAATTTTTAACTGGGTATTCCTTCTGTGCTTTTAACTTGTTCTGGTCTCTGGTCTTTGACCATAATAAACATTGACATTGACATTGAATCAACATAGAAAGGAGTGGATCAGACAGATGAGAAATAAACTAAAGGGAGAATGTACTAGGAGGGCGGGTGATGAATTAGCTTATTCAAACATATTTCATTCATAAACAAAAGAACAAGAAATGTCATTGTTAAACATATATTAATTTTCTTGTGACCACAGTTTGTCCTCTGAGAGTTCTAGATGTCACAGGCTTACTAATCACATAAATCTAGGGTGAAATATCTGAGTAAATCACAGGCATCAGTAACAAATTATAGTGTTTCATTTCAAAACTAAAATATATCCTAACCAAAATTAGGGACATTCAACCTCATGTTGTACAGCTGGGACATTTTTATGACAGTCTTAAACTTCCCCGCCCAAGAAATGTAAACCAGGGGTTCATATTTACTGTATATTTCATTATGCAGACACTATTAATGGGCTATAACACTGAACTATAAACAAGCCAGAGAAATCAAACAAATTCACTGACTAATGAGGACTACTGGCAATGAAAATAATACAAAATAATGTCCTACTCTAAATCTACCACTTTCTTAATATATACAACTGCTTTCAACATATCACACTCATAAATGCACATTACATTATGTTTCATGCTGCAATCAGACACTCCAGTTCTTAAATTATGTCTTATTAAATAAATACTTGTGCTGAAGATATTTTTCCAGTCCTAAATCCTTTACTTTATAGCACAAGAAATGAAGGAACTTCTATACTTCACATCCCATTTTGTCTTCCTTTTCAAATAACAAAATGTATTGGGATTTATGGCCTAATATTGTTTTATGGTAAGTATCTATTGCCTGAAGTATAACATTCAGTTTGTGTCATCTGTGGTGAGACATAAAATCATTGGATACTAGGCAGGATAAACAGTTTACTCTATTTGGGAAAAAAAGTTCATATGTCAACTCTTATAAAAGAGTTATAAGAATAGTCGTATCTGGAGATATGACTATTACTAAGCCCATGAATATTCAGACATTCTTTTTCCTGATAAATATCATAAGCATTGGACCAAAGGACTAATTAGGCAAAACAGAGTACCGTATATACTCAAGTATAAGCCGAGTTTTTCAGCCCACTTTTTGGGCTGAAAAAAGCCGCCTCGGCTTATACTCGAGTCAGTGCCCGTCCCCGTTTCCTCGCCTGCCCGACCGCCCGCTCATTCATTCCGTTTCCTCCCCTGCCTGCCCGCTCGTTCATTCCGTTTCCTAGCCTGCCTGGCCACTCGTTCATTCCGTTTCCTAGCCTGCCTGCCCGCTCGTTCATTCCATTTCCTAGCCTGCCTGCCCGCTCGTTCATTCCATTTCCTAGCCTGCCTGCCCGCTCGTTCATTCCGTTTCCTCCCCTGCCTGCACGCTCGTTCATTCCATTTCCTAGCCTGCCTGGCCACTCGTTCATTCCGTTTCCTAGCCTGCCTGCCTGTAAGATAATAAATGACAGTAAAAATATAAAGCATAATTATTCTTTTTCTTTGCCATTCTTATATTATTATTATTCCATTTGGAAGGTTATAAGGTATAGTTTAAAATGCTTTGAAATCCCCATTCCCTCCCCACTCCAGGGGAAGGATACTATGAAATCCCCAAATCCTCCCCACTCCAGGGGAAGGATACTATGAAATCCACATTTCCTCCCCACTCCAGGGGAAGGATACTATGAAATCCCCAATTCCTCCCCACTCCAGGGGTAGGATACTATGAAATCCACATTTCCTCCCCACTCCAGGGGAAGGATACTATGAAATCCCCATTCCCTCCCCACTCCAGGGGTAGGATACTGCAAAATCCCCATTCCCTCCCCACTCCAGGGGTAGGATACTATGAAATCCCCAATTCCTCCCCACTCCAGGGGAAGGATACTATGAAATCCCCATTCCCTCCCCACTCCAGGGGAAGGATACTATGAAATCCACATTTCCTCCCCACTCCAGGGGTAGGATACTGCAAAATCCCCAATTCCTCCCCACTCCAGGGGAAGGATACTATGAAATCCACATTTCCTCCCCACTCCAGGGGTAGGATACTGCAAAATCCCCAATTCCTCCCCACTCCAGGGGAAGGATACTATGAAATCCACATTTCCTCCCCACTCCAGGGGAAGGATACTATGAAATCCCCATTCCCTCCCCACTCCAGGGGTAGGATACTGCAAAATCCCCATTCCCTCCCCACTCCAGGGGTAGGATACTGCAAAATCCCCAATTCCTCCCCACTCCAGGGGAAGGATACTATGAAATCCCATGGTGCAACGCGCCTTCAAGAAATGTGGCATTAGTAATGCTATGGATGGCAGTGAAGACAGCGCTTTGTATGAGTTTTGAAGTATTTTAACTCTTGCGTTTTAGCTTGGTTGCTGAATGAGCTAAGGTTTTTGTACTTTTAAAGTTATTGTTGATACCATATTGTTTTTATTGACCCTCTTTTCCACTTACAGAGCTAGTTTACTGTTTTTCTTTTAAATAAATATTCAAAAACATTATTGGTATCTATTTTTATTTTTGAAATTTACCGGTAGCTGCTGCATTTCCCACCCTAGGCTTATACTCAAGTCAATAACTTTTCCAGTTTTTTGTGGTAAAATTAGGTGCCTCGGCTTATATTCGGGTCGGCCTATACTCGAGTATATATGGTAACTGTTTGCCTTTGCTAATGAAAGGAACCTCATCCCCTACCCTGTCACTTTCATCCCCAATGTGTGTTGCTTGATTATGATTTTTACTGTGTGAGGCAAATAACTGTTTTGCAAACTGCGATTATGGTTTACTGTAGGTTTTTTTTTTAATGTGAAGGTTTCATTCTGACTTCATGAATAAATACATTATTTTATTTTGCCCCAAAGACGAAGATCCTGATTTATTAAACGTGTGTGAAATTTTCTGGTTTGTCCTGACAAAATTGCTGATTTTGACTCAAAACACTAGATAAGTCATGTGGTGGTTTCAAATTAAAGATAATATATCACTATTACTGATAATAGCTTTAGGCCCATTCCAAACCTGTTTTAGAAACAAGATAAATTCTTAAATGGCTTTTTAAAAGAAAAAAATATATTTTCCATGCCACTGTTTATATAAGGAAAAGTGGCTCTTTTGCAGTTGGAAATTACTTAAGAACTTTGAAGTAAGAACTTTAAAAATAGAACAATAGAACACAAATACACACCTACAGGTAGACTTCTTCCCACTGCCTCACAATAGATTGTTGTAATTAAACTTCTGCTCACATAAACAAACTAAGAAATGATGTAAAAGTAATGAGCTGACAACCTGGTGTGTATTATGTTTGGCTTCTAAGAGAATTTAATTTGAAGAAGAATTATGCACAAGCTGAAAGCTTAAAGCAACCTAACTGTCTGGAAAGAGATAAAACAAAAAAAATGTGTTCTACCTCCTGTGAAATAAATAGCAAGTTTCATGTTTCTTTCACCTTGTGGCTTTAGCACCTTTGCAGACAGGAAACATCTGGCTAGGTAAGAATGCCAGTTCTTCAGAAGTGGAGAGAAAAGCTTGCCAAAGTCTACTATGCTGAGTGTATGAAAAGAATTGCTTCTCAAGGGGGCTTCACGCTCTGGCAGATGTGGCCATCTCAATGCCACACAGGTCCTTGGAGATCATAGTAAAATAATGATATAAAAGAGCTGGAAATGGCAAGAGAACAACAAAAGTTATTGTTTCTTTTGAAAGTGAAATCACCTTTACTAATTCAAAGAAGAACCTTGAGATTTCAGAATTTCATGCAGCATAGATAAGTCTTGGTTGTGACTCCCAGTACACCTTCAAACGTTGGCAACAAAATTATAATTCCAAATGTGATTAAAGAAGAAAACAAATACATGGACAACCATCATGATAACTGTATGTATGTATGTATGTATGTATGTATGTATGTATGTATGTATCTATCTATCTATCTATCTATCTATCTATCTATCTATCTATCTATCTATCATCTATCTATCTATCTATCTATCTATCTATCTATCATCTATCTATCATCTATCTATCTATCTATCTATCTATCTATCTATCTATCTATCTATCTATCTATCTACTCTGTGTATGTGTGTGTGTGTGTGTGTGTGTGTGTGTTTTAAGGTTTAAACAATTTAGAATTAAATCAAATGTTATCCACTTTTATCTCTTAGACCTAATTGTTTTTCAGAGTATCATGCAGGGGTGGGTTCCTGTCAGTTCTAACCTCTTCCATAGAAGAGGTTCCACAAATCTACAGTGCCGTTTAGAACTGGTTCCTGCTCCCTCCCCCTGCTTGTCTGCACATCATCAAGATGAAGAGCGATAGGAGGAATTATGGGAGCTGAAATCCACAAGTCTTAAAGCTGTCGAGTTTGAAACCCTTGGTTTTTTTTTCTAAAGGGTTAGGAGTGCGAGGGTCTTGTAACTTGACAGTTTTAAGACTTGCTTGCTTCAAATGCCAGAATTTCTGAGCCAACATTTTGGTTGCTAAGCAAGAGTGTTTTTAAGTGAGTTTCACCACATTTTACAAGTTGGCCACTCCCACCCGGTCACATGGCTGGCAAGCGACTCCCACAAAGCAGGCCACACCTACAGAAGAGGTTCTAAAAAATTTTGAAGCCCACCACTGGTATCATGTCACTAAAAATAAGAAGAACAAATACAGCCTTTAAGCTCTTCCAATTCTTCACTCCTTTTCTAATGATTGGTGTGAAGAATTGCAGAGGTGTGGACTCTTAGAATGCTGAAACCAACTGTTTGGTCACAAGAATCTCTATGAAGATTTTTTTTTTGTCTGAGTAGAGGGCTTTCTCCAGACTGTTGCAGATTTTCTCCCCAGTGGCATACCAAATTTGAGGCAGTAGGAACAATCCATCTCAGATGCAGGCAATTAGGTGATGCATTATCTATAGAGAATTTAAAAATCAAAATGATTAAAAGTTTTCCCCAAACTTAAGTGGTTTTTCTACTATGAATGTTGATACCATAAGTAAGGTGGATTTTGAGGAGAGCCATTCTCATTTAATGTCAGATTCTGAAAGCTTTGGTTATAAAAGAAAAATGAAAAATATCTTGTTGGAAAATATTGTGAAAAAAAACCATGAAAGCTGACCTTGTTCAAACAAATAAATAGGATATAATTATCTTCTAATCTCAACTTAAAGTATGAAGCCAGCCAACTGACATTGGCCCAGTGTCTGTCTCTCAGCCCTAGGAAGCAGGCAACGGCAAACTACTTCTCAAAATGTTGCAGGGATTAGTTGGGGCAGTTACCAGAAATCAATAGTGATTTGAAGGCAACAAAACAAACAAACACCTTTCAAAGGTAGTTTAAAGCATACCTGACACAGATTCAGGCCGTTTTGGTAATTTTCACCTTTCAAACAGTAGAAGCACAGATTTGGAGCTCATAGAAAATTGCCAGCTAATTGCTGGTCCAGAGAAGCTAATATGACTTTAGAGCAGATGAAAAATTACAAGAGGTGACATACAGCCTGCTGGTCCTGTATTAGTCTTTTGTGTTGGTCAAAAGCTGCAATTCATAAAAGAAGTATGATTATTTTCTTTCAGTTACATTTTATGAAATTGGTGTAGTTCTGGAATACTTGGCAAAGTAAGTAATCAAGAATAAGAATGTGTTTTAACTACTGTTGGCCCTATTTTCTTCTTGAATGAAAATCTGAAGACATCAAATCCTAACACTGTGTGTTTTTTGAGAGTAATTTGTGTACATAACAGACATTCTGTGAGTCAGTTGATACATCTCAACTGCCCTTTATCATGCTTCCTATCTAAAAACATTACCTCCTCTTCTTGTAAGAAAATCAAAATCAAAATTAAAGCAAAACCTAATGAATTCTAGCAGAAGGCATTTGTTTTGCATACTGGCAATAATCATTTTCTATTCTTCTATAGTAGAAACCATTAGAATATATATGAATATATGAAAGAAATTCAAAGTATTTATCCTTTACCATCATATTTCAGAAACGTGGGCATACAAAAGGATACTTATTTGACCCTTTCTGATCCTCTTGCTGTATTCACAAACATGGCAGGAAAAGGGAGACTGTAAAACATTTACTGCTTCAAAAACTATTGTCACACATTATATTATCAACCTAACAACAATCTTTGCTAGAGTGCTGTATACCTTTAAATTTATCCCATTGTGAGAAATGACTGAAGGGCCGTTCTGCTGCTTGAATTTCATTAGCCAGTCTTCAAATGTCAGTAAACTCATTGCTAGATTGTTGAAATGTACTCCTTTCAGGACTGTCCTTGAAGATAATACCCCCCCAAAAGTATAATCATGCTGAATTCAGTCTCCAGGATAGTCTGCAAGACATTTAACCAGGGCCATGTCCTGCCAACCTTTAAATTACCAGTTTGGATACATGTAAATCATTATATCAACTTCTCTTATGGTGACCTTGGGCTAAGAGTATTCCAGCAGGAACATGCTGATTTCCATGAGAAAATACAGTATAAATAATCTAATCTGCATGGAGGGGAAACCTTAGGGAGATGGGTGATTCCTACGCTCTATAGGAGTCTAATTGGTTTACTGAAGGACCATCTTTCCCATCTGGTCACAAGGCATTATGCTCCCATGACCAGCTGTGCTTTGCCTGCTAGAAAGACCAGAGCTTCATCTGATAGTCACTTGTGCTAACATTGTTTGGTAAGGAGAGTATGTCTTGGAAGGCACAGAGAGGGAAATCACATGAACACGAATAAATAAAAATCCTTAGTGAAGTTGCTCTTCAATGTGCATATTTTGAACATTGTGAAAAGATAGTGATTTGGTTAGCTTGTGTACTTCTACTTTCTAGTAAGGAATTAGACATGGAAGGAGGGCAGATATGGAAACAATAACAATAGCATTTAGACTTGTACACCCACAATAGCACTTTATAGCACTTTCTGGTCTGGTCCATGTAAGCATTATTTGCATATTCCCCCCCCAAAAAAAAAATTGGGTCCTCATTTTACTGATCTCGGAAATATGGAAGCTGAGTCAACCTTGAGCTCATCAGGATCAAACTCCAGTCTATAGGCAGAGTTTGCCTGCTGAATTTTAACAATGGCATCACCAGAGTGATAAGTTGAAGCGTCAGAATGTTCTGTCCCACAGAATCCCTTTATGAGGGTTATGGCTGGTTTTAAAATTTGAAAATAAAAATAAATTATAAGGACTGAGTTTAAACAGATGAGGAAATGCAACATGGACAGCCTTCATTAGGATCAAAAGTTGCTACTTTCTGTATGGATAGCATAGAACTGCTTAGTTCTATTGTTATCTTTCTGAATACTGTACATGTCTTTTGGGCTTCCTGTGTCAGCACTCCTTCATTGGATAATCAGGAAACAAAACCACAAGACTCCATTGATAGAAATCAAGTGTACTTTTACTAATTATAAATGAACAGAAGCATAGCAAAGCGAAGACTGATTATTTAGGCACGAAAGCAAATGATATATAGAATCCCTTCCAGTCGGGTTTTAGGCCTCGCTACAGCACGGAAACCACTTTGGTCGCATTGATCGATGATCTCTGGAGAGCCAGAGATGGAGGTCATGCCTCCATCCTAGTGCTCCTTGACCTCTCTGCGGCTTTTGATACCATCGACCATGGTATCCTTCTGCGACGACTGCGGGAGGTGGGGGTGGGAGGCACTATTCTACGGTGGTTCTCCTCTTACCTCTCGGACAGGTCGCAGTCGGTGTTGGTTGGAGGGCAGAGATTGACCCCTAGGCCCCTAACATGTGGGGTGCCGCAGGGTTCGGTCCTGTCCCCCCTCCTATTTAATATCTACATGAAACCGCTGGGTGAGATCATTCGACGGCACGGGATAAAATACCACCAGTATGCGGACGATACGCAGCTGTATCTGTCTGCCCCGTGCCAACTCAATGAAGCGATTGACGTGATGTGCCAGGGCCTCGAGGCTGTTAGGGACTGGATGGGGGTTAACAAGCTTGTACTCAATCCAGATAAGACCGAGTGGCTGCTGTGCTTCCCTCCTACTAATTGGCCAAGTGTTCCATCTCTCAGGCTGGGGGGTCAAACAGTAAGCCCCTCAGACAGGGTCCGCAACTTGGGAGTCCTCCTGGACCCACAGCTGACTTTTGAACACCACTTGTCAGCTGTGACCAGGGGGGCATTTGCCCAGGTTCGCTTGGTGCACCAGTTGCGTCCCTACCTGAACCGGGAGTCTCTCACAACAGTCACTCGTGCCCTTGTGACCTCCAGACTGGACTACTGCAACATGCTGTACATGGGGCAGCCCTTGAAGAGTATTCGGCGACTTCAGCTTGTCCAGAATGCAGCCGCGCGAGCGATTGTGGGTGCACCTCGGTTCACCCACGTAACACCTATCCTCCGCGAGCTGCACTGGCTGCCTATTGGTCTCCGGATACGCTTCAAGGCGCTAGTCGTCACTTATAAAGCCCTTCATGGTATTGGACCTGGGTACTTGAGAGACCGCCTACTGCCAATTACCTCCACTAGACCAATTAGATCCCACAGACTAGGCCTCCTCCGAATTCCATCTGCCGGCCAGTGTCGACTGGTGACTACCTGGAGGAGAGCCTTCTCTGTGGCTGCTCCGACCCTCTGGAACGAACTCCCCGTGGAGATTCGTACCCTCACCACCCTCCAGGCCTTCCGCATAGCCCTTAAAACCTGGCTGTTCCGACAGGCCTGGGGCTAAAGATTCGCTGCCCCTATCTCGAAAGGTATGATTGTTGTGCTTTTTAACTATGTATAGTTTTGTGTTCTTGTTAAACTGTTTGTATCCCCCCTTCCCTTTTTGAGTTGTGAGCCGCCCTGAGTCCCCTTAGGGAAAAGGGCGGCATACAAATGAAATAAAACTCAAACTCAAACTCAAACTCAATAACCCATTCCCCACCCCGTGGCATCCCAGTCACAGTCCAATCATAATTCTCCCAAATGTCAGGTGTGAGATAACTTCGAAAGGCATCACCAAGATGGAATGTCGGTGCCGTTGGCCTTGGCGGGAAACCTCCTCCGCATGTGCAGTAAGACAGGCAGCAGAAACTCCAGAATCTTCCTCCAGCACAATTAGTAGTCCCCTCCCAAATACCATGCCCTCCTCCCCATTTCAATGGCAGCCGAAGCAGCAGCAAAGCAGAGGCTGACATCCTGCTTCTTACTCCCAAACCATCATTGGCTCCATTATTGTTGGATGGATCCTTTCTGAGAAGTCACTCAAACCCCAAAATGAATTTATTTCAGATGTCCGCAGTCAAATTCAATGTAACTAAAGAAAGTATCCTACCTTCTCAAAAGTACTTAGATGGAAAAGAAGCCATGCTGGTTACATTGAAAATTTAAGCTCCAATTTTTCACTTAATGATCCATGTCAGTAGCCAGACTGCATTTTATTTCCAGTCAGAATCCCGAAGCTTTCTCAGGATAGCTTTCTACACTCAATGTGGTACTGAAACTATTGGACATTCTGTTAGATCTTTAGCTTTCAGGTCATTTTCTTGTTTGTTATTAGCAAGGGATTAGAGGTTTAAGGTCTCCGTGTTTAATGGCCTCAGTGGGTGGAGAGCACAGCTCTAGCTGTGAAAATGACAAAAATCAATAGCTAATCCAGTGCATTCAGTCAACCTTTTCAAAGCCTCATCTGTATTGATTTCCAAGTGCTGCTCTTCTTGTCTCTTGACGTAATCAGCCTGTTTGCTAGGTAGATATACACTCTCGGGTGCCTTAATCATTTTCCTTTTCTTTCTCATGTTTAAACTTAGACTGCTTTACTCATTTGCTGCTGGCACCTGAGTATAAAGACACAAGAGGCTGAAATGGCTTTAAATGAAATCCAGAGCCTTATTAAATAATTGCTTCGGTAAGCGTAATAATTAATTGCTCTATTTCCCATCCCCCATGCATGGATACATTAGTATTACAGAATGAAGATCAGAGGATTATGAAGGGGAAGGGGGAAAAGATTTTTGCCTGGCTGTTGCCAGTTTTGGAGTTATTAGGTTATGGTGAGGCATATCTTGCCACTGCCTTCTAGCTGTAGGCCTCCAATATATATACATCACAGTGTGCGCGCGTGTGCGCGCACGCGCCCACGTACCTGGTGGGAGACTCCATCATATAGGTGAACTGCCACATTTGAGGACAGTGTTACTAATGATCAGTTATTTACAACACTTATGCAGCTATTTAGCAGGAAACCACCTGCTAAACAATTTAGCAGATCCTGATTCCTTCAGCCTCTTATGGAGGAACACTTTAGTTGTCCAGCATATTATTAATGATTTCAAGGTGATCATTACTGAACAAAGGTGTATGCATTGTTGTGGCCACAGCACAATAGAACAAAATTACTGAAGTAACAACATAATTTTATTATAGGCATATAGTAAATAATGTATATTGGGCTCCCAACAATATCACTCGGGATCAATAAAGCTTACTGTAAATGTTTTCTTACAACTACTATATAAGGAGCATCTCCAAGGTTTGGTAGGGAATGCACCTTACCTATGCGCAGTGGTTAGGGTGCAGTACTGCAGGCCACTTCAGCTGACTGTTATCTGCAGTTCAGCGGTTCTAATCTCACCGGCTCAAAGTTGACTCAGCCTTCCATCCTTCCGAGGTGGGTGAAATGAGGACCCAGACTGTGGGGGCGATATGCTGACTCTGTAAACCGCTTAGAGATGGCTGAAAGCCCTATGAAGCGGTATATAAGTCTAACTGCTATTGCTAACTGCTATTGCTATGTCTGGGAAGGAATCTTTTACCACCACAACACAATCTCTCTCTCTCTCATTCTCTCTTTCCCTCCCTCCCTCTCCCTCCCTCTCCCTCTCTCTCTTTGAGATTTAACACTCTTTCCTATGCATTAAACAAAAAAGTAAGCTCTTACCAGAGTAAGTGTATTAATTACTTTCTCCTTTTTTGAATGTCCATAAATTGTACAGGGAGTAAACATGAGAACTTATAGATTATAACATATAGCATATAGCATGAATGTTAAAGTAGAGGAGCTACATGCTTGTGTTACAAAATCTGGTTACAACTACAAACAGCTGAGAGTACAAGGCTGATCTTTTCTGGCAAATCAGAAGAAAAATTAATGTTTTTCTTCTGCTACATGTTGCTCATTTTAATTCATATTAAATATTTCAATTTTAAGCGGATGTTCTATTTTTTATTGTGGCAAACTATTAGATAGTAGGTAGAATATTAATTTTAATAAACAATGAGTCAAAATAGTTCCTTCTAAACCTCCTAAATGCTTAAGGAAACTAAAGAAATTTATACTTGCATACTAATATTAGTAGTTGCACTTGCCTGCTAGTGCTGGTCATTGCTCAAAGATTTGTATGTACACCGTGGGGTATTCACTTTGGTATATGATCCATTACAGTATGAACTACTAACTTGAATATGTCCCTGACTAATCCCATCCTAGTGTAATTTTGACATTGCTCAGGCATGAATTATAGTGCATGCTATTATTATAGGATGAAAAAATACGAAGGTCTTATTGGATGTTACATGCTAAGTTTAGATTAAACTAAGTCATACAGTACTAAAAACAGTGGTTTGGGCAAAAAGTAGATTTACTTTTAAGTAAACATGTAGCAGAATATACTTAAATAAAAAATTGTTTTACCTCTTACATATTTACCTATAACTTATTCTGATTTCATGCTTTAATTTGTTAGTAAGCAGTTTGTGGCCATTTAGTGCTGCTTTCTTATCTCTTATATCAGAATACCTATTATTCTGCCCACCTTCAGAGGCAGCCACTGAAGTTGTTCATTGGTGCAAAAGATATGACATTTGATTAGGCTTTTTTGAACCATATAATTTTGATTAATTTCCTAATTCAGATTTCTTCGATACATATTCAGGAAAGTCTTCACACTAGAAGTTCGCAGCAGAAATTAATAGTGCTGTTCAAATTGAGCATTATTTTCCATGACATATGTGCATACTTTAATTCATATTTTAATTCATATCACATATGTTTCTAAGACTTATTGAATTTAAAAGTGCATACATTTGGTATATAGTCCTAATCAGTGACAGAAATTCGCTCTCACATTTTTAATAGTTAAATCACATCATTCATAATCTAAATGTAATACATACTGCTAATTTGTAGCAATTAGATGTATTAGATGTATGCTTTAGTATTGGACAGGAAAAAACCATAGTACATAGCAAAGTACACTAAGAAGTCAAGCAGTTGTTGTATGGATGGATGCAATTTTATTTAAAAAATAAAGAATCTGAAGAAATTAAAACTGGAAGATTAATCCTTCACAGATAGATAGGTCATCTGGTTAGTTTCCATTTCTCTTTAATTATAATTATTATTTGTATATTTTACAGTCATTTAGTGGTTAGCAACTATTTATATGTACACAATAATAAAAAGTAATAAAATTATTTTTTTACTTAATGCATGCACTTATTACTATATCACATGTGCCTGAGAACAAAATTCTTCAACATGAAACTGATTAAGGGCTGGTCAGTTTCAGGCAGCAATACCTTCTAATCACTTAATTAAATCACAGAGTTTAGCTTGTTAACTTGAAGCTAGCCCTTTTAGGGATATTTTAAGTTAAAGATTCTTGTTAATTTAAGTAATCTCTCCCTCCTGTGAGGGGCAAAAGAAAAAAGAAAAGAAAATGGCTTAAGGATCCAGATTGTTGTTAGGGGCAATATGTTGACTCTGTAAAGCGCTTAGAGAGGGCTGAAAGCCCTAGGAAGTGGTATATAAGTCTAACTGCTACTGCAATTGCTATTGCTATCATAGACACAGTACGAGTGAGGACTTTATCTCACTGAGAAAGCAACGACCAATGATTTTTCAGTCTTTGTGTTTTGTGTGGGCATGTCAGTGGTGGGTTACGACTGGTACGCCTGCTGGGTACGCGTGCCAGGAGCACCAGGTACCGTTCTGGTATGGTGTTCCATAGGGCCCACCCACCTGCGCATGCTCCTTACCGGTATTTGAGGTTTTCGAGGCTCACATGCATGGAGAATACGGTGCATGCGAGACGCTCTGCCAAGCAGCTGGAATGTCATGGAGACATTGTGGAGTGTCATGGGTGGTAAATCCACATGCGTGCACTGCGCACATTCTTGTGGTGGACGCCCAGCCTCGTTGCACCGTACCGGTTGCACCGGGATCCGGAAACCACCACTGGTGCATGTATTTGTGTGTGTTATGTGGTTCACTTGGCAACCATTTTGCTTCATAATCGCTGGAATGGATTGAGTCACTAAACAAGAAGAAGGTATATTTGTAAACTATGCATAATATCAAGTTATAAATCCTAGGCATATAGAAATATTGGCCCGTTTCTGGGAAAACATAAATATATTAAATGGCAAAAGTAACAGTTATAGCTGAATGCCAAAACAAAGTCTACCTTAAAATATATTTCCTTAAACCCGGTTCCTTGGCTAGATAGGACAACACTGATTGAGTATCTGATAAGGTAATCTAATTGTTTAAAAAACAATTAGCCTCCATTCTCACAGAGGAATTAAATTCCTATCTTTTCCACTTTAGTGTTCTAAACAAACTGCATTTGGTATGTGCAGAATGATTGCTAATTACTTTCCCCACACGTTCATTAAACATTTAACCAGCATTTCTCTGTACAAATGGCATATAACAAGGTAGCTTTTTACACAATCATTTTGTACATAGTTCCAAATACACTAATTGATGTTTAATAGTTTTGTAATTGATCTTTGTCATATCATACTGAGGGGAAAATGCTAGAACATATTTTATTAAAATGAGAATCAGAACAACATTACCACAGTGACATAAACTAAGTTTACTTAAACAGCAAGGAAGTCTGATAATAATTTTGATTTTTTTAAATTAAAATGCTAATTAAATCTAAATTGGGAAGTATAACCATGAGCTGATTTTTTTTTAAGTTCCATTGACAATTCCTTCCCTGGTCTATGTGTTCTTCATTCATTATTATAATTCTACCAAATAGTAGATTTAGTTCAGCCTGATCTCTGTCTAGAATAAGAAGGGTGGGTGATTATTTTTAATTTTTTTCTTTTTTCTTTAGTTTGTCAAACATGTAAAAGATAACAGGTATAAATATAAACATAAATATGAACACATTATGGGTATGAATAAATGCAGACAGTAGACACGCTAGTGCGTTTATGCATGGCCCTGATTAATACTGTACCCCTATTCTAATAAACTATAGCACTACTATAAGCCTAATGAACTCACCATCCTCTGAGAGCTTTGAACTCAGAATTATTCCAACTGAAAAAATACATCTTTCCATCTGGACTCATGGATATCTCTTGGAATTCTTTCCCACTGTTATCCTTACTGCTGAAGAGCAAGGAACAAAAGGCTGATAAGGGAAAATCATCCTTCACTTGAGATTACTTAGAAGAATAGAAAAGTAGATGAGAGGACAACTGCATGAAATAGACAAGACCAGGAAATCAATTCTGCAGAAAAGTTGAAATATCTTTTATTGAAATTTTCTATAATTGTCTAGAATCTTGCAAATCTGATTGGGCTATATCTCCTCCTTTTTTATAGTTCAGTAAATTAGGGAGGTATCTGTTTGAGAGTATGCTAAATGTAATCTCTTTCCTGACTTAAAAAAAAGTGCTTCAGCCCTTTTTGCCTTGATAATGGTTCCTGCCTATCTCTATTGAGGTCATCTTACTGATTACAAGAAGGCACTCATAGATCATTCTTATGTCATAAGACATAAGAACTCCAACTCCATTTGCAACTTTCAATCTAAGATATTTTATGTCTGCAAAGTCTTTGCAAAGAAGACTAAAGAAACTAAAGCTAAGAATAAGTCTTCTACAGCCCTTTAAATGGTTTGGAGTACATCCCACATTAAGAAACCATTTAAGATGCTCAATTACTAATTGGAAACAATTATAGGACTCCAGTAAGCTTCATAGATTTAGATTTCCTGAGAATACTTGAGGAATTTTACGGGGCCAATGTTTAGTGAGAAAGTGAATAGGAGCAATGATTAGCAAATAGCAAGATTTGCATTGAAATCCCTTCCTTATGTGAGTCATGCTGTCCACATTTTTTAAAGCATACAAGTTACCCCACAGACAAATCAGCATACGCATTACTAGAGAGAATATACTGTATGTCTTGGTAACCAACAAAATTTTGCATCAGTTACTACCATGTGTGTTACCTTTTTTTATAGCTTTCTTGTACAGAACCATATAAAGATTTGAACGATAATTTCTTTAATCTGGTGAATTTAATATTTTTCAAATATTTCTATCTGTATACTTTGGGATAAGCATAGATCTGGGTATCATTTCCCTTTTGGTGAGTTATCTTGTAACTGAATGGTTTTATGCATTTATCTTCTAATCAGTTTGTATTCCTCATACTCAATTATGCAGAAGCTACCATGCATTAATTTATCATATTTATATAACTGGCATGCACTTCCTGGTAATGTCACATAAGTTTTCAAGTCTGATATACTCAACAGCAGATAAAAAATTACAACTGCTCAAAATTCAAGGAGAAAAATGCTTGAATTCTTTAGGAGAAAACAGCATTGAGAAAATAGATTGATGATGATGTTATCCATTCAATTGTGTCAATTGGTGATTCTTTGGGCCAGGTCTCTCTAGGTCTTCTGATCTTGCACTACTTCTTTGAATTGTTCTATGCTCTGCCTGGTGTAAGCTTTGATGTATCCAGCCACGTGGACTGGTTTCCTTTTATCACTAACTCTTCTCAGCACAATTTCTTTTTCCAAGGAATTCCCCCACATGACATTACCAAAATAAGTGAGACACAGTTTTGTGTTTTTCTTCTTCCATGACATCTCTGGTGTTATGCACTGCAGTACTTCCTTGTTAGTCATCTTTGCTGTCCAAGGAATATGCAGGAGCCTCCTCCAGCCTTCTTCAATATCACAGCATAAAGAAGTCAGTTTTCTTAATGCCTTGCTTTTTTTTTAAAGGATAACTTCCACAACTGTAGATAGATTAAAGCATGCAAAATCAAATTTGGGTCAGTCACTGAAACCAGACATTTACTCTTCTGAGCTTTTGGATTCATGCTGGATTCCATCTTCAGGGAATTTCTCCACTGATATTTGGGCTGTTCTATGAGTTGTGTTTATGTGATGCCTTCCTATTGCTGATTGGTGTGTTGTTTATTTTTCATTTGCTGTCATTTCCATTATACTATAATGAAGCACATCTGACACATATAAAAATAAATATATACATTTTCCACAGAATTGGAAATGAGCCGTGGTGGCACAGTGGTTAGAGTGCAGTACTTGAGGCTATTTCTGCTGATCACCAGCTGCCAGAAGTTTGGCAGATCGAATCTCACCAGGCTCAAGGTTGACTCAGCCTTCCATCCTTCTGAGGTGGGTAAAATGAGGACCCAGATTGTTGGGGACAATATGTTGACTCTGTAAAGCACTTAGAGAGGCCTGTAAAGCACTGTAAAGTGGAATATAAGTCTAAGTGCTAAGTGCTAATTATTTTAATATATCCAAGGAAACAACAACCGACAGTCATCAACATACCAATCAGCCAACAGAAAGGCACCACATAAACATGACTCATAGAACAACCCAAATCACATATTCCAGTAGAGAAATTCCCCAAAGATGGGCTCCAACATGAGTCTGAAAGTTTGGAAGAGTAAATCTCTGGTCCCAGTGACCCACCCAAATTCAAGTTTTATCATTATCATAGGACATGTATATTTGCCTTCATTGGTGAGATTAAAGCATGATTCATGTAGTCTGACAGTGAAACAGACAACATATTGATGGATATAAAATGTATTTAAAATAATCTTACAAATCAAGAACTTCCATTTCTTTAGGATAAAGATACTTCCTTGATTTTGAAAAAAAAACCAACATTTTTATATACAATTCCAGTTTTAGAATCAGTAATATATGTATATATAACAGTATAAAGGTCTTCAGTTTGCTGAATCTTTAATAACAATAAAATAATTCATCCACATTTTATTTTATAAATATGTAAATACATTTATTTAACTTGACCTTGGTTGTACAGGAACTGCCAAGGGTAGCCTTTACTTAGGCAGCTTAGGAAGAGGAGCATTGTGACTTTACAATTGGCATTAGAACAGAATTGATCTGTATTAGCCTTTTGTTCTCTTTCTGTTACTTGCTGTTGTCAATATTCCTTTCAGAGCTTTGTCATCGGAGTTACCAACAAGTTACCGGACTTGTTTATCTTCATCAAGTCATTTTCCAAGCTGTTTAATGACTCCAAATATCAAACATTCTCTCATTATGTCCTCTTCCTCTCTGTATAAATTATTACTTGGCAATGGCTAGTTTTTTTCCTGACATTTGGCTTCAGAACTAAACTCTCATACCAAATTGACTTTTATTTGTATGCTGGGGATTTCCCTCCCCCCCCCCCCGTCACCTTCTTTTTAAAGTCTGTAACTTAAAAAGTAGTAAGTATGCAAAAATACTGCTTTTTTTTGCTATTAGTTATTTTAAAAGCTGAAGTCACATGGAAAAACACATAACCTTTTGTCATTTTTAATGCTATTTTGCATGGTTTTACCTTTAACAAAGTTTATTGGAATTAAAAGGAAAATTTTATGTTACTTAGTTATAAGATGGCTAATGCAATTGTATGCTTTCCATATTACAAAGAATATTACTTTCTTTCTAAGTACTAAGTACCATTACTAAAACTTCATTTTTTCTATAAGAATGAAGAATTTAGTATGAATTTGTTAATGTAAAACTAAAATAGAAGTATTTCAACAAGTGCCTATTCCCATGACCAAATTCTTTAAAAATATTTATCCAGAATCATTATCTTTCTGTAGCAATTATTTTGTGTCCAAAATAATCTTAGTGATACTGAGGAATGTTACTTATCTTATGTGTTATCGATATTCTTCATTGCCCAAGGAGGAAAAGTAACTCTATCTTATTGTTATTATTTCCCATTTCCTGGCTTTGTTTTATAAAGCTGGATAATGATTTAATATTGTGAAGATTAATGAGCAATTGTGTTCTTACTTTAGCTCTTGCTCTTAATGTATTTATGCCATCATGAAGAATGGCTGCACTGAACAGTCCATTCTGTGGCAGCCAAGAGCCAACAAGTTTGTTGGACAACAGCAGCACCACACAGGAAGCACCATCTGTACAATTTCCCGCTGATGAAAATATTAGTGAATCACATATTGAAAAATCTGAGAGAAAAAGCCTTTGAGGAAAAGCCAATGGAACAAATAGGATTCTAGGGAAGAAGTTGTTGATTGATTTGATTGAAAGCATTCTGACTACCTTATTCCAAAATATCAATAAAAGAACTAATATCCTGCACTAACCACAGAATAAGGAATACCTAGTTACACATTTGGAAAACGATTAAAATATGTCTAAAGAAGAGACTGCATAGATATCCCACCTATTGAGATTTATCTTATCTTATCTGATCTGATCTTATTTCAGGAAATATACATTGATAAAATATGTTTGACACAAATATATCGAGGCATATCCTTGGAGGGCATGCTTCAGGATTGTGTAATTGTAATGCCAGTTCTTCCCCTTTCATGTCTTATAAACTAATCAAAGAGTAAGAGCTTGCATTGCAATGGTGTGATGCTGCTTTTGGCATTTTGGCAGGCACCTCTGTCAGAGGATGAGTAAAGATAGGAAGTGATCCAGACACATGGAACTGAGAGTTTAATCAAAGTGACATTAATTATTATTTACCAGGGATTGCAATAAAGAATTATGGCAATTTATGTGTGTACAAATGAGTCCAAACGAAGCTCTAGGGATAAAATTAACATAACAATAATATATCTATTTAAAAAATCCCTGTCAAAAAGTTCTTTAAAGTTTCCTAGCTTCCAAATACATGACACTTTTGCTTCCTTCCTCCTGCTGTAGTTGTTTAACTTAATTGCCTTAATTTGAAACACAATTTCCTCCTTCGTTAGACTTGCTTCTGCTAATGTTGGAGAAAAGTACTTTTCCTTGAACCCAAACTTTCTGTTCAGCCCCTTGGTGGCATTCTGCAATGGTACTCAGTCTAGGTTTTCCTTTTACAAATGGTTTTGGTTCCAGCTGATGTTCTCTAGAATCCGCTTCAGCCTTGCTGGCGGGGGGGGGGGGGGAGGAGAGAAATAAATAAAAGATGGAGCAGAAAAAAACCAATGTAGAAAAGATGGAGAACTCAGGGATTAAAAAAGGCAACAGAGGAAGACCTTTTGCTAGAGTCTCCCAAAACAGCATAAAATAAAGAGATGTTTAACTTGAAGTTGCAGAATCATTCAAATCAGAGGAGGTATTCAGCCGGTTCTTTCTAGTTCAGGTCAACTGGTAATGGCAGTTGCAGGAGGCTCCTCCGGCCTGCTCCGATATAATGTGCAAGCACTACGCATGCACAGAAGACGCATGGCGAGCACAATCACTTTTGCAAACTAGTAGGGAAGGTAAGTGAATCCCATCACTGATTCAAGTCATGCTGGGCAAAATCACCAAGCTTCAGAGCCAGACTTCACATTTCAACTGAAGGAAACTGGTTGTTTAAACCATAAATAGGGTAAATTGTACCAATAATCTGATTCAGAATTGAGTGGCATGGTGGCCTAGAGGCAGAGCTCTCACCTCACAAGAGGCTGTGATTTGATCCCAGGTAACCACAGATATTTATATGAATGTTACCTGGTTAGGATAGTGAAATGTCTTCAAGAAAACAAGCAAGCTCAGAGAGCACCAAGGCCCCTTAGATATTTCTCTCTTTGGGTGCAATGAATAATTGTCTGTTGTGAACTCCACATAGGCATCAGGAAGGGTATCTGTCCAGTAAACACTCGGGCTCTGTTCAGTCGCCCTGACTCTATCCCAATGTAAGGAATTACAGGATTGTTAAAAGAAAAAAATTCTGGTTCAGAATGTTACTGACACTATTGATTTCTATCTCCTTAATACATTAAGAACATATGCTTCCAAGATCCTATGAGGAAATTAGACTTCACATGGAACTACTTTTGTCCATACGATTGATGCTGATGATTCCTTTGGAACACATTAAAAATGGTGGCATCACCATCAGTTCCCTTCCCAATAACTATATTTACGATCCTGTTCCTATAACTTTGCTCATAATACCACTGATACCATGAATATGTTCTCACATATCTGAAGAAATATGGGATTTCTAAGTGCTGTAATAATGTATAACTTTATATTCTAGAAAGTTCATCTTAAAAAATATAGATTTAATACTTTAATTATACAGTTCTCAGTTACAAGTATTTAAGTCTGAGGAAGCTGAAACAATCAGCAATATATTGATTCCTTTTATTTGTAAAATCCCTCCCCACTTTGACATTTTTAATTGTTAATTCAGCTCACTGAAATTTAGATTATATGCAGCATAATAGCAATTTGAGTCACTAGTACACAAAAATATTTTTAAAATATAATTTTATTAAACGTATCAAAATATAAAATGCAAATAAAAATGAAAATAGTGGGAAAGTGAGGAAGGAAAAAAGGGAGAGGGAGAAGTGTAGGATAAAGAGAAAAATAAAGAAAAGCATTAGCTTCCAATTCTTTTTTCAGTGCAGTAGACTAAAAACCAATAACATTACAGCTTCAGGTTTTTACTTAGACATACTTAATATGTAATAATTATTTCTATAACAGTAAACTTCTCTAATAAGCAAACCCCAAAGTAGAAGTTTCATTTTTTTTATTTTAAGCACAAAATCCAGAAGTGATTTCCAAGTAGAAACAAAGTTCAGTGTACCTTTTATTTTTTATTTTTTAAAAAAGTAGCATTAGCATTCCAACATCACTCCATTTTTGTGAGTTATTTGAGGGCAATATCCTGGTTATCCCTAACAGTACATACTATTTGAATTCCTGGAAATTTTTCAAGAAGATATCATTTTGTCAAACAGGCCCAAGGGAGAGACAAAACTAAAGAGCAATCATTAATCCTATTAGTGCTCCATTCTTGTTTCATAGGGAACAGTAATTGCTGCTCTTTCTCTATTATTAATGGGCTGTTGTCTCATTTAGGCTGAATTGTTAAAATACTGGCAAATATAACAGCAAGACCAGTTTTTATGAAGAAGACTATTTACAGGGTCAGAGTGGAATTATTATAAATATTCCATTTGTACACATTGGAAGCGCTTCAAGGTAGAGAAAAAGAACAAAAGATATGTGTTCTCTGTCACCTGTGAGAAATGTGCATTAATACATTTGATTTTAGATACATGAGATTTCAGGTAGGAAGTACATGATGAGATAGATCTATTATAGTCTAATTGTACTAGATAAGAAACCTGGAGTAGGAATCATTTACTTGATCATTTACATGAATACTGCAATGTGCTCTACATGGGGCTGCCTTTGAAGTGCATTCGGCGACTGCAGTTAGTCCAGAATGCAGCCGCGCGAGTGATCGTGGGCGCACCGCGGTTCGCCCACATAACACCCATCCTCGGCTAGCTACACTGGCTACCTGCCGATTTCCGGGTGCGCTTCAGGGTATTACTCACCATCTTTAAAGCCCTCCATGGTAGTGGATCTGGATACCTGAGAGACCGCCTCCTGCCGATCACCTCCCTCCGACCAATTAGATCACACAGATTGGGCCTCCTCCGAATTCCATCCGCCAGTCAATGCCGACTGGCGACTACGCGGAGGAGAGCCTTTTCAGTAGCAGCTCCGACCCTGTGGAACGACCTCCCCGTTGAGATTCGCACCCTCACCACCGTCCAGACCTTCTGCACAGCCCTCAAGACCTGGCTATCCCGCCAGGCCTGGGGATAAGTTTCTAATTCACCCCGCCCGAGTGTTGAATGCTGAATGAAACTTGTGTTTTTTACTGTTTATTTTAGTCACATACTGTTCTTGTTTTATATTGCACTTCCTCTTTCCCTACGTCCCCTCAGGGAAAAGGGCGGCCTATAAATCCCAATAAATACTAAATTAAAAAAAATACTAAATACATGATCTTTTTCAAAAACATTCCTTTAAAATCATGCTGTCATACGGTTTTAATTCTAGCATATCTTGCTTGAGAGCATGAATTTAGGAAATGAATAAATCAAAACACCTCATAATAACCTTTTTCAGACTTTCCATCAATAATCTGAGTAACCAATTTTTTATTAATAAGTTGAGGAAGTTTACTTCTTGGAACAAAATACTTAAGCCAAGACTGAAATTCAGAAAAAAGAACTGAGAAATTGGATGTTTTAAAAATAAATTGAGGAAAATTAATTTCAGTAGTCATTACAGAGCTGCAGTTTGACTTATAATACATTAGTCTTTTTTGTTCTTTTTCATTGCTTTTCATAATTTTACCCAGTTTTGAAAGAAGAGGGAGGAAAAATACTAAGAGCATTTGTAAAATTAAAAGACTCTTTTCTCATTTTAAGACTTTTAAGTGCAAGACTTTTCAAAAAAAGACTGTGGAACTCCTGCATTGATACTACTTCTTAGACATACAGGCTTTTCCAACATTAAATAGAAAGCCCGTGATTCATTAATTAAGAAGAACACAATACTTGAAGTTTTCAGATTAATAGTGTTATATCTCTAGTGTTATATCTCACCTGAAGTTTTGCTCATCAGCAAATCAACATATTAAATACTAGGCTGATAGAAAAATGCTTCCCAATCTCATGCCTATTCTAAACTTTCCATCATTCTGCTGATGATTGCCAGGTGATGAGAAGAGACAGCACTGAATAGAAGAGAAATAGAAATTTTGCATTCATTTTGGATTTTAATTTGAGTACTGAAAAATGTTCTGGAGATATAATGTTTTTCCTACTTGAGATGAGTGTTGTGAGCCAGGAACATGAAGTTGGATTACTCAGATATTCCCTAATCATGCAGTATGGCTCAAGAATGTTGCAACCTTTGATATAATTTAGTTGCTCACTGCTAGTAATAGTTATTCAAACTTAAATAGGGTTGGGTTTTTTTCTTCCTTGCTTATTTCCATTATTCATATAGTATAGCCTTTATTGTCATTGTACAAAATAAATACAACAAAATTGGCTTTAGCCCACTGGTGCAATTCATGACAACAAATACAAACAACATAAATAGTATAAGCAATAAATGTGCATGTTTTGCTGGTTTTTCCCCAAGAACACATTTAATGGGTAGCCTACTTTAATCATCTCTATAACAGTATTTATACAAACCATAATTCCTCACAAAATAGGTTAGGCCACCATATTGGCTCTTCCTCCTGGGCTGTTGTCATCTCTATGAACTAAGGACAGTAATGGCTACCCAAAATGCTCACTTAAACCTATCCAAAATCCAGAACCAAGAGATGCTTATTAGCTTTTAGTCTAACTTGGCTTATTAGATCAAATAGTTCAGTACTCTACTCTTATGCAACAAGAAATTATCTCCTACCTTATTTCCACCCCCATGCACACCTTAACCACCAATGTACAGAACTGAATTTTCTTGGCAAGGAAGAATGTTTCTCATTTTTTGATAATGTAGCAATAGCAGTTAAACATATATGCTTCATAGGGCTTTCAGCCCTCTCTAAGCGGTTTACAGAATCAGCATATCACCCCCACAGTCTGGGTCCTCATTTCACCCACCTCGGAAGGATGGAAGGCTGAGTCAACCTTGAGCCAGTGAGATTAGAACCGCTGAACTGCAGATAACAGTCAGCTGAAGTGGCCTGCAATACTGCACCCTAACCACTGCGCCACCTCGGCTCTTATAATGTCCCTATTATAGCAGTGTGTGTCAACTCTGAAGTGAACCTGGCTGAAGCCATCTTTTGCTGCCTCATAGTTGCCACAAACCCCGGGAAGAGGAAGCAGTGGAGGATAGATAGACTGGCTAACAGTCAAAACAAAAAGTTTTTCTTCTGGGAACCAAGGTCATCTCAAAAGGTGGCAGTGAAGGAGGAGAGAACAATGTGATAGGTGACATCTGGGAAGGGGGAATATTTGCTCTTTTAATTAGGTGAAAACCCGCAATAACTTTTAGAGTTGGTTTTCACTGGCTGTGCCGATATGATATATCCAATAATCATGTTCTTTGAAGAATCTACCTGCCTTGGAGTTCTGCTTTTGGTGGATGCATTACTTGGAAAACTGACAATGTGTCAATGAAAATGTACAAAATCTTGTACAAGCAAAATATATCAATACAATTGTTTGTTACAAAACAACAAAGCCATCTATAGCTGAAATATATGAGCATGATGGTAGAAATAAAGTGGGAAAGGTAGAAGACAGTAAACAGGAATCACCAAAAATACTCACAATCAGATTCCCAAGATTATTAACAAAATGCCCAGACAATTATCAGCCACCAAGAAACAAAGTATTATAATTGAAGACTGAGAAATAGAAAAACTGGAGTGCACTGAGAAGATGAACGCATATACAGATTTTTAGATTCTGGCTCAAGGCCTAGAATTTTTATTTTTAGAAGGTTCAGTTTCTTGTTCAGATTTCCTTCACCCAAAATTGGTCTTTTTCCAGCAGTCATTAAACTTCTTGTACATGGATTGGTTCATGCAGAGGTGGCCCTTCTCAGTGAATAGCCTGAATCCCAATAACTGAGATTGGCATCACAGCAAGAGTCCATCATTCATGTTATCTATTTCCAAATATATTCTCCTTATTGCTTCAGACATTATTTTTCTTGTAAACAAATGCTGAGTTTCAGTTCCCTCCCTTTGTACTGTATTTATTTGAAATTGTACAATAGGAGAGAAGGGTCAAAGAGAAGATAGGCAGTTGGTTCTATTTTCTAAAAAATACAGCATAATTTTCACCAATACAGAATACAGGCCTTTCCCTTCTCAATGTTTGATCTTTACTCATTGCTAGCAAATTGAATGTTCAATAAAGTCTCCTTAGATATTGAAAGCAAACATTGATGGACAGCAAATATACAGTGATAATATATCAATAGCAAATAGTTCACTGTTCTGAAGATATACATTACGGTAATTATAAATCAGTCTTTAATAATCAATAGTCACATGGGATTGCTCTACCATGTAAGTTGCATCTAAGCCAGGGGTGTCCAAACTCGGGAACTTTAAGACATGCTGGCTGGGGAATTCTGGGAGTCCACAAGTCTTAAAGTTCCCGAGTTTGGACACCCTTGATCTAAGCCAAGGACTCCAAATTCCAGCAAACAACATTCCTCTCTATAAGTATCTTTATGTGGATACCACATATAAGCATCCACACCTCAGTTTTTCTCAACAGGACCTTTGCATGATTGAAACTCATCCTTTTGTAGTGTATTGACATGCAATGCCAATACCCTTACACATATGGTGACCTTTCAATCATGCAGTAGTAACCACTATCTTGAATGTTATGACCCTTCCTATAGATGCCATTGGATTTGGATCACTGGTTTCTATACCTAGTCATCTTTTATGTACCAGTTAAGTAAAAGCATAAGTAAAGGAAATAGTCAATACTAAGCTTATTGTAATTTTAATTCCTATCCATGTCTAATATGACATAAACGTAAGAGGTTTCAATATACTTATAGTAAAATCAAATGAGTGTTTTGTACAAAAGGATCTAGTTAGTTAGTTATATGGATGCTACTTCGCTCAGGATAACTTACTTGGACATAGCTCAAGGTGGAACTGAGAATATGACAGTGAATTGATTATACTATGTGATGATGTTTAGGATTTTGTGAAATATATGTTGTCCATAATCACAAATGAGGCCATACACAAGTAATCTATAAATGCAATAAATAAGTGGCAGCTGTTTTATGGTATAGGGGTATAGATTGAATAGATTTATTACACCACTTTCTAGAATCTTTTCAAATATTTATTTTTCATTAGACAAATAATGTTCCTGCTTTATTATTTCTGAGTGCCTCATTTGCTTTTCCAGGGTATGTTTGTACCAGATTGGGGGCCATCTTTCTTGCTTGTTTCAGAAATTAGTCCAGTCCTGAACATATGCAAGAATAAGGTATTTTCTTCAATAGGCTTTGAATAATAAGGGAGGCTAATTTGTCCTTTTTATTGTTACTTTTATGCAATAGCCAGCATAGCTTCTCTTCCACTCAAAGTCTTTAAATATTTCAAAATCATTTTATTAACTCTGCAATACAAGGAGAAGGTTCCTGCATTTGATTTACTTACTCAAAATTCTATTATAGGCAATTATTAATTCATAGGTAAAAGAATTCTGTAGTATTAAGCATCTGGGATCATCATCACATTGCTATACCTTAACTGAAAAAAATCTAGGTGATCACTAGATTGCAACAAAGAGATACAGAAAACTCCAATTCTTTGCTACTTTTGGGGTCATCCAAATTATATTTCGGCCCAGAGATATGGTAGCCCTAATCATCCAAGGATTCAGATGAAGTAAAAGACTACACAGCTATAGTACATATAAATATTGATAGAGCAGAAAACATAGCACAACAGCTTTCCCCATAGGCATAACTAGCTTATATATGCCTTGTTTATATCCTAGCCTGCGAATAAGAAATCCATGGCCAGTGATGGCAGATGGGTTTTTAAAAATGGATCTCTTTAGTCTTTCATTAGTTATAGTAAAAGAACCCTATTTTTATTGCATGGCTAGATTGTGGTTTATGTCTTCATTGTTGTTGCAGCTGGCTAGGTTGCATGCACAAGCTGTCCACTTCTGTGCTTGGATCCAAATTTATTACTTCCATCAGAAAAATATCCAGGCACCAGCCAATCAGGATGAGTTTGTTTTGAGTATTTCTGTTGAATCATTCATTGCTTAATACAAGTTTCTACTTCAGTGAGAAACGAATGCAGTACTGCCAGTTTGCAGTGCTGAATGTAGCATCGATCACTTGCTATGGTGATGACTGACAGCATATTCACCATTCTGTCACAGAACTTCAAACCCAAATGAAAATACTGGGATTTTGTACTTCTTATTAAAATAAGGAGAGAGTAGTTGTATTTTTGTTGTCAGAGACCCAGTGTTTTTTTCATTTCTAGCCCTCTGTAGAAATATTTAGATATTGATATACTCTATTAGCTTGTCTTTTCAATTTCACTGGCTTGCCTGATTGACTATTATTGCTACAATGGCCATATGCTGTTTGAAAAGAACCAAAAACAGCCTAGCATATTAAAGCCATTGTAGCCAAAGCTTCTTCTGCATGTTTCTACATTTATTTCTCTTGTTTTATAGCCAAGTTTCTGCCAGCTTTTGGACTAGTTCAATACACTCTACTAAATGCTCATTGTATCTGCGACCTTCTTATCCTATTTCAGTAGAAGGAAATCAATAGGAATTGATTAAAAAATGTCCAGCCTGATCAAGTATTAACAGAGAAGATGGTGCTACATAAGGATTTAAAACAATAACAACAAAGCATACAATGTGGAAAATGACAACCTGAGACTAAAAGGATGGTTGGACTCCAACTTGTTTAACAAATCTATCCTTGTCATTGCCTCCGGCTTTTGGATGTTGCCAATTCCCTCTTGATGATTGTCTGCTAAATCTGGATTTCTGCTTCTGGTGAAGGAAAAAATGTTGCATTTGGAAATACGAATGATGCCAGCAAATGCTATTTCAGCAATTATCCATGTTTAGCAATTATGCTAATGTTGATTCTCAAAAGGCTGTTATTTGCTCTGCATGTTCTTCCTTCATTATCTCTGTACCTGTCTAACCCTGTATTTTCGCTTGAGCTATTACAGGTTTTTTGTCAATTTAAGTGATGTTTTCAGTAGTGAGTGTTGTCAAGGCAGTGTTGCTTTAGTGAGATTCTGTGTATGCTTTTTTTTTTTTTTGAAAATCATCTTCAGTACCTTACATATTTTATGCCATTGTGAGAGTCTTAAGGGAAAAGGAAGCAATTCTGCCAGGCTCATATTGTGTACTTTGGAAAACTGAATGGTGCTTCAGCTGAATAAACAGGTGGCCAACTCACCATTCAATTTTCTGTTGCCATGATTGGTAGGGAGAACTATTGGCTTATAAATATCAAAAGCTAGCAATTCAATTGTTCTTTAACAAGTTAGAAAGATTGTGGTACACCATACCCCTTTCATAATGCATATTGTAAGAAGCCAAAGCTTTGGTTAAATATGAAACAGTATTCATTTGCTATGGAAAATCTCCATCCAGTAGGAACATGGAAACTGGATCAGATCCAGTTTGATTTTTTCTTTTGATTTAGATCAGTCAAGTGATCCAGTTCAAAGTATGAGTTTGGTTTGGATTTCTATATCAGTATGATTCAGATTTTGAAATCAATTATTGAATCGTGTTGGTCCAATCATGTTGAGGAAGTCAAACTTATTGTGGGCGGGAGAGACTATTTGTACATATGAAAAGGCTAGTGAACATTCAAATCAACCTGAAAGAATAGACCTCTTTGATTATTTGATTTAAAACATTAAGTTTGAAAAATCAAGAATAGATGCAATCACTTTCCAACTGAATGTCCAACCTGAACTGTTGTATTATCCTTGCATTATTACAATCCAGGTTCAGGAAACATGGCATTGCTTTTAAAATCCAATATAAATTTGCCCACATGTTAAGTTTAGCTTTTGAGGTTCTTATCTATGCTTTGGCTTCATAGATTAATGAAGATAACCTCTTTTGAATGTTTTCCCTATGAAAGAGGAACTTTCACATTATTTTAAGGGCCAGGAAATTTCATTGCATTTTATTCCTTTGTTTTTGTGGTGCTGTGTTGTTTTAATTGGGCTGACTTGATCTTGTGCTCTATTTTTATTTGTAAAAATAAAATGCTCTAAAAGTTTAATTGAAAAACAGGATATTTAATAAGAGCAGGCACTTATTTAGCTGAATACTAAATTGAACTGGGCAAATGTAGGCAAGCTGTATGATGCCAACATAAACAGTGGGATTCCTATGAAATAGCCACAACCAAGCGAATATATCCATGAAACAAATTACGGCCTCTGGGAGTTTGGTTCTCTAGAAGTAGGAGAATGGGGAAGAAGGGTATTAAAATTGAATGACTACAAATATATCTTCTAATCACAGGGAATGTTTCATCAGGTGGTAGATAATCTAAGTACTTTACAGTGCAATGTTGAGTCCTTTGCTTGCAAATGTCATTAAATCCGATACAATTGTTTTTAAAAATTACAAACACTCCATCTTTAAAGAAAAATCAGAATTTAAAGAAGCTTAATAACTTCTGTAATTTGGCAATTTTTTTATCTACACTGCCTGCATTTTCACTGTTATTGACATTGTGCATAAAAAAATCCTATGAAAGATTAACGAACCTTTCTTCTCCCAAATCCAAGAAGATTCTTATTATATCACCTCTCTCCCCTCCCACCAAACTAGAAGTGGATAACTTTGTTACAGAATCATAGAAATGAATAGGGTCATCTACATTATTTAATTCAACACTCTGCTTAGTGGAGGAATCTGAATTAAAGCACCCAGACAGATGATCTTTTAGCCTTGATTGAGTACATCTACTACTTATCACCATTTTATTTGCTACTGTCAGTTTACAATATTTAGCAATAGCAATAGCAATAGCAGTTAGACTTATATACTGCTTCATAGGGCTTTCAGCCCTCTCTAAGCAGTTTACAGAGTCAGCATATTGCCCCCACAGTCTGGGTCCTCATTTCACCCACCTCGGAAGGATGGAAGGCTGAGTCAACCCTATCAACGTTATTTATCTACCCTATCAACTTTATTCCAAAAAGTATCCACATGTTTGTCTTTATTTATTATTTTATCCAATTTTGTGTCACCTACAGAATCGGTAAGCATTCCTTTCACAACTTGAAATCACTAATAAAACCTACTGAAGAGTAGAGGATCCAGGACTATGGTTCTTCGCTTGATACCTCTCGCTATTGAGGAAGCATTGATAAGCATTCTTCAGATTTCTAGCCAACAATATATTCCCTTCATTGTTGTGCTATCAAACTCACTCTTACCTAGCTTGTTGATATGTATTTTGTGAGGTGTTTTGTTAAATCCTTTGCTGAAGTCAAAATATATTATGTTGATAACATTTTTGCAATTGGAAATGTTAACAATCAAAATGAGACACAGCTGGCCTGCTGATGTCTGATAATCACTGCTCTGTCTTCAATGGGTTTACAGATCATATCTTCTTGAACAGCTCTAAAGTATTTTTGGATATTGATATTAAGCTGGCTACTCCGTATGTTGCTGAATTTTTATCCTCCTCCCTTTGTCAATATTTGCTCTTCTCATCTTGCATTTCCTTCTACTCCAGAATCTTTCAAAATCTGAAAAAAGTAGAATTGCCTTTTCTTTGTTGTATGTTAGCATACAACAGCTGGTGTACTGATCCCTTTCTTTGTCTTTTATTTGGAAACATTCTTTGTTATTCTTAGCCTCATTCTTTCATTTCAGCTCATTCCAAGTGTGTGCTTGCCTAACACGGATTCTGCTGTTTCAGACTACTTGTATGTAGCCTTCTTTGTGATCTTCCTGCTTTGCATTTCCTATGTATATCTTATCATCGTTATTGATTTCAGATCCTCACAAAGCATTTTGTGCAGACATATTGATACCTTTCATTGTTCTCATTTTTTACGTCACTGGAATCATTTGTGATTTTTTTTCCGCCCTTGGAAACCTCTATCCATTTTGAGTTTCTTTTCCCATTATATTTTCCTGCTTTGGGATCCTACTTACTATTACTTTGAGTTTATTAAAATTAGATTTTTACTTTTCCTTAAATAGTTAAGAAATCTAACATTATATAGTAATATATCCCCCAGTGTTTCTCTTGTTATGTCTTCATCTTTCAAGTCTCCCTCCAATAACTAGTGTTAAGTCAAGAGTAGCTGATTCTCTTATGACTTCCTCTACTTTCCAAGTGAGAAAATTGTCAGATGTCAGACTTTAACTCCAGGCTGTGCAATAAATCTTAACTCTCTAGCCAATTTGTTTATAGCCAAAGTTTTACAGACTTGCATGTCTAGATAAATAGCTTTATTGGAGATAACATAAAGGATATACAGTATATAGGACAGAATATATATGTATGTGCATTTATGTGCACATGTATGTGTCTCTGTGTGTATTTCTAAAATATTGGCTCATACATTTGATGCATGATTGTGATTGGCCTACAGGATTTGTATGGCCCAATAATGAAATCTCTTCCTTTGGCAATATTTGTGTAGTCAGTCATTTGTATTATTTTTCTTTCCTTTTCCATCCTCTTTCATGAACTGGAAAGATGGACCAAAATGCTGGCTGAGCTGCCAGGATTTTGAGCTTTTTTAAAATCCATGGCACTTCATTTGTATTCTGCAGTATTGTTTGTCATACGTACTAACAGCAGGGGATAATTGTCAGTTGATCAATGCATGGACAATAAACCAGACAGCAATGTTTTGCAATCTAACATGTGATTTCATGGTTTGTATCAGCCAGTAGCAAAACAATATAATAGGAAGCAGATCTGCTTGGATAATAAACAAGAATGAGTGTAACAAGTGATAAACATGCACTTCTATAATATTGGTAGTAGATTAAGACATGGCTGACTGATTCCACCTCTCTGAAGTCAGATCAACAGTGCCATTTGAAGAAAGGAAGGTTCACATTAGCAGCACTGTAAAACTGCGGAGAGTATTGCATCAAAATACACTAGTGCAAATGCCCTCTTCAGTTTGGCCTGAGCAAGCTCATATATGTAGTTTATCAACTTATAAAGACTCTTACCAATTATTAAACACACAATACAGTGTGGACAGCAATGTCTAACAGGTTTTAACAATTCTTCTTCCTTGGAAGTTCAATGATAATTAAGGTTGATGAATGTATGCCTATGCTTAACGATCTTTTCTTTTATGTGTACTGAGAGTATATGCACCAAAAATTCCTTGTGTGTCCAATCACATTAGGCCAATAAAGAATTGTATTCTATTCTGCTGCTCTCTATACATTCAACTTAAAGGGTTATCATGCAGAATGAAAGAAATAAAGACAAATTGTAATGTATAATTTTCACTAGCTGCTCCCAATTCCACTATTTAGTGGAAGTTCCAAAAACAGCATGCAAGAACTTTCAATTTGTTCCAGAAGATAGCACAACTTTGGAGTTGTGTCCCATATAATAATTGGAGGAGTACTTTCCCATTGAACCATTTAAGAACTGCTTATACCACTATAGAAAAATAAATAAATAAATAATAAAAAGAACTGTCACACTTTTCTAGGCTTCCTATGTTATATGGTTTAGATAGGAGCTCCAGAAGCCATTATATTGAAAGACAATACCCAAATATTGTAAAGCTTTGTCTGCTTTATTTGTTACCCATTAATTTGCCAAATATATTCATTATATTAACTTTAGAGGAGCACAATTCAATTTTTTAATTAAGTCAAGGCCTTCTTCCCAGAATAAGGAAAACGTAAGGACTCTATGTAAGGCAATTTCAGAAAACAAAAAGAAATCACAGTGTCATCCACATATAGCAGAGCTGGCATTGGTTTACAAGCTATCTTTGGAGAATGGATGTCATTCAACCTGCATGTAGGGTTGAAATTAGAGAACTGACATCAAATTTAAACAAAAATAGGCCAAAAAAACCTCTGTTCATAATCAGTAGAACATAGAGGTAGTCCTCACTTAAGTTACTGCAATTTGGACTGGCAACTATTTCACTAAGCAATGTAAGTGCATGCCAGTTGCTGAACATCTGAATTTTGATCACATGATCATAGGTCATGTCCCAAAGTGTCACTTGCTGATGACCTGGGACTTCTTGATGGCTTCTCCACTGATTTTTCTTATCAAAGGTTGGTTGTGAAATTCGCAAATGGTGACCTCTTGACCATGCGACTCTATGACTTTCATAAACAGTTGCTAGTTGTGAAGTGCCCAAATGGTGAATATAAGACTGAAGTATTCCCGGAAGGAATGAGGCAGGAGGCTCCTGAGGTAAGTCAACAGCAGTTTATTAGAACAAATCTGTACAGTAGACAGGTTAGCAGTAGACAGGGACCTCCCCCTGCTTGACAGCTATTTATACGAAGCTGTCAAGCAGGGAGGCCAATAGCTGTGTATCTGACAGCCCCCGCTCAGCCATGCCGTGCCTTAGCCAATGCGGTGCGGCCTGGCTGTTGCTGGCTGTCAGTTGTAGCTATGAAGACTAAACAAAGACTATGGGATACTTCAATCATTGTAAGTTCATGGACTGGTCACAAAGTTATTTCTTTAGTTTTGTTGTTAATTTGAATGGTCACTAAACAGGCATTAGTTAATTGAGGACTACCGTTACAGTTCAGGATCACCTACCATTAATAAGTAATAGGTTCATCCCCATCTCCATTTAGCATATGATTACAGAGACCTGGAATACAATTTTTGGAAAGATTTGTTTGTTCATTCCATAGTTTCATTTGTATACATGTATTCTTGTTATTGTCCCTTTGGTTAGTAATATTTCTATAGATAAATTTGCAATACTCTGTTTAATATTGCAATAGTTTCTATAATCAGTGTAACTCTCATTTCAAAGGTAAGGTTTTAGGTTTAAGGTTTTATTTGTTTTGTATGCCGCCCTATTCCCGGAAGACTCAGGGAGGCTAACAATCAGAAGGTAAACAAAAGGAAAACTCCCAAACCATGTACTATCCATGGAAAATGTGATTTCCTTAAATCAAAACATATTAGATAGAGATCCCATTACAAGGCAAAAGGTTGAGTTTCATCTAGGGAAATTTAATATTCCTTCATTGAAGGAATGTGATAATAGTATGATCATTTTCACAAAGACAGATTCATCATCAAACATTCAAGCTAAGACTGGAACTAACTTGACAAATCTCAGCTTTGAAACAAGAGAGAGAGATGAACAACTGAACTCTAATTGTGTTCTGCTCAAGTAGCTAAATTGCAGCTGTATTGAAAGATGGCTCTTTTCACCTTTTAATGGATAAAGTGTCCTTCATTGAATGTGAGGGATTTCCCCCCCTTTTTGGAAAGTCTGCATCAAAGATCTTTTTCTAATATGCTGCTCTATTTCTGAGTGGCTTAGTGTTCACTGCTTACCTCTTGTTGCCTGCTGGAAATTCCTTTTCAGTGAAAGTTTTGAAGATCATTTTAAAAGATCAAACTTGACCCATGATCTTTAACCATGTAATGGTCACTGTGTCAGAAAAAGGGCTATGCTGGAAATTATTTTATAGTGGAATGGTTTAAACATTGTGTTCCTTCATTGCTATATTATGGCTGTCCTGAATGTCTCAGATTTTCAAACTATGGTTCAAAACAATGCTTTCAGAAATGTCTGTATTTGTTTGTGTGCAGGTGTCGGTGGGAAGTGTGGGAAGAGATCAATTCCCTATATATATTCAACATATATTCGAATATGTTTTTCTGTCTTCTCCATTTGTTGCCATTTCTGCTGGTGCTTTAACATATTTTCTCTCACTTATTTTTGTTAATTCTGTTTCTGTTTCTGAATAGTCATCTTGGGGGAATCTAAATAATTAGCAGACAGATAGCTGTGTTATCTGGGGCATAAAAACACAATTGTATCATTACAATTAAGCAGTTTTTATGACTTAATCACAGACTACAAAAGGAAGAGAGACAGAAATAGAGATGTCTTGCATACTTTCAGCTAAAAATCAGTGACGGGTAAGTTTAAAAATATATTTCAAAACTTCGGCACTTTGAAATCTGGAAATGCTCGAGATAGTAGTGGTGGTGATGAAGATGATTAATAGATTTGTAGACATGTCACTGTTGAAAAATGACACAGTCACATTTTGGTTCTGAAAGGTTTGCTCCCAGAGCCTAGATTTTTGCTCCTGTTAACGTTTTCTCCCTCGGTCATTTGTACAACAGCATCCTAGATCATGATAGGCCAAAATTTCCTAAAAGATTTGCCAGCTTACACTTTAGTGCTAGATGCTTTTCTGTGCCTGAATTAACATCCCGCACCAACTATTCTGCTGTATTTGTAAAGAAAGATGACTCTAATGCTGCACATGAAGATTAGAGTTCGTTTCTAATAGCTTTGAGCTTAAAGCAGTTTGAGAATGGAGGGAGATATCTGATTCAGAGAAGAAATATAATAATTTGTATCTGGAGGGAAATGTAGGGAGAGACTTGCTCAAATTGGAATTACCTTTTGGTGTTCTTTTGCTGCAAGTCTTGCAACTCCAATTACAGAAGAAAGATAAACTGTTTGATGGTGTCTTACAACATCCTAGCTTGTACCTGACTTAATCTATCCAATAAGTCTTAATGAAATCATTATTCTTATGATGTATAATTATAGTTATTCAGGCATCTAAGTACTGTGAAATACAAAGAGGAATATTGAACTCAGTACTAAATGGGGAATAAATGAAGAGACTGAAGCTAAGCTACCATAGTCCTTCCGAGGCTTTGTATTAATAATTTTTCATCAGCAAAAAAAATGATGCATAGTGCACCTCAAGGACTGGTGTTAGGTGCTCGTTTGAGTTACGCAACATTTGATATTTTCATTTGGCTTGAGCTGTTTCCTAATGCCTTCTGTTCTTGTAGATGACATACTATGTGCAGTTTTTCCTCCCAGGTGCTTCCTGATAAATTATCAATCATTCAAGATCGAGATGATTAGAAACATCCAGATGGGAGAAGAATATAAGAGTTTAATCTTCTGCTGCACTGGAATGATAGTTCTGAAGCTTAGCTTTGCAAGAGATATGCACCATATATCTAACTCACTCTCCAGAGAAATGGGGTTTATTTGGGATTTTTTTCTCTGAACCTTTTCTTGTATCAACTAATAGGAACCATAAGAGGCTGAGATAGCATTGAAAGAGATAAGAAAATGACAGAAAAGAAAAATGCATGTGTTTGTGTGAGTATGTGAATATAAAGTCAGCAATGCAATGCTACATTGCACTAGAGTGGCTACTTTGATATTATCAGAGAAGGAGAAAGATAGAATAGTTTATATTATTGCAAGGGTGTCAAATTCACGACCTGCAGGGTGGATGCATCATGCACTGGCCACGCCCACTCTGGTTTAGCGGAGGAGAAAAAAGTTGTGATATGTCACATGATGATAACGTGTTATCGCTAGTTTGAGACCCCTGTATTATTGTAATATACTTTAGGCAGAGGGAATATTCAGCAGAAGATGGTTTTGAATAAGAACAAGCTACAGTATATTCAGGGGCATTGCAGAGTTAATCTTTTTCTGGTTTAGGTTACTGTACCTAGGAAGAGATTGCTTTAATGAAGCAATTATCAGAGAACTGAAATGGAGAAGTTTCCATATTCGATTGCAATACTGTACATCAGTGTTTTACAAACTTGGCAATTTTTAAGATATGTGGGATTCAACGCTACATAACACTTATACCTTACTTTTATTCTCAATCATTGTAATAAATATTCCAACATGTTTTATTTGCCCTGAATGTTGAGTCAGATGCGAAATCTGAATAATTGAATTTTAACACACTGGCTATATTTTAAAACTATTTTAATATATCCATATCATAGGATTTCTGGGCATTACATATTTATTTAATATAAAACAATGATACATGAACTTAGTAAGTAATACATGAACCAGTAATAATACATGAATATTTAAACATAGATATATAAAGCATTAGGCATGTCCCAAAATTAATGTAATAAAAATATATCAACCCAACCCAAAATAGTGGTGAATTAAAAGTATCCAAAGTATGGAACAGATCTGTAAAACAGACAAACATGTTTTAGGCATTAACATAACAAATGTTAATGAAAATTTAAGCAAACAAATTAAGTCTTAACAATGGCGAGAGCATCCGTTCAGCTATTTATTGCTGATTTCCAGTTGCCATTTTTTAGGATGCGGTTGGTTTTTTTAAAAAAAGTTTTTAGGTAATACTCATAGTTGCAGTTTGTGAGTGAACTTTTATCCAAGCACTAATCAGTCAGCTTTGCTCTATGAACATTAGTTATTATTGGAGATTTCATGTTTTATATCAGGGGTGTCAAACTCAATTTCCTTGGGGGCTGCATCAGGGTTGTGTTTGACCTTTGGGGGCTGGAATGGGCATGGCCAGCTTGGCATTACTCCTATCAGGGGTGCCTGTGGTGTCCCAAGCACTCCACTAGTGAAAATGGGCTCCCGAGCTCAGTTTTCACTGGCAGAGGTTACAAGAGGCCATGGTAGCTGAAAAGGGAGCTTGGGAGCCCATTTTCACTGGCAGAAGCACTGTGGGCCGGCCCTTTGCTGTTTCCCCATGGGCCAGATCTAAGTAACCCACAGGCCGAATCCAGTCCTCGGGCCCTGAGTTTAACACCCCTGTTTTAGATCTATGAAATTCAGAATGTTGTGTATGGCTAACGTAGACAGTTACTGTTAGCACAATCTATATTTTTAACAGAATGGAAACTATTCTGGACACTGAAGCCAGTTTGGTGGAGTGGTTAAAGAGCTGGTCTAAAAACCAGGAGACTGTGAGTTCTGGTCCTTCCTTAGACATGAAAGTTGACTGGGTGACTTTAGACCAGTCACTCTCTCTCTCTCCCCAAACCACAGCATCTTCCCACCTAGGGAGAAGAAAAGAGTGTTATGTATGTTCAGTGCCTTGAGTTACTCATAAAAAAACAAAGGTGGCATAAAATCTAACAAATAAATGAATCTTTATGATAACCAATGTATCTGCAGTACATTCTGAATATTAACACACACACACACACACACACACACACACACACACACACAGTTCATTGTATAGGATGGAGGAAAAAGTTCACCTTACCAGCAATTTTTAGGAGGTCATGTATAACTTCATTAAAATCATGAAAAGTAAACTCTGTTTTGAAATCATAATTATCTGAAAGCTTTGCCAGTCTTTTATCAGACTCTGCTTTCAGCAACTTCTTTCATACAAACATAGTATTCTCCAGTCCCACTCATACAAAGTCCTCTGCCATGAGCTTTTTGTTTCTGACTTATCTGTCTTCACTCAGGAGCTGACATTTAGATAGATGGTTCCTCGAGGCACACTAAATGAAAGAATTAATGCCTATAGCTAGTCTGAATGATAGAAGGTTCAGAGTTCCTAAACTGGCAGAAGTTGTAGGGGGAAACTTTTTTATATATATCAAGGACCCTTTTTTTTCTGCTGCTCCTGCTGCTAGCCATGACCTTATCAGAAAAATTGCTAATGGTTTGATGATTGTGTTTTATTTCAAAGGTATCCATTTATCAGCTGCTGCCTTCTTGCCTGCTGGCACCTAGTATCTGTTTTAGGAGGCTTTCTTGCTTGCTGTTGAATAACTACTATAACCATCACTTCTGGACTTTAGACAGCATAAGTAACCATAATTGATCTCCAAAACCAGCCTTCAAACATCATATCACATTTTTATCCTTATCACAATTTTGTGAAAGAGTGTGGCTGAGAAAGAGGGATTTCAGAATAATAGAGTAATAGAGTTGGAAGGGATGTTGGAGTTCTTCTAGTCCAACCCCCTATTTAAGCAGGGACAATATACCACTCTGGACAAGTGGCTGTCCAAACTCCCCTTAAACCCTGCAGAGATGGTGTGTCCACAATTTCTGCAGGAAAATTCCCTATATAACAGATAACAGATTAACAGAGTTGGAAGGTATGTATAGGTCATCTAGTCCAACCCTCCACTCAAGCAGGAGACCCTACACATTTCTGACAAATGGCAGTCCAATCTCTTCTTGAAAGTCTCAAGTTATGAAGCCTCCACAACATCCAAAGGCAAGCTGTTCCATTGGTTGATTGTTCTCACTGTCAGAAAGTTTCTCCTTATTACTAGGTTGAATCTCTCCTTGATCAGTTTCCATCCATTATTCCTTGTCTGGCCTTCAGGTGCTATTTGGAAAATATCTTGAACCCCTCCTCTCTGTGGCAGCCCCTCAAATATTGGAACACTGCTATCATGTCTCTCCTGGTCCTTTTCTTCACTAGACTAGCCTGTAACCATTCTTCATATGTCTTAGTCTCCAGTCCCCTAATCATCTTGGTTGCTGTTCTCTGCACTTTTTCTAGAGTCTCAACATCTTTTTTTATAGTGTGGTGGCCAAAACTGGATGCAGTACTGTAGGTGTGGTCTTACTAGGGCTTTATAGAGTGGTATTAGTACCTCACTTGATCTTAATTGTATCCCTCTGTTAATGCAATTTAGGATTGCATAGGCTTTTTCGGCTGCTGCTGCACACTGCTGGCTCATATTTAGCTGGTTGTCCACTAAGACTTCAAGATCCCTCTTGCAGTCCCTGCTATTAAGCCTGGTTTCACCCAGTTTTTATGTGAACTTTTGGGTTTTCTTACCTAAGTGTAGGACTGTACTAAGTTAAAATAAGATAATTTTTTATAGATTTAAAATACATGCAAAGACTCCCTTGTTGGATTAGTCTCTACATATTATGAACTGAATGGTCTATTGACACCATTTATAATTTTTATTTTATTTTATTTAGTTTAGTTTAGTTTAGATTGTATTATGTTTTTATGATCTTGGAATAAGAAATACACCAAGAAGAAGGCAAGGAAAGTGCTGAATAAAGTTGACAAAATCCTGAAAAAGATAAGATTTTTTTAAAACAAAGGTAATGCATGAAATGGTATGTGAATATGATGAAATCAAGGATGGTTTATGAAGATAGAAAGTTATGGAAAGATATTGTGAGCTGGTATAAAGTAGTTTTAACTATTTTTCTTTTGTTTTTCTTATATCTTGCATTTAACGTCTGCATTTAATTAAAAATATTATTTTTATTCCTTTTCTGTAGTCTGCAGAATGCCATTTATCTGAAAGGGAATAAAGTGATAGGTTCTTATTTAATATATTAAACTTATCATCTTGTATGAATGTTTGAACTTGGATCTTGATTTATTTCAACATTCAATTAGTATTTGCCTTACTGGCAGATTTTTTTTAAAAAAAAATGTATTATTTGTGCTCCTGTCTTCTAAATAACAGTCTTGGTCTTCACTTGCTTACTCCCCAAAGTTTCCTATCCAAGAAAATATCAGCTCATTCAAGGATCCATGTTGCATTTATTCTGCATGCTTCATGTTACCCATTATTAGGGAAGCAGAAGCTGTCTCACAGCACATGGTTAAAGTTACTCAATTTACATTTTTAGTTATTTTACCTGAAGTACTTCACACTTGGACTGCTTTCAGAAATACTATACTTAATTCATATTTATATTCTAGCTTGCACTCCTCCTTTCTTGCTGATTTAGCTTTAATAATATTCCAAGTTTTCTTTGTTCCTCTGGATTGTAAGAAAAAGCTTGATATTTTACACATTTAACAACAATTTAATTCTAAGTATTGTCAGAATAACATACATGTTATGTAGGCATCCTTGATGAGAAATCTACACCAAGAAGGCAAATGACCTGTAGCTTGAGGACCACAGGATGCTGAGACTGGCAATTCCAAGAATTTGCTAAAACAACATAAGTGAGGCCCATATAATAAGTATATTTAATATAAGTTTTATAAAAGGAAGAAAGAAGATCAAGATTGTGGTGAGATGTTCTGAAACTCAGAGTTTCTAATTTCATGATTGAAAATGGAGATCAATAGTTTTTTTTTTCATTTATGCATTTTGTTTGTTACATTTATTTGCTGCCAACAATTGCTTACAACAATAAAAAGGAAGAAATTAAAACAATCTAAACAGACAAGTAAAATAATGGAACAATGAAATAAACAATGAAAAATGAAACAACAAGAATACATCCATATGGTAACAGAAAGATGGATGGGTGAAGACCTGAAAACAAGATATGCTAGCCCTCCATCATTGAGGCTTAATATATTGTTCATATATCAGAGGTCTTTTGTAGAGTTCATATTCTGGAACAGCAGAATATGTTTCTTACAGCAGGGTGGGTGAATTGAGACTGCATGTATGTCTAAACCCCCATCCTGGAAAGCTTTCCTTAAAAATTAGCATTAATTTTTTTTTGCTATTTTGAGGAATGAAAAATAATCTGCTATGCTATGAAGTAGATGCATTGTCCTAGCTGATTTGTATAAGAACTGGGCTTCTAAAGTTTTATATCTGATAATATTGAAGCTCAATTCATAAGCACAGGATGCATTCTCTCCATATAGAATGGCATTGCTATGGGAAAAATGTGTATACTGTTAGATACTGTCTAATGCAAAAAGTACACAAATAAATATTTTCTGTGCTATAGATAAATATTCATGTTTATTTGATATAAATCTATTTAGCCTCCAAATGGCATCTCATTCATTGATTCACTCACTCACTGATTCATTCAATGTATGTATGTATGTATGTATGTATGTATGTATGTATGTATGTATGTATGTATGTATGTCTTATTGTTATTTTTTTGCTTATATAAACAGCATCAAAATATATAAATACTGTGAGGCAAGATCTACACAATGTGTAATGAATAAGCTTGTTAATGATATATTCTGAAACAAAGTTCTTGTTGGAATTCTTTTCCTTGCACTGATGATTCCATGATTACTAAAATTTGGTTTATTGTATAACTTTTATATAAGAAAATGAATAACAGAAGAAGAAAGATAGAAAAAGTAAAGAAAGAAAAAGTGATCCAATTAAAAGATAGGGCATTTGCTATATCTGGCTTCTTATGCAATCATCTATTATCATACATCAGTTATGCACAATGTAAAGCACTGAATCCTTTGATTCTATTTTTAAAAGGCTGAACAGTTTTAAAAAAATTATATATATATATATAATAGTTTATTTTTATAAAAGGAAGGAAAAACTGCGCAGACATTTTAAGCTATGTTAAAAGTTCTGTGACCCAGATTCCATTTTTCTCCTATCTTATGCAGATGTAGCAATGACTGCACTTACCTTGCAAGGTAATTTTGAAGAAAGCAAAAGACAATATTTGGTTTGGCTTAACTTGATGTGCTGATGGGTGAGTAATCTGATTAATTTGGAGATACAGGGTGAGATCACACACCATACATCTAGGTATGAAATCCAATAAGGTATTTGACATATAAATGGCTAGACTGCTCTACTAGTTCATTAAGGGATGAACCTAAGCAAAGATCTCTTCAGAAATTCCCTTTGTATTTTTTGAATGTGAGCTAATGTCTAGGATTTATCCTTTAAGAGGTAGTTTTGGGGTAGAATAATTTACATGACTTACCAGAATATTAAAAACTTCAGCTACATTTTACTCAAGTTATTTTCTTGATGTGTATTCAAGCAAGGCTAATAAAATACTGGAATCTTAAGAATTTAAGGAATAAGATTCCATATTAGTTTAGCTCTTGCTTATCAGCAGGAGCCCGGAATAGCATCAGCCACTGAAAATGTTTTGTTATAGAAATAATTGATTGCTGTGACCAATAAACTGAATATACTTAGTGTGAAATGAGCATCAGAAAGTCATATTCCTGTCCTTATCAGAAATTGATAGATATGACTTAGTGGAGCCAGAAAGCATTTTGGCAGTTGCAATTCTTTATTAGGTGGACAACTTTTGTTATCTGCTACTATTGTGTTTGGAAAAGATGGGATTCTATTCTTCCTCAGCTCCCGCTCAACCCATAGCAAATGATGGAAAATTATTTGACTAAAAATCAGCATTATTCTTCACCATGAAGAACTAATTGGATTTTATTTTATTTATGGAGTTGTTTTATTAGTTGCTATGCATTTCATAGAGATGGAGATGAATGGGACTCTTCAGTCTCTTAGATCTAAATATTTTTCATTCACCTGCAAAGATCCAAGATCAGGACCCACATTATCAATTCAGTGCTGCGTGGTTCATTTCACCCCCTGAGACAATTAATTAATGGGACAATTAAAAAGAACAATGAAGAAACAAGGTGGTGAAAACTGGCAGAAAATAGAATGTGAATTTTTCCCAATAACATTGCCTTAGGTCATGTAACCTGAAAAGAGGGAGGCTAGAAAGCAGCATCCCAACCGGGTTCCTACCGGTTTGGACCGGTTCAGCTGAACCAGTAGTAGCTTGGCAGCCTGGGTCCCTGGATCTGGCAGTCCGCAAACCGGTTCTCCTGGTGCCACCTATGGTGCCGCCATCTTGTTTTTTGCTTCTGCGCATGCACAGAGCAATTTAGTTGTACTGTGTATGCGTGCTGTAGCATGTCTCTGAGTGAACGAGAGCAAACATCTTTGCCGGAATCCACCCCTGATCCCAAACCACCATTCAACTGTGTTTCCCATAAGAATGAACAGGGAGGGGGGGTCTTTTCCTGTATTCCTTTTTCTCTCTGTAGCCCCTATCCCCATCCGGTCCATTTTTAAAACACAATCTTTCTTTCTTCAGTGTCTCTTAACACACCACATTCATTCATGTTCTGGTTAAGTTCCATAAGGTTATCCTGCCTATGGACAGATAGGGTCTTGACCCAATTTACATTAATTTATTTCCAATATTCTTTTATGTTGAAAAGAATAAAAATGAATTTCCACCTTTGGCTTTGCTGGCCTGATCCAATGGGATTTTGAAAATAGATTATATATCATTTTACTGAAAGAAAGAGAGAAAGAATATTGTGTTGTGCAGTGGCATTTCATGACTTCTCAAATAACAATGATGAAGAATTGGATTAGTGAGCAAAGTATGTTTGGTATTCAATTTTGTTTTTGCAAAAATACTTCAAGGACTTAATCCAACATGGATGAACAATATTCAATTGGTAGGGTTGATCAAGGATGCGAATTCCAAGATGAGGGCAAATTTAACATAAGATGAGAAATAAAGCACATTATAGAAAATAAAACCTGGAAATAAAACCTTCTCAGTCTGACAGCTGAAATTTTCTACTGGAAAGGAACATTTGCAGAAATAAGACAGTGCATTCAATTTCTAAAAATGAATTTAGGGATATACAAATGAATGTCAAATCTAGGTTTCTTGCTTGCTGATTTGTTTATGGATTTATGTTTATGAATATACTTTATATGCTGCCACAATCTAACATGATTCTAAGATCATTTGTTTACAGAATAAAGCAACAAAAGAAACAAGTGGACAAGTGACACTATCTAGTTCTTCTTATGGCAAACATTCATTCTTATTTAAAAATATATAATTTTATTAAATTTCAAAGAATAACAGAATAACAGAGTTGGAAGGGACCTTGGAGGTCTTCTAGTCCAACTCCCTGCTTAAGCAGGAAACCCTACACCAACTTCAGACCAATGGTTAACCAACATCTTCTTAAAAACTTCCAGTGTTGGAGCATTCACAACTCCTGAAGGCAAGTTGTTCTACTGATTAATTGTTCTGTCAGGAAATTTCTCCTCAGTTCTAAGTTGCTTCTCTCCTTGATAAGTTTACACCCATTGCTTTTGTTCTACCCCCAGGTGCTTTGGATAATAGCTTGACTCCCTCTGTGGCAACCCCTGAGATATTGGAACACTGATATCATGTCTCCCCTACTGCTTCTTTTCATAAGACTAGAGTAAGTAAGTAAAATCTTTATTACGGTCAAAGACCAGCAATACACATTAGTTTTTACACTATATTAAAAAAATACTAACATTAAAATATAATTAAAAAGTATTGACATTAAAAGTGGATAATAACATAATGGTCCAAAGATTGTTAAAGGTATGTCCAGATAATTGGTACAAGATGGTACTATACTTCTGTAGCCAATTTTTTTCTTATGGACATTGCAGCAGCACAGAACTTTGCCACTGCATAAGTGGTAACCGGGTTAGTGTCCTGGAGGAGAAAGCCTAGATAAAAATGGTCTGCCCTCCTTGGCAATCTTTCTAATAAGGGTAGAATATGTGCAGACCTACAAGCTCTGTATAGCTCGCAGTGTAATAGAACATGTGAATTATCTTCCACTTCTCCTTTACCACATATACAAACGATACATAAGACTAGACATATGCAGTTCCTGCAACTGTTCTTCATATGTTTTAGCTTCCAGTACCCTAATCATCTTTGTTGTTCTTCTCTGCACTCTTTTCTAAAAAGTCTCCCTACAATTCCTCCCTATCAAGCATTTTTAAACATACATACTGTATAATTGACCCTGTAGCTAATACATGTAGTCTATATTGCTAATATAGTTCTACAACATGGAAAAGCTGGGTAAATAATGATAGATTCATGATATCATTATAATGGGCTAATTAGAAATATCACTTAAGCAAAGAGATTTCCCTGTTCTTCGAATCAAATTGATCATTTTTTTGAAATAAAATCTTCATTTCAACAAATCGTTTCTCCCTTGACTGTGGTTAGTAATTTCTCTCTCTCCTTCTCCCATTACTTTTTCTATTAATGGCTTTACAACTCAATGCTTTGATTTTACTCAGTGTATTGTGTTTTTCTGTAATTTTTCTTATCATAGTTGCTTGTTTGCATGCTCCTATTTAATTCTATAGAGACAGTATACCTAATTAACTTCTATTATTCAGACATGATGTTCTATTGTAATGCTATAATAGCTAATATACAGAAAACAAATTGCAAGAAATGAGAATTAAAATGGTGGTGTGCAAAGGAAGCAATAAATAATGATGCCTAATAGGAAATCACAGATAGATTTGTTAACCATTCTGCAGAGCTGGGCAAATTCCAGCATTGATGTTTAGGAGTTCACATTGAAATAATAGCGGCATGACCATTGACACAATGCAAAGCATACTTACACTCAGTGATGGAATTCAGTCAGTTCACACCTAATTCAGGAGAACCAGTTGTTAACTTTCTAAGCTATTCAGAGAATCAGTGGTTGGAAGAAATCTTATTTTATTTTTTTCCACTTTACAGGGCTAATCTTCTTAAGGAAGGCAGGAAGGAAGCATTCTGGTGTTGTTTCTAGCCTAATCTTTATTGTCCTGCTTACAGAAACTGCCTCTCTAGTTAACCCTTATTACATTGTAACAACTAAGGCGAAGTGCCCATTGATGTGAATGATGTTGAGTGATGCCCACACAGGCACGTGACCACAAAGTCATGCCTATCCAGCTGGTCCAGTTGTTAAATTATTTGAATCCCACCACTGCTTACACTGCACCTGCCAATTTTTTGTTGTTTAGGAAATCTTATCTTGGAATGAAATTAGCTTAATGCTAATTAAATTTCATAAAAGTTTATTTCATTTTTAGCTGTATCTTGCCATTATATAGAGTAGTTTCTACTGCTTTGACACTTCATGCAGCCCATCAATTGTATTTTTTAAAACTGAAATCTAATGGTATCAAATCATGGGTTTGCCTGGTGTGTGTGTGTGTGTGTGTGTGTGCGTGCGTGCGGGCACACATATTAAATTAGATATATAGGTACTGTCAAGCACACAATAAAGAAGATTTCTTCTGAGCTATGTTTCACATACAACAAATATGTGTCCTTATATTATGTTAACTTGGAGAAAAGTTGCTTCTAATTTCTAAAGCAAGATTATTCCATTGTTGTTATTGCGAAATATCAGTCCAGTTCACGAACAGAGCACTATATTCTAAAGCAAGGAATGATTACCTAAGAAACATTACTGTGACATTCAGAAGAATTACAAACATAATGAACATATTAATTTCCTCTGCTACATGAATGTTAATGTATATTACACTTTGAGGAGACCATTGAAACCTATAGAATCGGTGGGGGGCTCCTATCAGTTCAGACCATTTCGGACCAACCGGTAGCAGTTTGGCAGCTTGGGTTGCTGGAACCGACAGCAACCCAGGCCTGTCATGTCCCGGAACTGGTTCTTTGGGTGGCATCATAGGCTCCACCATCTTGTTTTTTGCTTCTGCTCATATGCAGAACAATTTTTATTGCATTGTGCATGCCCGAGTGCATTGCACATCAAGTGAGTGCATGGTGCACACACGAGCGAACCAACAGTAGTGCCTGCCGGAACCCACCCCTGTATAGAATGAATTTAAAGCTTAATACATTTTAGGATTAATCATAATATATTTCTAGGTTTGATCCATTGGTTTTAAATGTACAAAGTATATTTATCTAAAGCAATTTGTCCCTAGTCAAAAATAAGCTCCATTAAGTCTAGGTTGCTTTAATTTGGTTTGCTGCATTCAGCAGAGCATTGGACCCAATATCTTAAATGTCTTCTTTCAATTCTATAATTCTTTGTCAATAATAGTATTCAATGTGTAAACTATTGTGTATTTATCTCTGAAGACCTCAACTTACAAAAGTTCATTTAGTGACTGTTCGAAGTTACAATGGCACTGAAAAAAGTACCTTATGGCCGTTTTTCACACTTATGACTGTTGCAGAATCCCCATGGTCATGTGATCAAAATTCAGATGCTTAGCAAGTGACTCATAGTTATGACAGTTGCAGTATCCCAGGGTCATGTGTTCATTTTTTGTGATAAGAAAAATCAATGGGGAAGCCATATTCACTTAACAACTGTGTTACTAACTTAACATCTTCAGTGATTCACTTAACAATGGTGGCAAGAAAAGTCATAAAACGGAGTCATAAGTTGAGGACTACTTGTATTTTTTCTCCAATATTCTGTGTCTTAGTTTATCATCTCTTTTGCAATGTGGGAAGTTTTTTTTTTGCTTCCAGATATTACCCTCCCACCCTCCTTCCCTCCCTCCCTCCTTCCCTCCCTCCCTCCCTCCATCCCTCCATCCATCCCTTCCTTCCTTCTTTCCTTCCTTCCTTGTCTCATAGTCTCATGTCTAATCAATGCTGACATGTTCCTTTTCTCCCATTCAAATATAAGGCTAGCTGCCTGGGAACCTCTTGCCTACTTAGCTAGGAGATACGTGAACTTTTATCTTTTTTCACTGCAATAGGAAGAATAAATCAGAGCAAGTTGACAGCTTTGTCTCTTCACTGTGTTATCCATGGGCAAGAGAATGGATCCCTTGAGATCCCATTAGGTGTACTTTCTACACCACTAAATTTTCAATAAGCACATTCTCTAAGACCTGCATGTCAAATAGAGTCTGCCAGTTAATGATTGCTCTGAATTCTCTTTCTCTTTCTGTTTCTTCTCCAGCTTTTCTTTTCTCTTCCCCTGCCCTTACTTTGATTTCAAGTTATTAAAAAAGCACTCCATTTAATATTTGTGAAGCTACATCTCTCAGAACCACCAAAACTTTTTTCAGTTAAATGCATGCCTCAATTTCATACCCTTGCCTCCAGTACAGTGTAGGGTTCTTACTCTGTTTTGTTGCAACATCATTAAGTTAGCAGTTCTTGACTGCTTTTGCTCTGCTGAAATTGGAGGAGGAAAGATAGAATGCAATAGCCAGTTGTACTATGAAGTCAGGATTCTGAGGAACAAGCATGCTGGTGTGCATAATGTGCAGTGAAATACAGTGAGGCCAATCCTGAAACATCAAAGAGATAATTGAGAACCAAGAGGTGCCAAAGAAATACAGCAAGACAGCTAAGTAGTGCCTTGAAAAAATATAGACACAGATATTAAAGGAGTGGAGATATCAAACATGGTAAATGTGGGTTGTAAAATAAACCTAAAGCTAACAGAGAAGAAGTAGAAATGTGCTAATATTAAGAGGTAGGATTCCTCTTATCAAATGTATATCATTGTCTGTCTGTCTGTCTGTCTGTCTGTCTGTCTGTCTGTCTGTCTATCTATCTATCTATCTATCTATCTATCTATCTATCTATCTATCTATTTATTTATTGTTGTTGGATATTTAGAAAACATTACAAAACTTTTAAAAAGAATGTTGGAAGTTGTACACAGACTGGTGAAACACACTATTTGAACCTTAATGTCACAGAAAGATTAAATGTAACAGCAGGCCTTTTCCTGGGAAAGAAAGTGTGAAATCTTGAATTTCTCCAGATGTTGTGCCCTTTAGGCTGCACAGCAGTACTGAACTGCCCTCTGAGTCTTCATTAAAGTGAAGGCTAGTCAATAACTGAGAAGACTGAAGTTGCAAATCCAGGCTTCAACCCGTGGAGAAAAATGCAACAGTAAAGGATCCATTCTTCCCTACCTCTCCTGTTCCATACAGGGCAATGTCATTTTCTTTGCAGATGCTTGCTTATTCAACAGAAATAAATAGAGCATCCTCATAGGGAAGCATAATCTCAGCCACAAAAGGGACTTAGGGAAGAAAGTTATATATGAAGAAGAAATTCTCTGCTTTCTTTCTCTCTCTTTCCATATTTATTATTTTACAAGTGAGTTCAGCCTCCTGAAAGAGTGAAAGCAATTTCTAAGTTGCGCCCTTCTACAGAAAAATGCCACCTACCATGCTTTGACAGAGTTCCTACACTATGTCATATATAGAGGATATTGACCTGAGTTATCGGTATCGTAAGTCTGGGCCAAAGAATATCTGAGTTTGCAATGGATATGAAGTGGTAATGGTGTCAAGATTTAATTAATATAATCTTTATTGTCATTTTTTTTATGATGAGCATACTGGCAAACATTAAAAATGAAATTTTGTTGCCTGCTCTCAAAAGAAAGTATATACATACACACACATATATAACACACATATACACATGCTATATAATACATACATACATACATACATACATACATACATACATACATACATACACCCATGCATCCAGATGCATGGATGGATAGATAGATAGATAGATAGATAGATAGATAGATAGATAGATAGATAGATAGATAGATAGATTATTTATCAGCACAAATACTACACAAATGTAACAAAGGCAACAGTAAAATATTGGGCTTTCTATCTGGATGGTCTCTTGTGACGAACCGATGGACAGAGAATAGAAGCAGTTAGCTTCCTCCCATAATTGGGGCATACCAGGGGTTGTGACTTTAAATATATACCTTTCTCCCTGGCTCAGCTGATAATGGATCAGAGCCTGTGGCTTAGTAGTTAACACATCTGCCTAATATGCAATACAGCCCAGGTTCAAATCCCAGTAAGGGTATGGCTAGCTGATGAGAGCTAAATAGCTTGAAATAGATCTATACCAGTCTCCCTTTATTTATTTATCAGCACAAATTCTACACAAATGTAACAAAGGCAACAGTAAAATATTGGGCTTTCTGTCTGGATGGTCTCTTGTGACGAGCCGATGGACAGAGAATGGAAGCAGTTAGCTTTCTCCCATAATTGGGGCATACCAGGGGTTGTGACTTTATATGGAAAAAGTAAAAGAGGGAGGGAGGTAGGGACGAAGAAAGGAAGGAAGGAAGGGAAGAGAGAAAGAGAAAAAGAAAAAGAAAGAGGGAGGTGCTAGAGGAAACTCACTTTTCAGTCGGGAGATTCAGCAAAGGAGAAAAACAAATGCTGTCGCTTTAAATTGGAGTTTCCAAACTGAGCATAGCTGGCTGTGGAATTCTGGGAGTTGAAGTCCACAAGTCTTAATGCTGAAAACTTTGGAGTCCTCTGCTTTAAATTGAAAAGCTGCTTAGAATGAGGTTCTTAATTACAGAAGCAAAGTCACATTCAGCAGTTTGTGTCTGGGTCAGCTGAACAAAAAAACTGGATAAAAGGAAGGATTCTTATATGGTTCTGTTTTTGAAGTTTTGGGGTTTGTGCAATATGGGCTTTGTGTTTCTAAAAGGGTTTAGATGATTCCCATTGTGGCTAAATGACGTTTGTCCTGTGTCGGATCTTGAGTGTGGGGCTGCTTATTCTCATTCTATTACTCTGTTTTGTTAACTGCCAAATCTTGCCATGGGGAAATTTCAAAATATCCTGTCTTCAATGGGTTTTCTATGCATCTGTTTGCCTGCCTGTGTGAATGGAGCCAAACTTTCTATAGGCTCATTATCTCTATCTCCCAGGAATGGGGAATGAGCCTCAGGCAGGTTTGTTTGTTAGCACCTTGATTTTTCCTTGCTTTTCTGGGAACCTTTTCTTATGAGTAATATTTTATTTGGGGGGGGGGGTTGCTTCCCACAGAGGGAAGGGAGAAAGAAAGAAAAGACAGACAGACAGACAGACAGCAAACACATCAATTTAGGGCTAGAAGGCTACTCGGAAGTCATCTACTCCAACCCTCTGCTGCAGCAGAAAACCTTACATTGTCTGGATTATTTTGGTGCCTCTAACAGAGAGGAAAATTACCAGAAAGGAGAAAGAGTTTATTAGGACAAGGCTGCCATGCAGAGAAAGGCAGAGATAGTCCTTGACATATGACTACAATTGAGCCCAAAATGTTGGTTGCTAAGCAAGAACATTGTTAAGTGAGCTTCACCACATTTTACTCAATCCATGACATCTCCTGATGAGTAACATCAAGTTGGCCATACCACTCAGTTTCATGACCAACCAGTCACATGACCATGGAGCCATGCCCACCCAGTCACATGACCAACAAGCTATGCCCACCAAACAAGCCACGCCCAGAAACCAGTAGTAAATTTTTTTAAACCCCACCCCTGGATATGTGGCCATGCCTGCCTTTTCTGAAATTGACAATGATTTCTTCAATTTTTTCCTGTTTAAAAAGAGGTTATTTTTTTATTACACCAGTTCACCAAACTCTCTACTTCCCTGTGATAAGCACTACTGTTGTATCATTCACATAGGTTTGGTGCACAACAGTCATGAGTCAACAGGGTGAACAACAGCGGACTAATACATTTTTTTCACATCTATTTATAGTAATGGTAAAAGCTGCTGAGTGCAGGTTGAGAAGTAAGATACTACGTTTCTAATTTTGAAAATCCAGTTTAATATGTACCCAAAATAAATTGAGACTGCTTGCATAACCATTAACTTTATTCTGACATCAGGATGTAAGAAACAGATCTGCAAGTCTATTGTTGCTTACATAGAAAGGGCAGTCAGCCAATGCTTAGCTTTTTTGGCCAATAACTAAGGACAGAGAACTGTGAACTCATCAATGCTTGTTTGCTAGTCAGTAACTAACTGCCTTATCCTAATCCCATCCTCAGGTTATTTTTTCCCCTCTTCATAGACATCAAATGATAAATTGCTAACATTTCATCTCTATCTGTGCTTGTTGTAGTGACAAATTTCCATTGTCTTCAAAATGTTGCTGCACTAAAGGTTTTTCATTTGAGGTTTTTTAATCAAATCATTTCAGTTTAATGCTATGTCAGAAACTTAAGAGGCACATGGAAATTTAATGAGGTATCACCAAGGTGAAAAATGTGATGATACATACAGCCCTATTTTCATAAAACTGACTGGGAAGTATAAAAGTAATTTAATAAAATACATACACAGAAATGAAGGTTTTGCCAAGCTAGCGATTAAAGCACTTTGCCAGCAAATCTACAATTTATACTAGAAACCGAACAACAGGAAAAAAAAAAAGTTCACTTGTAAACAAAATCTTTGGTGTAATATATTTATATTTTATTTATTTATATTTCCTATTTCTTAACCAGCTTTTTCTGCAAGTGAAAGTTCATTTCTTAAAAAGAAACAAAGCAAAACAGCCCTGAATTCCTTTTGACTTGATTTTAATAACATACATCCAACATAGGAAGCAATGATATGCTTTGCAGAATATTGGCTTAGTGTTTGGGATCAATTCAGACATTGTCATTTGCAATCAATTGTTTGCTTCATATACTGCTTGGACTGCAAGGCGATCAAACTGGTCAGTCCTAGAGGAGATCAGCCCTGATTGCTCTTTAGAAGGCCAGATCCTGATGATGAAACCCAAGTACTTTGGTCACCAAATGAGAAGAAAGGACTCACTGGAGAAGAGCCTAATGCTGGGAAAGATTGAGGGCAAAAAAGAAGGGGACGACAGCTAGATGTCACCGAAGCAGTAGGCATGAGCTTAAATGGACTCCGGGGGATGGTAGAGGACAGGAAGGCCTGGAGGGACATTGTTCATGGGGTCATGATGGGTCGGACAAGACTTCACAACTAACAACAACAATTTTTTATTCCACGACCTGGATGAGTGAGAATACATAGACATTTTATTCCAACCTAACTCCAGGCAACTATATTTAATTGATAGCTGTTTATTAGAAAACCATGAGATTGATGGATCCAGTATGAAAACCATGTTTTCTTTCTACATTCTAACCCTTGCAGATGATGAAGAAAAAGACCTCCACCAGTTGCTAGGTGTTACAAAAAGTCTGTGTTTTCTCTATGTGTATGTTACAAACAATTTCCCCTGAGAAACTAATCAGATTACAGGAGGAAAAACAGGCAAATTCTGAGACTTTGGGGGAAAATAGCTCTGCTTGAGCAATGCTACCAATAATTACAGAGAGCACTGAGTCTCAGTGTGCATAAAATAATTTCTTATTTGAGGATGGATAGAAATTAGAGACAGATGGCTTGATTTGAGAATTGCTCTGTATAATTTCCTGACTGACATCACTAATTCAAAAAAAAAGAAAACAGCAAATACATATATAAATTAAAAGGTAAGAAAGACTAAAGACAAAGCAACAGTGAATCACCCTCCGTGCTCTAGAGATTAGAGAAAATGAGTTACTTTAGTCAAGCACAGTCTTTTGTTTCAACTTAATGTACTGTAAAAGGTTTAGATTGAGTCAAATTAAATTACAGACATATTATGATCACATATAAGCCAACAAACACTGGAATTTTGCTGGCTTGTGGCTGTTTCATAATTTTTGGGATTAGCATTTGGCCTTTTGATTAAGATCAGTTGTATTATATTTTACAATAAAACAGTACCAGTAGTCCTTAATTTAGAATTCGGACTGGAACCTTGGTTGCTAAATGAAGCAGTCATTAAATGATTTCTACCTGATTTTATGATTTTTTTCTTGCAGTTGTTAAGCATTCCATTGTTAAGAAAATCATAGTTATTAAGTGAATACAGCTTCCTCATTGACTTTGCTTCCTCATTGACTTTGCTTAGTTATTAAGTGAATACAGCTTCCTCATTGACGTTGCAAACAGCAATCACATCACCCTGGGATGCTGCAACCCTTATAGATTCAACATGATTGCCAAGTGCCTGAATTTTGATCATGTGACTATAGGGATGCTGCAACTATCATAAGTCCAAGGACTGGTTTAAGTCATTTTTTCCAACATCTTTGTAAATCTGAAGAGTTTTTAAACAAATGGTCATGTCAAGGACTACCTCCTGTTGTAGCATTTCTGCAGACAGATGATCATGATCTGGTTACTCGACAATAGACTCAAAATTGCAATATCACAGCATCCCTGGAGCTGGGGTGGCTCCAGGGAGCTGTGATGGCACAGTGGTTACAATGCCATAATGCAAGCTAATTCTGCCGAATGCCAGTACTTTGATTCTCACTGGCTCAAGGTTGACTCAGCCTTCCATTCTTCCAAGGTTTGGTAAAATGAGGACCTAGATTGTTGGGGAAAACATGTGGACTCTGCAAACCACTTAGAGAGGGCTGTAAAGTGCTGTGAGGTGGTATGTAAATCTAAGTGTTATTGCTATTGCTATCCCAGGGTCAAATAATTACCAGAACTTTTATTCCCAGTTTTTGTAAGCAAAATCAATCAGGAAACGAACAGGAGGTTGCAAATGATGATCACATGACCTCACACTTAAAAATGGCATGGGATGTGGCACTGTCATATGGCATTGTACTTTACAACCATGTTGCTTAGTGACAAAAATTATGGTCTCAATTCCCATTGTTAACAGAGGACTACCTGAATATGCATCTGGCACTAATATACTTCTTGTTCTCAGTATTGTTCATATGCAAATAAACAAGGTAATTAATGGAAATGTTATGCCATTTTCTTTTAATTGCTAGTCAATAATGACAACATTATTGAAAACCTCAGACCAACAGTGGTGGGGTTTGGGTTGGTTTTTTTTTTTTGGATAACTGGATACACAGTTTTAAGCAATGAAATTTATATAATAAAATGTTGTATGTCAAGATGTCTACACTTTGTAGATGCGTAATCAAACTGCCAATCATTTCTGGATTAGGAATTTCAACTTTCTTGACTTTCCCATCATGAAATTATATATGAAAGCCGGTAGCTGTCATATCCAGAAGAATAGACATGTCTGCACTGATGGCAACCTGCTGCTAGTCCATAATAATTCACTTGTAAACTGAATCTATAAATGTGTTAATAATAGGTCAGCATCAGCTAACAAGCAGCAGGAAAACAAAGGAAGCTTCTGAATGTTTTAGAACTGGAGTGTGAGACACAGAAAATCATCTCTGTCAGTTATTCATCAGGAATGGAAACTTCTCCTTTGACTGGAACATCAAACTGCAACGTGACAGCTCCAGGTGGAAAATTATTCTACAGTTTAATCACTTTCTGACAGCATCAGTTACTCCTTTTCTGCATCTATTAACCTTTACTTCATATGTTTTGAAGTGGTATCTATGAAACTGTTACATAACTATAATGTCAGCATCTAAGGTGATTGATGATTGATGATAGATAGATAGATAGATAGATAGATAAATAGATAGATAAGCTAGATAATAGATAGATGATAGATGATAGATAGATAGATAGATAGATAGATAGATAGATAGATAGATAGATAGATGATAGATAGACGGATAGACGGATAGACGGATAGACGGATAGACGGATAGACGGATAGACGGATAGACGGATAGACGGATAGACGGATAGACGGATAGACGGATGATGGATGATAGATAGATAGATAGATAGATAGATAGATAGATAGATAGATAAGCTAGATAATAGATAGATGATAGATGATAGATAGATAGATAGATAGATAGATAGATAGATAGATAGATGGATAGATGGATAGATGGATAGATGGATAGATGGATAGATGGATAGATGGATAGATGGATAGATGGATAGATGGATAGATGGATAGATGGATAGACGGATAGACGGATAGACGGATAGACGGATAGACGGATAGATGGATAGACGGATAGACGGATAGACGGATAGACGGATAGACGGATGATGGATGATAGATGATAGATAGATAGATAGATAAATAGATAGATAAGCTAGATAATAGATAGATGATAGATGATAGATAGATAGATAGATAGATAGATAGATGGATAGATGGATAGATGGATAGATGGATAGATGGATAGATGGATAGATGGATAGATAGATGATAGATGATAGATAGATGGATAGATGGATAGATGGATAGATGGATAGAAGGATAGACGGATAGACGGATAGACGGATAGACGGATAGACGGATAGACGGATAGACGGATAGACGGATGATGGATGATGGATGATAGATGATAGATAGATAGATAGATAGATAGATAGATAGATAGATAAGCTAGATAATAGATAGATGATAGATAGATAGATAGATAGATAGATGATAGATAGATAGATAGATAGATAGATAGATAGATAGATAGATAGATAGATAGATAGATAAGCTAATAATAATATATATAGATGATAGATAGATAATAGATAGATGGTAGATATTTAGATAGATAGATAGATAGATAGATAGATAGATAGATAGATAGATAGATAGATAGATAGATAGATGATGGACAGAGACAGACATAGATGAAAGATAGAAGATATAGAAGACAGACAGACAATAGACATACATACAGATGGAGTGAGAGAAGGAGGGAGAAAGAGAGATGAAGATAAATAGTTTAGTTTCAGGACACGATCAGCCACTGATTTACCTATTTAACTGGAAGTCTAATGAATTGAATTTGGAATAATTTGGCATACAAAATAAATATTTTGCCCCTCTTAAAGATAAAATAGCACCAGTAGCACTTACAGAATTTAAGGTAAAGGGGGGGGGGGAAGCATGCATCAAGAAAAATAGACACGAAAACGGATATAAATTCTCATGCAGTTTTTAAAATGATCTCAGACCACTAATGAGATAAGAGAAAGTGAAATAAAAATAGACAAAATGATAAATGAGGAGTAATAAAATTGATAGATTTATTTATGTTAACTTCTGCCTTACTATCCTTAACTCTTATTTTAAAAGTAAATTATTTTGAAATTAATTTCCTTTTGCATTTTTTCCAGTTTCAGATATATGGAGGATACAGTGTGTATCCATATACTGTATATCTCCATATATATGTGATTGTGTATGCATGTTTGTGTGTATGTGCTTGTGTATATTTTTAAATATTCATAAAATGATGGAAATAAAATTATATCTCTTTGAGTATAATGCACCAACAATCAGTTTTATCACAAGCAACATATATGGAGGCAAGGGGAACAGATACAGAACAGTTTTATCTCTAAGTACATTCACTCATGTTGTATGGTGTAGTGCAGTGTTTCTCCACTTTGGCAACTTGAAGATGTCTGGACTTCAACTCCCAGAATTCCACAGCCAGCATTCGCTGGCTGTGGAATTCTGGGAGTTGAAGTCCAGACATCTTCAAGTTGCTAAGGTTGAGAAACACTGGTGTAGTATTACCCTTTTCATCTTCTCTACTAGCCCCCATTCATATCATTATTTTGGTTATTATTAGTCTGTTGCTTTGCATGTTCACTAAGAGCTTCTGCATCAGAGACAAATTCCTTAGTTGTCTAATCACACTTGGCCAAATAAACCTATTCTGTTCTGTTCCGTTCCATTCCATTTCATTCCATTCCATTCCCAGTGATATCTGTGATTCAAAATCTTATCTTGGAATACATTAAGGCAGTTATAAAGGACATGACGGCATTTGCAGTATAAATCTTTAAAGACTTACATCAATGTAATACATTATTTTAGGCCATCAAATTTGAATCCTATTTTAAATGTCACAATGACAACTCAACCTCCAAACTGTTTGCCAAGTGATTAGTTAGCCTTGAATTTCTTTGAATTAAAAAAAAAATGAAAATGTGTGAGAGAGAAAGACAGATAGAGAGAGAGAGATGGGGGGGGGGGGAGAAGATGCTAAAATCTAAAATGCAACTTTGATATGTTTCCTAAAACAGGAAAGTATCTAAAATAGAATAACATTCTAATGAAAATTTCTCCCTCCTCAATTTTATTACCAACTGTAATTGAACAAAATGTCCTTTCATACTAAAGAGCTGTCATTTCTACACAATTTACTCTTTATTTATTATTACTATCATAATGAACTGGAGCTAGGAAAGAAAAATCCCATTAAATATTGTATAATATAAAGATTCTACATCTGTGATAATTCTTTTAAGAAATAGAAGTCTGACACAAAACAAGATATACTGTATCATCAAATAATGCAGTATTCCAGTACAGAATTGTTAGTGCTGCCTGAAATTTTAATTGAAAACAAAAATATTTATTGCATTATTAATTTCAACATGGTAAGTATCTAAACCATAGGTTTTGCTGTATAGGTAGTCCTTGACCTACAACAATAATTCATTTAGTGACTGTTCGAAGTTACAAAGGCACTGAAACTTTTGACCGTTTTTCATACTTATGAACATTGCAGCATCCCCATGGTCATGTGATCAAAATTTAGATGCTTAGCAATTGACTCATATTTATGACGGTTGCAGTGTCCCGAGTTCATGTAAGAACCTTTTGAGAACTTCTGACAAACAAAGTCAACGTAGAAACCACATTCACTTAACTATCACATGATTCACTTAACAACTGTGGCAAGAAATGTCTCATTTAGCAATAGAAATGTTGGGCTCAATTGCAGCTGTAAATCGAGGACTACCTGTAGTCATTTGCTTGTTGTGCCTCTTCATCTCTTATTCCTACTCAACTTGCAAAAAAACCTTGCTTTGCATGCAAAGTTTACATAAGTAAAGCTAGAGGCTTAAGGTATATTGTAAGTCTAAAAATATTTCACCTAGAGTTAGCCCCATTAAATAATGTTGCATTTCTATTAAACTAGTAACTGGTTCTTGATGTGCTTATACTTAAATCCCATTCCAACTGGTATGGTTGGAATGGGGCTGGCGGCATTCTCATGGATGTGCGTAGTGCGTGCGCACATGCACGCAGTGTACACGTGTCTTAGCGCCTCCATGATTCTCCATGATGCTCCAGCTGCTCTGCAGAGCATCGTGCAGGCACTGTACGTGCAGCGCAAAAGCTTTAAAACAAGGTAAGGAGCTCGGGCGGGCAGGTGGGCCCTCTGGAGCACCCTACTGGAATGGTATCTGGTGCTCCAGGATGGCTCCGGTACGCCCGTACTGGGGCATACTGCCTGCAACCCACAACTGTGATTACCTCAACAGTAATCACAATCAAGTGACTATATAAATTCCAATTCAGGTGGTTCTCAACCTATGACCAAAACTGGGACCAGAATTTCCATTGCTAAGTAAGGCAGTTGTTAAGTGAAGCATGTCTGATTTTTGATTTTTTGCCATGTGTGTTAAGTGAATCACTGCTGCTGTTAAGTGAACATGCAGTGGTTAAATGAATCTGGTTTCCCCATTGACTACTCATGTCCAAATCTGATTGCTGAGGTCATAAACGCCTATCTCATGATTCTATAGGCTTGATCAACATAAATACATGCCAGTTGTCAAATGCCCAAATTTTGATCACATTACCATGGGATGTCTGTAGAGATTCTTGATCATGCATGGTTGTCCCAAAGGTGCTTTTGCAGGAAGCAACTGAACTTTCTTGTTGTTGTTGTTTTTTTGAAGACATTTCCTTTCTCATCCAAGAAGCTTCTTCAGCCCTGACAGGATAGTGACAAATGGAAGGATTTGTATTTGTTGCAGATAGCTGCAGACTACAGTAATAAGGAGCATTACTCAGGTGATCCTGAGGACACAAATAAATCTCCAAGAGCTTTAATGACCCCCTAAAAGAATGTGGTCTGCAAGGAATATAAATCCTTCCATTCCCCGCTAGTCTGTCAGAGCTGAAGAAGCTTCTTGGATGAGAAGTGAAATGTCTTCAAAAGAAAAAAAAACAAGAAAGGCCAGTTGCCTCCTGGAAAAGTACCATGGAGGTACTGTCATGGTCATAAATGTGATGACCAGTCATAAGTCACTTTTTCCCATGTCATTATAACTCCAAACCAGGAGTAAAATTCAGCAGGTTCTGACAGGTTCTGGAGAACCAGTAGCGGAAATTTTGAGTAGTTTGGAGAACCAGTAAATACCACCTCTGGCTGGCTCCAGAAGGAGGGAATGGGGATTTTGCAGTTTCCTTCCCCTGCCACGCCCATCAAGCCATGCCCACAGAACCGGTAGTAAAAAAAAAATTGAATTTCACCACTGCTTCAAACACTCACCAAACAAATGGTTGTAAGTGGAGGACTACCTATACTAAATAATTGCCACCATATACATTACATATACAGATTTGTTAGAATGAAAAGTCCTTTGTGATTTATGATTACATCATTTTCTTTTAAAAGGGTTAGGATCTACTTTTATCCATCTCACTTGTTAGAGTAGTACTTTCTAATCTATTTCATCCATCCTTGAGCATGATATAAAACTCAGTGCTCCACTACACTAAATCTAATGGCTGTGCCATATCTCCTTTGCCATCCTGGTGCTCCTTCTCACTCTGTGCATACTTTCAAACTGTGTGACAGAACACACTGTAAAAGGAAAATGGTAATTAGAGAGAACATTTGTGCAAGTTAACTTGTCTGGAAAAATGCTTTAGTTAACTAAAACAATAGAGGTTGCTTTAATGTGTTAAACACAGAGAATGAATTAGACATATTTTGTTCTCTCACAATCTGCATGTGCTTAAGAACAATAGATATCTAGGGCAAAGGAATAAGTAAGAGTACATTAATTTTCTCATTGCTGAGTCAGGGCAACTGAATAAAAAAATTCCATACTAAGCAGTAACAATTTGATGACAATAAGCAAAATGGAAGCTAGGGTAGCCAAAGATCTAAGATTATATATATTTGAGGGTGTAATAAAACTTTTATGTTTTTTAAAGTTCAGCGTAGAAACTGGTAGCAGTGAATTTGGAAATTTCACTAACCTAATTCTGCATTTCCTTATTTCCAAAGCTTTATCAAAGAATGGAAATTGTTTTCTTTCCCTCCTTTTTATAACTTTTAAAAAGTTTGGATTCATAATAGGCATCTTTTTCTTGAAATTTCTGAAACTGCCATGGAACCACAGAGGGACATATAGTCACAATGTTGGTTGAGGAAATGCTAGAAGCCGTTCTTTAAAAAGCCTGAAATGATATGCCTATACTGGGCTTTTTAATGGAAGAGGATCAGAAGAGGGAATCTTTCCCCAGATTTAGGTTTATAAAATACAAACTCTGTCTACCCTCATCAGATCTGAAATATAAAGAACTGAAACTACTGTGGAAGATACAGGCCATATTGTCTCTTCTCCTATATACCTTTGTCCATTGGAAGGAAACCAGACTGAGTTGCTTTGCAGCCATGCTCGTACAGAAAAACAATAAAAGATGCCTGTTTCTTCCTATCTTTTGCTTCATTTGCCATCCATAACAAGAAAAGCAAGGCAGGAAAGGAGGACTGAATCTTTTTGTGATCCCACTTCTCTTGCTATATGGTTAGGGGAAGCTGGAGGGAAAGAAGTGGACAGAGAGAAGAAGCAGAGAATGCTCCTTTAAATGCCAGTTCTCCAATCCCACTGATGAGATCAGAGAACTGACTTCAGAAAAAACTGTGAGATTTCTACTGCTGGTAACTACAACAAAATGAAGATTTTCCCACTCCATCTCCTTCTCTTGGTTCTGAATGCAGACATAACACAATTTCTGCTTTGTTGCTGAGACAATGTTTATTGCTGGGGTGGGAAGCCCCCCCACAAAAGAATGAAATATTTTGGGGAATATTAAAGGAGGCAGAATAGTATATTTCCCCAAACGAGAAATGGAGAAAAGTCTTAACAAAAGAAGAAAACAGCCCCAGTCTTCCTGCCATAGCCTCAAGCAGAAGCCCCCAGTCTTTAGAGATGGATATTTTGTGGGGCATATCTATTCATAAACAAAAAGCCTTCAGCTACAGCTCCCACAGAAGGCTGGACCTGATGGAATTAAGAATTTACATTCGCCCACCCAAATTCTAAGGACAGGACATGACCTTTAGGACATAATAGGATTTACCCACCACCATTAGAATAGCAAAAGAAACAAGGCTAACTACAGTGCATGATCCCCTGGAACATCTCAATCACCAAACCCCAGAACCCTATAAAAATCAATCCACTCACTCAGCCATTTCGTTATCCACCCCAGAAACTTGCTGCCGTCACTGAAGTTTCTGGAAATCAAATAAACAGAAACCTTCTTTCATTGCAGTCAGCCTGCATTTTATTTTTCAACTTCTTTCTCCCAGCTTGGAAGTGGACTGGATTTTTTCCCCTACACTGGCATAACATCTAAACTGGAAAACAATTCCGTAGTGTTGAAATGCAAAAGAACACTAAATCAGTAGAAGCTAATGTTTGAAACTATAGTACTATAGACCACACATTTAATATACATCTTTTAAAAATTGGACAGGTTTTCCAGTGGCTATTAGTTTATTGTATAAACTTCAGAAAAGGCTTAGTTGTGAGCAGTAATGGACAACTGCACAAAACAGTTCTGAACTTTGCTGATCTTTTTTCCTCTCCCTTTCACACACCATTTCTGCTTTCTTCCATGCATCGGTTCTTATGCTCAGGCAGTTAAGCAAGATTTTAAAAAACAGCTTGTCATAAAATAAACAAACAAAAATACGCTAGTAAAGAATTTTGAAAAGCTACTTTTTCTGTTCCAAGGAGGGTACAGCTTGCTTTGAATCAAAAGCAAAGTATATGCTCTTTTTAAAAAACACTCCAAAAAGAATTGGTGGGATCAAGACAAAAAGTACTGAATCAGGACTTAATTTGCTTCCAATTTACATTAAATATGTTTAACATGATTATTTTCCAATCGTGCATTACTTTTCCCTTTCCAAAATTGCCTCCATAAAATTGCCAATACAGTAGCTATTCACAGAAGTCCTTAAAGGGTTGGCAGCCCTGGGATTCTCTATTCAATCTTAGGTCTATTTCCTATTGGTATGCGTGGAAGTGCAGTTGTTTCCTAAATATTAAAAATTTTCTATGGCAGCCCTTTTATGAAGCGGACCCTGCCAATTCTGCTGGGATATTGACCCTCTAGGTTGAGGCCTATGAATTCCAGGAGTTCCAAAACAGAATAAATTAATAACTAAATCCATACAGTCTATTAACCAACACTCGAGACTAAAGAGTGCTAAATAAATAATTAATTCATCTCATTAAAGGAGAGAAAAGGTAAAGGACTGCAAGGTCAGTATCATCAATTCAGGAAGAAAAAAGATGAAGCAGTCTGTCAGAAAGTGACTGGAGAAATAGGAGAAAAGTTCAAGAATTGATTCACCTTGCATAGTATTCGGCTACCGAAGAGAAAAAGAAACACAAGATCCTTGCTAGAACAAAGGGAGCCAAAGCAGGTTTTTTGCAATAGTAAGGCTGGAGAAATATTTTGCACACATATTTGCTAAAGAGTGTGTGGGGCTGGGCACTTCTTACTCAGGCACTATTTTACTTTGGATTGGAGAAATAGAATAGAAAATAGTTTCTGGATTGACAGGGAGAGAAGGAGGAATATGATAAAATCACTTTACCTTTGCAATTTGTGAACATAATTCTGGCTCTTGGACATCATATCTTTTAAATCTGAAGTGGTCATAAAATTGGGGTCCTTGTTAGTAACTAATGCTCTTTGATCAGTCTGCTCATAGGATTCATTGGCTTAATGAACCAATATTCTGGAGCTCAGGACTCAGACCAGTTCAAAAGTAAGAAGTAATATCCTGCTTGTCTGTATGATTCTGGATCCAGCTAATTCCATTAAACTGGCTTCTTCTTCCAACTTGTGAAAGCCAACTTAAACTGTCTACCGTGGACCTCACCCAATTTTTAAAAGGTCTGTAAGGAGGCATGCATAAGCGCACCAGTGTGCCTACCATTCCTGTCCTACTGACCCATTTATTGGTACTCATTTCCTGTGTTCATCTCCATGTTTATCCTTATACCTGTTATCTCGTACAAAATAACAAAAACTAACAAAGATGCTTTATGCACCCGAGAAGGTGCTATCAAGGGCAATATACTGGAGGGGTTCAGTTCAGCTTCAGTAAATCCCAAAGCCTGCTTGAAAATCATACTTGCTTGGCTCAGGTCCAATCCATGAAGCCTATCTGGCTCAGGTGATTCAAAGAACCTTTTCTCAGGGAAAATCAAGAGGCAAACAATTAAGGACAAACACTCCGAACTAGCTGTCCCTTTTTGCAATTCTCTTCAAAGTGACTTCAGCCATGAATGGAATAGAAAGGAAAGGAAAGGAAAAGATAAAAATGTGGGCTTTTCCACTTCCTTTAAGTGATTTCTGATGTGAGGCCAATATTTTTCCCATCCATTTAGACCAACCTGGAAGAAAATAGGGAACAAAAGAGATTTGGAACAAGGAGTATCCTTTAAAAAGGTAAAGGTAAAGGTTCCTCTCGCACATATGTGCTAGTCGTTCCTGACTCTAGGGGGTGGTGCTCATCTCCGTTTCAAAACCAAAGAGCCAACACTGTCCAAAGACGTCTCCGTGGTCATGTGGCCGGCATGACTAAATGCCAAAGGTGCATGGAATGCTGTTACCTTCCCACCAAAGGTAGTCCCTATTTTTCTACTTGCATTTTTACATGCTTTTGAACTCCTAGGTTCAGAAGCTGGGAGAAGTAATGTGAGCTTACTCCATAACGCAGCACTAAGGATTCAAACCACTGAACTGCTGACTTTTCTGATCGAAAAGCTCAGCATCTTAGCCACTGAGACACGTCCCTTGAGTATCCTTTAGAAGTACTTATTTTTAGCATGATCATTTAAATTTAATTGACAAACATATAGAGCACTTTCCCCATAATGATTGAAAATTCATCTGTAATGTACAGCATGTTTTTATTTACAAGTTGGTAGAAACATTAGGGCTATACAAAGCATTTGGAGGGTGGCTTTGTAAAATGAATCAATCGTAGGCCCTCCCTAATCTGATGTTCAAAATATTAAAGTGTCCAAATCACTTCAAGCTTCTGAGCACCTATGTTTATGTTCTTTCCTGATGATCTGATCTTACATGTGAAATGCATGCATATAAAATTCCTGTTGTTTTTATTAATAAAACAGCTGTGCCTTCCTTCATGAATAAATTTTGGTGGGAATATTTTGTTGCAAGCACATGCACATCTATGTATTGTTGAATCCTCATTGAATTTGATCATCTCAACACAGCAAGTAATGCACCTTTGGATAGTTAGCATAGCTCCATAATCTATGTAGTTGGATGTTGAATGTTTTTAACTGTATGATCATCTCTCTAGCTCCCTGTGTTTTAAGCCTTTAGGAAGTTATTCTGACTCTTCAGTCCAGGAAGAAAAGAAAACAGAAACAGAAAATCAAGGTAGAGCTATGGGGAACTGTATAGAAGATACAGTAGAAGACACAGAGAAACAATAATATAGCAGCATCTATCTTCGCAAATTTCTAGTAATGGGGTGTTAAAATAAGAATACATTCTGAAGTATTCTAAGAATGAACTTGAGAAGTAAAAAACATGAAAAAATGTAAAATAGATTTTTGCATAGTATTGTTTTAAGTGCCTAAGTCCGAAGCATATAAATATACTGTTATTTTAGTATTAAGAATAGTCTGTATTCATTAATATACATGCACAAGAAAGCAAGAAACAGAGACTGAACAGGGAGGGAGAGGGAGGGAGAGAGAAAGAGAAAGCTTTTTATGTCAACTCTTCTTAAAACAAAACTTTGTAATATTTGCATAATGAGGTATAACCTGGCAAGACAATGGAAGCACAACCCAGCATTATATCTTGTAGTTATGCAATGACAGGTGGGTGTTTTTTGTGACAGTACTTCAGAATTGTTAGCACGATGCTCTTACACACTTCTGCAATCTTTCCAAGAAGACTTCAGAACTCAACAGACCATTACTACTGAGAGAGAGAGAGAGAGAAAAAAAGCTGCTTCTTTTCCATTTTAACTTTTTAAAATTTTGGATCCTTGATGGCAGACAACATCTCCTCGTGTTCAGAAGCCAAACTCTTTTCCATTGGTGTGGTGAAGAGTGTGCTGATATAGCAGTCTCTGTCTCAGCAGAGCTGCTCATTATGTGTCAAAAAATCACTTTGATTCTTTGGCTCAGTCAGGTTGAAAGCAAAGTTGCTGGACTAAATCTAATGGGATTCTAAGAAAGTGAAGTGCTGTGCTCATAGCTGGCTGAAGAGTTCGAAGTATTGTGACTATTTTCACTGTGCTAGAAATAAACCTGAACACTGTCATTTAAAAATGCGGTTCTACTTGAACGTGCCCACAGTGAGAAAATTTATCTCATTGAATAACCTGCCATTTGACATTCAGTTGTAGGCTGAAGCTAAAGAAGTAGAATGGAAAATGGATTATCTAGTCATCTAATAATGAGGAAGGTGGGAGAGAGAAAAAATCAGCCACTCAAAGAGGTTGTGTCAAACTTTTCCAAAATTTTGTAATTTTATCCTTGAGATGGAAGATGTGCCATTTACAGCTTTTTTCCTCTTTCAAATTCATTATTTGCCTGTATTTTGAGTATGTGTCATCAAGTCAGTGTCCACACTAACTACATAGATTGACTTTGTGAAGTACAATTGGTCTTCAAACTGATCTTCAGATCTTCCAATGTTGTATTCATTCAATAATTTAGTATATCCACTTGCTGTTGATTGTCTTCTCCTCTTTTCTTTCCCAGTGTTATGACTTCTCAAGGATAAGGGTCTTTATTTCATGTGTCCAAAATATGCTACTTTGAGCCTGATTATTTGTGCCATGAGGAAGAATGCTTGATAGATTGATAGATTGTCCTATGTTTCATTTTTTCTTGGCTACCTGTAATATCCTTAGGACTTTTCACTAACAGTACCAAATTTTAATTTTAAAAAATAATAATCATTTTTTCTATCTTGCTCCTACAAAGTTCAACTTTCACTTCCATAAAGTGTCACAAGGGGGGGGGGAGAACCATTGCCTACATCAGGGGTGTCAAACTGGTGGCCTGCAGACTGGATGCATCACATGCAGGTCAGGTCCATCCCACATCATGATACATCACATGATGATATGACATGGTGAGTTTGCCACCCATGGCCTGCCTACATGATTCGTAGGTAGCTTTGGAGGTACAGCATGGAATCTTAATTACAAGGGCTTTATCGATAGTCTGAGGTGTATTTCTTGATTGCTATCTTAATTGTAAATTTTAAGGCTGATTGTTGCATTTATTGTTATTAATTTATATTTGTATTTAACCCTAATGTGTTCCTTGACTTTCCTTACTAGTGCTTCCAGATGATTTCCACTTTCAGCTATCAAAGTTATGTCATCACATTATATAGGTTATTGATATTTCTATCTTCAGTTTTAAAAGCATGCTCATATTCCCTCAAACCAACCTTCCCCAATATATACTGAGCGTTAACATCTGACCTGAAGACCAGATGAAATCTTGTAGTCTCTGGTCCCAAAAACAAATAACCCAGTCTATCCAAGGAAGATAGCAGCTGTCCATTTGGGACAGAGATGGGTGGTGGTGGAAATAATTATAATGTGAGAGGAAGTACACTGAGATTGCTGTCTGTGCTTGGGAAAAGCAGGTAGAAATGCTATCCACCCTACTTGCCCAAGTCTTAAGACTGTTCATGTTTTTCCCCCAAAGGGCTTTAAAAGTTTACAGTCCTAGAAACTTGAGAGATCAGATAATTAATTAATTAATTAATTAATTAATTCATTCATTCATTCACAGTTTACTTACAAGCATCCACACCAGCTTTCCAGCTGCTAGACTAATTGAACCACATCCTGTGGTTTTAGGAATATGCTGACACCCAGAGGCTACCTTTCCTCACCATTACAAATGCAGACGCTAAGATAGATTGTGGATGGGAGTACAGGTGAAAAGGAAATAGGAAAAAGTGAGTGGTCAAGGCAAGGAAACTAAAAATGACATCTGGAAATTTATAGCTATTACAGACAGGCAACTGCCAGGAGCACAAGCTATGGTAAGCAGCATATCTTGGGGGCATTGTAAAGGCTTCCATCCTTCTGAGGTTGGTAAAATGAGAACCCAGATTGTGGGGGCAATATGCTGACTTTTCAAACTGCTTAGAGAATGCTGCAAAGCACAATAAAGTGATATAAAAGTCTAAATGTGATTGCTATTATGCTACCACTATAATATTGGTAGACCTGTAATAAACCTTTGCCTCCATATAACAAATAAAATTAGTAATGCAAGCCAGTTGCCAAGCACCCAAGGTGCAATCCTATGACCATGAGATGTGTGTGAACTCTGTATGTGGGTTGCAAGTAGACCTTGAGAAGTCTTTCACAATTTCATTAGGAAAGGACTACCTGCACTAAAAGGAAAATGAAGATTGGTTAACATCAGATAAAATCAATTTGATCCAAGAAAAGAGGTAGCACCCAGCAACTACAGACCGATTACGTGCTTACCAACAACTATCGTATTGCTAACTGGTGTGGTAGCTGATGCAATCCAATGACAACTATTGAAAATAAACTATTTCTACCTGAGCAAAAAGGAAACTGCCCAAACAGCAGTTGGGCAAAACCTCAGCTTCTAATTGACAAGATCATCTTGAAAAAATGCAAGAGAAGGAAGGTCTTCTTGAATATAGTTTGTATTGATTACAGGAAAATATTCCACATTTTGCCACATGACTGGATAATCAAGAACTTTGAAGTAACAGTAGAAACATCAGAAATTGGGTATAAAGATCAATGATACAATGGAAGACACAATGGAAGATGCTGGTCAAGAGTAATATACTGGGAGAGATTAAAATTAAGTGAGAAATATTTCAAGAAGACTAATTATCATCACTATGGCTTGTCATAGAGCACTGATTCCTCTGTCAACAGTACTGAACAAGTCAGACCATGCATATGAAAATCAGAAGTATCTGCCACGCTAGTGATCTCCTTTGGATGATTTGAAACGGGACTCAAGCAGAATTAAAATTTCTGCATAGGAAGATCAGATAAGCAATAACAATGAATCATGACCTTCTTCCATCCAGTGACATTTAACACCATCAACAGCAACATCTGCCTATCCCTGGTCCTCAGGGAAGCTTAATAGGTGTGTGTGTGTGGGGGGGATACTAAATCCGGTCTAAACCTTTGATAGGCTGTACAACCATCCACAATAATTTATTAAACTTGTATGCCTGACTCTCAGTAATTCTGGAGGGCTTTCAGCAATCAAAGATACTACAATGAAATCAATGAAACATAAAAGATGGCATGAGTGATAAATAAAGGGGTATCAGTTTCCCTTGCTAAAAGCCTGAGTGAAGTAGCAGGACTTCACTGCTGTTCTAAACTAAACAACAGCAAAGTGGGAACAATCCCAATCTTGGGGAGAACATTATTCTAAAGCACAGGCACTATGACGTAAAAAAAACATGTTTCCAGTGATCCCAAAAGATGACATAATTTAATTGAGAGAACCTGGAGTGCATTAATTCTGCAGGATCAAATCAAGCAGGTAGATGTTATGGGAGAATGGTGCCCCTTCAAATAAATAAAATATTAATAATAATTTACTGTTTTGATAACATTACTTATTATTATTATTATTATTATTATTATTATTATTATTATTATTATTAATTTGTCTTGTATGCCGCCCACTCCCGGAGGACTCCGGGCGGCTCACAAAAGACAAGGGAAAGGGGGGAACGAGACAAAGACAACATATTAAAAACAAAACCAACATTCACAATTTCCGTGGAGGTAGATGCTTCTCAGCTCCCCCCAGCCTGCTGGAACAGCCAGGACCTGGTGGCTTTGCAGAAGGCCAGGAGGGTAGTAAGGGTCTGGATCTCAACAGGGAGCTCGTTCCAGAGGGCCGGAGCTGCAACAGAGAAGGCTCTCCCCCGGGGAGTCGCCAGCCGGCATTGGCTGGCAGATGGAATCCGGAGGAGACCTAACCTGTGTGATCTAATTGGTCTGAGAGAAGTAATCGGCAGGAGGCGGTCTCTCAGGTACCCAGGTCCGATGCCATGTAGGGCTTTATAGGTAGCGACCAGCACCTTGAAGCAGATTCAGAGACTAATAGGTAGCCAGTGCAGCTCGCGGAGGATAGGTGTAACATGGGTGTACCTTGGTGCACCCACAATCGCTCGCGCGGCTGCATTCTGGACTAATTGGAGTCTTCGAACACTCTTCAAGGGCAGCCCCATGTAGAGTGCATTACAATAATCCAATCTTGAGGTCACAAGGGCGTGAGTGACTGTCTGAAGGGCCTCCCGATCCAGGTAGGGTCGCAATTGGTGCACCAGGCGAACCTGGGCAAAGGTCCCCCTGGTCACAGCCGACAGATGGTGTTCTAGAGTCAGCTGTGGGTCCAGGAGGACTCCCAAATTGCGAACCCTCTCTGAGGGGCATATAATTTCGCCCCCCAGCCTGAGAGATGGAACAGTTAGACAATCTTTGGGAGGGAACATCAGAAGCCACTCGGTCTTGTCTGGATTGAGTGCCAACTTGTTTGCTCCCATCCAGACTCTAACAGCCTCCAGGCACTGGCACATCACTTCTACTTTTATTAACTACAGAGTTGAATGTTGATCACTCACATACTGTACATGGTCTGTTCTCCCCATGAAAAAGGAAAGTTGACAATCCCTGATATGGTTTGTGTAAATTAGGAGGGAGTATGTAGCCTTGTCTCACTTCCTTGCCACTGTTAAGCCAATCTGCTTTGCCATATTTCATCTGAACTGTGGCTTCCTATCGTATATAGCAGGGATGGCTTACCTTTTCCAGACTGAGTGCCCAAAGCACACACATGAACCTACAATATGCAATGTGTGCGTGACCCTTGTGCATGTCCCCTCCCATGCATGCATGTTCCCCACCACACTGCCCGTGCATGTGCGGCAGGGACTTGAAGACCAGCTGGCCAGCAGGAGGTACATGTTCATGCGCAGCAGAGCTGAATCAGGGCAACGGTTCGTGTGCACACAGATAGGGCGCTGCATGTGACACGTGCCATAAGTTTGCCATCACGGCTATATAGACAGTTTGCATCTGAACAGTAAGACTTAAAAGACTCCAATTTTCCTAAAGATTTCCTGCTTTGAAGATCTGAAGCAAAATCCATAAAAAGTTGTATGCAATTTCCAGGAGTTTTTTTTTTCTATACTGCCTGGTATGCACTTTGTTCCATAGTATATCAATTAATTGCAAACCTTTAGCATACTCTGAATCAATTCTGGAATTTTTTCCCCTTCGTATGCACAGTTTAATGTGCATATTTTATTCACCTTTGTGAAAACATACTGGAGAAATGCAGGGTTTTATTTTTTCATTGGATTCAGAATGTTTATATTAAATTTATTTTTATGTGACACTTATTTCACTCAGCTGCAATTTTTTACTTATAAGTCTGATTCACAAAATCATTATGCTCTCCATCAATGTGTCCAAAAAAGTTAAGGATGAAGAGGAAACTTCAGTGGAATCACTGACTTTTATTGTATAGTAAGAATCACTCAGACAAATGTCTGTCTATATATATATACTTAGTCTGAATCTTAATGACAGTGTTCTTTTGAGTTCAATTACTTCAATTTTAAACAGTCTAGTCAAATCAATCAATCTAGTTTAAGTTTAAGTCTGACTTCAATTAAAATCTAAACTGAGCAAATGACAGATCTTGAGAATACTGAAATATTTAGTAGGTACATATCTGAATGAAAGGAAGTGAATATGCTGAATGAAAGGAAGTGAATATACTGAAACTTCAACGTGTAGGCACCCAATTAATTGCATTGATATGTAAAGATTAAGTTTTCATTTGCTCCTAAAATAATGGACAATTCCACTATTTTCAAAATTTGTTTATAGACCATTTCTGCTCAAAAATTTGTACTCTGTGGATGTGTTGATTTGCCCAGTACTCTTGCTCACTCTCCTGGTAGAGGCAATATTTGATTTTGGAAGAATTTGAGCTTTATTTATATTAAATTTCTCTGTGTTTTAAATTTAACAGATTTTACTGAATTTACTTAAACCATCAATTTATTATGTTTTTACATTGTAATAACATGCAGCAAAATAATTTGCCTATCTTACTCCCATATGACACTATTTTTAAGCATTGATGTACTGCTACCTAAATTATATATAATTCTTCACAAATGCCAGTAATCCATATATGTCCTCCAGATTAGCAACAAAGAAAGATAACTTTTCTTTCCTTGCAGATATCATCTTGTCTATTATGACACCATAGGTGAGTAGATGGGCAATCAATAAGAGATTAATAGGTGGAAAGAGCACAGGTATCATTGGTTTTTGCAGACTGTGTTCAATTATTAATAATTGCTCTGATCATATATGCAGAAACCATGTATTTTAATTTCATTTAACACTGGATGCAGTGATATCCCTGTGTAAAATAATCCAGATCAGGCAGATGGGAAATGAGGAGTTTAATCCATTTAGTGTATTTGTAGGATTTATAAATGTAACTAGAATAGATCGCCCTTAATGTACTTCTAGTGGTATTCCACTAGAAATACATTAAGTTACTTAAAAATAGAAGAGGAAATGTAGTTGTTGTTGCTGTTGCTGCTGCTATTGCTGCTGCTGCTGCTGTTGTTGTTGTTGTTGTTGTTGCTGCTGCTGCTGCTGCTGCTGTACTTCTATTCCTGCTTTTCCTATTGGCATTTGATTGGGTTGTAGCAATAGAGTACCAGAATACAGCAATAGCACTTAGATTTATATACTGCTTCATAGTACTTTATAGCTGTCTCTAAATGGGTTACAGAGTCAGCACATTGCCTCCAATCCTTTGGGTCCTCATTTTACCGACCTCAGAAGGATGGAAAGATGGATCAGTTTTGAGCTGGTCAGAACTGAACTCATGGCAATGAGCAATGAGCAATGAGTTAGCTTGCAATACTGGATTGTAATCACTGCGCCAACACAGTGGTGGTATAGGAGCATTGGTATAAGCTATTCTCATCGAATCCTGGAATATTGGTAAGATAAAGTATGTTTGACCCCTGAAAGAGGGAATTCAGCCAAGTGAAATGGAACAAATGTTACGAAGTTTTTCAAGTGGGGGGAATAGATTAGCTTGATTTTAATTATGTGAAAAAGCTAATCTGAGATGCATCATAAATTTCACCTTCAAGGAACGGTAGCAGGCATTTTCAACCAGATCTGTGCAAAGCAGCTTAGATTTGCCTTGATGAAAAGTTCTGTGCTGCAAAAGGGACATTATTCTTTTCACAGAGGGAAGGCGGATTTGTCTTGATGAGAATTCTTGCATGAACTCACACTTGACCATGCATTTCTAAAAGCTGGAAGAGACTTATCTGCAGGCACTAGGCATGCTTAAAGTTCTTTTCAACTAGTATTGGTTGAGGCAGGTGAAGTGAAGTGATGTCCATGCTTAAATTGCCTTGTAGAAAATAAGGTCCTGCATTATTTCACAAAGTTACAGGGTGTTCACTCAAACCTTTATTGAAATAGTCCTATTCCAACACGCTTTTTGTTTGCTCCAAAGAACTATACAAGGATTTTGCAAAAATCAACCTCCATATGACATACCTAAAGAGCCACTTTAGACTAATGATTAATGTCCTGGACTAGAAGTAAGAGAAGCCAAGTTTAGTTCTACTTTGCATCAAAGCCAACTAGGTGACCTCTTAGCCCTAAGAAGAAAGCAATGGCAAACCATTTTCAAAAATTTTGCATTAATTATTACATCAGTTGGTCTATATAGCTGCCAGGAATCACCCACACACACCCATACATATAATTTTACTGCTGTTCCAACTGGGTAAATTCTCCACTACAGGAAAAGTTTCCATATTTTCTTCTGTCCAACCTAAAAGCACTTTCTTTCTCCCCCCTCCCCTTTCTGTGAATTCCTGTCAAATAGCTGAGCCAAAAATAGTGGCCTATTTTAAATCACTTTTTGTATATCAGGCTTTTTTCACCTCATGCAGCAATGAAGGGAAGCGGAGATAGAACTCAACTAAAGAGTTGAATTTTCAGTAGAAAATTTCTGTGAAGGATTCCATAGTGGCTAAATCACAAACATCAGTTCTTCCTGCCACATCACACTTACCTCTTTAACAAATTTTGATAACTAACTTTACAACCCTTTTTTCTCATGGTTGTTAAGTGAATCATGCAACTATTAAACGAGATCAGTTTACTCCTTTGACTTTCCTTGTTGGGGAATGCCATCACATGATCTGGGATACTGTGATTGTCGTAAACACATGCGAAGCACCTGAATTTTGATCATATGGGTGTGGGAATGCTGCAACAGTTGTGTGAGGACAGATTGTAAATCACTTTTTTTATTCCAAAGAATTTTTTTTTTATTCTCTTACATACCATTTTAAGTATACATTCACATAATTGATATTCTTCTTTACATTTATCATTCTTATACATTTATTATTTCATTTAATAAGTTTTAATGTACAATTTGGGTTGCTTTATTTACCATCCCTTCCTCCTTTTGTAACATCTCCTTGTTTTCCCTCTCTTTTTCCTCCTCCCTTCTCTACTTTCTTCCTTTCTCCTCTCCTCCCTTCTTCCCTTACCTTTCTCCTACTCCTGCTCTTCCTCTTCCCCTTCCTACCCTCTCTTCTTCTCTTTCTCCCCCTTCCATCCTCCTCTCCTTACCTCTTTCTTCTTTCCATGTCTTTCTTTCTTTCACTCTCCTTTTCTTTTTCTATTATTGTTGGTGTATATTTCAAAACTCAGTTTATGTTTCCTTGGCATGGTATTTCCATCAGCCCAAATATAATTTAGTATCATTTCTTATTCCCTTACCTTCACTAGTCTACCCTGGATATGTCTCCCCCCCCCCATTTATATCTCATTCGTGAATATATACTTATATGATTAATATTTTCTTTCCTGTTTTCCCCTTCTTCCCCCCTCCTTTTCCATTTAACAGTGCATCATCTGGGTACTTTATCTTCTCCCTATTTTCTTTTCTAGCTTGCTTTCTCTATCCAGTCATAAAACCTTCCCCACGTCTTGAAGTACTCCAATTTCTCTTTATCCTTTATTTTCATTGTCAACCTATTCATCTCTGCACAATCTAATATCTTTTTTATTATCTCCTCATCTGTTGGTATCTTATTTAATTTCCAATTTTGGGCAAATACAATTCTCACTGCTGTAGTTACATGTATAATCAAATAGGCATCCTCTTTCTTGAATTTCTCTGAGATAATACCTAGTAAAAATATCTCTGGTCTAAATTCTATTTCTTGTTGTAACATTTTCTTTAACCATACTGTTATTTTAGTCCAATATTTCCTTGCTTCTGCACATGTCTACCGCATGTGGTAGTATGAACCTATTGCTTGTTGACATTTACAACATTTCACTGACTTTTCTTTAAACATCTTAGCTAATTTTCCTGGTGACATGTGCCATCTGTAAAACATTTTGTACAAGTTTTCTTTGTAAGCTGTTGACATGGTTAGTTTATAATTCATTTCTCATAGTTGTTGCCACTTTTCTAGTTCAATCATATGGCCAAAATTCTTTGCCCAAGTTAACATTGTATCTTTTACCACTTCTTCTTCTAGCATAGTTCTTAATAGGTAGCTATATAATTCCTTGATTATTCTTTCTCCCATTCCCATTAGTATCTTATCCAACTCTGAACTTCCTAAGTTACAACCATACTCCCTTTTATCTTTTTCATATCTTGATTGTATTTGCAATTGTGAAAACCAACCTATATCAATCCCTTGTTTTTCTAATCCAACAGATTTCTAACAAACCTAGCAGACAACTTCGTTTCCCAAAAATTAGAGATGGGAACAAGGGAATCAGCCATATTGGACTTAAGTCTCACTAACAGAGAGGAAATGATAGAAGGTGTTGAAGCCACAGGAACCCTCGGGGCAAGTGACCATGCAATATTGGAATTCAACATTATGCAAAGAGAAGTAGTCGAACAAAGTGAAACTAGAGTCTTGGACTTTAAGAGAGCTAATTTCAATAAACTTAGAGAGAGCTTGGGAAGAATTCCATGGATTAGAATTCTCAAGGGGAAAACAACTCAGAAGCTTGGGAAATTTTGAAAAATGAGATTACAAAAGCCCAGTCTAGCACAATACTAATGAAGAACAAAAATAACATCTCACAAAAGAAACCAGTATGGCTGCATAAAGAACACTCTGACAAATTGAAAGACAAAAAAGATAAGTATAAAAAGTGGAAAGAGGAGCACATAACTAAGGCAGAATATCAGCAAACAGCCCAAGCCTGTAAAGATGAAGTGAGAAAATCTAAGGCTCACAATGAAGAAAAGTAAAAAATAATAATAACAAAAAAAGCTTCTTCCAGCATGTTAAAAACAAGAAAAAGGTTAAGGAAATAATTGGTCTATTGCTGGGAAAAGTGGCAAGAAGGTGACAAACAACAGGGAGAAAGCAGAACCATTTAACTCATTTTTTGCATCTGTCTTTACACAAAGGGATAAAACAGTCCAACCTATCAAAAACAACACCACAAAAATCAGATTAGGAACACAAGTTGAAATAGGGAAAAAAATGGTAAGTGAGCACCTGTCTACCTTAGATGAGTTCAAATCACCAAGACCGGATGGATTACACCTCAGGGCTCTGAAGGAACTGTCAGCTGAGATCTCAGAACCACTGAACAATATCTTTCAGAGCTCCTGGAGCACCAGGAAACTGCCAGAAGACTGGAAAGAGCTGATGTGGTTCCCATCTTCAAAAAAGGAAAAAAAAAATAGATCCAGGAAACTATAGACTATCAGCCTGACCTCAATACTAGGAAAGATTCTGGAAAAAATAATCAAGCAACGAATTAGCGAACACCTAGAAGTAAACAAAAGCCAACATGGGTTTGTCAAAAACAGAACATGCCAGACTAATCTTATAGGATTCTTTGACAAAGTGACAAAATTAGTGGACCAGAGGAATCCTGTCGATATAGTTTACTTGGACTTCAGTAAGGCATTTGATAAGGTAGACCATAACCTACTACTAGATAAAGTAGAAGAATGTGGGTTAGACAGCATCACTGGATTCGTAACTGGCTAACTACCGCACTCAACGTGTAGTCCTCAATGGAACTGCATTTACATGGACAGAAGTATGCAGTGGAGTACCCCGAGGCTCTGTTTTGGGCCCAGCACTCTTCAACATCTTCATCAATGATTTGGATGAGGAAATAAATGGGGAACTCATCAAATTTGCAGATGACACCAAGCTGGCAGGAATAGCCAACACTCCAGTAGATAGGCAAGATACAGAAGTAACTTGACAAACTTAAACATTGGGCACTATCTAATAAAATGAAATTCAATGGTGAAAAGAGTAAGGTTCTACATTTAGGGAACAAAAACGAAATGCACAGATACAGTATAGGTGGTACCTTGCTCAATAGTAGTATTTGTGAGAGGGATCTTGGTGTTCTAGTGGACAACCATTGAAATATGAGCCAGCAGTGTGCAGCAGCTGCCAAAAAAGCCAATACAGTTCTAGCCTACATAAACAGAGGGATAGAATCAAGATCATGTGAAGTGTTAAGTGAAGAACGGTTGCAGGAACTGGGAATGTCTAGTTTAATAAAAAAGGACTAGGAGAGACATGATAGAAGTGTTCCAATATCTCAGTGGTTGCCATAAAGAAGAGGGAGTCAAACTATTCTCCAAGGCATCTGAGTGTAAAACAAGAAGCAATGGATGGAAACTAATCAAGAAGAGAAGCAACTTAGAACTGAGGACAAATTTCCTGACAGTTAGACCAATTAATCACTGGAACAGCTTGCCTCCAGAAGTTGTGAATGCCCCAACACTGGAAGTCGTTAAGAAGATGTTGAATAGCCATTTGTCTGAAACAGTATAGGGTTTCCTGCCTAGGCAGGGGGTTGGACTAGAAGACCTCCAAGGTCCTTCCAACTCTGCTACTGTATTGTATTATATTGCAGCCCTCGTGTCAAAAAGCCAGAAGATAACATTTCTGGCTCATGATATGGAAAGAATGAAAAGAGAAGGTTTTTGTACAATTGAAAATCTTGCCATATACAGAGCCTCATTGTAGTGGCCAGGGTGATTGCTATGGTCATATTTCATGTTCAAAGTAAATCAGCAAGCCATGACAAATAATGTCAAATTTAAGAGTTAGAACATATCAAATTGCAAGAAGGGCTCTATTTATTAAATAAAATAATTTTAGTATTCTGTCATCATAAAGATAAAATATATTTTTCCTGCAACACTGATATAATTTATCCTATTGTATCATTAATATGAAGTTGAATGAAAATAATATGTATGTGGCTATTGCATGATAAATCAAACTTAAAAATAGGACTGTCATCAATACTGAGACAGCAGAATTAATACATATTTTATCACCATGCTAGCTCAATTCTTCTTTCTGCATAGGATAGTTAAGTGCCTCCCTTTTTAATCAAGGACCATTGACAAACACTAGCAAGTTTCCTCTTTCCATTCTTTGATTGCCTTCCTAGGAAGATGATAATCCTATCCTGTAATCAACAAAGTACTTACTAAGGGTGCACCATGAGTCTTGATCATAGAGTTATTAGAAAGGGAAAATAAATTTAACTTGACCAGGAAAAAGAAAAGGATTCTCATGTCAAACTAAGCCATGTTGTTCTCATCAAGTTACCTGTAATATAACATACCTGCATACAAATGGCAGGTAAATCCTGCTGATTCTCCAGATGTGGTATGAAAATCTCCTAGCTCTTCATCTACTTCGATCACTTGAGCTTTGCTGTAGACTTTGACTTGAAGCAATTATTGCATCATTAGAACACCCTGTACACAATCAGACTATTGATGTATGTTTTTCTTTTGGATTATCACTGACTGTCAGTCTCTCTCTTTGGTTTTATGCAGGAGTTTTTTTCAGCTATACCTAAAGATAAGAAGATTGGGGTCTTTTCTATGCAAAGCATGTGTCTTACCAGCAAGAATATACTACTGTCTAGGAATATATATCATGAAAGCCATGTTAATCTTTTTTTTAACAAAAAGAACAAAGGAACCTGAAAACTTAATAAATGAATTCTTGCCTGCCTGTTCTCAGTACATTTCAATGTTAAAGATGAAAAAAGATAATAAGTGAGAGCAAGACTCTTTTAATGATCTATTCACAGTTAGCACTTCAGAGAGCAGGCTGAGCAAAAGGCACCAGATCATTGGATCACAGTTTTCTCCAATGGATCACAGTGCCCTGGATTTCTTTCACTTAAATAAGAATAAACATAGTTAACAATCAATTGCAATATACATTAAAATACCAATTTCATTAAACTGTTGAACTCATTGGATAGATGCAGAATTAGGACCTTTCCAACTGATGGATTGTCATCAACTGCCTTCATTTCTATGCTCAAAATTTCCCTTTCTTAGTTGTTTTTCTCCCTCTGGCAACAATAAAATTTCATTTCCTTTACAAACTGAAAATGATGGGAAAAAATGTACTACAGAAAAAAAACACCTCTCTGCACTGTCACAAATAGTAAGGGTCCCCTCGCACATATGTGCTAGTCATTCCTGACTCTAGGGGCAGTGCTCATCTCCATTTTTAAGTCAAAGAGCCAGCGCTGTCCGAAGCGCTGTTACCTTCCCACCAAGGTGGTTCCTATTTTTCTATTTGCATTTTTACATGCTTTTGAACTGTTAGGTTGGTAGAAGCTGGGACAAGTAACAGGAGCTCACTCCATTAAGCAGCACTAGGGATTCGAACCACCAAACTGCCGACCTTTCTGATCGACAAGCTCAGCATCTTAGCCACTGAGCCACCACATCACAAATAGTAGGTATGCTGATAAATACAGCAAAAAGACATGTTAAAGCATTCTTAGAATGAGTGATTAAGCCTTCCTTGGAGAAGAAGAAAGCTTTCAAGAAATTAGAAAATGGGTTTTTACTATTTCAGCAAAATAATATTAATAAAAATCCACACTCAGAATAAGGGGAAGGATCAGCTATGGGTGGAGTGCCACTTGTTTTGTGATAGACCCTCCTACTGTGTTTTGAATAGAAATTAGATAACACAATTTGGATAAAATTGAGGGACATCAGAGGGAAATAATATTTATTCATTTGCCTATACTGCTCTTTGATAGTTTGAGCTCGATGCTAAAGTCATCTGTGCTAACTTTGTGTCAAAAGTAAAATGTAAGGCAATGTTTATCAGAAGTATTGCTACTGGCAAGACTATTGTGTTATCACAATTCTTGGTACCATTACATTAGCTCAGCTCAGTTAAATGTGGATTAGTTCATCCAGACATGATTTCTGCTATTCTGTGAGATACAATTTACAATCACGTTTCTTCTCTCACATTGGATATAGAACTATAAGTGTGGCAAGTTAAATGTGGAGCATCCATCATTCCCATTAATGGCTGGCAATGCTGGACAGATATATTGTGTGGTATGGCTTTAATTACTTTTTAAGGAGGCTACTATATGTTTCATTGTTGCAGCGGATGAAATACAGAATTGTGTTGGAAAGCTGCACCAACTGATTAAAATTGCCCACAGCAACCTTTGTTTGCCAGTAGAAGAACTGGCATATATACAAAGTAATAATTTGGAAACATTATTTTGTATTTCTGCTTATTGCAAATTAGGTCTTTTCTTTTTTAATGTTTTGAAAGTTTGCAATGCTTTAAGATACCAGAGGCCCTATTAAATATATAATATATAAAATATGTTCCCCTATTTTGTTATGTTTTATATATTCTGCAATATTTCTGCAAACAATATCTTAATAAGCTTATGTCTCAAAAAGCAATTATTATTTCTCCAAATGGGTAGAAACTAAATGAGTAAAAACTAAAAATGAATCAAAAGCTTCAGCAAGATACTATAATGTCTATTTAGATTTTAGTCTCTTTGGGCTGAATCTAGATTTTAATATATTTAGAGCAAATCCATTGAGATCGATATGAGATTTAGGATTAACCATGACTAATTTGTTCATTGATTTCAGTGAGTCTACCCTTAGCGAGACTAAATTGGATTTGATTCATTAAGTTCAAAGAGACTTCTCCTTAAATAATTGCATTAAAAAATGAAATGAGTGTTAATGGAGCTTTGTAAACTTGCTAGACTCCATAAATTTTCAAATAATTCGAGAGTTGATGCTATGGCTATAGAGAGAACACCTAATCTAGTTTGGGACTTGATTTGACTCTACAAAAATAGCCTGAACCAGAATGGCTCATTGTTTGATTTACTACAATAAATAGATCAAAAGAGACTGAATTGGAGATGCTGTGTTACAAATTGGTTACACATAGCCCTGCTCAGACCAAGCATAATATGAAATATACATGGACAAACATTTTTATTGATACAATTTATGTGGCTGCCAGTCCATGTCATGGTAGTGATACTGTGGAGTGCCACTAATATAGAAAAATAAGACTACAAACAAAAATTAGCAGAATGCAGCACTAGTGATGATCGGTATAACATAGCTATTTTTCAAGTGTTTGGTGACTGTGCACTAGCTACTTAAAGGGAAAATTCCTGATTGAAATGAACTAATTAAAAGATGCAGTAAGTCATCTATATGTACGGTATATATAATAGTCAGTCGTACAAAAATTTATTTCAAGAAAACTTGAAACTCTCAGTGTGAAGATAAATTCAAATTAAAATAGTTGTAGGAAATAAGATAGTTGTAGGACATAATGGTTCAGTGGCTAAGACACTGAAAGGTCAGCAGTTCAGCGGTTCAAATCCCTAGTGCCGCATAACAGAGTGAACGTCCATTACTTGTCCCAGCTTCTGCCAACCTAGAAGTTCAAAAGCATATAAAAATGCAAGTAGAAAAGTAAGAACTACCTTTGGTGGGAAGGTAAGAGTGTTCCATGTGCCTTCAGCATTTAATCATGCTGGCCACATGACCACGGAGACATCTTCGGACAGTGCTGGCTCTTCGGCTTTGAAACTGAGATGAGCACCACCCCCTAGAATCAGGAATGACTAGTACATATGTGCAAGGGGAACCTTTACATTTACTTTTTAGGAAATATTTATAGATTTCCAAAATTATACCTCCCTCTCTGCAAATCCCAGCAAGGAATACTGAGATGTGAGTATACTTTTTTTTTTTTTTGCAAAGACCTCCACTTAATAGTGGAAATATTTGAATCAGTTCAGACTGTGACTCCCAAAATAATATTGTTTGGAGAAAGGAGAGCAATCATGTTGCATCATTGATATATTCATCCTGGACTGGAAAAGTCCCCGATAGAAACTCTTTCTTCACAATGGGCAACAAGGAATTTTTTCATTTTCAACTTCAGCAAGTAATAACCTATTTTATATGGTAAAATAACACCCTTAAACAGAAAAGTCTTCCTACACTGTACTATATTTGAGATTGAAACATTAGACAATCTCAGCTGGAAACTATAATTTCCAGCTATATTTATATCTAAGTGAAAAGAAGTGATTAACCATAATCACTGTAAACTGGTCCTTAATATTCCTTCTGAAATCTTGTTATTAAGAGAATCTTCAGAGATGAAGTCTTCATACCTGGAAAAAATGGCATAGTAATGGAACTCTGTCTTCTGTAATTGCTGCTATCCATCATTCTCCCCAACCCACTTTTCTGATGTTGACAAAATGCAACAAAACATTTAAATATATTATTTATCTTCAGAAGTTGAAGGAATTAAATGCAGCAAAAATTGTCAGTATAATTAGCAAATAACAGAACCCTATGGATTAAGCAGGATTTTCTAAATAAGTAACTATTGCTTGAGATCGGCATATGTGGCACTGATTGGGATAGATTGAAGGGGAGGAAGACACTGAAATATAATGTTATCATATTTTATTTATACAAATATTACATTATTGTATTTTATTCCAATTTCATTTTAAATTGTATTTTATTCCAATTTCATTTTAAATTGTATTTTATTTCAAAATGGAAGGACTGCAAGGAACATAAATCCTTCCATTTTCCAACATTCAGACAGAACTGAAGAAGCTTCTTGTAAGAGTGAAACATCTTCAAGAAAAAAACAAAGGAAGTCCAGTTGCCTCTTGAAAAAGCACTTTTGGATATATTAAAGATCTTGAGATTGATTTGTACATGCACACCCAGAATTTTTTTATGTCTAAGTGTCACCTAAACTGAATTTATTTCCTTTTGATCATTGCAGATGACCTCTTCAGAAATCCATTTGAAAGATAGCATTTACTATATAACATAAATCCTTCCCAAATGCAAATTTGGGAGATACGAATTGGGGAAAATTTATCTCTTTATTGTTATGTATCTACAATTATGTATTGGGGATATCTTAAGTATTTACTAGCTAATGCGGACCCAAGCTGGTTCTGTTTTACAATGGTGTATACAAAATATGATTTTGTTGTAGAATTACAATGATATCAAAATACACTGAGTGAGTTTCCATGAATTCATACACTGTCACAATAGTTTTTTTTTCTGTGAGAAACAACCTTTTCCTGTATTAATATTCTTATTCTACATGAATTTTAAAAACTAGGGCAATCCATCTTTTACCATTTTTGAACCATTCTAACTTTAAAATACATTTCTCACTAAGCTGTGGCATGAAATTTGACTACTCACTTTGAGATGTTAACTGCAGATTTTTTTCCCCTAGTACTAGTATCACTAATTTTGAAAAGCACCCAAAGACTTTTTCCTTGAAATTTGTTGAGGAGGCAAGGATCACAAGAACTATAATATTTCTTGTGCTTGGGGCATTATTCTCCAGTGAAGTTAGAGCTAGCAGACAGAGCTCACTAACTTCAAAGACAGTGAGTTGAACTTTACTCTTTATTTCTCATACTCTCAAATATCTTAGTTATATTGCAACAAATGAACCTGCAATAAAATAATAGAAAGAAGAGATGCATACCAGATTTGTCTATATCCTGACTCATGAATCTAATAAAGACATTTCAGTGGAATTCCAAGTCAGTGTAGAATTCTCTCCAAAAAAAGCCAGAATAGAAGATGGAACTTCATGAAAACTTGTTATTTTCCTTTCTGATATTAGGGTACTGTTTTTGCTTTATGTCAACAATTCAAGGTAAGCCGTGTCATGAAACAGTGCAAGGATTACCAAAGGACAATTTCAGTGTTGTAGGATACAGTGACAAAATCTTGAAAGCCTGCCGAACTTAATTTCTGCCTGTCTTCTTTCCAAATTCAGTCAAGTTGGGCTTATCTTGAGTTGGTTTCTTACACTTTCTCCAGGACTGAGATATCTTTTATTTTCCCTTAACTGGTTCTGAATAGCTTTATCAAGGTTATTCTTGTATTTTTTTTACACTTTACACTGTACCTCTCTTGCTCTTTATATTATGACCTTTAGAACATAGAATGCAATTTTAATGAAATCATTGTGAATTAAGCAGCTGAGGTAATTTCCAGTACTTCATCTCTGCATTGTACATGCAAATTCAATGCACATTTGAATCAAATTGCTGGATCAAGTTGTATTTTAATCTTATATATGACTAGAAATTTTGTTTCAGAACAAAAATATAAATATATAACAGTGAAAAAAACTTCAGATATAGAACTTGTGAGCTTGCCATTTCTGAAAGTTTTAAAGAAGTAGCCAAATGGCTACCTATCATGAGTCCCATTGGAATTTTGGAATGCATTTTAACATAAATGCCAGATAAGATTTTATTTTGCTTTTTAAAGCTTAGTTCTAACAAATATTATTTTTAAGAATTAATTTCTGAGACTGCAACTATATTTAAAGAGAATTTTGGAAGTGAAATTCAGTATTTATTTGTTTTCTTTGAGTTTTACTGTAAAAAACAAATGAAGAATCCATCTGGATATATTGTCTTGTGCTGCAATGACTTGTATTTCTAGCATAACCTTACAATCAAAAAGAATTTCTGATAGGACCTTACATTTCTTAAACCACACATTGAAAGTTTACAATCAAAAAGAATTTCTGATAGGACCTTACATTTCTTAAACCACACATTGAAAGTTATGGAAAACCACTTATTAAAAAAGGTGTAGTAAACAGGTTTTCAACATAGAAGTTGTAGGAGTTGAATCTGACTGGAAAATAGATGCTGTGTCCATTCCTAGCATAATCATACATAAATATCAATAAACTTACAAAAGCATCAGATGACACAGTGCAGTTCTAACAAATATTTTGAGTTTTGAACAACATAGGATGGGACTCATTTTTCCAATATATCATTTGTCTCTTTTAAAATGATAGATTATTGCAAAGTAAACAAATACAGCATGCAGTAGCTTATTAGAGTTCTCTATAATGGATAATATGCTTTATTTTTTGTTTTAAAACAGGAATATTACAACCATGCCTTTATTCCTATCTGTGAAATGTTGAAGGATATAGAAATCTAGGCTAATAATTAACAGACTCTCTGCTCTTTCATCTGTGGCTTATATAAAACCAATTTCTATTCAATTATATTTGAATGAATTAAGAAAAAGTCACTGCAGTATAACAGCTCTTTGTTCACAGTATTTAATTGTCTGACCATCTAATCTAATCACTGACATCTCATCTTGCCACAGAATCCATGTCCTATTTGTTGTAGGGGAAAAGTTCAATTTCTCTTGTTTTAAATATTAATTGGGAAGCAAGTTTGGGACTGAATTTTCGGTTTGCAATTTCAGCAGATCAGCAGACTCTGTTATTCATCTGCAGAGGCTGCACTATTCATCTATATAGGCTCTGCAGAGGGCTGCCTGGCTTCAGGATTGTGGGCCTTTAAGCAATGACAACATGAGACAAGACTCTTTCCAGCTTGGTTTATATATTTATTCATAAACTGCATTGTACCAATGACATTATTAACTCTTAACTGGAAGAATTTTCTGCTGCTTTGAAAGAAACAATGGTGAGATCAATTATTCTAGACTAGGATCAGAGATGGTATTCAGCTGGTTCTGACCGGTTCTGGCAAACTGGTAGCGGAAATTTTGAGTAGTTCGGAGAACTGGCAAATGCCACCTCTGTCTGGCCCTGCTCCTGATCTATTTACTACCTCCCAAGTTCCAGTGGATCGGCTGGGTCTTCTTTTGTTGCTCTGCACAGGAGAATGGATCTAGAAAGCAGGTTGGTGGGGTGGGGAAGGAATGGGGATTTTGCAGTATCCTTCCCCTGGAGTGGGGTGGAAATGGAGTGGAATTTTGCAGTATCCTTCCCTTAGGAGTGGGGTGGGAATGGGAATTTTGCAGTATCCTTCCCCTGCCATGCCACACCTACCAAGCCATGCCCACAGAACCAGTATTAAAAATGTTTTAATCCCCACTGACTAGGATTCAGCATTGTCAGTTAAGCAGTGGAGAAAGTGGTAATGCTGCATCCCCATGACTTGTTTAAGAAAAGGGATTATTGAGATTACGTGCAATATGCATTCATAACTGGATTTGGTTGCAGAATTATAATTCCTATTATTATGACAAATCTTCACCTCCAATGTCTCTCTATAAGGGAAGGGGAACCTGGGATTGTAATTCTTTCTCAACTTTTATTATTATACTACCTACTCAGAGTACGTGAAATATCAGGCTATTCATCAACTATATAAGAGGCCAGAAATATTTCTTGAGGACACTATTGCATATGATAGCACAATAAATAATTTGAAATCTCATAAGATAGCATCTCAGACATGCATTTAATATGTAGATTTATTGTTGCATACAAGGACATAATATAAACTCTGGATATGGTCACTGCTCAGATTGAATCACGGTTAGCTAATGTCTTTAGGTTGATTTGAATTAGCTACGATATTTTGGATCTAAGAGTTTCTGAGATCTACTTTATTTATTCACTTTATTTATATTTTGCTGTACTATTTAAATTGAATTCTCAGGTAACTATAATTTTAAAGGTATCTATAATTTTAAATACATATTGTATATATTAAATATATATTTAAATATATATTTAAATATATATTTAAATATATACTGTATATACAGATAAAAAATGGAAATAAATTTTAACATAAAGAATGCAAATAAATAAAATATGAATAATGAAATCATAATTGTTAAAAGCATGGCATAGGAGTGGGTACCCTAGTAATGTGTGAAGATGTGCCTCTAAGAACAGGGACATCAAATGCAGAAGAGACTGTCTTGCAGATTTTAATTTTTTGGTGGCAAAAAATTAGGAGTCTAATAGCACCCTTTCTGATTGACATTTTTTTAAAAAAAGCAGAAGTTTTCATGAGCACTGCTCATTTTTCACAAGATAAGCAGTCTCTCTGATGGTTAGGGTTTAAACAGCGTGGGGTTCACATTTTGTTACCACTGATTCGCTGCAAATGCATGCCCCACTTCCAGGTGTGCACCCAGCCTTTCAGGCATTAGCTTTGCTCACACATGCACCTTCTATAAAAATGTGACTAAATAGGGCAGCATAGAGCTGTGGGGGAGAGGGGGCTGAATACCACCTCTGATTTAAACATTTAGATCTTTAAAGATTGAAACCAGCACTAACCCCTACTTTGAATTGAGCCACTAGTTCAAAAATTTTATTAATTTAACAAACCATAAAATACAAAAATATAAAGAAAAATGAAGGTAAAATAGGGGAGGAAAAGGGGAAGGGAGAAAAGTGCAGTGTGTGTGTATATGTGGGGGGAAAGCAATGACATCTGACTCCTTTTGGTGCAGTAGAATAAGATAATGATATGAACCTTCAGCTTTTTACTTTGATATACTAGTATATACTAGCCGTTTCTAAAGAACCAAACCTATCTAATCAGCAAAACCCGAAATCAAAGTTTCATTTTTTTCATCTGAAGCACAAATTCCAAAGGCAGTTTCCAAGTGGAAACAAAATTGTGTTCTTTTCTTTAATCAAAGCAGCCAATTTAGTCATTTCTGCTAACTCCATCAACTTTTTTTCAGCTCTTTGTCTGTTGTGGGAATCAAAGTGTCCTTCCCTTTTTTGTGCATAAAATAATCTTGCTGCCATAGATAGCCTGTACTGGAGTAAAAATGGTTTGGCTTGCTACTCATTTCTTTTCCTTGAAGCAGCCTTTTCAGCCTTTTCTCATCACTCATTTTCTTTTAGTGTTCTCTAGCAAACACATCAAATCCTGCAACAAACAGCTTTTTCTGTGAAATATGTCTCCCCAAAAGTGCAGATATAGAAGAACAGAGGCTGGCTCCTTGTCATTACCCACACCACAAATTCACACTCACCAGATGCCTGAGAAGGAAAACAAAAGTTATATATCCTCTGAAAATTTATTGGGTGATTGATTTTATTTGTGTTGCTACCTGTTTCATTCTCTCCTGGCAGAATAACACATGAAATTAAACACACTGCAAATTCTTATTGGAGCCAAAACATGTATGATAGCTTTAAAATACCTAGTTTTACCTTACATTAAATAACTTAAATATGCATAGTTAATTAAATATATTTCACCAATAGAATCATGTTATAGAATTGAGCAGGACTGTTGAGGTTATCATGTCCACTTCTCTGTTCAGTACAAAAATCAAATTAAAGATTTACCAGCAAACAGCTTTTCAGCCACTGTCTGAGCACATCCAATAAACTGAAATCCAGCGGCACCCTCTATAACTGGTTCTGTTAGAATACTTTTATTGTTAGGAAGTGTTTCTTCTAACATTCAGTTGGAATCTGTCTTCCTGTAATTTAAATTTATTCATGCATGTCCTGTACCTTGGCCTCCTGCGTGACATTCTCTTTCAAGTATTTGAAAAAGGGCTCTCATATCCTTTCTCAGTCTTCTTTTTTTTTCATCCATTCAATCATGTTTGACTGTCAGAAATTGCCTGGACAAAAACCTGTACTTTTCTTGGTAAAGGTTGTGAGTGGTAGTTTGCTATTGTATTTTTTTCCCAGGGCTGAGAAAAAGTGGCTAATCCAAGGTCACTGAGTTGCCTTTAGATCTAGAATCCTGTTTCCCAGTTTCTAGCATGATGCCTTAACCGCTACAGAAATCTGGCTTTACTTTTAATTTTCTTTAATCTCTCTATATTTTGTTTTTCGATCATCCAGAACCTGCCTGTTCCAGTTTTCCAAATCCTTCAGGTGTGGTGCCCAGAACAAAACATAACACTTTCAATAAAAGCAAGTGCATTTATTTTACTTTTGTTGTCCAAGCAACGAAATTGTAGAAATAATCCTACATTTATTATTTCAACATATTTTTCACAAGTACTATTCAGCTAGTGATGGCAAACCTATACAACACGTGCTGGAAGTGGTACGCAGAGCCATCTCTCCGGGCACGCCAGTCATTGCCCATTGTTCTTCCGGGTTCCAGTCAGAGGTGGGTTGCTGCTGGTTCAGTCCAGATCAGGCAGACCGGTAGTAGTGGCGGCAGGACGCTCTGCCCATCCACCTGGATGCTTCTGTGCATGTGCAGAAACATTGCGTGCACAGCAGCGGACCAGAACATGTAGTAAAATAATTGGCAATCCACCTCTGGTTCTGGTGTGCACTTGCGTGCCGGCCATCTGGTCTTCACACATGTGGGAGTGCTGGAAACTGGAAGAGCAGCTCCTTGGCGTACATGCAAGCACCGGGAAACTGAGCTTCCAGTTTCTGGCAAGTGCATAGTCTTCATGTGCACATGCGTGCCAGAAACCGGAAGACTAGATGACCAGCGTGCATGCGCACACGGAAACTGGAAACTCAGCTTCCCAGTGCGCACATACATGGTGTGGAACTGCTCTTCTGGTTTTCGGTGCTTCGGCATGTGCATGCCGGTGAGCTGCTCTTCTGGTTTCTTCTACAAAGTTTCACCAACACTGTCATATATATTTGTGTATTTATTTCCTACATGAAGAACTTTGCATTTGTTTTTATAAAATTTCTTTGTGCTATTTTCAAATGATATTTCTAATAAAAGAGTTTTGTTTATTTATGTCTTTGTAATATTTGTTACCTTACACAATTATGGAACCTGTAAATTTAATAAATGTTTTTTCTACTTATTCATTCAAGTCATTAATAACAATATAGATGAATAGCAAACCTGAATTTTCAGTTATTGAACTTATTACCTCTTTCCAATATGATTATGAATCACTGATGAGCACTTTCTGAATGTCTATTCACATTTTCTGCCATCTAGCCTACGTTTAGCTAGTTTAATAATCTGTATGTCATGAGATTCTTTGCTAAAGTCAGGCTATATCAACATCTCTTAAGGAAGTTACTCAATCAAGAAAGGAGCTTAGATTAGTTTGATGCAAACTGTTTTTGACAAATCCATGCTGGATATTATATCATTTATAGGAATTTCAATGGTAAACTCTTCTCGGTATCGATGTTAGATTATGTACTCTGTAGAAGACTGAAAAACTGATTTTTAAAATTTCACCTTTATTATTTTTATAAATATATCTTAAGGTGTAAAAAATGCCTCATATTTTCCTCTCTCCTATTTCCCCCTAAACAACAGCCCTCTAATGTAAGTTGGGTTGAAAGAGAATAATTGGCTGAAAACCATCCAGTCTGAAGCTCTTAACTGCTAGACAAATTTGGCTTTGGGTCACCATTTTTTAAAATCGAAACAACATTTAGTCTCCTTTAGCCATTATACATTTTGCTATTCTCTAGAATTTCCCCAAAACATAGAAAGATTCAGCCAGATTATAGATGAGTTATTGCAGGGGTTCTCAAAAATCTTATTCTCAGGATCCATTTCATTCTTTAAAATAATTAATGACTCCAAAAAGCTTTTCTTTTTGTGGGCTTTATCTATCAATATTGATCATATTAGAAATTTAAATTGAGAAATATTTATTTGACTTTGACACCCAGGGTTTCCTAGACCACAGTTTGAGAACCACGGTCTATACTATAGGAATGCTTCAACTCGTTTAAAGGAAATTAAGTATATCAATATGCTTCCATAAAGCTTCAGTAATGTCTACTGATACATTTTTTTAGTATAAGGTATGTTTATTTTTGAAAAAGACTGAGCCAAAATTTCTAAGTAGTATTGTCTTTTCTTTGTTGTCCATTAATGTTCAGTTCCCTTCACTGAACAGTGATGTTGTGATTCTTTTCTCATTCTTTTATTCTGAACATATTTTTGAAAAAGACCATTTTTGACTTCATAAACCTCACAAATTTACATTTTTAAATTTATTTTTATTAGTTTCTGCTACATAAAAAGTATAAAATAAAAAACAGCACATAAAGTGATTTCTACACACTCTCATGTACACACAATAATTGTACTGAAAACACTAGGAAGACATAATTTATGTTACTCTCTTTAAAGGACTAAATAAAAACAATCCACAATCCAGTTAGAAATAGTTTGCTTTATCCAAAAGCAAAAATAAATTCCACATTTATGCATTTTGACAACTTACATAATGGCATTATGCATACCAGCATATTGATTGGGGTGAATATTTTTGCAATACAATTACTTTCCCTTCCCTAACCTATTGAGTAATATGATTTGCTTAAAGTCTTTAAAATAGTGGTAAGAGTGTTTGGGCATGGTGGTGAGATGCAGAGAAGTCTGGCATCACTTCCATTTGAATTGTTACACACAAAAGGAAGTGGGTAGGACGCCTGTTAGAATCACCTGTAGGGAAGAATATTCAATTTCTCTTTTTCATTTCTATCCCAGTATGCTTTTAAATCCACAAAAGCAAGCCAGCAAGTTTTTCCTTGGTCAACTGACAAGTATTTTGCAAAAACAGGTTGGCTTTAAACACAAGCAACCCATATCGTGATATCTAGAATTATCATGTCTGAGTGGCAAAAAAAAAAATCACTGAAAAGTACTAGGATGTGAACAAAAAGACATGGAAAGCCCAAATTCAGTGCTGCCAGCTATGGGTTGTCTGGAGTTTGACCAGATATAGTACCTTGCATCTGGTGATGAAAACTAATAGTAACCACCCAAGAATTAAATCACATATTGTAGATTGAAATAAGCAATCTTTAGCCAATAGACTATCAAGTCTAATATAAGATACTGGATTGTGTAGAAATGGACAGGTTTACATTGAAGATTAAACAGAAAGAAGATACTGAATATTATCAAACATGGAACTTGCTCTACTGGTGGTTGGAAAATAAAGTGTGGAGATTAAGAATGTAATCTGTACTGCTAAGAAAATAAAATAACCCAGACAACATGATATTTATTAAGCATTAACAAAATGTAAACAATAGAAAATTAATGAAACTTTTTTTTAAAAAAGTTTGCTGAAGATATT